>NC_133536.1:134651183-135268326 GCF_048544455.1 Silene latifolia
TATCAAAAAACTTTTTTTGAGTTCAATCCAAATTTCGAATAAATGTGTCCATGATCCAAACCCATATTAACTTGGGCACGGGGTAGCCGATGAAACCCTCATCAATATGAATTCGGTGGATAGACATTTATCACCCACTTCCTCTACGTAACAAGGTTTGTACCCCGGGGTAGCCGAGTGCACTCCCTCGCGAAATAGGTTTTCATGGTTTCTACTATTTGGTAAGGCTATGTCTCAATTGTTTAATTTAGCGAGAGGTCATGTCAATTTATTATCTATCACGTTTTAAGTGAACTAAAGCGGTGAACTACGATAATTTTAATTGACACGGTCGATAAACTCGATGAAAGAAGATGCATGTTTTAGTTATGGCGATTTAGCGATGCATGTGACATAAAATAAAATGCAAGCATAAAATAAATCCTAATATGGCCTTTCCTAAAATACAAAAACTATTTAACTATTACAAATTCGGAAACCAACTCCATTGGTCCTTGAACTTCGGTTGTGGCACGCATCTCGAGGTAACACCGTCTTTATGTATCGCCATTCTTGAAGAAATCCGTCTTTGGAAACTACGGAATGAATAAAATTACATAATAAATTACATAATTTCCTATTATACATTTGTAACTAAAATAAAATAAATCTATTAAATTACAAAACGGTGATACGAGATCACAATAAAATTACAACCGAATCGATATTCCCATACATTTCGGGAAATACCAATTAAAATCTAAGGCCATACTAAGTAAAATTACATAATTCAAAAATTACATAAATTAAAATTATGACAATCATAAAGAAAATGCAGCATTATAATAAGTATGAACATGCCCAATTTTTATGCTAAATCGCCTTTAATTAGCCAATATCGTATATTACTCGGTTTTTACGGATTTGCGTGATTTCAACATTTTATAATCACAAAAATTACATAAATTCATATTTATGCATAAGTTAATTACCCTAACCTTTTAGGACTCAAAATTTAGTCTTCACTAATTATTTGACCATAATTAACTCATATATGTAAAATTGTTCATTAATGGACTAAAAATTACAAAAATAAGCTATAAACTTCAAATAAATCACAAAATTTCAAATAAATTCAAAATTTTAAATTTAAACTCATGAACATTCTGGAAAAATACCATGACACTCATAATGTTCAAAACCTTAGGTCAAAAATTTCGAAATTTTTCCGGAAAAACAATGTTGCGGTTTATCGGTTTTAACTAAAATAATCATAAAAACATGAGAAAAATTATATTCATTAACTTTTCAATTTTAGATCTGAAAAAGATAATAAAATGCAACATTGGACGTTTTTCCGTAGTCATAGATTATGTTTTATTGATTTTTCACTAATAATGTCACTATTTATGCTATTTTTCTTCAAAAATCCATAAATCATGCAAAAAGACTTCACAATAGCCCATTATTTTACACACATATTTTAAAATTTCATGTGACAACATACTAAATTTCTATGACCAGATTCGAAATTTAACTCATATTAACCTATTTTTCACCTAAATCCGAATTTAATAATGAAAAATCCATTTTTTGAGCATAACAAGTCCAAAACTTATGAAACTTTACAGGTTATCTCAAAATAATATATGTGACAACATATCCAAAAATTACTGGAAAATTCGAAGTATAGCTAATTTTAGACCGAAAATGACATTTTTACTCATAAAATCACAATTAAATGCCATTATTTTATAATATGAACAATAAAAATCCGTAAATTTAACCAAACTATCCTAAAACATTTTAGAACCAGAAATTTTAACATGCATGAATTAATTTCGTGATATATCATAATAACACAAATTTTACTAGTTTTATATGTTAATCTTTATAACTCGGAAAAACTTTTAACCGATTTGCATGCAAACAACCATGGCTCTGGATACCGATTGAAGCAAAAGTAGATCTATATACTCAACATATTCATATATGTTTTAATTTAATTGTCATAAAATTAAATGGAGGATCTTATGCATGCAAACTAATAAACAATATAAAGAAGAAACCATCATCTTACATTGTGATTTTCGGATTTATGGGCACAAGTGAGTTCACCTACTCACTTGTTCTTGAGCTTTCCTTATGGATGAACAAGATTCAAGTATAGAATCCTTCCCAAAAGCATATACCCAAGGAAACTCATAATCAACCAATATTATTTAGATCTAGTAATAATATTAGTTTTACTATAAAATTGACACAAAATAAATTGCATTTTTGCTCTTGAAAATCTCGGTCAAGAGGTAGTATTTTGTGAGTTATTTCTCTAGAATTATCATAAATTGTAGAGAGTTTTTATTGTATTTTCTTACTCTAGAAAATTAGATGGAAAGAATGAATAATGACATGAAAGAGAAAAGCCTTTTTCTCTTTCTTGTGGGATGGCCGAAATAGGCATTGGGTAGTATGCCCAATGCCTTTTGTTTTTGCTCTTCTCAAAAGCTTGTAGGGTTACATGGCTAGAGATTAGGCTTTAATAATTATGTTTTCTCATATTAAAATAATCAACATAATTATTCCACTAATACTCCTTCTAATTTTCGGTACATACAAGATAAAATGGAAGGTCCATTTTATTTTGTCATTTGTCAATTGTGACATATGTGATATGTTACTTGACATGTGAATTTGTAATGTATTTTTAACATATTAAAAATCAACATACTCATAAAATATGTCATTTACAAAATCGACTAGTAATTCGTAATTACTTGTACCAAAAATGTTTCCAAATTATAAACTACAACATTCTGTATTTATAATAATTTATTCATTCCGTTTCAATTGTTTCTGTAAACAATAATTTCATCTAAGCAATGAACCAATTCGATTACTTAGACCGTGTCTCATTTAATCATATTTACAATAAGATACGTAAATTATACTCACAAAATCATCCGTCAATTTTAAGCAATTTAATTAACTCGTATCGGTATACGATTAATTAAATAATCAATTAAGAGTATTTCCCTATAGGTATGACCTAAGGGGATCAACTGATCACCACCGTCGCACGACAGTAATGTCAAACTCTAGTCAGCCAATCATTACCGATATGTGTGGACCAGATTGTTGTAAAATATTACATCCCACATGTATTCTTAAAATGAGATTTAATAATGATATTTAAATCATGTGATCGCACTATTGTTGAGGACACATTTCCCAACAAGGGCATTGCAAGGTTGAGCTTGCATGGGAGCCCTACGAGACTTAGATTGATGGAAAATTAATTCCTCGTCCCCTACCTAAAATGTGAGTGTCTTACCCCCGACATCTATCACTACACGAGCAGTAAATAAAAATGGTCTCCCTAAAATATTAGGGGTATGAGTGTCCTCGGGTATGTCGAGCACTACAAAGTCAACGGGAATAAAGAATCTCCCGATTTTAACAGGTATTTCTTCTATGACACCTAACGGACGTGATATACTACGGTTGACCATCTGTACGGTCATGTTTGTGCAGTTAAATTTAGTCAAACCAAGTCTCTTAGCAAGAGACAAAGGTAAGACGCTCACGCTAGCACCAAGATCGCATAGCGCGTTATCAATCAAATGGGTACCTATGTGACATGGAATCGAGCAACTACCCGGGTCTGACTGTTTAGGGGGTAGCTTATTTTGAACTAGGGCAGTCCCTACCTCGGTCAAAGCTACCATCTCATGATCATTAATGTGCCTCTTACGTGATAAACTTTCTTTCATAAACTTTAAATAAGAGGGGTACCTGTGTCATCAACTCGGCGAATGGAACAGTAACCTGTAAGCTTTTCAGGAGCTCGGCCAATTTACCGAACTGTTGATTGGCTTTCGTGCTCTGTAATCGCCTCGGGAAGGGCACCGTAATAGGAATCTCGAGCCCTTTGTTTTTCTCTTCCAACGTCTTAGCATGTTCAAGCTCCTTATCACTCGATCGAGACTTTTTGCCTCTCAATCGAGTCTTTCCAGGTGAAATATCACTCGATCGAGCAATAGCAGGCTCTCGATCGAGTTCTTCATTAACAGCAGTGTTCGATCGAGCTAAAATACCACTCAATCGAACAGATTCTTCACACTTTTCACTCGATCGAGTGGTTTGAACCTCTCGATCGAACTCTTGATTTTCCAGTTCACTCGATCGAGTAAGAATTCCTTTCAATCGAGTGCTTTCAGCAACTAATGACTGTTCATCGTTATTAACATCCTTCCTCGGGTCTGATATGTCATCTGAAATTGACATATTTGGTCCTTCATATGAACGACCGCTTCTCAAATTAATCAAATTCACCGTCTCGTGTGGATTCTTATCAACTTGAGACGGAAAATGACCTTGTTTCCTCATGGACTGGTTCGCGGCTAACTGAGCAACTTGATATTCAAGTGACTTGATGGATGCTTCTTTCTGTTGGTCACTTAGTTGCCATTGCTTTGCAACGACTGGAGCATTGACTTAAGCTCACCCAATTCACTTACCCCACTAGAAGATGAAGCTCCTTGATTCGGTGGAGGAAAGGAAGGAGGCTTTTGGAAGCCTTGTTGAGCTTTATGAAGAGGAACATATGGCTGTTGCTGCTGCTGCGGTGGAGGAGTGGGATTAAGAACATTTTGACTTGTCCACCTCAAATTGGGATGGACGGCCCCTTGATTAGTGTAATAGGAACCTCCTCCTTGCCTATATTGCTGAAAGGCAAGGACTTGTTCCTTCTCCGTCAGACAGTCAATAGCAGTATGATCGTCATTGCTTCCACATCTCTCACATGTGACAGTTTCCTGTCTAGTCGACAGATGAACCGTCTGTTGATCTCCAGCATTTTGCAGCTCAAACCTGTCAAAACGAGCATTCATGGCTTCCAGCTGAGCCACGACTGCCTTATCAACCGAATGGACCTTTCGAATACCGTCCCGTGGGTTCCCATATTCAGCACAATAGGTCGCCATCTCCTCAATAATGCCCCATCCCTTATCATCATCAGTATTCTTTTGAAATCTTCCGTTGGATGAGGCATCAAGTATAGCTCTGTGGTCATCGTACAACCCATTGTAGAACTGATTGGACAAAAACCACGAATCAAAAACATGGTGAGGAAGAGACCTCATCAATCTCTTGAACCGACACCAAGCTTCATAGAAAGTCTCATCAGGTGCCAGCTTGAAACTAGTAATCTTCGCCCTCAACTGATTAGTGCGTTGTGGAGGGAAGTATCTTTTGTATAAGGCAACTGCGAGAGTCTCCCAGTTAGTGATACCAGCAGCTGTACAGTCAAGATCGGTTAACCACTCATGGGCTGAGTCAGTCAAAGAAAAAGAAAATAACACCTCATTTATCTTGTCTTGAGTTACTCCCTTTGTAGCGGAAATAGTAGAGCAGTAGTCAGTAAAGACCACCATGTGCTTCCTTGGGTCTTCACCCGCTACACCCCTATACAAGTTTCTCTCCACCAGGTTTATATAGGACGGACGGATATCAAAGGTGTTGCCATCCTCAGTCTAGAGGTCAAAACCCTTAGGAATAGAGGATGCTTTAGGCTCCGAGTGACTTGCCATATTCGACATCTTTACTGGTTGGTTGGCAGAAATGAGATTATCTTCTTCTAAAGACTGGTCTTCTGCGAATAAAAAGTGTTGTAGCTCGGGATCGAAAGTACTCAAGTCTTCCTTTCGAAGTTCTCTTTGCAGACGGAGTCTATGCCGAAATAGTCTTTCTGGCTCAGAATCAGCTGGAACTAAATCCGACCTGTCTCACCTGGGCATACACAACACTGAAAGAGATAAATGAGAACTGTCTCAAGGAATAAAAAAATCCCTGAGACGGATAAAAATAAACGAAAACAAAAACAGATAGGGCTATTGCCTCCCCGGCAACGGCGCCAAAATTTGACAGGCTAGTCGTGTACCTACTAAAAATAACCAACTGGCACTAACTAATATAGCTAGGGAAGTCGGGTCGATCTCCACAGGGAGGCAAGATATCTATTAAGGTCCGTCTATTTGGTCACAAAATGGGGGGTTTGACTTTGGTTTACTAAACTACTGAAGATTTGAAGGAAAGAGCAATAAAGAAAGAGCAATAAATGACAGAAAATGTAGTAAAGATGATCAATAAAGAGGGAACATGACAGGATTTCGGTTTACCACGATAGTCTAGTGACTCAACTGCAAATAGTCTAGATAATTTACTGTGAGACAGATACGGGATAGGTCCTTCCGGTCCACTTTCTATCCTAGATTTACACTAACTTAACTTCCGTCCTCGTCAGGGTAGTCTACTGTTCATAGCAGGTCTATTTAGTCTAATCTTCCGATCCACGAATAAATTTAACCAGATTAAAGGGTAACTTAGAAACGTGCACTCAACTAAGTTGGTATTATAATTATATTGCCATGGTACAGATTCTCACAAATAAAACATCTAGCCTATTCGCTACATCGTCACAATTCTACCATAGATCCCCTAATCCCAACATGAAAGGATTTAGCTACTCATATCGTTAATGTTGTCAATAATAACAATGATGAATGAACTAATATAAAGCATGATGAAATAATTAAAATATGGCATAAACTAAATTAGGGCAGAAATTGATTAAGGGAGAAACAAGTAATTAAAACAATAAATGATGAGATTAAGATTAATAGAGAAGAGAGATTACAATAGCAAGCTATCCGGCGTAATGAACAACCAAAAATCCAAGCAAAGTAATCCGAGAGCAAAGTTACAGTAGAAAGTTTAAGGGAAAGATTAAGAGAGAAAAGTTGCGTTCTCAGATGAGTAAAACATAATTATAAGTAAAAGAAGTGTGTTATTAACCTAATTACTCGATGCTTAAATAGAAAAACAAAGTCCACTAACGAAAATAAGGTAACACGGGTTAATTAAGCCCGTTTAAACTCCAAATCTCTCGATCGAGAAGTTTAAAACTACTCGATCGAGGACTTCAGCATAAAATCCTCTCGATCGAGCAAAAATGTTACTCGATCGAGGAAACCCATAAAACAACCTTTCGATCGAGTGTAATAAAGCACTCGATCGAACTCCTCAGCATTCAAAACCACTCGATCGACCAAAATACTCCTTGATCGAGTGTTCTTTCTCCAAATCAGCCTCAAACTCATTGTCGACTGCTTCGTTGACCATTCCTTCACGTATCCCAATGCAGTATCTCGATCTAACATTCTTGTCTCCTCAAAATGCATGCAAAACATGACGAAAAGAGTACGGTTTCACCACTTTCAGGTTCATTTCTGCAAAACAGACAAAACAAACCAAAGTAGCCAATTCGGGGCATATTGCAATACAAAACAGTATAAAAATACATAGAAATACGTGCAAAATAAGGCTAAAAAGACTATATAAAATGCACGTATCATATATCTTATCAATTGCTTAGATATGCTTGTGTATTTCTCATGAGCAGGAATATGATCAACTTCTAAGGGCATTGACATGCTTTTTAAAGGACGATGGATATTCATTTAGGAAAAATTGTTTTACATATGCTTTTTAAGACAACTTATAGTTGCAATTTCAATTTGGTTTTGATGTAATAGTTAGGACAATAAGAAATTTAGCTTTCTTTCGTATGTAGTAGCTTGTCTTTCGCAGGTACTTTGCTACTTGGATTGGACTTCACCCCGTTTTCAAGTTAGCTTGGGGGAGCTTCTACGCGGTTGTATGCTTTTTTTCATTTCTTTATTTCCGCATGTATCGTCCCATCTCCCTTTTTTGGGTGTCCTTCTTTGTTTTACACATTGAGGACAATGTGTTGTTCTAGCTTGGGGGAGGGATTTAGTGAGGCTAGAGTTTGACATTACTATCGTGCGACGGTGGTGATCAGTTAATTAATCGTATGCCGATACGAGTTAATTAAATTGCTTAAAATTGACGGATGATTTTATGAGTAAAATTAACGTGTCTCATTGTAATTCGATTAGATGAGATACGGTCTAAGTAATCGAATTGTTTTATTACTTAGATTGAATTATTGTTACGAAAAAATTGAAACAGAATGAATAATTTATTATAAATACAAGTTGTTGTAAATTTATAATTTGATAAACCATTTTGGTACATGTAATTAAGAATTACTAGTTAATTTTGTGTGTGACATATTTTATTAATATGTTGATTTTTAATATGTTAAAAATACATTACATTGTAACATGTCATGTAACATGTAACATGTGACAAAAATTAACAAATGACAAAATAAAATGGACTACCCATTTTATCCAAGTGTACCAAAATATTGGAGGGGTTTATGGTTTATATTGTGTTTTATTTTTTAAATAAAAACATAATGATTAAACCTAATACCTAGCCTTGCATATCTAGTCTATTCTTGATAAGAACAAGACCATGCATTGGTCTAAAAACCACCCCCTACCACCCGGTTTTTTGAAGAGAAAACAAAAGAGTTTTCTCTTATTTTTACACTACATACATTGATATTCTTGTAGTGTATTGTTCATTCAACTACTCTCTACATTTTTGTGAAACATGTTAGAGAAAGAAAACTCATAAAAATCCTCTCCTCTTAACCGAAATAAGAGAGAATAAAATTAATATTTTGTGTCAAGTTTATGTAAGATTTTAATTAATACTAGTTCATATTAATTATAATTATTAACGGTATTACCTTGGGTATAATTCCTTAGGACAGATTCTCAACTTGAATCTTATTCTTCCATTTTGGAAAGTTCAAGAACTAGTAAGAAGGTGAACTTACTAGTGCCCATTTATCTGAAATTATCAATGTAAGAATTGATTTTTCTCCTTATACTTGTAATCGTTTTGCATGCATAAGATCCGTTTTAATTTTATGATTAAATTAAATTATCTTACAATGAATATGTAAACATATGATATTATTGAATCCCAACAAGTGTTATCCGAGCACATGGTTGTTGCATGCAAAATCGGGTTTGTTTTTCCGAGTTAATTAGTTAACATATAAAACTTGTTATTTAGGATTTATGAAGATAAATCATGAAATAATTTTGCATGTTAAAAGTTTCTGGTTCTAAATGGATTTTAGGTCATATGGGACGATTTATGGATTTTATTGTTCATTTTATATATTATTGGCATTAAAATGTGATTTTTATGAGGAAAATGTCATTTTTGGACGAAAAATAGCTAAACTTCGAATTTTTAAGTGATTTTTAGATATGTTTTCACATATATTATCTACTGGTTGCATGTTAAAGTTCATAAAAAACTAAGTTATTTTGCATAAAATATCGATTTTATAAGTTTAAATCGAATTTAAAGGGTTTATTAGGTTAATATGAGTTATATTTCGAATCTGGTCATGAAACTTTTATATGTTGTCACATGCATTTTTAATCAGTGTGTGTACAAATCTTAGACAAATTGAACTTCTTATGCATGATTTATGAATTTTTGAGTAACAATTCAATAAATAGTGACTTAAATTAGCCTATAATGCTAAAACATATTTTATGACTAAAGAAAAACGTCATATGTTGCATTTTATCCCACATTTCAGATCTAAAAGTTAAAAGTTGATTAAAATTAATTTTCTCATATTTTAATGGTCATATTTGATATAACCGATAAGCCGCAACGATGTTTTTCTCAAAAAAATTTCGAAATTTTTAACCTAAGTTTTGAATATTATGAGTGTCATGGTATTTTTTCAGATTGTTCATGAATTTGAATTTCAAATTTTGAAATTATTTGAAATTTTTATAATTTAAATTTGGAGTTTATAGTATAATATTGTATTTTTGGGTCCATAATGAACAATATTAAGAAATCAAGTTGAATTATTGTCAAAATGTTAGTGAAGACTAAGTTTTGAGTCCTAATATGGTTTTGTCTTATGAATAATGTTTTTCCTCTTTGCATTTCCCATTTTGTAGCTTTTTAAAGCTAATGAGTCGCGCTTTTGACGGGTTTTGCATACATGGGGATGTCTTGACATAGTAGGTGGAAGATGAAATTTGAACAAATTAGGCTTGATCATGACTTTTGGCAAGCCACAAGATGATAAGGTAGAGCCTCCTTGGACCGATGCATCCATATCCGATCTCACTTAGGTGAGTGTAGGTCACCTTATGGTGTGTGTTATACAATAACGCACAAGTATGGTTTTTATTTCATCTTTTATGAGCATTACTTTCATTACATGCTTGCATTTGAAGCCATTCACATAGTCATTATTGCCCAATTCTAGCCCCTCCTTACACATGTTTTACATCTTATCTAGCTACATCATACTTGCCTACCTTGTTAAGCTAGTAGCTATGTCATTGGTGTTAGGGTGCTCATTTGGGATTTGCTTAATTTTTGGTCTTTGTGAGATTGGTTATGCCGGATTTGCTTGTTTTCGGAATTGGTTAATAAAAGAATAGAAGTGAAAAAAGAGTTGTGAAAAAGAAAAGAAGAGAAAAAAGAAGAAAGAAAAAAAAATAAGAAAAATGACATGAATGAAAAAGAAGAAAAAAAGAAGCAAGAATTTTATTAAGAAAAAGGAGTGGAAATTAAGAAAATTCTCATGTTTTATTATCATCTTTTGGAGAATGTTCTTATGATTCGTAGTGAAAGATTGGGTTTAGTTTTGGGATTGAGCATCCTTTCACTTGGTTGTTGCTAGCTTGACATAGCTCCACATACCATAATTCATATGTTCCCCCTTCTTACCCATTACATATTTTCTTTTTTTACACATTGGCTTCTTTTATATGCTTGCATTTTGATTGTTTTTGACTTGTTATTTGAAATGACAACCATATTAGATTGCGGCCACACTCTCATGAGTCGAGGATAAGTGAGTGCTACTCATATAAATATCCTTTTTACATATAATTGAGTGATAAGTGAATCGTGAGAGTCCAAAGTCAAAAAGATCATGCAAGGGCCAAAAAGTCCATTTGAAGTCATTCATGCTACGCCGTCATATAAATCTCATCCATTTTGCATTTTCCCTATGCCCATGTTGTTTCTGGATTTGATTCATTGTGCTCTAAAGTTACTTGACGGGAATTGCATTTGGATGAGATGATTATTGCTCATACCCTGGTCCTTATCATACATTGTATTGTGTGCTTGCTTGAGGACAGGCAAGGGTTTAGCTTGGGGGAGTTTGACAAGTCCATTTTATATATATTTTAACCCCCTGTTTTAGCTCTATTTTACATGTAATTTGCACTAATGTTAGTGTTTATGAGCTAATTCCGTGTTCTAGTTGTGTTTGCTTGTTTTTCATTGTGTTTTGTTGGAAATTAAGCTTTTAGTAGCTTTTTCCCGTCAAAGTAGCAAGTACAAATTCTTCACCTTATGGGGAAGCGATTAGGTATCACACTGCCTCATCATGACTCAGTTCATTGGAGAATACAAATGATAGGATCTAAACTTCGAAAAGGAATTATCAATGCGAATTATAATGCCCGTTTATATTGGATTTGGAGACAAAGAAACTTGAGCAAGCATGAGGCGATTCTGATCAGACCGGAGAAATTGATTCACAATATTGCGAAGGAATTGAAACATCGTCTCAAGGATTACATCAAACACCCAGTTGAAGCAAAAGACCGTCAGATTTATCAAAGAATGATGGAGGGTGGTTGAATCGATTTGGAAGATGAAGAGTTGGTAGGTTGATGCAATCGAAAGAGGAAAGGGGGATCTGAATTTGTTGTTTATCGTATCCCTCTGCATTTATGTTTGTTTTTGTTGTCTAAATACGGTATGTGGGCTCGGTTGGGCTGAATGTGTTGGTATGTTGAGATTGGCCCATTGTCATCTCATTGTACATGGTTACGGTTTTTATATTCTATATACTTACCTTTTATCGAAAAAAAAAGTAGCAAGTACAAGAGTTCACGAGGCTAATGAGACCAAGTCTTGATCATGCAAAGGACTTCCGGGAAGTATAGGGGCATTTTGGGAAGAAATAGAAATCCCGAGCATGAAGTCATACTAGCTTGGGTTGATGCACAAGTAAGGAAATCAAAGTTAAGCCCAAAATGAAGTCCACAAGAGCTTACATTGGATACTAGAAGCCCCTAGGATGCCTTGGACGGATGCTTGAAGATGCTAACATCGGATTCCGCACAAGCATTAAACAAGAGTTAAGACGGAATTAACACAAAAGTCAAGAACACCACGACCCCGATCAGGGTAGGGTGGCCCCGATCGGGGTTACCTCCATCTTAATTGTTTACGTTTCACTTTGTGTTCCTATAAATAGGGTGTTGATCCGACACTTCTGGGACACACTTTTACACACCATTTTTCTTAGTATTTTCTACACTACTTCCATGTTCTTAGTTTAGTTCTTAGTTTAATTTATATTATATTTACTATAAAAAATTTCCTTTAAGCATTTCAATTTATATTACAATTTCCATTACAAGTTGTATTCAAGTTATTTATATTTGCATTGTTCTTCAATTCCATTTCCATTTCCATTTCAAGGTAATTCTATTGCTATTTTCATTATGTGTATCATTTCAATTATCATTAGTTTAGTTTATGCTAGAGTAGTCTACCTTGTCTAGGGAATGAAGGGAGCCATGCATAAAAAGTATTTGTAACATGATAAACTAGGATGTTATAATATCATTTCATTGTTTCTATCACACGTTTGTATCGTCACGTTTAGTCTTTGTTTAAAGGCCTTATTCATTGATTAAGTTTGTTAATTCGTTCTATAAGTCGAGAGGCACGGAATCGGATTAGACTAAGCATGTGAAGTAGGACGACCTAGTCATAAACGAGAGTTTCTCTAGGACCCAGTCTATGGTTGACACTAATATCGTGAGGTGGGTGTCTCTAAGCCTAAACAATTAACGATTCATCAACTCCTATGTTTGATTTAACCATTTACATAATTTGCATATGTGATCCGACCTCCCTAGACTATTTTTTTTATCATTATTATTTTCTTCCATCATCCAAACCAACCAATCATACGATAACCAACCTTGATAAATTTCATTCCATAACAAGTAATTAACAACTACCGTCTCTCTGTGGATTCGACCCCTACGTACTACATTCATTTGTGTCTAGGGTATTTATTTTTTCATAGGTGTGATATAGCCTATCAAATTTTGGCGCCGTTGCCGGGGAGACGGTTTTGTTTGCTAATTAGTTGTTGAATTTTATCTTGTTTTATTTTGTATCGAGGAACACTTGTTCCTTGAGATCATCTCACGGTTTCTTTGTAGTTTTAGTGCCTATTTTGTAGGTTATAAAGCTTGGCCTTTCATAATGAGTTACGAATTCGTTCCACAACTCCAAGATGAGCCTTTTCCTGACTATCTTGACCGATTCTACTACTTTTGCGATGGTCTCATCTCCCTTGGACATGTCCTTGATGGGGATTACTTGGGTAATTTCGTGCTTGGTGGCATGGATTCTGAGATCCGTGGATTGGCTCTAAAGTTGAGTAATGGGAGTCTCTACAACATGATTGGGCTGGAACTTTAGAATTTCTTAGATTCTATGGCTACCGAATATTGAGAGTTAGCACGCCAATTCGATGTGTGGCGTATCCAAGAGGAGCTCAAAGTGCTTCAAGCTCGTTTGGAACAACCTTCTTAAAAGGAAGCAAGTCAATGTGAGATTATTTCCTCTCCTCATGCTCTCCTAACCTCACAATGTGAGTCTTTTGACCCAAACCATTTTGATTTATTGGATGACGATGACGATGAACCGACTTTCATTATTGAAATGCCCCCTATGTTCATTCCAATTTACCATTTTGTGGAGGAGGTAGTTGACACACGTGCCATGTATAAGCTTGAGCCCGACCATAGTGAAATGAATGAGGTTTTACCCGAGACATGTGAAACCTTTGAAAACCCTTCCACATGGAATGTAGTTGACCAATTCGAAGTTGATGGAGGACTTAGTGATACTAATATAGAGGTTAAGTTGAATGAACCTCCCATTTTTTATGAGACCTACCACTTAGAGTTATCATACCACCAATTTGAGACCGATTATATTATAATTTGTGCACTAACGGTTATTTCTATGGTCTTAAGCATGATGCTCCTTCTCTTGCTGACAAGGGGAGTACGGTGGTTCTATTTGAAATCTCTCATGGGCAATTTGATAAGATTAATCCTTTCTTACCTTTGATCTTTCATGCTTATATTGACAGGCTAGTCTTGTACCTACCAAAAATAACCAACTGGCACTAACTAATATAGCTAGGGAAGTCGGCTCGATCTCCACAGGGAGGCAAGATATCTGTTAAGGTCCGTCTATTTGGTCACAAAATGGGGGGTTTGAATTTGGTTTACTAAACTACTAAAGATTTGAAGGAAAGAGCAATAAAGAAAGATCAATAAATGACAAAAAATGTAGTAAAGATGATCAATAAAGAGGGAACATGTCAGGATTTCGGGTCACCACGATAGTCTAGTGACTCAACTGCAAATAGTCTAGATAATTTACTGTGAGACGGATACAGGAAAGGTCCTTCCGGTCCACTTTCTATCCTAGATTTCCACTAACATAACTTCCGTCCTCGTCAGGGTAGTCTACTGTTCATAGTAGGTCTATTTAGTCCAATCTTCCGATCCAGGAATAAATTTAACCAGATTAAAGGGTAACTTAGAAACGTGCACTCAACTAAGTTGGTATTATAATTATATTGCCATGGTACAGATTCTCACAAATAAAACATCTAGCCTATTCGCTACATCGTCACAATTCTACCATAGATCCCCTAATCCCAACATGAAAGGATTTAGCTACTCATATCGTTAATGTTGTCAATAATAACAATGATGAATGAACTAATATAAAGCATGATGAAATATTTAAAATATGGCATAAACTAAATTAGGGCAGAAATTGATTAAGGGAGAAACAAGTAATTAAAAAAAATAAATGATGAGATTAAGATTAATAGAGAAGAGAGATTACAATAGCAAGCTATTCGGCGTAAAGAACAACCAAAAATCCAAGCAAAGTAATCCGAGAGCAAAGTTACAGTAGAAAGTTTAAGGGAAAGATTAAGAGAGAAAAGCTGCGTTCTCAGATGAGTAAAACGTAATTATCAGTAAAAGAAGTGTGTTAATAACCTAATTACTCGATGCTTAAATAGAAAAACAAAGTCCACTAACGAAAATAAGGTAACACGAGTTAATTAAGCCCGTTTAAACTCCAAATCTCTCGATCGAGCAGTTTAAAACTACTCGATCGAGGACTTCAGCATAAAATCCTCTCGATCGAGCAGAAATGTTACTCGATCGAGGAAACCCATAAAACAGCCTTTCGATCGAGTGTAATAAAGCACTCGATCGAACTCCTCAGCATCCAAAACCACTCGATCGACCAAAATACTCCTTGATCGAGTGTCCTTTCTCCAAATCAGCCTCAAACTCGTTGCCTACTGCTTCGTTGACCATTCCTTCACGCATCCCAATGCAGTATCTCGCTCTAACATTCTCGTCTCCTCAAAATGCATGCAAAATAGGACGAAAAGAGTACGGTTTCACCACTTTCAGGTTCATTTCTGCAAAACAGACAAAACAAACCAAAGTAGCCAATTCGGGGCATATTGCAATACAAAATAGTTTAAAAGTGCATAGAAATACGTGCAAAATAAGGCTAAAATGACTATATAAAATGCACGTATCAAATCTCCCCAAATCGAACCTTTACTCGTCCTCGAGTAAACTAAATGCAAACTCATGGAACGGAAACGAAAACTCAGAGCTAGTCATAACTTGTCTTCTTGAACCAATTTAATGCAACAGAAATCGACGGTTATAGCTATAACTGTCAATATGCAAACGAATTATAAGATGTCCAGAAATAAAGCTGACCTATTGACCTTACAAGACCAATAAAATCGGATTCTCACATGGTCACTCGTCTCTCATGAAGCAAAGGGTGAATTATATATGTAAAAGAGAGAAAGAGAAACAGTCACTCACCTAAACTGCGACCTACATAGCATGCATGCAACAAAAATGAAAGACGATTCAGGTACTATGCACACATTCCAACCAACAATGTCCGTCACAGCCGAGGGCTTACAAATAGTATGGGAAAGTGAGGTTCAGGTGAGAAAAGGCAAAATGAATTATGGAAATGTGGAGGTAAAAGCGTCAAACTAGTTCCTAAACAGGACCATATAAGACCGTCCGAATCTCAACTGATTGAAGATAAACACAAGTGCCCTTCATTTGGCACACAGCTCACTAACCAAATACACTATCTCCTCAAAAAATGTGTGAATAAGAACAAGGATTGAGACGGTCACAAAATTCCCTTTTTTAATACCGTCTTAATTAAACAATCAACACAAATCAAAAAAAAATTTCAATCTTTTTTTTTCTTTTCCTTCTCTAATCATACGTGATTCTCTTCTTTTTTTTTTCATTTTTTTTCTTTTTTGGTTTTCAATTTTTTCATTTTCATCCTCCCTTCCTTTATTTTCCACCAACTTCAACAATATCACACGGGCCAACCTCGCAACATGGACCAACGTACCACAAAAGACACACTAAACTGGCTTGACTGGGCATGCTTAGTTTTGGATGTAGCTAATGGGTCAAAAAGGCTAAATTTGGCTTAAGTGGAGCTAAATGGGTGAAAAATTTAAGAAAGGGGGAAATTTTCAAGCGCTAATGAAAGATTCAGTACATTTAAACACATAGTAAAAACAATGGCAAAGATGTGGAACAATGGTGAAGGAAGGTTTTTAAGGTGTGTACTGAACAAGTGGTCTCGGGTTCTAATCCCACTAAAATTATGTGGTGTAATTTTTATTTTTTGCCATTGTTTATTCTCATGTAATGCTTCTCTAATCAAATTCTACGTATTGTTTTTTAATTTAACTTTTCAAATCGTCGATCTTTAGTGCCTTTGTGTTTTAAAGACTTTTTTTACTCACAAATTTGTTTGTTTTTTCGGTTTTCAAATGGGTGCCCTAAAGTCATACGTTAAAGTAGTTAAAAAAATACGACATTAAATATCTCATTCAAACTTGAAAAAGGGTGTATATTTTTAAAATAAAAACCTGATTCTAACAAGTATATATTTTAATAAATTTAAAGCAAGTTTCAAAATTATTCTTAAAATATAAAATAAAAATAAGTCGCGGAATTGTAAAATGAAAATGTTAAGCCATACTATGTAGGGTAGAGGTGATTGAATTGATGATTGCGAGTTTGTATATGTAACATTTATACAACATATACTTCGTATAAAACTACATTTTTATCAAATTCTTATATTAATTTTGGGCTTTATATATTCGCTACCCCATCCACGAAATCCTGGCTTCGCCCCTGAATTAAAACGTATTTGTAACATGATAAACTAGGATGTTATAATATCGTGTCATTGTTTCTATCACACGTTTGTATCGTCACATTTAATTTTTGTTTAAAGGCCTTATTCATTGATTAAGTTTGTTAATTCGTTCTATAAGTCGAAAGGCACGAAATGGGCTTAGACTAAGCATGTGTAGTAGGACGACCTAGTCATAAACGAGAGTTTCTCTAGGACCCGGTCTATGGTTGACACTAATATCGTGAGGTGGGTGTCTCGAAGCCTAAACAATTAACGATTCATCAACTCCTATGTTTAATTTAAGCATTTACATAATTTGCATGTGTGACCTGACCTCCCTAGACTATTTCTTTATCATTATTGTTTTCTTCCATCATCCAAACCAACTAATCATACGATAACCAACCTTGATAAATTTCATTCCATAACAACTAATTAACAACTACCGTCTCTCTGTGGATGACCCCTACGTACTACATTCATTTGTGTCTAGGCTATTTATTTTTGCATAGGTGTGCGATAGCCTATCACCAATTTATCAGGAAACATCAAAGCCCTCATCATATGTTCAATGAAAGTCCACTTAATGGAGTCATAAGCCTTTCTCAAATCCACTTTGATAATACTTCTTGGGGAACAAGCTCTTCTATTGTATAACCTCACTAAATCTTAACATATAAGAATATTATCCACAATATCTCTTCCTTTGATAAATGCACTTTGATTTGCATTTATGATATCAGGAAGAACAGTTGCCACCCTTGCACTTATAATCTTAGTGATGCATTTATAAATGACATTACAACACGCAATTGACCTAAAACCGGTGACATTTTCAGGCCTGGTCTTCTTAGGTACCAAGGTTAACATCGTAGCATTAACTTGTTTAAGCAACTTACCATTCTCAAACACCTCCTTAACAGCCTGGCAAATATCTTCCCCTATCACCTCATAGGCATCCTGAAAGAATTTGGTAGTATAGCTATCTGGACCAGGTGACTTATTAGCAGGAATTGAAAACAATGCCCCCTTAATTTCCTCATTAATGAAAGGTTCCATCAATTGATTTCTCTACATTTCATTCAAAACTTTCCCCCTTCTGACCATGGAATAGTGCACCCGAACTACTGGTTTACTAGATCGCAGCAGCTGCTTATAGTATTCCAGGAAGGCACCTTCAATACCCTGACTCTTCACTTGGCTAACACCATGCATATCCTAAATAACTAGCACCTTATTTTGAATTCTTCTACTTCTAATTGCACTGTGAAAGAAAGGAGTATTAGAATCCCCATCATCCAACGAACACATTCTTAGCTCTGTCCAGATCTCTATAAGTGACAACTGCTTGTCTCTCCTGTTGCAGAAGAGTTGTATTCCTAGTATCCCCTTGAATCAACACTTGAAGATGCTCCAGATTCACCTTAGTTATATTAGCAGCAGCCTCAATATTGGAAAACCCATCATTATTTAATTTCCAGAGTTCCTGTTTCAAGAGTTTAAGCTTCCTAACTACCTAAAACATTTTGATCCCTCTAATATGCTTCTGCCAAATTATCCCAATGATAGAGATAAATCTCCCATCTATTTCCCACATATTTAAATATTTAAAATTCCCCTTCCTTCTTTCATTAACCCTCCATAGTTCCATAACACAAGGATTATGGTCAAATAACCCTTCAGGTAGAAAATTAGTATTACAATCTGGGAAAGTATTCATCCAATCCATATTCACTAACACCATGTCAATCCTGCTAAGGCTTCTCCCATCACCCTCCTGTTTATTACTCTAAGTGAAGAAGGCACTATGACCTGGTATATCAGCTAGCTCACAAGTTTCAACACAATTCAAAAAACTTCTGATCTCGCCCTCTGTCATAACTGAACCAATTCTTTTATCATACTCTAAGACATGATTAAAATCACCATACACTATCCAAGGCCCTTGCACCCTGGTATGCATATCAATAAGAGACATCCAAAGAGGCTCTCTCTCACTGATTCTCTTATACCCATAAACAAAAGACATCCACCAAGTAATCCCAGTAGTCTATAAGTCACGTGACAATTAATCACCTGAGCTTCACACCTCAGCACATACAACTGAAACACTCCATCATCCCAGAGAATCCACACTCTCCCCCCTTCACAGACATTATTATTAGTGATTAAAGACCACTGCCTACCTATCCCATCATGAACTTTATTTATAGAATTATTCCTGGCTCTAGTTTCCATTAACTCTACTAATCCTATATTATTATTCTACATATGCCACTTAATGTCTCTCTGCTTATTTTTTTTTGGTGAAATGTAAGTATATATAAATCACGAAAAAAACCGTTCCAATTACAAGAGAGTAGCCCACTCAAAGTGAGTGGGCTAGCCTCCAACAAAACACAGCCAAAGCCTTACAAAACCAAACAGACAACAAAAGGAAATAGAGCTATCTCAACCCAACAAAACTTATCCTCGATATGTCATCTTCAACCTAAGAACCCCCAAATCAATATTCACTTCCTATCAATCAACGATTCCAGCCAGCGACGATCTCCATCCCCATCCTTGATGAACTTCATTCCTCTCATTCTAGACTTGATTTCCTCAACAATCTCATGAGCTACTGCTTTCGGGGTAAGTAATTTAAGATCGAATTTACTTAAATTCCTTTGTCGCCATACATGATACATGGTAGCATTGATAATAGCGTTGATCACATCCTGTCGTAGTGATGATCCTTGCATATTTCTCTCTCTGCTTATTAGGGCTATTACACCCCTTATATTCCAAAACCAATCTTAACCATGATCCAAAAACACCAACCCTACCTCCTTTGCTCCATTTCCTCCACTACTCCCAGGATCAGTAATATTCAGTGCATCAAGGAAGATTTATGGTGAACTTCTCCAGACCCCCTCCTTCTTGTCTATTTAACCTTGTAATAATTCTAGCAGATGAAGGAATCCCTCTCTGAGTAATATCAAGTATAAGAGTGATAAGAGGAACCCCTAACCCAGTATGAGTAGGTGTGCACACAGGTGTACTCCTAGCAGCTTTTGTCCCCTGATCAACAACTGGGAAATCCGGTTCACTCATTGTAAAACTGGTAGCTCCCTCCTGTCCCCTCTGTTGCTTTAATACATTCGAACAGGCCTCCATTCTTGTTTATGTTTCTTCTTTATTTTCTCTTATTTGATTTCTTTCGGATGACACTATTTTGTTTTATGACCCATTCCTTTGCAGACATCACACCTTGTAGGTTTCCATTCATAATGGATTATCTGATGGTGAGTGACATCCAGTTCATCCAAAAACCTAATAGAATCAGGTAATACCTGTCCAATCTTAACCTTTACCATGACTCTATCAAAGCCTAAGAAAGTCTTTTCTTGAGTATCTATATCAAGCCTGACATGTGTCCCCACAAGGCCAGCCATTTTCAGAAGTGCAGGTCCCCAAAATTTAAGGTTTAAACCATACATCTGAATCCAAATTGGGACACAGTCAACATCCTCCTTAACCATCTTCACATCAGGTTTCCATTCTTTCACTATGACAGGTTTATTGTCAAAGAATAATGGACCCACCCGCAACACAATTTTCTTCTTTTCCTCCGTTTTGAATCTAACCAAAAAGTCACCATTGTGTTTAAAAGCAGTCTTATCTATATTGTCCACATGTCATGCCCTTTTCACAAAACTATCAATAACACTCCTAGGAGGGTTAGCCCTAAGAATATAATAATATACCACGTTGGACTGGTAATCGAGTTCTAATTGGACATCATCCGAGGTTAATTGAAGCATACCAGAAGAAGAAGAAGATGTTGGACTAGCATGATGAATCCCCTCCGTCCACTCACCATCTTCGTCTTCAAGTTCCTCCTCAATTGACTCCAACTCAGCGTTCAGATTGAAAGGTGGCACTCCAACAGATGAACCTTCGTTCTCATCCAGTTTTTCCCCGATGTTTCGATAACATCCTCAGTCGTGCTAATTGAATCGATTTTTTTAATTTTGATTGCTTATTGATTAGTAAAACAATTTTGTTACTTGTAGATTTAGATTTTTGTAAAGAACGATTAATCCTGGAATGCAATTGCTTACGAGTAACCATTGTTAATCCCCAAAAAGCATAAACCCTAGAAAAATCATCCACTTTCTCTCTCTTGTAATACGATATTATCACACCTTAATGTCACATATAACTACACACGAAATTGACCCAATGCAACTATGCTTAAAGATTGAATGGAATTTACACGCGTTCTATAACAAATGCATATAATGATATATAACAAATCAAAGCACCCAAAACAGTATCATATTGCCACCATGTTCCTATCCACACCAATTCACATTCCACATGTAATACTACGATTTTATGATCTTAGCTTACTCGGTCGAGTAGACCATACATGGTCTAGTAAGTTATTTTGGGGTGCACTCAACCGAGTTATGAGGAACTCGGTTGAGTAGGCCGTACTAGGCCAAATACTTCAGGTACTCGAGCGAGTACCCGGTCTGACGGGTTATATTCCGCGGTTTAGATTAAAATGATTAGAGAAGTATAAGTATCGCTTAATCACTTTCTAAAACATTTTTACAAAACCTAAGCTACGTTCATTGCTCCTCTAATCATCTTCATCATCTCCAAGCAAGGGTTGATAGATCGTGAGTCCTTGTATCTCATTTCTCATGTCGATTCTGTTGGTAAGTCTCTACCGTTTTCTTAATCAGTATATGGTTGTCATTAGGGGTCATGCAAACCCTAGGTTGGGTTAATTTGGGGTGGATATTGATTCTGATAGTTTGTGATTAGTATTGTTTTTTTACCATTGTGGTAGGTGACGATGTGGTGCTCGTTGTGCATTTGTATGATTGGCTGCAGTATAACGTATTGCAAAAAGGAGGGTTTCCCTACTCAGTTGATTGGATAATTGGTTATAAGATGGCATTTGTATTGATTGATTGGTATTATTATTGTGATTGCGGTTGTTTGTGATATCTCTGGTTTTTGGTTACTGTTTGTGAAGCCATTTTCGGGAGATGGTCTTCACACCCAAGTTCGCCTCTTGGGGCTTCTGTCATAATGGGGATGTGCACATTAATAATCTAGGCCGCTCACTGCGATTAGTGGGGTTTAGGTGGTATGGTTGCGGTCCCCACTTACAGCGAGGGTTACCTATTGCGATGGCTAACCTGACAGGGCTACACATTTTGGTGTGTAGTCAGTTACTGGTTACTATTGGAGTTTGGAGGATGGTTACTACAGTTTGGATATTGTGTATTGGATTGTGTATCTGTGATTTCTTATTTTGGTTATGCAGTTGACTGACTCCGTTTATTGGTTTCAAAACTATGCTGATCCATTCGGCTATAATGAGCAGTTGGTTTAGCAGGTATTGGATGTGGATGTAGCTCGCAGGATATGGATGGGGCAGAGTCATCACATGTGCTTAAGCTAGCTTCTATTGTTGTCTTAAACATTAGCCTTTCCTTTGGTTTCTTTTCGGAGTTGTAAACAGTTTCGGTTTGGTTTTCAGTTTGAGTTTGGCTAAATAGTTTGTACTTTTAATAAACGTTCTATTATGGTCCATTTGATATGCTTTACCTCGGGCAACCGAGTTGGTAGTGCTTTCATTTATTAAGGTAAGCCTTGGTAAGGAACTTTGGTAGATGGGGGTGTGAGAAAGTGGTATTAGAGCGACGATTTTGGAACCTAAAACCAATGAATAAAATGAATATAGAGTGTCTAACTAAAATGAACCCGGGTAGAAATTTTTTGGAGTTACCGCCAAGGTTTGAGAGACGTCTCGAAACCGCAATGTTGCCCACATAAATTTGAGCCGGACACTATGGGGTGTGTCAAGGGGATAGTTGTGTGTGTGTGTGTGTGTGTGTGTGTGTGTGTGTGTGTGTGTGTGTGTGTGTGTGTGTGTGTGTGTGTGTGTGTGTGTGTGTGTGTGTGTGTGTGTGTGTGTGTGTGTGTGTGTGTGTGTGTGTGTGTGTGTGTGTGTGTGTGTGTGTGTGTGTGTGTGTGTGTGTGTGTGTGTGTTTCTTCATAAGTATGTTGGATGGAAGCAGATATGATGTGAATTGGATGGATGTGGAGTATATGTATTTTTAATATGTTATAAAGTAGATGAACATGTTGTGGTTCGAGATATTATGGCTTAAATTGGATGCATATGTTGTGGGATAATTGAGGTAATATAGAGATGCATGATGTGTATGTTTGGTTGTTTACGTTTTTTTCGTTCATGGTATAGAAACATGTAAATAGTCTGTTGATTTGTGTTTATGTACTTATACTTGTTGGGTGTGTTTGGGAGATTGTTTATGGCATGATTCGGCCGAGTGTAGTAGGTACTCGGCCGAGTAGAGAGTATTCGACCGAGTAACCATGCACTCGACCGAGTGAGGGTATTTGTGCACTTGACAGTGGCTACTAAAATATGACCACTCGGCAGTGTAGAGGCATTAATCGACCGAGTGGGGCGTACACGACGAAGTACATGAGGTACTCGACCGAGTATGCTTTATGTGGATTTGTGATCAGCTACCGGAGTTGGAGTACTTGAACGAGTAGTCATTACTCTCGACCGAGTAGCTCGTACTTGGCCGAGTACTTCCAGGTACTCGACTGAGTACCTCTTTGGCGGATGTGATATTTGTTTTGAGTCGTAGACTATGTGCTTACGTTTTTATTGGGTCTTAAAACATTATTTTACATATGTGTTGGTCTTGATACGTAAGTTACCGGATCCCATGACGTGAAGAGTACCACCTTATGATGGGTGTGAGTTTGGTGTATAGAGGAGTGCATGTGGTTATACATGGTTGTGGTGGGTAGTGGAAGGAGGAAGTGAAATTGATGAGCTTACTGAGACAAGGAGCACATTTTGTGAGGTATGGTGGGTGTTATAGTCGTGAGCTTGAGTAATGTCGTGATAAGCGTATAGGGGTAATGTACTTCTGAGGAATGTGAGAATGAAAAGTTTGAAATGAGAGAGATGGATTGCGGTAATTTAAGATATGTAGGGGTCTAATGAAGGGAGATGGGTATGACTATGTTGGTGGTGGATATGTGTATCGGGAAGGCGTGATAGAAGAATAGAAAGGAATGGTGTTTAGTGAGCTCAGGTCGATGGATGCCGCAATGTGGATTTGTATGTAGTGGTTGTGTTTGAGAATTTGGATCACTAGGAGGTGAGCCTATTGTGTAATTCTTTGGAAAGTAACGGGATGAGATGAATCTTGATTTCTGGAGATGTTAAAGGAAGATGTAACCAATTAAGGAGAAACCATTGAGTGAGTGGACCTATTGATGGTTAATATGAGGGAGTAGCATGATGAGAGAAATTGTTGATAAGAAATGAATGAGAAGTTATTGATATAGACTAATATAATTTGAGTTTTAGGAAGTAATGAAAAGGTAACAGAATGATTAAAGAGCAAGGTAGTAGGAGAAATAAGTTGAGTGGATTATGGGTGTTGTCAAGTGTAGTGGGATAAGAAAGATGGGAGTAAGTCGAGTGAAAGTTCGCAAAAGTTATGGGGCACGAAGGTAAGGAATCATGGAGATGTATGATACTATCATGAGGGTGTGTGATGTGACTCGTATTTACGCACATTTAGTCCCTTAACTAGCCTCGTTCCTATGCTTCCTAGCATATGTATTAGGGTCGTTTCTATCTTAAGCTTCCTATTTTGCATATTCTATGAGGTTTTGTGCCCTTGGTAGGGGAGGAGCACTAGCCTTGCATGTATGGAGCAAAACGGAGCTAAATTGATTGCATATAACGACCAAGCATCAAAGAGGAGACCGATACTAAAGGCCTAAGTTGATAGAACAATTAGTTCATATTCATTTTTAAAACAATTAGTTCATATCCTTGGTTCTACATACCATGTCGGATTTTAACCCGAGTACGATGATGAGTATCGACTAATTATATTCAAATTAACTTAAAACAATCAGTTCATATTCATTTTTAAAAATATTCATGTCAAGCTTACAAAGTCGAACCCGACATCGAATACCGTTAAAACAATGACGATTATTCAAGTCTCGTTCTTCAAATCAACACAAATACGGCCTAAACGGTCCTTTCAAACCAAAACGGGTTCAAATACCCATCTTTCAACACGTTTTATAAACGTTTTTCAATGGTCAGAACACGTCATATACCATTGACTGACCCGCGCCTAAACAGGCCACTTCTTTTCCTATTTTCAAACCAGGGGAGACCCCCTTACATCGCCAATAGGCTCGCGTCTATTCTGGCTGCCTGATGCAGGGTCTTTCCCCCTTCCAGCACCGGTCTAGGACGATCCCGACTCTGGCTAACCCGGATATAGGACGGATCAGACGACTAGTTTGCTCATTCAAAAACCGTATTTGAAAAATGCCTTACTAAAACAAATGGATCACGTTATGCGCCATAAACCTAATGGTAAATGGATGTTTAATTTCCGTCTTGCATGCAAATCAACCGTAAATCAAACTCCACATCTTATACTTGATACTTGGATTAAATCAAACGACTTAGAAAGCTCTCACATGTTAGGTTTAAACTATTGGATGCGCATTCATGCATTTAAACCGTTTTATCAACTTTTATATTCAACCAACCAAGATCGATCAGTAGAGGCCGCTACCGCGGGCGGGATTGGGTGTCTAATTAAAGGGCTTCCCAATATATACCTTCACCTCTTACTCAGAAACTTTGGATAGTGGACGACCTTATCCAAGGCGTACGAGAGTCATTCTAGAGATATGATGCTAAAGAGGGACGATTCCTTATCTTTAGTACCTATGTCAAACACTGCTTTGTGCTTCGTTTGACCGAGGTATAACGTGGATTCGAACGGGTTCCAAGCATCCCATAAATGCTTGGTGGCGACTCCGAACATCTCTAATCTTTTCGAGACCCTTGCCAAGACGAAACCGACCGATCTAAAATGATATGGTCGAAAGCATATTTTTACGCCGCCGAGCGTGGCTTTCAAAAGACCGCTGTATGTCCACAGATCGGCTGGGCGTGCAGGTGGGCCCACGTCCACAGATTGGCGATTCCGCTGGGGAAAACTAGGACACTTATGTTTTTGTGATCCCTAGATGGTGAGACTCGAACGAGGTCTTGGTTGGAATGCATTAATTGATATTACGGTCACGGTCGGGTTCCTTGTCCGGGCCCATAACCTAACCCTTTTCGAGCAATTGGCTCGTCTCGTCGGCGTGAGTTTTCTTATCACCGCGTTTGGAATTCCGATTAAGTTAAGCATGCCGTTGATGATACACATTTCTGTTTCGTCAAAGAGCTTTCATCACCTTCGACCACGAGGCTAGGGCACCCTCCTTACACATTTTGTTTAAATTGGTATCCCTATCGCAAATCGGGGTTTGATTGCTTGGTGTGTAACCCACCCTTTAAGCCAAAACCCGTGTCAGCATAATGCATAATATAATGAAACTGTGAGTGCTTATGTGATATGTGATCATAAGTCCTTCCGCGTCATTTTCAAACTTTCAAAAACACCTTTTTGCGCCGTTATAATGGCCGTTTCAAACCTCGGTCTTTCGCCAGCGGTTGCATTTCAACACGCCTTTCTAGGCCGTCGTAATGACGATTTTCAAACCCAGTTTTTATAACCATTTCAACACGCCTTTCTAGGCCGTCGTAATGACGATTTTCAAAACCAGTTTTTATAACCATTTCGACACGCCTTCCTAGGCCATCGTAATGACGATTTTCAAACTCGGTTTTCTAACACCATTTCAAATCACCTTTTTACGCCATTATAATTGTCGCGTCTAGACACGGATTTTAACCCGTTTTGCGCCGACAATGGCTCTTTCAAAACCCGAGAAAAGCACACACCCTTTTCTCGAGACACTTTCGAGATCCCGAGGACCATACACCGTCCCCGAGACCTTTTAAAACATTTCAAACTCGATTTTCAAGACATACAATTTTGAATTTCAAAAACCGTCTTGGGAAATAGTCCATTGTTTTCCGAGCCGACTCAAACTCAAACCGTCTTTTGCAAACAAACTTAAGACAAACCTTTCAAATGACCGACTTGCATAGATCCCTATCTTCAGAAGCTGTCCATAAAGCGACAACGAACCTTTTTTGAAAATTTCTATTTTCAAAAACTTCAGTCCACCATTCCAATTCCGCCTCGTATCTATCGAGTCGAAGCAAACGTACTTATGGGCTTTTACTTATGATTAATCTCACCATGAGACTCGTCCAATGGCGTCACGCCACCATGCGTGCCAAAGGTTCGGTCAACACTGTCACGTCATAAATCGAGTCAACACCGAGGTACCACACACGGTCACCCTCGTCTTGTGTAGTATGATCTTTGTCCCGTCCTTTATGTTGTATGCGCTCAGTCTTTGAACCGTGTCAGATTGAGTTGTAATGTGAGCTGTTTTCTCTGCCTCAGAACCTTGGCCCCGTCTTCAACTTCGTCCATCAACAACAATGATAACAACAGACATGTCACAACTGCTCAGCTAGCCAGCCTACTCACTGCTCTTAAGGTCACTCTGGATCGTGTCGAGACCCGTATCGACACCCTAGAAAATAAGGAAACTGGAGAGCACAACACTCCACCCTTGACTGAAACTGAGAAAAGGCTCAAACTCCTGGAAGAACAACTCCTAGCCCGGGGTAACAATATCCACCTTGAAAACAATCGAAGATTTGAACCGTTGGGGATCAACTACCTGACAACTTTACCTTGACCAATGTGCCCAAATTAAAGGGAGTGGAGGACCCACTCAATCATATTCGAGCCTTCAAAAACTACATGGCCATTAAAGGGGTTAAATAGGAACTTTTCACTCGGATCTTTCCATCATCCTTGGAACCAATCCCTCGCCAATGGTACTACTCCCTTAACCCGAAGAACCTCACTACCTGGGATGAGGTCGCAGTTGAATTTGCTAAGCAATATGCCGACAATGTCGAAATCCAAGCTAATACCCCTACTCTTGAGGTCCTAACCCAGAATGACAAGGAGGGATTCACCGAATTCCTGACCCGTTGGAGGAGAGTAAGCACTCAGTTGGTCTGCAAGCCGAGTGAGTCAACTTTGGTGGAAAAGTTTGTCAACAATCTCCGCCCGGTGTATGCCAACTTACTGAGGTACCAAAACATTAAGACCTTCCAGGATCTTCAAATCCTTGGGACATGCATTGAAGACGACCTTCGTAAGGGCGTCCTAGCCAAAACCACCAGTAGAGGCTACCAGGGATCCACCCCAACCGGATCTCGCCCTTATGGTCAGACGAACAAGATTGATGAGGTCAACCTCCTTGAACCAACCGCCAAGAGAGCTGAGCGCCCCCAGAGAGTGTTCACCAATATAGGGTCAACTTATGCAAGCGCCCTAAAAAGGCTTATGGACCAAGGGAAATTACAACCGATCGGACCCACCCCGGATCCGTCTGATGTTAAGTAATCCCGCTTCTGGAACCCTAATGCCTACTGTCAGTACCACCAAGGGAAAGGGCATGACACGGAAACCTGCTTCAAGCTCAAACACATCATCCAAGCCATGATCGAGAAAGGGGAACTGCCTTTGCCTCCACCAACTAAACCAAACAACAAAATGAACCCTTTGGGAATCCAAGCTATCTCCGATGATGAGCCAACCTTGGACAGCTCACACCTCATCCTGCCAATTGATGACGAGGTGAATGTCCTGGAGAAGGATGCCTCGGACGGGGTATTTGTGTTTAGTGCCACGAATATGCTTGCCATGTTCCAAAAAGTTTAGGAAGCTATAGCTAGTCTCTCCGAAAGGATTACCCAACTTGACGATGCCTACCGCCGATTGATTTTCAATCCTCCAACACCACGCCCGAGGGAGGGTCCCCCAAGCACCCAAAACTACCCTCACCAAGATGGATTGCTCCCGCGACCATTCTGGCACGCACCTCACAATAATCACCCCCACAATAATCAACCTCACAAAAACTACCCTCACAAAAATGTCCCTCACAAAAACTACCCACCGAGAAATACCCCACCAAGGTACCCTCAGGATCCCGAAATCAATGGTATCTTGAGAGATGATGTTGAAGATGTCTATATTGTCCCAGGGAAAGTTAAGCAGGTGAAAGAGATCGGTCATCTAACCCGGTCCGGACGCCCCTACCAAAACCCGAACAATTCAACGGTCGCTCCAACAACGAATGACCAAGTTGTCCCGGACATGGACACTCAGCCCAAGGCTCCCGAGAATTCGATCCTCAAACAACTGCAAAAAGCAAAAGCCGAAATTTCAATTTGGCAACTGATTGCCACGTCCTTCGAGCATCGACAAGCTCTACTACAAGCCTTGGGAAAACTAATTGTGCCCTCTACCTCCTCCCCGGAAGAAGTGGTAGCACACATGACAAGGGATGTCCCTGGTTTAAGCAACCGGGTCATCTTCTCTTACGAAGATATCCCTCCCTTCGGAGCCAACCACAACCTGGCCCTGTACATTACCGTACAGTGCCTCAAAAAGATTGTGCCTATGGTCCTTGTGGATGACGGATCCGCGGTGAATGTCATCCCCATCAAAACGGCTCACAAACTGGGTATCAAAGAAGTTGATTTGGTCCCAACCAATCAAGGAGTACGCGCTTATGGCGGCACTCGTCGTAAGGTTGCAAGGCTTATCACTCTAACCGTCGCAACAGGACCATTGGAAAGGCAAACCAGTTTTCAGGTAGTCGACATCGACGCCTCCTTCAACATGCTTCTGGGACGTTCCTGGATTCACGCCGTTAAGGCAGTTACTTTTACCCTCCATCAGAAAATCAGGATCCCCTTCAACGGGAAAACGATCACGATTCCTTCTTCCCCGATCAAAGCCGTCATGAAAAAAGGAATGACCTCCCAAGCCTTTGAGAAGGATGACAACGAGATGTGGGGATTCCAAGCTGTGAATAACATAACTGATGAATCAACACCCTTTGATTGTGACCCATTTGCCAACCTCACAGTCAACCGCATTCTGATGCGCCAGGGTTGCTTCCCGGGTTTACCCCTCAATCCACTGAATAACACCTTACCTCCCTTGAAACAGGCTAAGGTCCCCAACATCCCCTTCAGGCTAAGCCATGAACCTACCGATGAAAATATCCAGGAGATGGACCTCCTAATTCGGAAGCGGAAGAAGCACGGAGTTATCCTCCGTCCCTATCATCTGACCCTTAATGGATACTTTGTCCCCGAGGGAGAGTCTGAACTCTACCGTGGCTTTCCTGAGCCGATCCATGACTCTGTGGCCAAGGTCAGGTACTCGGGTGTAGAAGTCTTCCAGGACTGGTACTTCATCCCCAACAACACCGAAGCTGCATCGACCGAGTCTAAGTCGTCCCCATGCCTCGACGGACAAGTTGTCACTCTTCTCTTTGGAGAGGAAAACATCAAGCACCTCGACTATGAGGACATCATCAATATTGCTCTAAGGGACAACCAGTTTGACCCCACCGCCTTGATCTCTGACACTGAACCGGGGAAAGCTACACAGGGCTGGAGGAAAACCGTCAAGTGGACCGATCGCCAAGGCCGCATTCTCAAGATCACAACCGGAGAAGGCCCTATGTTCAAAGAGGGAAGTAAATAAGAATCTGAGTCTAAGTCGGAGTCAGAGTCTGTCTTAGCTCCTAACACTCCTGATGTCCCAGTCAAGGTCCCCTTCCCGCTGTTTTATCACAATCTGCTTTAGAGGCTGAGTCAACTAGGGTCGTCCCCCCCTCCCCCCCCCCATGGAAGGTGACAACCTGGAGCCTGTTCCAGCGGCCACCTCCTTTGCTGTGTCGCCTCTGACTGACCATGAGATGTTTGTCCTGTCCGAGCTTTTCGCTCGTGTCAACTTAATGAACGCTAAGTTTTCTTATGACTCGTCTCAATTCAACTGCAATGCAATTCTGAATGACTATGAGGAATTTGACTTGAGTGACTACCCACCTCACTTAGCCAAAGAACTTAACACACGGGAAACCAGGACCCCCATCATTGAGGAGACCGAACCTATTAACGTAGGAACCGACAACACACCTCAAGAACTTAGGATAAGGACAACCCTTGACCCCTCGGAAAGACAACAATTCATTGACCTCCTCCACGAATACAAGGACGTATTCGCCTGGTCCTACAGAGATATGCCTGGGATTGACAGGGAAATTGCCAAGCACCGGATACCCATTAAGCCCGGAGCTAAACCCGTGAAGCAAAAACTACGCCGGATGCGTTCTGAATGGGCCCTGAAAATCAAAGAAGAAGTGGATAAACAATTCAAGGCTGGATTCATCAAAGTGTCTGAGTACTCCGACTGGGTGGCCAACATCGTGCCTGTACCGAAGAAAGACGGGATAATTCGGGTTTGCGTCGACTTCAGGGATCTGAATAAGGCAAGTCCAAAGGATGACTTCCCTTTGTAACATGTTGACATTCTGGTGGACCTTACCGCCGAGCACGCCTTCCTGTCATTCATGGATGGGTACGCTGGGTACAACCAGATCAAAATGGCTGGGGAAGACATGCACAAGACTACATTCATCACACATTAGGGTACATACTGCTACACGGTCATGCCCTTCGGCCTCATAAATGCCAGGGCAACCTATCAAAGAACCGCTACCACTCTCCTACATGATATGATGCACAAGGAGGTAGAGGTATATGTTGATGAAACGATCGTCAAATCAAGATAACGGGACGGCCACATCAACGCCCTCCGAAAATTCTTCGCTCGTCTGCGGCAATATAACGTGAGACTAAATCCTCAAAAATGTGAATTCGGGGTCACCTCCGGAAAACTCTTGGGACATGTCGTCAGCAAAAGAGGCATTGAGATTGATCCAACCAAAATCAAAGCCCTTCAACAAATGCCTCGGCCTAAGTACGAGAAGGAGATTCGGGGATTTCTCGGTCAGGTTCAATACATCGGCCGCTTCATAGTCAAGCTCACCATGATTTGTGAACCAATATTCAAGAAACTTCGCGCCTCCGATCACACCGATTGGGACGACGACTGCTAAAAGGCCTTCGACAGGATAAAGGAGATCCTATCCAAACCTCCTGTCCTCATGCCACCTCAACAAGGGATTCCTTTATCCATATACCTAACTGTCACCGACACAGCCATGGGAGCGATGCTAGCACAACCAGTTAAGGGTGAAGAATGAGCCATCTACTACTTCAGGAAAAATTTCATTAATTACGAGACAAGGTACACCCAACTGGAAAAGACATGCCTTGCTCTGGTATGGTCAACAAAGAAATTGCGACATTACATGCTCAGCTACACGGTCCACATCTATTCCAAGATAGACCCGGTCAAGTATATCTTCGAAAAACCTGTACTAAACGGAAGGCTGTCTAGGTGGACACTCATGCTGTCCGAGTTTGACCTCAAGTTTGTACCCCTCAAGGTTATCAAGGGAAGGGCAGTCGCAGATTTTCTAGAAGAAAATCCCGTCAACGAGGATCGAACGACCGACACATGGTCACTTCCTGACGAGGACATCCTTTGTGCCGACTCCGACGCATGGGACTTATAGTTCGATGGTGCATCTAATCTGAGAGGTTTCGGGGTAGGAATCCTTCTAATATCTCCAGAGGGAGAACATGTTCCGGTCTCGGTCAAGCTAGACTTTGCCGTCACCAACAATGCTGCCGAATATGAAGCATGCCTCATTGACCTACAAGCAGCCATAATACTTGGCATCAAGAGATTGAGGGTCCACGGCGATTCCTCGCTAATCATCAATCAGGTGTCCGGATCATGGAAAATCCGAAGCGACAGCTTAGCTCCCTACCGAGCGAAAATCAATCAAGAGGCCAAGTTCTTCGACCAAGTCGACTACTTCCACCTGCCGGGAGAGGAAAATCAATTTGCTGATGCCCTAGCAAAACTTGCCGCGCTCATCAATATACCTGACGACATGACATCGATGCCCCTATGTGTCGAGAGATGGAGCGAGCCAGCTCACATTTGCGCCATAAGCAACGACGAGGAAAGCCATGTCAAACCTTGGTACCAAGCCATCCTAAACTAAAAAACAAAAAATGAATTCCCTCCTAACTCTGATCAAAGAGGACAAAGAGCCATCTGTTTACTTGCATCATAATTCGTGATAAACCAAGATCAACTATACAAAAGAACACCCCAAGGGATTCTCCTTCTTTGCATCGACCATCACAAAGCCAAAAAGGTCATGGGAGAGGTCCACGACGGAGAACGCGGCCCTCAAATGAGCGTAATGATGCTTACCCGAAAGATCATGCGGCTAGACTACTATTGGACCACCATGGAAGCCGATTGCCGTAACTACGTCAAACATTGCCACAATTGCCAAATTTTCGCCAACATACAACACAAACCACCATCCCTTTTATACACCATGACATCACCCTGGCCTTTCTCAACCTGGGGCATCGACATCATCGGGAAAGTTAACCCGATAGGCACCAAGGGGCATTGCTTCGCCCTCGTCGCCATCGACTATTTCACCAAATGGGTGGAAGCACAGTCATATGCAGTCTTGACCGCCAAACAAGTGGCCAAGTTCATCCTGAAAAACATCATATGCCGATATGGGGTACCCCATGAGATCATCAGCGATCAAGGCTCTCACTTCCGGGTGGAAACACAAACCTTGCTGGACAAATACAAGATCAAACAACATCGATCATCCCCCTACTGGCCTCAAACCAATGGAGTGGTGGAAGCAGCTAACAAAACTCTTGTCACCATTATCAAGAAAATGCAAGACAAATACCGCGATTGGCCGAGCAAACTCCCATTCGCACTCTGGGGATACCGAACCTCCATTCGAACACCAACAGGTGCCACACCCTTCTACCTAGCATACGGTATGGAGGCGGTTAAACCGGTAGAGTTAGAGGTCCCTTCTCTACGCATCCTACTGGAGAGTCAAGTCCCTGAGGCGGAATAGACCGGTCGAAGGTACGAGCAACTCACTCTTCTAGACGAACGGCGCGTCAACGCCATGCACAACGTCCAACTATACCAACTGTTGGAATATGTGTCCTCCGACAATAATGCGATCACGACTGTTGATCATGATGATCACATGTTTAAATCTCATTATAAAGAATACAATTGGGAAATATTTTTTACTGTCAACTGATCAACATATATCAGTAATGATTGCCTGACTAGAGTTTGACATTACTGTCGTGCGACGGTGGTGATCAGTTGATCCCCTAGGTCATACCTATAGGGCAACACTCTTAATTGATCATTTAATTAATCGTATAACGTTACGAGTTAATTAAATTACTTGAAATTGACGGACGATTTTGGAAGTAAAATTTACGTATCACATTGGAATTTGATTAAATGAGATACGGTCTGAGTAATCAAATTGTATTGTTACTCAGATGAAATTATTGTTTAAAGAAACAATTAAAATTGAATGAATTATTATAAATACAATTTGTTGTGATTTATAATTGGTAAAATATTTTGGTACAAGTAATTATGAATTACTAAAGTCGATTTTTGTATATGACGTATTTTTATTAATACGTTGATTTTTAATATGTTAAAAATACATAACAATTTTATGTTACATATGACATGTGACATATTGACAAATTTGACAAAATAAAATGGGTTCCATTTTAATGTGTGTGCCGAAATTAGGGGAAGGTTTAGGCTAATATTGTGTTTGATTAATTAGTGGAGAACACAATCATTTACCCTAATTATCTAGCCATGCAACCCTATTGTTCATTGTGAAGACAAACAAGAGCATGCATTGGCTACTCTCCCTTCCTCTTGCCCGGTTTTTCACAAGGGAAAAACAAAGGGTTTTTGCTTTATATTTTTCATATACACTACATGCATTAGTGTGTATCATTCATTCATTCTAACTCATCTAAAATAAGAATTTTAGAAAGATAAAAATACCTTCCTCTTCTCTTCTCTCTAAACCGGTTTTTAGGAGACAATACCAATATTATATTGGGTCAATTTTCTACAAAGTTAATATTATCTAGTACTCATAATATTAATTTTAATTAAGAGTAAGCTTTGGGTATAAATCCTTGGGAGAGATCCTACACTTGGGTCTTAGTTCATCCAAAAGGGAAAGCTCAAGAACAAGAGAGAAAGGTGATCTCTCTTGTGCCCATTAAACCGAAAATCACAATGTAAGAACAATGTTTCTTCCTTATTTTGTTTTAATGTTTGCATGCATAAGATCAATCATTAATTTTATGACAAATTAAATTAAAACATATATGAATATTTAATTATATATATCTACTTTTCCTTCAATCGGTATCTAGAGCCATGGTTGTTTGCATGCAAATCGGTTAAAAGTTTTTCCGAGTTATAAAGATTAACATATAAAACTTGTAAAATTTGTGTTATTATGATATATCACGAAATTAATTCATGCATGTTAAAATTTCTGGTCCTAAAATATTTTAGGATATTTTGGTTAAATTTATGGATTTTTATTGTTTATATTATACAATAATGGCATTTAAATGTGATTTTATGAGTAAAAATGTCATTTTCGGTCTAAAATTAGCTATACTTCGAATTTTCCAGTGATTTTTGGATATGTTGTCACATATATTATTTTGAAATAACCTGTAAAGTTTCATAATTTTTGGACTTGTTATGCTCGAAAAATGGATTTTTTATTATTAAATTCGGATTTAGGAGAAAAATAGGTTAATATGAGATAAATTTCGAATCTGGTCATAGAAATTTAGTATGTTGTTACATGCAATTTTACAAGATGTGTGTAAAATAATGGGCTATAGTGAAGTCTTTTTGCATGATTTATGGAATTTTGAAGAAAAATAGCATAAATAGTGACATTATTAGTGAAAAATTAATAAAACATAATCTATGACTAAGGAAAAACGTCCAATGTTGCATTTTATTATCTGTTTCAGATCTAAAATTGAAAATTTAATGAATATAATTTTTCTCATGTTTTTATGATTTTTAGTTAAAACCGATAAACCGCAACATTGTTTTTCCGGATAAAATTCGAAATTTTAACCTAAGTTTTTGAACATTATGAGTGTCATGGTATTTTTTCAGAATGTTCATGAGTTTAAATTTCAAATTTTGAATTTATTTGAAATTTTGTGATTTATTTGAAGTTTATAGCTTATTTTTGTAATTTTTTAGTCCATTAATGAGCAATTTTATAAATATGAGTTAATTATGGTCAAATAATTATTGAAGACGAAATTTTTAGTCCTAAGAGGTTAGGGTAATTAACTTATGCATAAATATGAATTTATGTAATTTTTGTGATTGTAAAATGTTGAAATCACGCAAACCGTCAAAAAACGAGTAAGTAATATACGATATTGGCTAATTAAAGGCGATTGAGCATAAAATTGGGCATGTTCATACATATTATAATGCTGCATTTTCTTTATGATTGTCATAATTTTAATTTATGTAATTTTGAATTATGTAATTTTTACTTAGTATGGCCTTAGATTTTAATTGGTATTTCCCGAAATGTATGGGAATATCGATTCGGTTGTAATTTTATTGTGATCTCGTATCACCGTTTTGTAATTTAATAGATTTATTTTATTTTAGTTACAAATGTATAATAGGAAATTATGTAATTTGCTATGTAATTTATTTATCTCGGAGTTTCCCAAAGACGGATTTCTTCAAGATGGCGATACATAAAGATGGTGTTACCTCGAGATGCGTGCCACAACCGAAGTTCAAGGGACCAATGGTGTTGGTTTCCGAATATGTAATAGTTAAATAGTTTTTTCTATTTTAGGAAAGGCCATACTAGGATTTATTTATTTTATGCTTGCATTTTATTTTATGTCACATGCATCGCTAAATCGCCATAACTAAAAAATGCATCTTATTTTATCGAGTTTATCGACCGTGTCAATTAAAATTATCGTAGCTCACCGCCTTAGTTCACTTAAAACGTGATAGATAATAAATTGACATGACCTCTCGCTAAAACAATTAATTGAGACATAGCCTTACCAAATAGTAGAAACCATGAAAACCTATTTCGCGAGGGAGTGCACTCGGCCACACCGGGGCACAAACCTTGTTACGTCGGGGAAATGGGTGATAAATGTCTATCCACCGAATTCATGTTGATAAGGGATGTATCGGCCACACCGTGCCTAAGTTAATATGGGTTTGGATAATGGACACATTTATTCGAAATTTGGATTGAACTCAACAAAAGTTTTTGATAAGGGATGTATCGGCCACACCGTTCCCTTGTCGGATGTGTTTTGGGCTAAAGATAATTGTTAATGTAATATTATCGACCAAGAGTTCTAAAAGTAGAATCGATTAAAACGTTAATCCACCGAGTTATATTAATAAGGGATGTATCGGCCACACCGTGCCCAAGTTAATATGAATTTGGGTCTTGAAATCATTTATCTAGTTGGGTAGAGGTCACTAGAAAAATGCATAAAAACTTGTTTAAATTATAATTTTTACGAGTATTATTATTAAAACGACATTTGTTTTACTCCTTTGTTTTGTAGACCACTTCTTTTTCTCATAACAAATGGCAACACCAACCCCTATTGCAACGCCTCTCACTAGTTCATCTTGGCTCCGATCCTTCATGGATCGATGTAAACTTGAAAAGAATGGGTCAAATTTCTCCGATTGGGATATGCCCAACTCAAATTGGCCGCCCAAGGTGACGATAAGCTTCGTTACCTTACCGAGGCCTCTCCACCCGAACCTACTACTAGGTCGACCGCTGCCACTAGGGAAGCATATGAGGCTTACCAAAAGGAGTCCGCCGCAATGAAAAATGTCTTAATATTTGCGATGGAGGCGGACCTCCAAAGGAGAGCCTTTAAAATGGGCAATGCTAATGAGATTTACTCCAAGCTTGTGACAATGTTTTCACAAACTCCGCGGATCATCCAATATGAGGCGGCCGCGGCATTCTTTGATCTCGACTTCAAAGAGGGCCAAAAGGTTAGCCCTCATGTGCTCAAACTTATGGAGCTTGTCGAGACCTTGAAGATTCAAAAGGTTGAAATCCCCAAAGAACTCATTGTAGATAGGATTCTACACTCCTTGTCCAAAGTGAAAGCGTATGTTCAATTCCGGGTGAATTTTAACATGCAAGACAAGGATGGATTTGCTCCATTTCCATTATACACTCCATCCTCATGGCATACTCAACTTGCTCTTCAAGCTCATCAATCTCATCATACTCAAATTCCATGACATATTCATCTAGCTCTTCGGTTTGTGGGGTATGATCTTCGATTGGTTGTTCTTCCTTAGTGGATTGGGATGCTTCCACGAGAATGTCATGTATCAACATGGATTTCTCATAAGTAAGTTCCTCGTTGGCAAGGGAGGCTTCAAGGAGATCTACTTCCAATTCCCAGTGCTTATTTTTGGCCTCACTTACTTCTAAGGCTTCCAATGCTTGCAAAGGGTCTTTGATGAAGGTGATACTCATATGGTCCTCAACAAAACAATCTATAATATCCATCTTGCAAAGTACACTAAGAGAAAGAGATAAGAATAACCTTGAGGAGTTTTACTTCCCCAAGGTAAAGAAAGACACAACTAAAAACAATAAACGAAAATCAAATCAAGTTAACACCATCCCCGGCAACGGCGCCATTTTTTGTATCACTTATAAAACTCGTCGTCAAAAGCTACCTAACTAAAACAATATTTATAATTTTACAAACTACTCTTAGTAAAGAGGCAAGTAAAGGTCGGATCCCAAGGGACGGGTATTGATGTAGGATTTTCAATTGCAAATGGTTGTGTCTAAGGGTGTCACAATTTGAGTTGAAATAGGAGATCAACTAAACTAATCAACAATATAAAAGTAAGGTAATAAAAACAAGTTCTAATTAGGGTCATTTTAACGGAAATGACATGATAAAGACATTTATGGCATTATTTTCGACATTCGAGATTTGGGTTGACTCAGGTTGACTGGAGTTGCGGGTTTCTGAGTCAGTTTTGGGTCCGAAGACGGTTTTAACTCTAAATAGTGTTATTTTAATGCAAATGAATTTAGAAAACTTTTGAAATCATTTTTCATATTCGAGTAGTGCATTAAACCGTCTCATGTATAGCCAATCCACGCACGCATATCAAAAACACGTTACAGTCCGATCATCATCGGGTGGTTTTTGGAAGGTGCAGATACTGGGTATCTACACATATTGAACATAGAAGAAAGACCAAATAGCTCAAATAGTGCCTCGGTTTTATGGTAGATGCCTAATTTTCTAAAAGTTTTGTGGCAAACAAATTTAGTAGGGAGGATGTTCTTACTGAGTAGACGATGAAAGACAAGCCTTTGGACATCATTAACAAATTCAATATTTTAGAATGCATTGAGCCTTGAGAGATCTACAACTTCTTCATTTTCTCTTCATAAAGTGTTGAGGTGGGAAGTTGAGGAACTTCCAATCACTCTAGCTCTCCTCCTTTCTCTAGGTAAGGACCTTGTTGGTCTCATCTTAAAAGTGTTGGGGTTGGTGTCCTTAACAGTTAGTGCAAGGACTTATAAATCTCTAAAAGGATCAAAGGGCATACTTTTGGTATTATTATCAGTTGATCCACGTTTATCAATAACGGTTGGCTTGCTAGATAAGTTTGACGTTATTGTCATACAGATGGCGGTGATCAACTGGTCCCTAAAAGTCACACCTATAGGATACGTTTGAGAGACGTGACAGTATGAAAATACAGTCATGTAGATGCCAAATTTTGACTAACCAGTTAGTCCGAGTTATTTGACTAGTAATTAGTCAAAATGTGATGTTGAGATATTATATTTAATACGGATTAAATATCATGGGCTAAGGCGAATTAACCAGTTAATTCGTAAAATTAAATATAAGCGTTTTATATTTAATTAAATGTATATTGAATATGATTATACAATCTTTGTTTTGTCGGACACGTATTAATAATTCAGCTAACCCGTATAATTAGCTGATGCCTTAATTTCCGATAACCGATAACAGTTTATAATATAAACCACGTCATATACATTTTAGCGAGACGGGTCGGATCAGTCGGATCACAAGTTAAATGAGGAGAAAGTGGAAAGCCCACTCCCTCCTCTCTTGACCCGCGGACCGAGGTTAACAAAAGGAGAGACTCCCTCTCCTTTTGACCGAGACATTTTCATTTTTACAGAAACTAGGGTTTTGGAGATAGTTTTCTCTTTGAAACCTAGATCTCACATCTCGAAAAACTCACAACAAGTTCTCCCAATATTGCAAGGCAATCGGAGAACACGTTCTAGCCAAGGGCATATCTCGGACAAGTCTTGGGTGCAACAATTAGGAGGGAATCTCGTTTGATTTCTGATCTTTACGCCGTGCATCAAAGGACCCGAGGTTATTTCTTGTTCCTTATCGTTTCTATTGTATTTATGTTTTATGACAATATTCACATGTTTAAATTTACGTTATAGTCCTAAATTTAAAGGGTATTATACGGATGTATACCCACAAGTGGTATCAGAGCGAGGCCACGTAAATTTTCTATGTGTTTTTCATAAAACGTTTTGAGACGATCATGTTTTGTCTAGAAAACCGTGCGGCTGGAATTTTATTTCAGTTGTTTTCTGTTTTTTTTTGGTAAACCGTGTCATGTTTACACACGGCTGATCTTTTGTTTTCGATTTGTTTTTACATATTGTTGTTTTATACGGATATTATAACAATATGTCATGTTTTGGCAAATTATAAAATTGTTTTGATGTGTTTTTGATCAATTTTGCGTATGCTTTGTTTCATCAAAACTGTTTTCACGAGGGTTTTAAGTTTTCAGAGACTTTTGCACTCGATCGACCACGTTTTTAATCGATCGAGTTGGTTTTTGTCTAGTTTTTACTCGATCGAGTCCCTGTTGTACTCGATCGACCACTTTATAAACCCCACTGCTCGATCGAGGAGTCCTCGTACTCGATCGAGCAGATTAGCTGATAAAAGTACTCGATCGACCACCAGTTTAGTCGATCGAGCACTCTCTGTTTGGCTATTCTCTCGATCGACTTGCAGTTCAGTCGATCGAGCTCTTTTGTCCCTCGATCGAGCACTTATGTCCCTGGATCGAAGGATTTCCGTTTTAACAGCTTTGAAAATTTGTTTCTTTTGATTTAAATTTTCTTTTGGCTTCAATATGTACTTTATACGGATATAGTACACTCGCTTAATAGTGAATCGGTTCACTCACGTACCATATAGTTGTTTTAAAGTGTTTTTAAAATGACGGATTGTAATGGATTAAAATTAAATGATAGAAGCGGTTTTATCACATGAATTTTAATCATTAAAAGGTGGTTTGGATAAATTTAACATAATTACGGAATTATGTCACGAATGAATTTGTTTTTAGTTGATGCATTTTTATTTATCGTTAATTTTTGAATGCCGTGAATGCCTTTTAATTACGTATTTAATTTTACAAACGGTTGTAACTTAGTGTGGCCTTAGTAGAACGTGTTACCGTAATGATGGAACACGGTCTTGGTTGTATTTTGAGATCTTGTATCTCCGTTTTGGGTTTTTCACTTGTAATTACAGTTTTAATTAGAATGTAAATAGGTTTATATTTTGTAATTTTAATTGTAATTTTTGAGAAGACCAAAGATGGAGACCAGATGCTCACTCCCGCTACTTGGATCAAGATGGAACATCAAGACAAGCTTTTCGGGTCCAACGGTGGATTCCAAAGTTGTATTATGTTCTTTTACTAGGATAGGCCACACTAGGAAATTTTTTGTTTACGTATTGCATTCCTTTATTTATTTTTCGCAACGATAATATGCATCATATTCCGCCTAAAAACCAAACCACCTATAAATTATTGCATGAAAACTGACACATATAGAGGTCACGAGTTAGTTTTCATTGACATTCTCATGTCACACGTTTCAAGCCATCATCCAAATAAATTCATTCACGACAGACGCTAGTTATTCGTTCACTTAAAATGAATTATAATTTTGTTGATGGGATCTTCCTCGTATAAACTAAAATTGAGAACGGTCTTTATAGGTCAAACTCCAATGAGTCCCTTCTTCGTCGGTAGGCATACTATGACCCCTTCTACGTCGGGTAAGTTGGAACCGATTGACCTATTTTATCTCAACACTGTGGTCACTCGTACGATCCTGTGACTATGGTGGACTATAGATAGGATTTACGGAAATCTATCGACCAAGAGTTCTTCCGGAAGAATTAGCTAAACAGTTGGCTTATCAATTTACAGAAATTGAGTCTTGGGATCACTTGTATCATTCTTGAGGGAGATCAATTATGCAAGTGCGAGAGTCTACATGTTTAAAATGAATTTTAAAATAGACTTAAATCACCTCGATGAGTTGCTTATTTCGTTTTGTTTTTCTTTCTTTTTCGGTGTAGATCACGATTTTAAACTGCTAAACAACAAATGGCTGGTTCTACCGATAACCCAATGCCAAGTGCCACATTGGACCGTGAGTCCTGGCTTCGGATCTTCATGAATCGGATGAATCAGTCCACTCGGATCGAAGAATGATGGATCCAACTTCGCGGACCGGGAGGCGGCATTACGGAATGTCTGCTGCTGCGACGGGAAGCTCAAATATTTATTAGAGCCCATCCCGGCAAACCCAGGTCCCACGGCTAGAGTCTTGAAATCACCAAGTTTAATGATTTTCGTATGGAAGCGGGTGCGATTAAAAACGTACTCATTTTTGCAATGGAACCCAATTTGCAGAAACGCTTCATAGCCCATGGTGCAAACAAGATTTTCACCACGCTCACCAAGGAATTCTCGAAAGCACCGAGAATCGTGACCTATGAGCATACCACTCGCTTCTTTGATGCGAGACTCCAGAAGGGCCAACCGGTTAGCCCACACATTCTCAGCATGATTGAGAATGTCGAGAAGCTGGAGACCTTTAATTGTAACATCAGCGAGAACATTGTTATCGACCGCATGCTTCATTCACTCCACGATGGTTTTTCGCAATTTAGAGCGAATTACTATATGAATGATTTGAAGAAAACTCCACATGAACTGCACTCCCTTCTCGTACAGACCGAGAAGGACATGAAGTTCAGTGGGAGCTTGAAACAGGATGTTCTCATTGTGTCAAACAAAGGAAAGGGTAAGGGCAAAGCTAAAGCAGACCTAACAGTAGGTAAGGCGAAGTTTAAAAAGCCAGGTTCAGGTAAGAGTGGTCCTGGTGAGTCGAGCAACTCATCAGGCGCGACAAAGAGCAAGAATGATAACATGGAATGCCATCACTGCCACAAGACTGGGCATTGGAGGCGTACATGTCCTGTTTATCATGAGGACTTAAAGGCAGGTCGTGTTAAACCTGTTGGTATGTCTTCATCTTCTTCTACTTTTATTCATATGATTGAGATTAACCACGCAAGTTACGGAACTTGGGTACTTGATACGGGTTGTGGTTCTCATCTGTGTAATCATGTGCAGGGGCTCCGAAACATCGAACCCCTCGTAAAGGGTGAGGTGGACTTGCGTGTCGGGAATGGAGCACAAATGGTCGCCGTCTCGAAGGGAACATATGTGATCCAGCTACCAAGCGGATTTGAGTTATTTTTATATAATCGCTATTATGTACCCAGTCTTTCCAAAACATTATTTCGTTTTGCACTTTACAAGCTTGAATTTTCATTTGTAATAGAGAATAATAATTGCATTTTCTCATTACACGATATGATTTTTGGCAAGGCAGTCTCCATGAATGGAATTTATGTTTTAGATCAGACCACGGAAATATTACACGTAATGAATAAAAAGTTAAAGGTTGGTGACAAAGATCAAACGTATCTATGGCACTGCCGTATGGGACACATTAATGAGAAACGCGTAAAACAGCTCATCAAACATGGAGCTATCTCGGCCTTTGATTTTCAATCATTTGGCACGTGTGAATCATGTCTCATCGGTAAGATGACTCGGATTTCCTTCAAAGGTGTTGGAATGCGCGCTGCTGACCAATTAGGACTCATACACACGGATGTATGTGGTCCTATGTCAATCACCGCACGAGAAGGCTATAGGTATTTCATCACTTTCACGGACGATTTAAGTAGATATGGTTATGTCTACTTAATGAAGCACAAAAGTGAATCCTTTGAGAAATTCAAGGAATACCGAGAATAGGGTGCGAGAACCTATTGGGTAGAAAGATTAAAACACTACGTTCGGATCGTGGTGGCGAGTATCTTTCTCACGAGTTTGATCAACACCTAAAGGACGGTGGGATTGCCCTACGAGTTAACTCCACCTGGAACACCTCAATTGAATGGAGTGTCCGAACGGAGAAATCGAACCTTACTTGATATGGTTCGATCCATGATGAGTCACACGGTTTTACCTGATTCATTATGGGGTTATGCTCTTATGTCAGCCGCTCTAATACTCAACCGAAGTCCGTCTAAAGCTGTTGACAAGACTCCATATGAACTATGGAAGGGAACGGTCCCTAACTTGTCCTTTATACGGGTTTGGGGCTGCGAGGCTTATGTCAAGTGGAGACACGAGGATAAGCTCGGCCCGCGATCGGTCAAGACATACTTTATAGGTTATCCTAAAGGAACACTTGGTCATTACTTCTATTCGCCAACCGAACAACGCGTTTTTGTTGCGGCTAGTGCGACATTCTTAGAGAAGGAATTTCTCGAGAATGCAAAGAGTGATAGAACCTTCGACCTGTCGGAGATTCCAGAACCAAACACCGAGCAACCATTGGAGGAACCTGTTCCTTCAATCCCGGCTGCGGTGAATATTCCTGAGGAACCTAGGAGGTCGGGAAGAGTCTCTATTCCTCCGGACAGATACATTGGTATGGTCGAGGAACATGACATAGATGACGTTCTACTCTTAACGAGTAGTGAACCCGCAACCTATAAAGGTGCCATGACAAGTTCTGACTCAAAGCTGTGGCTTGAGGCCATGCAATCCGAGATGGACTCCATGTATGAGAACAACGTCTGGGATCTTGTTGACTTACCTGCTAAGGTTCGTCCCCTTCAATGCAAATAGCTTTACAAGATAAAGCATTCTGTGGAAGGTCAGCAAGATATCTATAAAGCACGACTAGTTGCTAATGGTTTCACCCAAGTGCCAGGTTTGCACTACGATGAGATTTTTGCACCCGTAGTTATGCTGCGTTCCATTCGGATTATCTTAGCGATCGCCGCTTTTCATGACTATGAAATTTGGCAAATGGATGTGAAAACCGCCTTCTTAAACGGCTTTTTGGAGGAAGAGTTGTACATGGTACAACCCGAAGGTTTCATCGATCCAGTACATCCTAAGAAAGTGTGCAAGCTTAAGCGTTCCATTTATGGACTTAAGCAAGCATCAAGGAGTTGGAATTATCGCTTCGACCAAGTGATAAAAGAAAATGGATTTACTCGATCGGTCGAGGAACCATGTTTATATATCAAGTCGAGTGGGAGCAAGATTGTCTTCCTAATATTGTATGTTGACGACATACTCCTGATTGGGAATGACATACCTCTCTTAACTTCGGTGAAAGTATGGTTGAAAAACCATTTCCGGATGAAAGATCTGGGAGAGGCACAAAGAATTCTAGGCATCCGTATCTATCGAGATAGATCACGACGGATGTTATCTCTCGTCGGGGAGTCTTACATAGACAAAGTCCTAGAGAGATTCAGCATGACTAACTCCAAGAAGGGGTTCCTTCCTATGGCTCCAGGGGTGCATTTGAGCAAGTCTCAGGCACCAGAGACACCGGAAGAGAAAGAGCGCATGACACGGATTCCTTATGCTTCGGCAATAGGATCAATCATGTATGCCATGATATGCACACGTCCGGACGTGGCATATGCATTGAGTATGACAAGTCGATTCCAACAGCATCCAGGTGAATCACATTGGATGGCTGTCAAGAACATTCTTAAGTACCTACGGAGGACTAAAGATTGGGCATTGACTTATGGATCGAGATGACTCGAAATCTCGGTCTGGATTCGTTTTTACTCTTAATGGCGCTACGATCGGTGGAAGAGTTCCAAGCAAAGTGTTACAGCAGATTCTACGACTGAGTCCGAGTACTATGTCGCGTCTAGACATGTACAACGGAAAGCTCATCTAATCCGAGATTACGTGGAGCAAAAGGAAGTAGTGATAGGAAAGATTGCTACACATGAGAATATAGCAGATCCTCTCACTAAACAATTACGACAAGATAAGCATGAAGGGCATATTAATTCCATGTGAATTAAATGTGTTCCTGAGTTGTAGTACTTTTTATGGATTAGATTCATTCCCGTTTGTACTCTATACGACATCATCGTTTTGATATTTATATATATTTTGTTTTTCATGTGGAATTGTGCGACAATTTTGAACACCACAAAGTGAACTGAAAAAAACATTATATTTTTAGTCCTTAATTGCCCACGTGAGCTGATAACTCAGGCAATTATTTTGTGACGTTGGTTGATGGTGGGTTCAACGAGCCATAAGTCAACCGGTTGACTGACCAATCACAGAGGCGAGTTATACGGATATCTCGTAGGACACCATTGTGACATCGACGTGGAGTCCTAAATGTTTTATAACATTCGCTGCCCGGTCGTGGATAGGACTTCCATGGTGATCCTAAGAGTCGATTCTTTTACTATCGACTGTCTCTTGAGACTACGGCAGATTTTGGGTGACTTTGGTTTCTTCTCACGGTCATCCGTAACAGGGGGCCAAGTAGATTTTTTCTGGGTCATTTCATGCTGTGCTTAGATCGGAAGGAGTCGAGTTGAAGGAAATATTCAGCCTTTATCAGGTACTCGATATTTCTCAGGGCCACTCGAGGAGTCAGAATCGAAATGCATGGCCATGCTCGGATACGGATTCGTTTTATCAGTTAAGTTACTCTCTAGTCGGGGAAACCACTCTAGATACAGATCGATTGTAAAATACGACCTTTGTGGATCCAGATCTGCAAATTGTTTTACATTGAGTGGGAGAAATTTTTAAATGAATATGAGAATCGGTTATCGCACATACACTTGTACGGACAAGTGGGAGTTTGTTGGAGCTTGTGTCCTCCAGTTAGTGCGGATAACGTCATTGCACATGCACTTGTACGGACAAGTGGGAGCTTGTTGGGGTTGGTGTCCTTAACAGTTAGTGCAAGGACTTATAAATCTCTAAAAGGATCAAAGGGCATACTTTTGGTATTATTATCAGTTGATCCACGTTTATCAATAACGGTTGGCTTGCTAGATAAGTTTGACGTTATTGTCATACAGATGGCGGTGATCAACTGGTCCCTAAAAGTCACACCTATAGGATACGTTTGAGAGACGTGACAGTATGAAAATACAGTCATGTAGATGCCAAATTTTGACTAACCAGTTAGTCCGAGTTATTTGACTAGTAATTAGTCAAAATGTGATGTTGAGATATTATATTTAATACGGATTAAATATCATGGGCTAAGGCGAATTAACCAGTTAATTCGTAAAATTAAATATAAGCGTTTTATATTTAATTAAATGTATATTGAATATGATTATACAATACTGTTTTGTCGGACACGTATTAATAATTCAGCTAACCCGTATAATTAGCTGATGCCTTAATTTCCGATAACCGATAACAGTTTATAATATAAACCACGTCATATACATTTTAGCGAGACGGGTCGGATCAGTCGGATCACAAGTTAAATGAGGAGAAAGTGGAAAGCCCACTCCCTCCTCTCTTGACCCGCGGACCGAGGTTAACAAAAGGAGAGACTCCCTCTCCTTTTGACCGAGACATTTTCATTTTTACAGAAACTAGGGTTTTGGAGATAGTTTTCTCTTTGAAACCTAGATCTCACATCTCGAAAAACTCACAACAAGTTCTCCCAATATTGCAAGGCAATCGGAGAACACGTTCTAGCCAAGGGCATATCTCGGACAAGTCTTGGGTGCAACAATTAGGAGGGAATCTCGTTTGATTTCTGATCTTTACGCCGTGCATCAAAGGACCCGAGGTTATTTCTTGTTCCTTATCGTTTCTATTGTATTTATGTTTTATGACAATATTCACATGTTTAAATTTACGTTATAGTCCTAAATTTAAAGGGTATTATACGGATGTATACCTACAAAAAGTAGATCTTGAATTTGATTTTGAAGATGAGGATACTCTTTATAATTTGGGGTCCTTCTTGAAAACCCTAGGTTTTGGGGGTTTTTGAATTAGAGAGATAAGTGGATGCTTTTGATATGTTGTGGGTTATATGGGACGGGATTTTATGTTTTATAGAGGAAGGAAGGATGAGGTGTCATGAAATGTGTGGTGGGAGGAGTTTATAATTGTCGAGAAATAGAAGAGCAGGACGGCAGGGAGACGAGCGGATCGTGCTCGGGATGCTCGGATCTGTGCCTCAGAAGACGAGCGGATCGAGCTCAGGACGCTCGGATCCATAGTCACAGTGAAGTTCCAGTTTTTAAAGTAGCCAGGACGAGCGGATTTTCAATGAGACGAGCGTCTTTGAACTGAGACGAGCGTCTTAGTCAGAGGACGCTCGGATACATAATCAGTCAGCTTTTGAAGTTCCCAACCCGTGCTGAGACGCGTGGATTTTTAGTGAGACGAGCGTCTTTCTGGAGAGATGGGCGTATTCCTCTGGAGACGCTCGGATACATAGTCAGTGCGGGTTCTCCAATTTTCAGTACCCCAAGACGAGCGGATAGTAGCCAGGACGCTCGGATTGTCCGTTTTTCTCACGGGCTCAGGTCTGCCCGTGGGAGTCTCTTCCTTTTTGGTCTTCTTCTTCCTCAATTGATAAAATTGCTTCCCCACACTTGAATTTCTAAATCCTTCATTCATCAAAAGGGTTAGTGACCCTCCCTTACCTACTCTCATGTCCAGAATCATGCTTGTTATGAAAATGCAATAAAGTTAGAAATACAAGTGAGAAGAGTTAGTATATTTAAAAATGGTGGTTTGGAGAGGACTCCACCAAACTCTCTTTCTTTGATGGTCTTCTCATGGAGGGAGAGGCCCGAGGTGGATGACCTCGACTTCTCCAATGAATGCTCCTTCATAATATGGTTTCAACCTTTGGCCATTGACTTTGAATTTGTTTCCATCTTCCGACTTTATCTCAAAGTCTCCATATTTTCTACCTCGGTAATCACATAGGGACCCATCCATCTAGAATTCAACTTCCCGGAAAAGAGACGATATCAGGAGTTAAATAGAAGGACTTTGTATCCCTTGTGTAAGGCCTTGATTCTCTTATCATGAAGCAACTTTGTCCTTTCCTTGTAGATCTTGGCATTCTCATAGGATTGTAGTCGGAATTCCTCCAACTCTTGGATTTGCATTATCCTATTTTAGCCACTTAGCTTAAGATCAAGGTTGAGAGCTTTGATTGCCTAAAAAGCTTTGTATTTTAGCTCAATTGGCAAATGACATGCGTTTCCATATACAAGCTTGTAAGGGGAGGCTCCTATGGGAGTCTTATATGTCGTCCTATAAGCCCAAAGAGTGTCATCAAGCTTCATACTCCAATCCTTACGAGTCTTGTTTACAACCTTTTCAAGAATTTATTTGATCTCTCTATTTGAAACTTCAACTTGACCGCTTGTTTGAGGATGATATCCTATGCCGGTTCTATGTTGAACACCATATTTTGCCAAAAGAAATGTGAGCTTCTTTTCATGAAAATGTGTCCCTCTATCACTAATGATTGCTCTAGGGACTCCGAATCTTGGGAAGATTATTTTCTTGAGAAGCTTAGTAACCATTTTGGCGTCATCGGTTGTTGGAGTGGCAATTGCCTCTACCCACTTTGATACATAATCAACGGCTACAAGAATGTATTTTTTTCCTTGAGATGATATAAATGGTCCTTGGTAGTCAATTCCCCATACATCAAAAATTTTTACCTCCAATATTCCTTGTTGTGGTATCTCTTTTCTCCAAGAAATGTTCCCGGTTCTTTGGCAAGGATCACGATGGAGAATAAACTCTCTAGCATCTTCAAACATGGTAGGCAAAAAGAAGCCCGATTAAAGGACCTTAGCAATAGTTCTTAGTGCTCCATGGTGTCCTCCATATGGTGATGAATGGTATCCCTCCAAAACACCTTAAACTTCCCATTGAGGTATGCATCATCGGTAAAGTCCATTACTACATTTCTTGTAAAGATTGGGATCGTCCCAAAAGTACCTCTTCACTTCAAACAAGAATCTCTTCATTTGATTGTAGTTCAAATTTGGAAGACGGACTCCCCCCACAATGTAGTTAGCATAGTCGGCAAACCATGGTGTGGTGTGCCTCTCATGTTGTGATTAGATGGCCATTAAGATATCATCAGGGAAAGAGTCATTGATCGGTGTCTCTCCCTCATCACTATGGAATCGAATTCTTGACAAGTGATCTGCTACCACATTTTCAGCTCCCTTCTTGTCTCTTATCTCTAAATCGAATTCTTGGAGTGGCAAAATCCATCTCAACAATCTTGGCTTTTCTTTTTCTTTATCAAGAGATGTCTAAGAGCACGATGATCCGAGAAAACAATCACTTTTAATCCTAGCAAATAGGAATGAAATTTGTCTAAGGCATAGACAATGGCAAGGAGTTCCTTCTCGGTAATATCGTAGCTCACTTGTACGGAGTCAAGAGTCTTTCTTATGTAATAGATAGCATGTAAAGCCTTTCCTACCCATTGGCCAAGAACGGCTCCAACGGCGTAGTTACTCACATCGCACGTGATCTCAAATGGTAGTTCCCAATTTGGTGGTTGGATGATTGGTGCCGAGATTAGTGCTTCCTAAATTATATTAAAGGCTTCAACACACTCATTAGTGAATTAGAATTGGGCATCGTTAAGCAAAAGTTGAGTGAGGGGTTTCGCAATTTTTGAGAAATCTTTTATGAAACGGCGATAGAAACCCGCGTGACCGAGAAAGCTTCTCCCCCCTTTAACATTCACGGGATGTGGGAGTTTCTTTATCACCTAAACCTTGGCTTTGTCAACTTCGATGCCCTTTTCCGAGATTAAATGACCCAAAACAATACCTTCATTGACCATGAAGTGACACTTTTCCCAATTCAAAATGATACTAACATCTTCACATTTTTGCAATACAAGAGCAAGATTATGCAAGCATGAGTCAAAGTCTTTTCCATAAACACTAAAATCATCCATAAAAACCTTCATTATGGTTTCTAGATAATCGGAGAAAACACTCATCATGCATCTTTGAAAAGTAGCGGGGGCATTACATAGCCCGAAAGGCATTCTCCTATATGCAAAAGTACCATAAGGGCATGTGAAAGTAGTCTTGTGTTGGTCATCCGGGTGTATCGGGATTTAGAAGAATCCCGAGTACCCATCCAGGTAGCAAAAGAATTTTTTAGAGGCTAACCTCTCAAGCATTTGGTCAATGAATGGTAGGGGAAATGATCCTTTCTTGTTGCGGAATTCAATTTACGATAGTCAATACACATACGCCAACCGGTGATCTTCCTTGTGGGTATTAGCTCATTATTATCATTTGTTACCACCGTGGTACCTCCTTTCTTAGGTACCACTTGAACGGGGCTAACCCACGATGAATCCGATATAAGGTAAATGATTCCCGCATCAAGTAATTTCATAACCTCCGCTTTTACAATTCTTGCATGTGGGGGTTTAATCTCCTTTTGGATTGGATTGTAGGCCTATGGTCCTCTTCTAGATGAATTCTATGCATGCAAAAATTAGGACTTATCCCTTTAAGGTCATCTAAGCTATAACCTATAGCCTTTTCATGTTTGTTCGACACATCAAGCAAACTTTCCAATTGGTTCTCATCAAGTTTATCATTAACAATCACGGGTTTAGTTTTAGATTCATCAAGGTAAGCATATTTCAAATTTGGGGGATGGGGTTTTAGAGTTGAAGTTGGTACCTCACTTTCCACCATTGAATGTCTCTTGAAGAATTGCACAAGTTACTTGTGCAAGCCGAAAGGGACATGGGGTTAAATGTGAACCCACCTAAGGATGTGCTTAACATAAGCACTAAGAGTAAGGGGAAGTTCAAGAAGAATGGGAGGAAGGGTAAGAAACAAACTCCCACATTCACCAAAGCTAAGACTTGTGAAGCTAGCACTTCAAAAATCAAGAAGGGTCCTCTTGATAAATGCCATTATTGTAATGGTATGGGACATTGGAAAAGAAATTGTTCCAAATACCTTGGTGATATTAAGGCTGGAAAGATTACTCCAGTAGGTAAATGACTATCCTTCTTTTATGTTTCTAATTCAACTATGGTATTATGATGCAAAGTTGTGATAATGTATCTCCCTTTTTATTGTAAATAGGGCCTCCACCAAGCAAAGACAAGGGAAAGGAAAAGCAAGCATGAGAAACCATCAAGAAGCTAGGGATAGCTTTCATGGAGCTTTGCTTTTCATTGTCTTATTTTAAATTATGTTTTGGATTTTAGAACCTTAAGTTTCCGTGTTCGACATGGAAAGGTATTTTGGATAATGGGTTGTATTTTGGATAATGGTGACTTGGTTTGCAACCCAAGTCACCCGTTTTATCATTTTATCCTTTTGTTCTAAAATTCATGTTTAAATGCTTGTTCTTAGAAACATATAACTTAAAGTGATCTAATAGACAAATATAATGACGGGTTTCATTATATGTCCACATGCTTAAGGCTTGTGTATGATCATTTATAAAGCGATTTTGAGTCTATGAACTCTCTTAAAGGAATGTCAATCACCAAGTACACTTACGAAATATATAACTATTAGTCAATCTATGAGATAGTTCTCCTTATACTTCAAATCATTATTTGTGTCTCATATGCTATCTTTGAATCTATAGCGTATTTATTCTAAAGATAGAGTGGGAGAAAATGAGGACACAACACACGAGACAAGATAAAAAAAAACAATTGTGTACTTGTGTAAATGAAGATCTACGCAAGAAAGAATGATTTGAATGAAGGTATATCTATTTACATATTATACCAAATAGATGAGATCTATGGTCTCAAGTAAGTTCTATATGACAAAAGAGACCAAGTGAAGTAATCGAAAGAACATATTCTTATGATAACTACACGAGGAGACCAAAAGAAAGTTTTGGAAGAAAAATGACTAATGTAAAGTCTTAACAAGTTTTTGACTAAGTTCTATATGATAAATTTTGACCAATAGTTTCAACCTTGAGATTTACTTAAGAGCCTAAATGAATCAATGTAACATCCTAGTAATAAGCGATACTTATGACTAGAGGTTGCAAGGATTGATATACCGATATCTTCAATAGCCAAAGTTTTAAACCATGCAGATGTCATTACTTAACCTCATTATGAAAATGAATTGGTTAAACCTCCTTCTAAAAGGGATATTTTGAAGGATGTGTATTAGATATTACTTATGTTTAATAAATGACATTGCCACACATCATTATGACATGAATGTGTTAGAGATTTAAAATCTCTTTCCATAAGGTTAAAATGAGACCTCTTCGAAATAGGAATTTTGAAAGGATATGATGGGAACATATATGGTTTCATCTTAATAACTTTGCAAAGCAACATACATTCCAAATTTTGAAATGTGTTCAATTGAGTAATCAATTTCGAAACATGTGGAATTAAGTGGGAGCATTAGAAATTATCATGTGAAGACATGGAATTTAGTGGGAGCTTTCATCCTTTGAATGTTTACAACTCACCACTCATTAAAGAATGACGAGCTAACACATTCCTTCATAGAGGGAGTTTTGAGTTTTCAATTCTGGATGAAAATGGACTATGATGAATACAATTACATCAAGGGATGTTGGATAAGTATTGGGAGATACACATCGAATCAACAGAAACATAGGTTATTCATCTAGATGAAAATGGAATTGCCATTAGCAGTCATGGTAGTTCATTGAACCTATGAACGGTTGATCTCATGATTATTAGTAACTAATGTTTCCGCCATTAGAATAATCATGCACATGTCCAATGGTGAATCATATGCATAAGAGCATGGTGATTCATAAGTAAGCCATAATAGAAACGTCATGAATTCTCGAGTAGAATCCGATGAGCGATTTCGGTGTTTGACGGAATACTTTATTATGTGTTAAGAGGTTGCACATATTATAGAAAGTTCGAACACACGTAAAGATTTATGAAAATCCTAAACTTTTCAAATCAAAAGGAGAAATAAGAGGTTATTGGAAAGATACTTAGTTGAATAAGAAGTTACTCAAAACTAATCTTTCCTAACTATGCTAGGACTTGTAAGAAGTGCTAGGCTAATAATCTTGACAAATTGTTGCAAGACTCTACAAAACATGTACCTAGTGCATTGTGTGTGGATGGAGTACTTGATCAGTACAAGTTATATCATTCACCACAAATTCGTTCGTTATGTGATAATCGATAAGGAAGTTCTTTCAAGATAAAGAACTAAAACCGAGGTCGGGAACCTTGATGTGTACTTGGTAAGATTCATGCTATGAGAGAGAACATGAATGTAAAGGAAAATGCAAGTATAAGAAGTTTGAACACATGGACACATGGCATGTTAAACTTCTATTGCAATCAATAAGTGTTTACACTTACGATATACATCACAAGGTTGTAATATGGTATTGACTACCCGACTGTGATGTCGACATTTGTCGTTTGATTTATTATTAACTCACCTTGTACATTGTTATATCCAAATGGGTTGTAGAGACAATTGAACCCCGTTTAAGTGAACATGGATTAGCATTGTATTTGCCCATAGTTACTTACATGAGGTGACGTCTCGAAGTGACTACAGTGTGATGCGATTGATGGCAAGTTCAAGTGCCATAGAGTCATATGAGAATGACTAGTCGATCACATAGGCAGACTGTTAGGAACATTTTGTCAGGCCTAATGACCGCTTATAGAGTTCTGGCAAATTTATATAGCCTGGTCGTGGCGAGAGCTGCTATAGTATTCAAATGAGTCGATTCTTTTGACTAAAGACTATTCGCCTAAGATGGCACAGTTTCAGATTAACTTTGATTTGTGTTACTACGACCTTCGTAAATGGGGTCAAATGGGCATATTTTGGGTTATGATGGCTGTGGCTAGTCGAAGGGAATGAGTGCGATAGGAATTGTCCACCCCTAGTTAGGGTTATAACAATATCTCAGGGCCACTCGAGGAGTAATGAACTGGAAATGCGTGGCCACACTCGGAAAGTATCTATGATAGATAAGTCCGGTCAAACAGTTATTCTCCAGATCGAGGAAACCACTCTCGATATGATCACTTGCAAGTACGACCTGAAAGACACCTTGCATTGAGTGGGAGATAGTAATAGGACAAGAGAATTGGTGACGCACACTTGTCGAGGACAAGTGGGAGATTGTTGGAATATGTGTCCTCCGACAATAATGCGATCACGACTGTTGATCATGATGATCACATGTTTAAATCTCATTATAAAGAATACAATTGGGAAGTATTTTTTACTGTCAACTGATCAACATATATCAGTAATGATTGGCTGACTAGAGTTTGACATTACTGTCGTGCGACGGTGGTGATCAGTTGATCCCCTAGGTCATACCTATAGGGCAACACTCTTAATTGATCATTTAATTAATCGTATAACGTTACGAGTTAATTAAATTACTTGAAAATTGACGGACGATTTTGGAAGTAAAATTTACGTATCACATTGGAATTTGATTAAATGAGATACGATCTGAGTAATCAAATTGTATTGTTACTCAGATGAAATTATTGTTTAAAGAAACAATTAAAATTGAATGAATTATTATAAATACAATTTGTTGTGATTTATAATTGGTAAAATATTTTGGTACAAGTAATTATAAATTACTAAAGTCGATTTTTGTATATGACGTATTTTTATTAATACGTTGATTTTTAATATGTTAAAAATACATAACAATTTTATGTTACATATGACATGTGACATATTGACAAATTTGACAAAATAAAATGGGTTCCATTTTAATGTGTGTGCCGAAATTAGGGGAAGGTTTAGGCTAATATTGTGTTTGATTAATTAGTGGAGAACACAATCATTTACCCTAATTATCTAGCCATGCAACCCTATTGTTCATTGTGAAGACAAACAAGAGCATGCATTGGCTACTCTCCCTTCCTCTTGCCCGGTTTTTCACAAGGGAAAAACAAAGGGTTTTTGCTTTATATTTTTCATATACACTACATGCATTAGTGTGTATCATTCATTCATTCTAACTCATCTAAAATAAGAATTTTAGAAAGATAAAAATACCTTCCTCTTCTCTTCTCTCTAAACAGGTTTTTAGGAGACAATATCAATATTATTTTGGGTCAATTTTCTACAAAGTTAATATTATCTAGTACTCATAATATTAATTTTAATTAAGAGTAAGCTTTGGGTATAAATCCTTGGGAGAGATCCTACACTTGGGTCTTAGTTCATCCAAAAGGGAAAGCTCAAGAACAAGAGAGAAAGGTGATCTCTCTTGTGCCCATTAAACCGAAAATCACAATGTAAGAACAATGTTTCTTCCTTATTTTGTTTTAATGTTTGCATGCATAAGATCAATCATTAATTTTATGACAAATTAAATTAAAACATATATGAATATGTAAGTATATAGATCTACTTTTCCTTCACCAACGACGTGTACAACGGGCATTCAACAAGAAGGTTAAACCCAGGAATATCCAGGAGGGCGACTTGGTCCTCAAGTCGGTTCGAGCACCACTACTCGTCGATCTGAGGGGAAAATTCAAACCCAACTGGGCCGGGCCATACCTGGTCAAGAAAATACTTTTGAGGGGCGCAGTGAGACTGAGTGACCTAAACGGGGAGGATTTTGCAAACCCGGCCAACCTAGACCAACTCAAGAAATACTACCCTTGAACCGTAGCAACCAACGACCTAACCCTAGTTTTACAACTAGCAACCACCTTAACCCTTTTCAAGTCAAGTTCCTCAACACAGTCTGATTTGAAATTGCATGTTTTATCGAGTCTAAGTTGCGGCACCTTGCCAGTTTCGAATGCCCTTTGATCTGTCAAAGGCAACATCCATTTGCACTAAACAAAAAACCCCTGAACTACGAGCATGGTTTGATTTCACCTCTTCAGGTGGATACGTAGGCAGTCCCTCTTATACATGAGGGATACAACCACAAAACCCAATCAAATTTACAAAACATTTCAAACTACGATCATGGTTTGATTTCACCTCTTCAGGTGGATACGTAGGCAGTCCTTTCTTACACAAGAAGGATACAACCATCACCAGCCATAATCGAAAAAAAACATCCCCATAATCAAAAAAACATCACCCATATCATCCCCATCAAAAAAAAGAGGGAAAGAACATTCCCTTTCCCACAAAATACAAAAAAGAAGCCTTTCTCCCTTCCTACAAAAATCCCACCTTCCCAAGTGCAAATGTTTAGGACGATTCAAACCGAATTGCCTTTACAAAATGGATGGAAGAAACAAGCATTCACAATTTTGCCACGAGCAATCCTCTTATTTAATTAATAATGGGAGGGATTACAATTTCAACGACAAATAAAGCTCGACGAGTCTACAACTTGTCAAAGCTAAGGTGTCGACTAAAACACCTCACATAGTAAAACTAGCACAAAACACACAAAACATAGCTAGTACAACATAATAAAAACTCACAACACTAATACAACATAATAATAAAGTGGGTAATGGAGGTCTTCATTCTTCCATTCTACCCTTGCCTTTTCCCTCGGGGTACATCTTCCCCTTGTTCTTCTTGTTGGCCCGCCTAGCATGGGCTTCCTCCTCAGAACGGATCCTCAACGGATCTACAACAGCGACGGCCTCCGGTCTATTGCAAGACCCCATGTTCGGCCCAAAACGAGCCCATGCATGGCCCACTACATTTTTGAGACCCGAGCTTCTCCTCTTTGGTGGCCTCATCACATCTGGGCTAACTCCATCGACAAAAGCGGGGTCACCCATGTCGTGGCAACGGGGTTTGGCACCTCCCAAAGCGGCCGAGCGGCCCACCATCTTTCGAAGACCTCCACAAGCTCGGAGTTTCGAAAAACGTTCTCTTGGACAAGAGTATCTTGAGCGGGCACCTTTTGTTGACGCCCCATTTGCCTCATGAGCCTTTCGGGATAGATGAAGGAAACAACCTTCAAACCCACCACCATCAAAGAACGAGGACTAGCACCCAAAGCGGGCAGACCCATGAAGGGCCTCAAGTGCCACCATGGCACCACCCAACGGATATGAGAACCACCCTCCTCCGCCAATCCTGCGGCCCAATAGGCCTCGGTGGAAGCAAAACTATCCGAGTACAACTTCTTCCTCATAGTAAGGTGACGGAAGGAATAAGAAGAAGAATTAACCAAAGGCTCTACATACCTTAGCCTCTCCAATAGCCACACTTGGAGTATCCTTGGAGATCCAAACGAGGGAGCTTCTCCACAAGATCCCTTCTTGTCCAAGGCTTGGATGATCTCGCCAAGTACCAACCATGATGGATCCCTACCATGCTCCATTTGCTCAACCACATGCACGAGGGTCATGCTACCATAGCATTTTGGCCCCTCCTTCTTCAAAGCATCAACAAAGAGGTATACATGGACAAGGCAAAAGGCAAGAGCCCTTCTCCTAGCCACCTCCGAAACATTGGCATCCAATCGGTTTGAGAAGATGTTGATAAGAGCAACCATATCCACACCATGAGGAGCATGGAGGAAGTTGACTTGGCTTGTTGACAAGACCAATGTGGAACGGAATTTCTCCTTATAACACAACCGAGTTGGAGGAAGCACCAGAACACAACCCGGCCACCCACCAATGGCTCCAACTTCTTCGGCAAGAGGACAAATTTCACCTTTCGGGAAAACGAAAACGTGATGTTTCGAATCCCAAAACCGAGAACATGCTTCGAGAAACGAGGATTGCACCTTGACTTAACGGAGCACCAACAATTGACCAACTCCCATGCAAATGAGTTGATACTTTTCGGGAGGCGACAAATCCCGGCACCATTGTCGCAACGCATTCTCAAAGGCATCTATGAAATATTTTTGTGGAAGAAGAAGAGGTTTTGTAGAGATGTTTTTCGAGTTTCGGATGATGAAACAATGAAGCACAAACATCACTATTTATACGAAACAATCAGCGCGTTTTTCAGAAAAAGGGAGAGCTGCTTCCTATCGCCAAGTAACTCGTGCCTCTTTGGGCCTGTTCTCAGGATTCCCACCTTGAATTGTCCCTTTCAAGTTGTGTTTTCTCCTGACACCTCAAACCTCCCGCCGGAATGCTCGCGCCTCTTTTGGATGGTCCAGGACATTTTGTGTTTTCTCACACTCACATTTTCTTGTTTTCGCGTTTTACGAAATCCGACAAGGTTTCCATGACGCAGCTTTAAACATACGGAATTTTGTTTCTTTTTTTAAAGGGGGGAGGGCTAGTTGCCCCGATCCGCGACGGATCGTTTCCATGTCAATCGAAATTCCAAAAAATTTTCGTTTTTTCGCACTTTTTCCAGCAAAAAAATAAAATCGAAAATCGATAACACGACATCAGTTTTCCTCAAAAATTCAAGCACTCACAAATCCGAGTCTTGATCTCACAAAAATAAAAAATCAAATACACTCGCATTCACCCCTGGCAGTTTGAGTTTGAATTTTTTCGAGTCACAAATCAATTTCAACAATTTCGATGCAATTTAATTCAAGACACGAGTTAATTGCTCAAATTTTCAAATCAATTTCTTTTTGAGAATTCCAAACGTGACGACTTGTCGCAAAATTTTCAAAATATCATTTCAAATTTCGAATTTCAATTTTAACTTTGAGTCACCTTGATTAATTTCGCTTTAAAATGCTTTTTACTTGTTTACATTTATACATATGTGCTACCTACTGCCTGTTTTCTACACTAACAATGCAGGAACTAGTGCGAAGCAAAAGGGGAATTGACAGCCGACAGCGCTCTTCGAAACACAACACAAAAAAGCCAAAATCACAAAATGAACCACAATCCAAAAACACATGCATACAAACCGCCTCACGCAAAATGTAAATATGTACAAACAAAAGTCCAAGAAACAGACAAGCTACTAAAATTACTCAGCACCTCCCATCGGACCAGTCTCGGTCTCACGAAGAGTCGCAACCAAGGCAGACACCACCATCTGCTCAGACTCCCTCTCCGGAGAACTCTCCAGCGTCTCATGCTCCATCACGACGCGAAGCTCCTCTGCCGCAGCCAACTGAGTCCTGAGAGAGGCAATCTCCGCATCTCGGCTCCGCAATGCATCCTCACGACGCCTCAACTCCTGGTCTCGACTGGTGATCCCCCAACCCCTGGGCCTCGACCATCGACCTAGCTGTGTCCAACTCAGCCCGGATCCGAGCAAGCTCCGCCGGATCCGCAGTACCCTGCAAAACACAATACAAATTATTAAGATCTAAAAACATGAAATGCAACACAAAAACAACATACAAAACGTACCTGAGCAAGTCGAGCCTCCCTCGGAGCCAGGTCACCAGCGAGCGCCCTCCACTGGTTAGCCATCCGCCACAAAGCCTGATGACTAGCGGTCGTCACCTACAACCTAGAAGGTCCTTCAATACAATGCAAGGCAAAACATAAATGGAGAAAAAATGTTCGGGTCAAGAACTCACCCTCAGAACGCTCAACCTCCACTCCATGCCAACGTCGGTCACCTCAGCGACTGCAGGCTCTGGCAGGCGCAACTGTAGCTCCTTACCACCCGGCCCCTGAAAGGTGGTCTCTGCCTGGAAAATTGGGGGCTGAGTCCTCATCAACGCATCGACCCCCTGCAATTTAGATCCACAGCGAAGGTAATAAACCCTTCCATCAAAGGAGGCAATGAAAACAAAGAACAGAGGAAAACATACATCGATCGGGTACCAGGCAAGTATCGACAACCGAAAAGTGTCGCACTCGACATCCCACATAAACAGCTCCTCACCTCCCTGACCGTGAAGGTGCTTCTCTACCTCGTCAGTGGTCGACTCCTGGAACAACACCCTAGAACAACACCCTAGGCGGATCGACCGGTACCACAAAAGTCTCAGTAAAGCACTGACGAGCTAAACGCTCACCCAGGTACCTAACCGGCTCGATCGCCGTCTCAAGGTACAAACGCTGGGAGCTGCGAGGCCAAAATGCTCCCTGACAACGGCCGACACCTCTGTGTAGTGCTCCTAAGGCTACCCGACAAACTGCCACTTCAAATTAACGATAATACTGAAAATTCAAATTCATTATTCCTTCAAATATCAACGGCGGCAACATAAACCGTCACTTCAAAAACAAATACTGAAATTCAAAATTCACTATTCCTTCAAATGTGAACGGCGGCAAGATAAACCGTCACTTCAAAAACAATAATAGTGAAATCCAAAATTCACTATTTTCACGGCGGCATCAAGAGCCCTCTATTTCAAAACAAGCCCATCCAACGCGGCAATTCTCACGGTCGATCAACCGACCCCACCATGGCTGGCGAGCCTTACTACGCACCATGGCTGGCAAGCCTTACTACGCACCGCGGCTGGCGAGCCTTACAACGCACCGCGGCTGGCGAGCCCTCCTCATATACGCACCGCGGCTGGCGAGCCCTCCTCATATACGCACCATGGCTGGCGAGCCTTACAACACACTGCGGCTGGCGAGCCCTCCTCATGTACACACTATGGCTGGCGAGCCTTACAACGCACCGGGGCTGGCGAGCCCTCCTCATGTATGCATCATGGCTAGCGAGCCTGACAACGCACCGCGGCTGGCGAACCCTCCTCATGTACGCACCATGGCTAGCGAGCCTTACTACGCACCATGGCTGGCGAGCCCTCCTCATGTATGCACCATGGCTGGCGAGCCTTACAATGCACCGCGGTTGGCGAGCCCTTCTCATATACGCACCATGGCTGGCGAGCCTTACAACGCACGATGGCTGGCGAGCCTTACTACGCGCCATGGCTGGCGAGCCTTACTACGCGCCGCGGCTGGCGAGCCCTCCTTATATACGTACCATGGCTGGCGAGCCTTACTACGCGCCATGGCTGGCGAGCCTTACTACGCGCCATGGCTGGCGAGCCTTACAACGCACCGCGGCTGGCGAGCCCTCCTCATGTACGCACCATGGTTGGCAAGCCTTATAACGTACCGCGGCGGGCGAGCCACTTCATATCCGCAACACAGCTGGCGAGCCTTTGTCCTCAAGCAAGATACGACCTAAGGACATATCCGAAGATCCCTCAGGTATGACTCCTTCCTATGGCTGGCGAGCCTTTGTACGTAGTCTAACGGACTTTAAACGACCCGCACGGATAGTCACTAGACTCTAAACTGTTCCCAGCGACAGGTCCTTGGCTCGTACCCTCGAGTCGCCTTGACGTCGCTCTTCCCGACGGCAGGTCCTTGGCCCGAATCCTTTTGAGCCACCTTGACGTCGCTTGGGTCTCCAGGTTGTAATCTTCGATTGACCTGGGGGCTCTACTTTGACTTTTGCCCTGTCCAAGCCTTAGTCAAAGTGGGGGCTCTGTAGTTACCCAGTATCTGCTGAGACTCCAACAAACACCCGATGATTATCGGACTACAACATGCTTTGGAATCGCAGTGTTTGATCGACAGTTCGTGTAAAACTTTACGTCGGAAAACTTAAAACGATTTCCAAAATAAAACTTTTCAAAACATTTCAAAAGTACCTGGAGTGTTTAATACATGACGACAGGGTCGCAACGACACTAACTAGAGTCAAAACCGACACCGGACCAAAAACTGACTCAAAATTCAAATCCCGACTCCAACAACGATTGAAACCGAGCCAAACACAAAAAACAAACCATTCAAATGCTTCCATGTTAAGATTTCCCGGGATCATGCATGGTCAAGTACCAAACATATGCATAAAAATCCTAGGATAGAATAAATCATGATTGCATTTGTGTGAAAGCGACAAGACACCTCGAAGACGTGCGACGTGCCTCACGCCTCTTTGAGCAGCCCAGGTGGCCACGTCGCTCAAAACTCACACAACCACTCATTTTCCTATAAATACCCCTCAGATACCACCATTTGAAGGTTCCGCGAGTGTCCGCCCCCTCTTTTCTCCCTTAAAATTCTCGACTCGACTTCCTAAGTCACAATCCGACACGTATTTGTGACCTACCGATCGTAAACACAAGCCTTACACATTGTTTGGTACCGTCATCGTGCATTAAATCACTTGACCGACCATATCGACCACTACACCATCACTAAACTTAACAAAACACTCTTTTTACTTACTAAATCGGTTTTAAACCGAGTCTTTTCTGACCAAACGAGTTGATACACTTACGTCGGTTTCTCGCCATAAGCCAAGCATGTAAGTATGAGGGTGTAAAAATCCTTTTTCATCATGTCTTTACTTGTTACATGACTATAACATGCTAAATCATGCATAACATGATCCAAAACATGGGAAGAATGAGCCAAAACCGGACTTTTTAGTTGAGGTAGAGGCTACTTACATAGCACATAGGCTCGCGCCTAAAGGACCCTGCCCAGCCTTAAGTCCAATCCGTGTTTGGTCTCTTCTTTTCCTCTATTTTCATTTTCATATTTGTAATCGGTTTTTACCATTTCAAGTATTTTCAAACCATTTTCTACAAGTTTTAACCATAAAACGTTTTTCACCCTTGGTTCTTAATACCATGACGGTTTAATCCGTGTTTCGGTGATAATATTTGGTTAATTACATTTAAAAGGTATTTTAAAGCCTTTTATTTCATTTCTTTACATTTTGGAAGGTATTTTAAAGCCTTTCATCATTTCTTTACATTTTCAAAATAAATGTATTAGTCACCAACACAAAGTCATCCTTGGTTCTACATACCATGTTGGATTTTAACCTGAGTATGATGATGAGTATCGACTAATTATATTCAAATGAACTTAAAACAATTAGTTCATATTCATTTTTAAAACTATTCATGTCAAGCTTACAAAGTCGAACCCGACATCGAATACCGTCAAAACAATGACGATTATTCAAGTCTCGTTCTTCAAATCAATAGAAATACGGCCTAAACGGTCCTTTCAAACCAAAACGGGTTCAAATACCCATCTTTCAACACGTTTTATAAACGTTTTTCAATGGTCAGAACACGTCATATACCGTTGACTGACCCGCGCCTAAACAGGCCACTTCTTTTCCTATTTTCAAACCAGGGGAGACCCCCTTACATCGCCAATAGGCTCGTGCCTATTGTGGCTGCGTGATGCTGGGTCTGTCCCCCTTCCAGCACCGGTTTAGGACGATCCCGACTCCGGCCAACCCGGATATAGGACGGATCAGATGACTAGTTTGCTCATTCAAAAACCGTATTTGCAAAATGCCTTACTAAGACAAATGGGTCATGTTATGCGCCATAAACCTAATTTAGTAAATGGATGTTTAATTTCCGTCTTGCATGCAAATCAACCGTAAATCCAACTCGACATCTTATACTTGATACTTGGATTAAATCAACCGACTTAGAAAGCTCTCACATGTTAGGTTTAAACTATTGGATGCGCATTTATGCATTTAAACCGTTTTATCAACTTTTGCATTCAACCAACCAAGATCGATCAGTAGAGGCCGCTACCGCGGGCGGGATTAGGTGTCTGATTAAAGGGCTTCCCAATACGTACCTTCGCCTCTTACTCAGAAACTTTGGATAGTGGACGACCTTATCCAGGGCGTACGAGTGTCATTCTAGAGATAGGATGCTAAAGAGGGACGATTCCTTATCTTTAGTACCTATGTCAAACACTGCTTTGTGCTTTGTTTGACCGAGGTATAAAGTGGATTTGAACGGGTTCCAAGCATCCCACCAAATGCTTGGTGGCGACTCCTAACATCTCTAATCGTTTCAAGACCCTTGCCGAGACGAAACCGACCAATCTAAAACGATACGGTCGAAAGCATATTTTTACGCCACCGAGCGTGGCTTTCAAAAGACCGCTGTATGTCCACAGAACGGTTGGGCGTGCAGGTGGGCCCACGTCCACACGCGGGAAACCCAAAATATAGGAAAAACCGAGGGGGGAAATTGTATCCCACCAATGATCCACTAGTAGTAATAGTATCTGAGGGTGAACCTAGCTGGAACGATCAGGAGGTACAGCAGTGATCTCTAAACGACTAAGTACAATTGAGATGAACGATGTATTAATTTCTAAGTGTGTAGATGATATTATTTGTTTCAGGTGGCGAATGATATTTCTTTGAGTGAAGCCAATGATGAATGCCTTGAATCTGATGTTTGTTGCTCTTTTATAGCCCTCCTTTGAATTGTTGCACATGCTCCCTACATATGCTCAACCATATGCTCCACTTCCTATGAAATAGGAAGTGGTTGCTGACTTTGTTAAAGCTTCTACTAATCGCTGCAATGTTCATGCTGACCATTTCAGCGTTCCTGCTGGCTGTTTGTTATTTAATTCAAACGTGGCCTTTGTATCACTCTTATGTCTAGGTTCATCCCCCCTTTTTCTTCCTTGCGTCTAACAGCATGCTGCCTTGTCATTGATCCGTGTACCTTTACTTTGTCCAATCGCGAGTTACCACGTCATGATTAGAATGAAAGGGTATTTTTACCCATACAATTACCCCCAAGCAACTGCCAGGTTCTTTTCTTGCTCGATGGATGCTGGGAGTTTCTTCCCTCCTGGGCTCTGCATGTAGTGGTGATGTCATAGCGTGACATCAGCCCACTTGCATTCTTATCTATTGAGTCTGACCGTTAGAGGTATAATCAATCACTTCCTCTCAGTAACTCCCCACCTCCCCCATGTCTCCTTTCCCTCGATTTCCCCCCAACCTAAATTCCTCCCTTAACTCCCTTCTTTTAACTCACTCCCTTAACTCCCTTCGATTATAAATACACCCCTCCCCCTCCCACTTCCTTTATTCCCGTCTTTATTAACTTCTTTCCCTAAAATCCTTTACTCTCCCTCCCTTCTTATAAGATTTCCCTATCCACCAGGTAAACTCCTTACTTTCTTCCCTCCCTCTTAATTTTTTCGCCTCTAAACTTCACAATCATGGTCAAAAAGGTTGTCTACCGCACTGTTCTTCCTCCTTCTCCCCGTGGGGGTCCATCTGTTGTTGCTCTCTCTCCCTTCCGATCCTCTAGGATCCTCGCAGATCACTATCTGTGCGATTCCATCTTTGCTGACACCCCCATCGAAAAGGTGAGATAAGGGTTTGGCCTTGGGCTTCCTCTTCCTGGGGAGGCGCCGGTTGCCCACAATCCCAGTTTGGCATGCTTGTACGAGTACCCTTTTACCCAGGGTTTGTCTTTTCCCTTCCCTCCTTTGGTGCAAAGGATCTTGCATCACTATAGGTTGGCGATCTGCCAGCTTGCGTCTCATGCATGGCGCATTCTGGTTTCGCTCTGCATCCTCGCTTAAGATCATGATCTGGGTATTGGTCTGGGCGACCTTACCCTGCTCTATGCTTTCAGGCCCTTTGTTGCCGGGCTTATCACCTTGAGGTCCTGTGACCGCAGCAACCCTGGCATGATCCTTCCTCCCAAAGTGAGGGATGAAGGCTGGAATACGAACTTCATCTTCGTTAAGATTGACTCTTTTACCCCTACCCCCGAGTACTTATTTGACAAGTGGGGGGCCTCTAAAGGTAATTTTAGTTTCTGGGTGTCTGTTGTTTTTCTTTTATTTTAATGTTCTTACTGGTGTACTGCTGCAGGTTTGAAGCAGCCAGTTCCCTCAAGAGATCACAGCGTGATTAGCCGTTTATTTGCTCTCCCTGTTGCAACTCGTTCTTACCCTGGTGTACTTTCTTCCCCTATTGGTGCATCTGCCTCCGAGCCTCTTGACATTAGTGAAGGAGAGCAAGAGGAGGAAGAAGAGAGAGAAGAAGAGAAGGAAGAAGAGGAAGAGGGAGAAGAAGAAGAGGAAGTTGGTACCTCCACCAGTTAGCAAGAACCCCCAGCTGCCGAATTCCAGATGTCGTCTGGTAAGTCTGTTTTTTTATAGGTTTTCGTTCTTGCTATATGGTCATTTGCGTTTGTATTCTAACTGTGTTCCTGTACTAGGGAATACTCCTATTTCCTCTCTCTCCCTGCTCGATAGAAAGAGAAAGCAAGTTGCTTCTGCCTCCTCCGGTCCTTCTCCCAGGAAGAGGCCATCGCTCCCTGCTGAAAAAGAGCCAGTTAACACGCCTGACCTTATTGAGGTTTCTCCTCTGGCTGCAGTGGCTCCTAGGCCACCTCTGCCCAATACTTCCTACTGTAATCCGCCTTCCCAAGGGGTATGGCTCCAGTGGGATGCCTCTCTGGCCTCACAAGGAACAACTCCTGCTCCCTGCTGCTGTCCATTCTCTGGGAAATACCCCTCTTCCTGCAGTACTAGATGAAGCTCCTGGACGCGCCTTACAGGTAGCCTTTAATTCCATTTATGCTTCATTGGGCTATTTTGTTCTTGTTGTTGACTGCTCTTCTTGCAGGTCTTGTAGGACGGCCTATTCTTGCGCATGGAGGTTGTCAGATTGATGGGGGAGGTGAACAACCTCAACGTCAATCTGGGGAAGGTGGAGGTAGATCTGGCGCTGGCTAAGAGGAAGAAGGTGGCGACCCAAAAGAAGCTGGCTAAGGAGAAGGCAGCTGCCCAGAAGCAACTGGATACTGAGAGGAGGGTGGCAGAGGGGCGTATGGAAGAGGCTCACAAGGAGGTGAAGCTGTTAAAGCATCTGCTCTTGGACTCTACATTGGTTTCCGCCTGGGAAACAAAGATCAAATGCATCAAGGAGTTTGAGGCGGGTGAACACTCCAACTGGGACCTTGCTGAGGAGGAACGGCTGTTTAATGCTGCATATCCAATCAAACCGGACTTCAGCCTCATCAATGACTTATTGGGTGGTGATGAAGGAGAGACCAATGCTAGGACTGAACAACCAGCTATCGCGTCGGCCGAGGAGGTTAGGGAGGATGCCCTTGTTGCCCAGGGAGGGGAAGGTCCATTTGGAGGAGAGGCTATTGCGGAGCCCAACATCCTTGTAGATGTTCCTGCTGACGCTGCCCCGGATTCTGCTGCTGCTGCCTAGTTTAGGCATTTTAATTTTAATTTTTTTTTATCTTGGTGTTTTGTTGGGCACTCTGTGTGGTGGTCCATTGTAATCCAACTCTTGGTGCCTGGTAGTTTTGGGCACCTTTTAGTATTCTTTTGTTTTTTGCCTCATAGGAGGGGCAAAAATACTTACTTTTCAAGTTCCCCCTGCTGAGGGGTGTTTATGCATTTTTTGTTTTGTTCCTTTTGTTGTTTTGCTAGCAATTTTTTTGTTCTTTCTATTTGTGTGCCGGATTCATACTTGTTGAGGTGTCTATGGTGGTTCAGGGAGCTTTCTGTCCATCAGGATGCTCGAATCCCTCTATTTCGACAACGCGCACATTGGGTACTTCCTGCAGGAGGAACAATTTGCTAGTTCATGTTCATCAGTTAGCCTACTAGGACATTGCCTTAGTATTCAACTTACCATATCCACATTCAATCCAAAAACAATGATAAACCTAAAAATGGAAGCAATTTCATAAATCCGAAAAAGTTTAGTGAGCATAAAGTGTGTTCCCCCAGAGTTTTACAACAACTTAAAAGAAATAGGGTTTCATTTTGGCCTTTTGAAATACTAAGTATGATGCTTCCACATTTTGCTCCTTGTGACACCTGTGAAGTTGACGCCAAGGGAAAATAAGAAAAAGGGTTTTGACTCAAAGGATTTGAAAGATACGTTGTAAGTTGTCATTTCCTTAGTAGTACCTGCTGAATCCAGGAGACTTAGCATGTGCGTACTGAACGAAATACCTTACCTGGTGACTTAGTTGTTCCTGCTGTCAAAAGAGATGTTGTTGTTAGACCAATGCAGAAGGTACAGTCAGGCGGTACAAAACAAAATGATTAGTTCTTTGCGTATGTACCTCATGAGAGAGTGAGTTGTGGCTCCAGCAAGTGGGTTCTGGGGTTGTTCCCCTTCAAGCGATAACTGCTTAAGCAAAGACACTTTTAGCAAGTTAGTTCATGTTCTAAGGTTTCCTGAGTACTGAATGCTAGGATTCAAGGGTCCTGGAATGTACCTGTTGGAGGTGGAACTTCTGGGTCCTGCACCTGGAACCTCATGCATAATACTTTTTAAGGTGAATGATGTTCCAAGATCTAGGGACAGCTTCCCCATCCATAGTCTCCAACTTGTATGCCCCATTACCCACGATGCCTTCTATGCGGAAGGGACCTTCCCAGTTGTAGGCGAATTTACCTGCACTCTGATTCTTGGTGTTTGGGAATAACTTCCTGAGTACCAGGTCCCCTACCTGTAGCGTTCTCAGCCTTACGTTTTTGTTGTAACTTCTGGCTGTTGTCTACTTGTAGGCTGCCATCCTGAGTTGGGCACTGATTCTTGGCTCATCAATGGTATCCAGGCTGCTGGCCATTTCTACCTGGTTCCTCTCTTCGGTGGAATTGTCATATCGATGCGTCGGTATTTGCACCTCAGAGGGAATAACTGCCTCGACCCCATATACCAGGCTTAATGGTGTTTGACCTGTTACCACTTTGGGGGTAGTTCTATCAGACCATAGCACGAAGGGGAGCTTATCGGCCCAGTTGGCTCCTATCTCCTCCAGCCTTCTTTTCAGGTTGTTCATGACTATCTTGTTGCTGGATTCTGCCTGACCGTTGGACTGCGGATTCCTAGGAGTTGACTTAAACAGCTTGATTGTAATACCCGTCCTTTTAGGAACTCGTTGACCAACCTTGACCGACTTTGGGAGCAGGTGATATCCCTTAGTGATGCGTGCCAGAATTACCATTTGCTGTGTTTTCCTTTCTATGTGGGTGGTACTCGATAGAGTAGAGGCTACTCGATCGAGTAGCTTGGATACTCGATCGAGTAGGGGGCACTCGATCGAGTACGTTAGTTACTCGATCGAGTAGCGTCTTTTCAGCGGGGGTTAATAATCGTGTTTCGTCAAAACTACAAATCATTTCCGCCTCTTTTCCCTAAACCTAGATGTCGTCCCTTCCTCTTCCTTTCACCAAGTACCTTCCATGGGAGCCTTTCAGGGTGCTTGTGCCATAGGAGTGCATAGCTTGAGTCGGGTAGCAGTCCCTTTGCCAGATTTCCACATGTAGGTATGTCGTCATCATCATCTGTGTCTTTGTGTTTTCAGTTAAGATTAGAAGGGTAGTGATAGAGGATTCTATTGTGTGTATAGGTGTTGTTTGATTGCTGGGTGTTGCGTGTGTGGACATGGAATCATTGCAGTCGCTTAAAGGTAGGTTCGCCTACTCAGTTTCTGTTGATTGTCTAGTGTGTCGGTTGCTGCGTTGTCGTTGTGTTGTTGTCGTGACCGTGTGGTTGAGTATACATGGTAATCGGTCGGTGTATGTTATTTTGTTGATTGTTGTTGTATTGCAGCTGTCTATGGTTATTGTCGTTGGTTCTCGAGGTGCGTCCTCGGCTGAGTGGAGTCACTTGTGGGAGTGGCTTCACGCCCTAGTTTCGCCCTTCGTGGAACCCGCCACGGGAGGGGATGTGCACATTAATGGGACAGGGTTATCACTCGGTTGATGAGCGGGGCTTAGGTGGGAACGGCTGCGGTCCCCCACTGGCAGGGCTGGTCCAGTGGACAGTCGGTGACGGAGATTGGTTGGAGTGGTTGTGATTGTGTGTGTGTTTGGTTGTGGTTGTGGTTGTTATAAGTTGTTGTGTTTGTTGTGTCTTGTCTCAGTTACTGACCTTGTGTTGTTGTCTTGTTTGTTTTGTTGTGTCTGCCGTGATCCCTTATGGTGAGCAGTCAGTCTTAGCAGGTGTTGTCTTGGATGGTTGCTGGAGTCCGGGCTGGGATGAGTCCTCAAGAGTTATGACAGGAAGTAGTATATAGTGATGAGTTGTATCTTTTTTTTAGCAGTTTGGTTGTAACATTTGTAGAACAGTTTAAATGTTCTTTTATTGACCTTTGATGATTACTTACCTCGGGCAACCGAGATGGTGATGTCCTTATAAGCTAGGGAAGGTCTTAGTAAGGCTCCTTGCCATATGGGGGTGTCACAAAGTGGTATCAGAGCGACGATTTTGGAACCTGAACAAATGAACCCAATGAACGTAGTGAGTCTAATAAAATGAACCTGGTATATGTATAATGGGAGCCCCAGCTGATGCTAGATTTTGGGTGAGTAGGCGCCCTCATTTCAAAATCCTGGCCCCATTGTGCTTAAGCCAGTCACTGGGTATGGGAATGTGGATTCGGCAAAGATGTGCCTAATGTGTATGATGATTATGATAGAGATAATTGTGGATGAGTCTCTGTTGAAGATAGTATGTGCGTAATAGTTAAGTTAGAAGTATATATAGTAAAGTTTTGATGGAACTAATGTGTGTGTGTGTAATGATAATGAGGAACGTGAAAAGTCTAATACGATAGAAGTATGTGAAAGAGTAGAAATGTGTGATGTGAGCTGGAATGTGGTAACGGCTATATTTACTTCAACTTGTTGGTAGTGGTAGTTTTATACGATTTTATAAGTTCTATAATAGTGCTAATGTTAGTAATTAAATAGGTATAGAATTGTAATGAGCGTTATAAGACGCTAATGGATGAATGTGATATGTGTATGGTTGAAAGCTTCCGCATGCGACGTGATTAATTTGAGTAGGTTAATTAGTTTATGTTGAAGCATGAATATGTTGCTAATGTATTTGGATGACATAGGGAAAGTTCATGCTAAATATGTGCTCAGAGTAAGGTGAATATCCGTTTGTTAGCGATGTTGTAGACAAGAGTTTAGACATGATATAATGAGTTAATTGCATACATGGATGACCCAATAGTAGGGTAAACTATGTTGTATGAATTTCGTTATGGAATAATATGATATGAGCCTTAGTTGGTGAAACCGTTGCAATATGTTCGAGTAGTAATGACATGACGTGAATGAATACGATAACCAGTGACGACTTCCGGACTTGGTTTGGAATCGACACGTAATGTTGTTTTGCAGGAATCTTCAGTTAACCTTGTAATTCCGACCGTGTACCCAACCTTACTAGACCGAGTGTGAGTGCTTACTAGACCGAGTAGACCTCACTCGATCTAGTTAGGAAGCTAAGACGTCGAAATGTAGGAAATTTCCTACGGTTACTCGATAAAATAACGCCTATTCGATCGAGTAGAGGGCACTCGATCGAGTACCCTAGACACTCGATCGAGTAAGCTACAGTACCAGAGATTACACGAGTTCTTAAACCCCTTTTCTTTACTCTTTCTTCTTATTTCTTCCCTCAACCTCGCAAACCCTAACCTCCATATCTCTCATCTTGCTCTCAATCTTGTATTTGTGGTGATTTGTTGGGTGAATTCTTTTGCTTATAATTGTTCTTGTACTTCCTATTTGATCAAGGTATGAATTTCCTTTCTATTTTAGTGTTCTTCATCGATTAGAAACAATTAGGGTGCTAGAAAAATCTGAAAATTCGATTTATATGTGAGAAAATTTGCTTATAATTGATGCAATATGATTTATATGCTTCCCTTTTATGGTTAATTGTTGTTATAATACAAAAAAAATCAAATAGAAATTACATATATGGATACCGAATTTTCTAGGGTTTGAGAAATTAAATCGATTTTTGATTGTCTTTTACATGTTGAAGGGTGAAATTTGGATCATGTATGTTGTATATATGATGTGGGAAGTTGATTTTTGTGATTTTCACCTCAAAATTTGCCTTAAAACTCCGTCTTAAAAGTGCCTCAAATTGAAATTCGTTTCATATAATTGGGATTTTGTGTTGTACATGGATGCAATTTGAATGTAGGAGTCCTAGAAATTGTAATAGATGAATTAACTCATGGTGATTTTGATAAAATTTTCGCAGCTGTAAAGACCGTCTGAACTTTGAAAACTTGAATTTTACTTGTAATTTGGGAAATTGTTGATGATAGTGTCTACTTAGATGATTCTTTCATGGCATAATTAGTGTAATTAGCATGTTTTGGTGCATCCATGTTAGTATATTTATATTATATGTTGAACAGATGCCGAGACTAAACCTGGGAACCCGACAAAGTAAGAGGGGAAGGGCTTCTCAGCCCGAAGTTGGGGAGGGTAGCGGACCAGTAGTACCGGCGGTACCAGAGTACCCTTCGGTAGTTTTCGTAGACTTTAACCAATGGAAGAGGTTTGTAGCTTTACAGTCTCGCAAGATGAGACCAACCCGTTGTGTTGACACGTCTATCTTAGAGGACCTGGGTATTGAGAACGATGTCCGTCACATTTTCGAGACTTTAGGGTTCACTGGGCTATATCGTCTACGGAAGCATTCTTATGCTTTTCTGACCCTTGAGTTCATGAGCTCGTTTAAATATGAGCCGGTTGAGCAGACTATGCAATTCCATCTTATGAACACCAGTTTCCTTTTAACCATGGACCTATTTGCTTCCCACCTTGGTTTGGCTAAGCCTTCCAAGGATGCCCTTCGTGACATACCGTCTGAGTGCGGAGTTTGTCGTCTTATGCCCTGTATCACCGGGAAGTCTGCTCTGACCGCTAGTAACATGTTGATCAATGATGTGCAACATGTTACCTTGAGAATCTTCCTACGTGCTGTGTCGAACCTTCTTTACGAGAGGTCGGATATGAGTAAGTTGAACTCTCACGAGTTGTTGCTTATGATGGCCTACCTTAACCCCGAGCGGACCAAGAAGGTGGTCTTCAATGCTCCCGCTATGGTTTGTGCCAGTCTTGCCTTGATGGCCTCTTCTAGTACCAGGTACCTGAGTTGCGGTGCTATTGCCACCCGGTTAGCTGAAAAGCTAGCTTCTTTTGAGGCTTCCTCCGAGTACGTTCCCTTAGCCACCTCTGTTCCTACCATGGATAGAGAGTATTTCCTCGACCTGAAATGGTTGAGAACTTTGGCGGATGGTAGCCTAGCATGGAGGGTGTGGGGTATGAGCTGGATGAGGATACCGGCTCCTGAGCACCTCCCACCGACTGAGCCGTTAGATGCGATTGATTCTGATGAGGAGGAGGATGAGGATGTACCCCGGCCAAGACAGACGTACCTCATAGATGATTAGATCCTTCAGGTTATGCCCGAGCCGAAGAAGGGGGAGAATGTGAGAGCGGCGGAGGATAGACCCAGGTTAGGGAGAGGGCCACGTCGTGTGAGGGAGAGGACGGTTGAGACCCAGCCACAGCCAGCAGCACCACCACAGCACCCATGTTCTTGCTATCCCTACCTTGATACCCCAGAGACACGTGCGAGCTACTTGGCAGAGAGAGTGTCCTCTACCTTGACGCTCCGGAACATGCACGTGATGGCATATGCTCAGGGTATTGGCACCGAGGGACCGCATCCAGTGTGGTGGAGCGGAGTTGGAGACAACAGCGGGGTTTTCAACTCCTACGGGGTGGACATGTCCGCGTGGGGAACACCACAGTCTTTTGCTTTTTGCGGTTTGACCCCATGGTATGTGAGTCCAGAGGGCAGAGCAGGTGATGGTGCGGGTCTTGGGGCTTCGGGGGCTGGTACTTCAGGTGGTGACGGAGCGAAGGATTACGTCATGGAGGAGCAGCAGCAGCAGCAGGAGTGATACTCCTTTCCTTTCTGTTGAGTATGGTTGTTGGTTATGTTGGATGTTAGTTTATTTCATTTCGAACTTTTTACGTTGGGTTGTATTGGTGGCCATAAGGCCGTATTTGCTTAGCTTAGACTTGTTTACAGGATTTTGGAGTCGGGTTGTCATCCCAACTCGCGGTTATGAGATGATGTGCACATATTTATTTACCTTGGGATGTGTCATGAAATTTTGGAGTAGCATTTGACTTGTGGCCACTCGACCGAGTGCCCCTCACTCGATCGAGTAGCTGCAGGTGTGACAGGTAAGGAGCATTCTGATTTTGGGCTACTCGATCAGGTAGCTAAGACACTCGATCGAGTACCCTTTACACTCGATCGAGTAGCACTATTTCAGGGACATTTCGAAAATTATAATTGTTTTAATGGTTATATTCTTACATGCGTCGATGTTTAACATGGTTGTTGACAATTAGTAACATGTTTGGACCGTTAATTTGATATGTTGGAAGACGTGCTTGGATTATGAATGCAGATTTGTGACAAAGAGTGACCTAACTTATTTATTTTACATCTTCAACGTCTACTAGCTTAGTAACCTAATTTATTTATCATGGAAAAGACTTGTTATTTATTTCACGGAGTTCGCGTATTTCCTTTATATACGACTTGATACATACATGTGTTCATGATTGTGGCTAAGTATTCGAGTAAGGTAGCGGATGCATTTATAAATTCATGGTTGCTATGATTAATGAGTAATGTCAAAAAGGAATTATATGATAAGGGATAAGTATTAGTAATGTGTGTAATAATTCGGTGGTGAACTTCGGGGACGAAGTTCCTTTTAGAGGGGAAGAGTAATGTCGCGAAATAAAAAGGCCGATATTATAATAATCTTGTTATTTGTTTATAATGTTTTCTATTGTTTTTGTTATATTTCCAGCATGAAGTTATAATTGTTTTCATTGTTTGATGAGTAATTTGTATATTTAAGTAAAGGTTGAGTAATTTGTTATGAAAGGACGGTCATAGAGAGATAAGTATGTCAGGAACGGTAACGAAATAGTACAACTTTGAGTCATGCATTGTGATAGGATCGTTTGGTAACATGTTAGTGTTGTGTGACATATTTCGTGTTGGCAATCATGGACTAGTGAGAGTATAGTTCCATAGCTGTGTGGCTGAACGTAGCTGAAAGTTCAGAGTCGTAGTATGGTTGTCAATTGTGTTAGTACATTTGGTGAATTTGGTAATTAACGTTATGGTTCGTGGACGTTTGTGTATATAGTATTAGACAGTTGATGATGATGACATGGTGGGTTGGTACTTCTAGAGAGTAGTGACCTATGTCGAAAGAACGGTGGTGTTGACCTTGTTCCGTGTCTTGTGCGTTGGGGAAGGGTGAGTTGAACTTCGGGGACGAAGTTCTTTTTAAAGGGGGAAGACTTTAATACCCGCCCTTTTAGGAACTCGTTGACCAACCTTGACCGACTTTGGGAGCAGGTGATATCCCTTAGTGATGCGTGCCAGAATTACCATTTGCCGTGTTTGCCTTTCTATGTGGGTGGTACTCGATAGAGTAGAGGCTACTCGATCAAGTAGCTTGGATACTCGATCGAGTAGGGGGAACTCGATCGAGTAGCGTCTTTTCAGCGGGGGTTTATAATCGTGTTTCGTCAAAACCGCAAATCATTATATTTACGCCTCTTTTCTCTAAACCTAGATGGCGTCCCTTCCTCTTCCTTTCACCAAGTACCTTCCATGGGAGCCTTTGAGGGTTCTTGTGCCATAGGAGTGCATAGCTTGAGTCAGGTAGCAGTCCCTTTGCCAGATTTTCACATGTAGGTATGTCGTCATCATCATCTGTGTCTTTGTGTTTTCAGTTAAGATTAGAAGGGTAGTGATAGAGGATTGTATTGTGTGTATAGGTGTTGTTTGATTGCTGGGTGTTGCGTGTGTGGACATGGTATTGTTCCAGTCGCTTAAAGGTAGGTTCGCCTACTCAGTTTCTGTTGATTGTCTAGTGTGTCGGTTGTTGCGTTGTCGTTGTGTTGTTGTCGTGACCGTGTGGTTGAGTATACATGGTTATCGGTCAGTGTATGCTTTTTTGTTGATTATTGTTGTATTGCAGCTGTCTATGGTTATTGTCGCTGGTTCTCGAGGTGCGTCCTCGGTTGAGTGGAGTCACTTGCGGGAGTGGCTTCACGCCCTAGTTTTTCCCTTCGTGGAACCCGCCACGAGAGGGGATGTGCACATTAATGGGACAGGGTTATCGCTCGGTTTGATGAGCGGGGCTTAGGTGGGAACGGCTGCGGTCCCCCACTGGCAGGGCTGGTCCAGTGGACAGTCGGTGACGGAGATTGGTTGGAGTGGTTGTGATTGTGTGTGTGTTTGGTTCTGGTTGTTATAAGTGGTGTTTATGCTGTGTCTTGTCTCAGTTACTGACCTTGTGTGGTTGTCTTGTTTGTTTTGTTGTGTCTGTCGTGATCCCTTATGGTGAGCAGTCAGTCTTAGCAGGTGTTGTCTTGGATGGTTCTTTGGAGTCCGGCCGGGATGAGTCCTCACGAGTTATGACAGGAAGTAGTATATAGTGATGAGTTGTATCTTTCTTTTAACAGTTTGGTTATAACACTTGTAAAACAGTTTAAATGTTCTTTTATTGACCTTTGATGATTACTTACCTTGGGCAACCGAGATGGTGATGTCCTTATAAGCTAGGGAAGGTCTTAGTAAGGCTCCTTGGCATATGGGGGTGTCACATTGATGTTCCACCTGGCGCAGTAGTCTTCTATTATGTTGGATATGAATTGTCACCCGTTGTCACATATGATTTCTGAAGGGATGTCATATCTAGAGACTATGTTCCTCTTGATAAAAGATATCATATACTTCTCCAGGATCTGAGGAAAAGCTTCTGCCTCTATCCATTTAGAGAAGTAGTCCGTCATTGCCAGCATCTACGTCCTGTTTCCAGAAGCACAGGGTAATGGTCCCACAATGTCCATTCCGCATTTCATAAAAGGCCATGGCGAGATGATCGGATGCATATGTTCTGCTGGCTGGTGGCTGACAGAAGCGTGCCTTTGGCATTCTTCGCATTTTTTGACGTAATCTATGGCGTCTTTCATCATGGTAGGCCAGAAGTAACCCTGCCTTAGTGTTTTAACTGACAGGCTCCTACCCCCTGTGTGATTTCCAGAATCACCACTGTGGATATCACACATTACTGCATGTGCCTCCTGTATGCCTAAGCACCTCAGATAGGGTCCTGCCAAGGACCTCCTAAATAGGATACCATCAATGAGTTCGAATCTGGAGGATTTCATTTTGAAACTCCTGGTGTCTTTTTGGTCAGGTGGTAATACCTCATCATGTAGTCAACTAATGTAAGGCTTGCGCCAATCATTAATCTCTTCCTGGGGTGTGGCAGTACACGGTATCCCTGCTTCGTATGTCCACTGGGTTGTTGCAGCCTTACTGGCGTTCTGCTGTTCATTCTAACGTATGGCAGGTTTCATGACATGTATGGATGGTATAGTACCCACTGCCCCTGGAGTGAAGGCTGCTCCCAGGGTGGCAAGAGCATCCGCTTTAACATTCTGATCCCTTGGTATCTGCTGGATGTATAAGGAGGCAAAGCGGAGTTTGAGCTCCTTCGCTACTTCCAGGTAGGCTATCATTTTTGGATCCCTGGCCGTGTATACGTTATTCACAGGGTTTACGATCAATTTGGAGTCACTATACACCTCGATGCGGCTGATTTGCAATTCTAAGGCTAATTGGAGTCCTAAGATTAGGGCCTCGTTATTCATTGCTTTGAACTCACGCCGTACTGCCTGTATTATCTGTTCCTCCTGAGGTGATTTCAGGACCAGCCCTACCCTTGCTCCCTTCGTATTGGATGCCCCATCACCATGTAACTTCAATACCTGCTCCCCTATAGCCTCACTTACGGTCAAGATTTCACTGTCGGGTTGTTCTTGAAGGGTGGGACTAAAGTCTGACACAAAGTCAGCTAGGACTTGGTACTTTATGGCTGTTCGGGGTTCAAATTTCAGGTCGTACCCACTCAGGTGGACATACCACTTAACCATGCTCCCTGACAGTTCGGGTTTCCTCATTATGGTTTTCATGGGGTAGTTGGTCACGACTGAAATTGTATGTGACTCAAAATAGGGACGCAATTTGTATGAAGTGGTAACAAGTGCTAAAACGCGTTTTTCTAGGAATGTGTACCCGGTCTCTGCAGGCAACAAAGACTTGCTTATATAGTTTACTGGTTTCTGCATTCCTTCGTGCTCTCGTAGTAGTACAGCACTTACAGCCGCCTCTGTTACTGATAGATACAAGTATAGCGGTTTTCCCTGTTCTGGCTTGGAGAGAAGATGAGGGGTGCTTAGGTACTGCTTGAGCTCCCCAAACGCCTTTTCATGCTCCTGCGTCCACTCAAACTTCTGGCTCTTCCTTAAGATGTCATAGAACAATCAACACCTGTCCGAGGACCTTGATATGAACCGGTTTAGGGCTGCTACCCGACCTGTGAGCCTCTGTACGTCCTTTGGCTTCTGAGGAGATTCTAACTGAAGAACTGCTTTGAGTTGCTCCATGCTGGCCTCTATCCCTCTTTGCATCACCAAGTACCCCAGGAATTTCCCAGAGGAGACTCCAAAAATGCATTTCAGGGGGTTCAGCTTCATATGGTATTTTCTGAGGATCAAGAAGGTATTCTCCAGGTGGGACATATGTTGTTATGCCTTCTCGGATTTGACTACCATATCGTCAATGTAGACTTCCCTTGTTCTCCCTATCTCCTCCTTGAACATTCTGTTCACCAGGCGTTGATAGGTGGAACCAGCATTCTTGAGGCCAAAGGGCATCACATTGTAGTAGTACAAGCCTCTATCAGATCTGAAGGCTGTTTTCTCCTGATCCTTAGGGTCTATTTTTATCTGGTTGTACCCACTCCAGGCATCAAGGAAGGTAAGTAGCTTATGCCCTGCTGTAACATCTACCATGGAATCAATGTGCGGCAGGGGGAACGGGTCTTTTGGGCAAGCTTTGTTAAGATCTGTGAAATCGACACATACTCTCCACTTGTTGTTCTTCTTGGGTACAACCACAACATTCGAGAGCCATTCTGGGTAGTTAACTTCCCTGATCTTGCCTACTGCCAGGAGGTTGTCTACCTCCTGGTTTATCACCTTGTTCCTTTCAGGAGCGAATTTCCGCCTTTTCTGGTGGACTGGAGGAAAGATGGGGTCTATATTTAACCGGTGTGTAATTACACTTGGATCTATGCCAATCATGTCGCTATGGGACCAGGCGAAACAATCCATGTTAGTACGTAGAAATTCAATTATCTGCTCACAGATGTTACCTGCACAGTCAGCTCCCACCAGCACTGTTCTTACTGGAAACTGTGGGTCCAGGATTACTTCGTCGAGTTCCTCCTAGGAGGTGCGATATACTCCTCCGGATGCACGGTTTACGCTCAGTAATTGCTATCTTTGGACCAGTGCGAGTGGGTGGGTTTCAGAGCGTTCTTATAGCAATCCCGAGCTACATTTTGATCTCCCCGTATCTCCTGTACCCCCCAGGGTGTAGGGAACTTCAGGCTCTGATGGTACGTTGATGGTACTGCTTTCATTTCATGGATCCAAGGCCTGCCAAGTATCACGTTATAAGTTGACGGACCATCAATGACCAAGTACCATACCTGTTTGTTCATACCCCCTACAAAGGTAGGTATCACTATTTCTCGAAGGGATTGATTAGTTTCTCCGCTGAAGCCTACCAAGGGTACTGCCTTCTGCACCAGGTCTTTTTCGCTGAACCCCATGTTCTTTAAGGTTTCCAGCATTATCAGATTTACAGAGCTTCCTGTATCTACCAATATCTTTTTAACAAGGCAATTCCCTATAGAAAGGGTAATGATCAAGTCGTCAAGATGGTGTTCTGCCTCATCAGGTATGTCTGCCTCGTCGAATGAGATTACTGGTAGATCCTGTCTGCTGACCCGGAGGGAGAACTCTGGTTTATATCCTTTAGTCTCGGTTGCATGGCGCTTTGCTGCTGAATAAGTGAGACCACATATCTCCGACCTCCCTATGATGACGTTCACTACCTTTGAGTAAGGTGGAGGTGGGGATGGTTGGGCCTGGTCAGCAGTATTGACCTTTCCAGATTTCGCCCCCTTGGGGAGCGGGTGATCCAAGCATCCAAAGACTTTGTAGAGGTGCTTCACTTCCTTTCGTAGTACTACACAATCTTCTATATTGTGGCCAATATCGTTGTGGTATTCACACCTTTTCTTTGGCATCTCTTTTGTCATTCTCCCCGGGAGTAGGCTTCTTGGGCCACCCGGCCCCCGCCCTAGCTCCCGATTGCCTTCATTACCCCAAAGCAAGTCCAGTGGTGAACCCATACTCGCTGAGCTTAGGTGGAGCCTGGGTGCTCTCTGTTTCTCCTGAGACTTTGTTCACTGTGTTCTTGCTGTAGGGTTTGGCTCTTTCATTCTTTTTCTCTGTTGTGATTTTTCTATTGGATGACTCTGTTCCATACAGGTCCCTTCTATCCTCATCCTCCTCTAGGCGATAAGTAGCCTCTGCCATTTGCTTGACTTCCTCAAAGGTGGCACACAGATGCTTGGTGAGATTCTTGTACAAATCAGAGTCGCGATGCAGTCCCCTTCTGAAGGCGTTGACTGCCGTTGTAGGGTCGCACCTAGGGATAGATATTTTTTCCACATTGAATCTGGCGAGATAATCCTTGGTGGACTCCTCTAACCTCTGGACGATCCGGTATAGATCACTGGATAATTTTTCTGGCTTGCGACTGCTTGTGAACTGCTGATTGAAAACGTTCACTAACCCTGGGAAGCTGGAAATAGACTTGTTGGGAAGGTTAACGAACCACTAAAGTGCGGCTCCTGACAAGGTGGAACCGAATCCTTTGCACATACATGCCTCCTTTTCAGGCCCTGTTGCTGCAACCACCATCATTTTCTGTTTGTACTGGTTGATGTGCTCCAGCGGATCCTCTGTTCCATCATACAACGTCATTGTTGGTGTGGTGAACCCCTTTGGCATGCTGACAAGGGCAATGCTGTCCACGAAGGGGGAATCCGCATATCACTCCGGGGTTGCTCCCTCCATGGGACGTGGTAACCCTGGAACCTTGCTGAGTAAGGACCTGATATCCTGCAACTGTTGTTCTACATGGCTTTCTACCCCCATACCCTGGTTGTGGGGTACTGAGTAGATCCCGTATGGATTTGGTGTTCCTCCTGGCATGTAAGGAGGTACCATATAGCTTCTAGGTAATGGTGTTGAGTTCACAATAGGCCTGAACTGAGTGTTTGGAGTATATGGCATATAGGAGCATATCCCAGGATATGTGTTTCCTGCTGACTGTTCCCCTGGATTGCTCCCTGGTACCACTGGCATACTGCTGGTTGTTGATATGAAATCTGGAGTCAGTGCTCCTAATCCCACAGGATTGAGTACCATGGAGTACGTTTGTGGCACCCTTGGTGGTGGTGGAACCCCTGGTGGTTGGATCGTACCTTGGGTGGTCATCGTTCCTGCTGGATATACTTGCTCGGATGGTGTGGTTACCCCTGGTGGCAGCATATCCATATCGAGCCTGGTTACTAAATTTTGCGCCATTAGCCTCCCTGAGTACTCCCTGGCATTAACCTGACCGAGTGTTGACCTGGCCATCTGCTGGGTTGTTCCCAGGGGTGACACTGCATCTATCTTCTCCTACAAAGACTGGTTGTCCCTTTCTAACCCTATCACCGCCTGCTGCAAGGATGTCATCCCTTTGAGCAACTGCTGTACCGGATCCGGTTGTGATGCTCCTGGGAGACGGGCTCCTATCAGGTGTCCTGGTGATCCTGGACGTTGCGGACTCCCATCCGTATTAGGCTTCGGCACAGGATTAATAACTGGTGATTTGCCAGCCTTCCCTGCTCCCAGATCTGTTATTTTGGGGGAGTAAGGAGGCTTTGCTGATACTTGGGGCTGAGCCTGGCCTGCAGTCACTCTGGTGGTAGGGACCGCCGTTGTTGGAACACCGGAGGTTGCTGGCATCGCCCCTACTACTGGAGCGCTGATGTACTCATCGGATCCGATACGTTCTGATTCGATCCTGACGTGACCAACTATAGAGATGTTAGGATATTTCGAAAAGAGGTATTTTAACCAAGATTTAACTACAATGCCTCACGGTGGGCGCCAAATTGTTTTGGTAAGATTTTACCGACTAAAGATTTGTGAGTCGATGCGGCTATTCCAATTAAAATACGATATCAAGGACTTAAGTAGATCGGTAATAAGAACATAGCGAGAACGAAAGTAAACAACTAGTACGAAAGAAAGACAAACGAAAAAGAAAGAGAGACAAGTGACACAAGCAAAATGGTGACGCGGGAAACCCAAAATGTGGGAAAAACCGCCGGGGGAAATGGTATCCCACCAATGATCCACTTGTAGTAATAGTATCCGAGGGTGAACCTAGCTGGAACAATCAGGAGGTACAGCAGTGATCTCCAAACGACTAAGTACAATTGAGATGAACGATGTATTAATTTCTAAGTGTGTAGATGATATTATTTGTTTTAGGTGGTGAATGATATTTCTTCGAGTGAAGCCAATGATGAATGCCTTGAATATGATGTTTGTTGCTCTTTTATAGCCCTTATTTCAATTGTTGCACATGCTCCCTACATATGCTCAACCATATGCTCCACTTCCTATGAAATAGGAAGTGGTTGCTGACTTTGTCAAAGCTTCTGCTGATCGCTGCAATGTTCCTGCTGACCATTTCAACATTCCTGCTGGCTGTTTGTTATTTAATTCAAAGTGTCCTTTGTATCACTCGTATGTCTAGGTTCATCCCCCCTTGTTCTTCCTTGCGTCTAACAGCCTGCTGCCTTTTCATTGATCCGTGTGCCTTTACTTTGTCCAATCGCGAGTTGCCACGTCATGACGAGAATGAAAGGGTATTTTTACCCATACATCCCCCATGATAATGAGTGAGTAGTTCCTTAACTAAGGTTAATGGGGGATAGGGAGAATTGTAAGACATAAACTAACTCAAGGCTTGTTAGACCATACATATAGTTGAATAGGGAGAATTAAGTTGACTTGTAGGTATTATAAAGTCTTGACCGACTCGTCTTCGAGACCCAAAACTTCCTAGGAATTGTAAGATATAAACTAACTCGATTCCACTACAACAATAAATTGCTTGCATCTATGAAACTTGTTTATGTGATCTCACCATGATTCCCATATGAACCCTTGACACCCTAGTGCCTTTTATCAATTGTTTACAACCCCTTTTTTGCTTACTTTGCTTTACTTCCACTTGTTGACATTCCTTTTGTCAAGTAGTTTAGATAACTATCTCAACCCAAAATAAATTGTGTCATAAAGGCATAACTATTTGCATTTGATAACTTAATCCAATACCCGTCCCTTGGGATCCGACCTTTACTTACCACTATACTAAGAGTAGTTTGTTGAGACTATAAATATTGTTTGAGAGTGTACAATAACGACACGTTCAACAAAATGGCGTCGTTGTCGGGGATGGTGTTCAATTGAATTATTATCAATCATTGTTTTTAGTTGTGTCTTTCTTTGCCTTGACGAAGAGCATTTCCTAAAGGTACTTCTCACCTTTTTCTCTTAGTTTACATTGCAAGATGGACCTTATAGATTGATGTGTAGAGGACCATGTGAGTTATACTCTCATCAAAGACCCTTTGGAAGCATTGGAGGCCTTGGTAGCAAATGAGGCCAATGGTAAACATTGGGCATTGGAAGTAGATCTCCTTGAAGACGCTCTTGCCAACAAAGAGCACACCCATGAACAATCCATGAGGATTGATGGTGTCCTCAAAGAGTCATCACAGTCCATCAAGGTGAAACAAGCAATGAGGATAGAAAGTGTAGTAGAGGTGGAAAGCGTAATGGAGGTGGAAAGTATTCCCAATGAACCATCAAAAGTAGAAATTGAGGTACAAACCCCATCATTAAAACCCCTTCCCCCAAATTTGAAGTATGCTTACCTTGATGAGTCTAAAACCAAACCCGTGATTATCAATGAAAAATGAATGTCAATTGGAAAGTTTACTTGGTGTGCTAAAGAACCAGGAAAAGGCTATAGGTTATAGTATAGATAATCGGGAATAAGCCCCGATTTTGCATGCATATGATTCATTTAGAAGAAGACTATAGGCCTACCATTCAAGGCCAAATGAGACTAAATCCCCATATGCAAGAGATTGTAAAAGCGGAGGTTATAAAATTACTTGATGCGCGAATCATTTATCCTATATCGGATTCCTTGTGGGTTAGCCCCGTTCAAGTGGTACCTAAGAAAGGAGGTACCACGGTGGTAAAAAATGACAAGAACGAGCTAATACCCATAAGGAAGATCACCGGTTGGCGATTGTGTATTGATTATCATAAGTTGAATTATGCAACAAGAAAGGATCATTTCCCTCTTCCATTCATTGACCAAATGCTTGAGAGGCTTGCCTCTAACAAATTTTGTTGCTACCTTGACGGGTATTCAGGATTCTTCCAAATCCCGATACACCTGGATGACCAACACAAGACCACATTCACATGCCCTTATGGTACTTTTGTCTATAGGAGAATGCCCTTTGGGCTATGTAATGCTCCCGCCACATTTCAGCGTTGCATGATGAGTATCTTTTCCGACCACCTAGAAATTATAATGGAAGTTTTTAGGGATGATTTTAGTGTTTATGGGAACGATTTTGAGTCATGTTTGCATAATTTGTCACTTGTCTTGCAAAAATGTGAGGATGTTAGACTTGTGTTAAATTGGGAAAAGTGTCATTTCATGGTCAATGAAGGCATTGTCTTGGGTCATTTGATTTTGAAAAAGGGCATCGAGGTTGATAAAGCTAAAGTTGAGGTGATAAAGAAATTACCACCACCCATGAATGTCAAGGGGGTGCAGAGTTTTCTCGGTCATGCGGGGTTTTACCGACGGTTTATAAAAGATTTTTCCAAAATTGCAAAACCCATCACTCAACTTTTGCTTAAAGATGCCCAATTCCAATTTACTAATAAATGTGTTGAGTCCTTTGATAGGATTAAAGAAGCTCTAATTTCGGCACTGATTATTCAACCGCCAAATCGGGAGTTGCCTTTCAAAATAATGTGTGATGCAGGCAACTATGTTGTTGGCGCGGTTCTTGGCCAACGGGTTGGGAAAGCTTTACATGCCATATATTATATAAGAAAAACCCTTGATGCCACCAAAGTCAACTATGATACCACGGAAAAGGAACTTCTTGCAATAGTGTATGCTTTGGACAAGTTACGCTCCTACTTACTAGGATCGAAAGTGATAGTATTCTCAGACCACCGTGCTCTTAGACATATCTTGGTAAAGAAAGAATCAAAACCATGCTTGTTGACGTGGATATTGTTGCCCCAAGAATTTGATTTAGAGATAAGAGACAAGAAAGGGCCCGAGAATGTAGTTGCGGATCACTTGTCAAGGATTCGGTTTGACAACAATGAAGAAAATACACCAATCAATGATTCTTTTCCCGACGATGTTCTAATGGCCATCCACACACAACTCAAAAGACATACAACACCATGGTTTGAAGACTTTGTAAACTACATAGTAGGAGGAGTTCTTCCCCCAAACTTGAACTACCATCAACAGAAGAGATTCCTATGTGAAGTGAAGAGGTACTTTTGGGATGACCCCAATCTCTACAAGGCATGTAATGATGGTTTATACCTAAAGTGTGTACCACAATGGGAAGTTCAACAAGTTTTGGAGGGTTGCCACTCATCCCCATATGGAGGACAACATGGAGCAAGAAGGACGGTTGCCGAAGTCCTACAATCGGGCTTCTATTGGCCCACCATGTTTGAAGATGCTAGAGAATTCATCCTTCATTTTGATCCTTGCTAAAGAACCAGGAACATATCTTGGAGAAATGAGATGCCACAACGAGGCATATTGGAAGTTGAAATCTTTGATGTATGGGGAATTGATTACCAAGGTCCCTTTGTATCGTCCCAAGGCAACAAGTACATTCTAGTTGCTGTTGATTACGTGTCAAAGTGGGTAGAAGCAATTGCTACTCCAACCGACGATGCAAATATGATGACCAAGATCTTATGAAAAGTGATCTTTCCAAGGTTTGGAGTCCCTAGAGCTATTATTAGTGATGGTAGGACACACTTCCATGAGAAGAAACTTGTATCTCTCTTGACAAAATATGGTGTTCAATATAGAACCGGCTTGGGATATCATCCTCAAACAAGCGGTCAAGTCAAAGTTTCCAATAGAAAGATCAAGCAAATTCTTGAGAAAGTTGTTAATAAGACTCGTAAGGATTAGAGCATGAAAGTTGATGACACTCTTTGGGCTTATAGGACAGCCTATAAGATCCCCATAGGAGCTTCACCTTACAAGTTAGTCTATGGAAAGGCTTGTCACTTGCCAATTGAGTTGGAATACAAGACCTTTTGGGCAATCAAAGCTCTCAATCTTGATCTCAAGCTATGTGGAGAAAAGAGAATCCTATAAATTGAAGAGTTGGAGGAATTTCGACTTCACTCATATGAAAATGCAAATAACTACAAAGAGCGCACCAAATTGCTTCATGATAAGAAGATCAAGCAAAAAGCATTGCACAAGGGAGACAAAGTCCTTATATTTAACTCTTGATATCGGCTCTTCCCCGAAAAGTTGAATTAACGATGGACGGGTCCCTTTGTGATCACAAATGTTGGAAAGTATAGAGACTTTGAGATAATGTCGGAATAAGGAAATCGGTTCAAAGTCAATGGTCAACGGATCAAGCCTTATTATGAAGGAGCTTTCGTAGGAGAAGTTGAGGCCATTCGCCTTGAGCCTCTCCCACCATGATAAAAGGATTAAAATGGAGGAGAGTTTGGTGGAGTCCTCCCTAAACACCGACTTGTAAATATACTAACTTACTTTCTTACACTTAACTTCATTACATTGCATAGTAACAATTATCTGATTATGGTGTGAACGTTGGATGCATTCCTATTTTATGCGATAGCATGAGTGCTATCATTATCTCTAAGAACCCAGCGCAACACTCGCATACTAAGCATATAGATATTAGACACCATTTTTATGAGACCAAGTAGAAAAGGGGAACATAAAACTTGAATTTTTTAGTACTGAAAAACAATGGGCTGACATTTTGACAAAGGCTTTGGCTAGAGAACGTTTTGAGACTTTGCGGTTGGAAATTGGTTTAATTGGTGGCACCTAAACTATCATAAATATTTCCTAACCGTATGACTAACTAGTTAAGATGAGATTTTATGTCTGTGTCCGTATTTTCCGCTGCAAGCATATTCTTATATTGTATTTTATTATTTTATAAGAATATTCCGTCTGCTAGTCTGTTATATTTTGTGTTGTATACAAACCATAAATTTCATCACTTATGCATTCTAAGGTTTAGAACTTCATAAACCAATGACATTCATGATTGGTTTCATTTAGGGTGTGAGTAGTACTTCTTACATGGCACTTAACTTCAAATTACATAAGCATGAAATTTATCTCTTATTACCTGTATTGATGTGACTCATATTTGCACACATTTAGTCCCCGAACTAGCCTCGTTCCTATGCTTTCTTGCATGTATTAGGGTCGTTTATGTCTTAAGCTTCTTACTTTTCATAATCTATGAGGTTTTGTGCCCTTGGTAGGGAAGGAGCGCTAGCCTTGCATACATGGAGCAAAGCGGAGCTAAATTGATGGCATGTAACAACCAAGCAAAGAGGAGACCAATACTAAAGGCCTAAGTTGATAGAACAAGTATTTGGGCAATGATGAAAGATCCCCACGACTCCTCAATGATTCCCACGGATCATGAGGCAGTCAAATGAAGAATAAGAAGAAAAACTGCAAGGAGGGACGAGCGACCCGAAGTCAGACTGGGCGTCCCATAGCACAGCCCGGGCGTCCCGAAGGCTGGTCGAGCAACCTTTAATGTAGCATGAGCGGGAAACAGCAGCAGACCGAGCGTCCCAAGCTGGGACTTGCAAGGCGTTAAACTTACTTAAGGGGCTTGATTGTCATTTAAGCCCTTAGTTAACCTAATACTTGTACTTAGTATAAATACTCCCTTGTAATAGAAAATTGTTACCAAGCCATTAGAGTAGATTAGATATCAATTAGCTTAATTACACATTAATCCTTCCTTAATTATTGTTCAAGAACTCTAGATCCAGTTGGGTAATTTGAAGATTATATTTGGGATTATTGGAGAATTGACAACTCTTCATCATCAATCAAGTTTTCTTCTATTATTCTTTGCATTCTATTTTGATTATCCTAAGTTGGTACAATTTCCTTACTCTTTACTTAATCCTTGTTAAGTATTTTACTCTTCTATCATGTTTAGGCTTGTTAATATGATTGACACCATTGTTAGCATGCTTTTCATGATCATGAGTGAGTAGTCCCCTAACTAGGGTTAATCGGGGATTAGGGGAGTTAATCATGGGGTAGATCTTTACTTAATAGGTTCATATGAATGCTTGCTTGTTGTAGTTTCAACTTATGCACATGTTATGCTTGATGAAATGCTTGATTGACAACATAGCATGATTCTTTTATCCTTTCAACAAGACTTATAAGATAGAAACTAACTCAAGGCTTGTTAGACCATGCATATTGTTGAATAGGAAGAAATTAAGTCGGCTTGTAGGAATTTTAAGATATAAACTAACTCGATTCCATTACAACAATAAATTGCTTGCATCTATGAAACTTGTTTATGTGATCTCACCATAATTCCCTTATGAACCCATGACACCCAAGTGTCTTTCATCAATTGTTTACATCCCCATTTACTTTACTTGCTTTGTTTTACACTTGTTTACCTTTACTTGTCTAGTAGTTTAGATAACCATCTCAACCCAATCCAAATTATGAATCTAAGGCATAACTACTTGCAATCGATAGCTTAACCCAATACACATCCCTTAGGATCCGACCTTTACTTACCGCTCTAATAAGAGTAGTCTTTCAAGATTATAAATAGTGTATGAGAGCATACAACGACATGCCTATCAAAATGGTGCCGTTACCGGGGACTGTGTTCAATTGAGTTGTTATTTGTTGTTTTTAGTTGTGTCTTTTTTTGCCTTGAGGAAAAGCATTTACTCAAGGTATTTCTCACCTTTTTCTCTTAGTTTACATTGCAAGATAGACCTTATAGATTGTTTTGTAGAGGACCATGCGGGTTCTACTCTCTTCAAAAACCCTTTAGAAGTATTAAAGGCCTTGGAAGCAAGTGGGGCCAATGGTCAACATTGGGCATTGGAATTAGATCTCCTTGAGGCCGCTCTAGCCAACAAGGAGCTCACCTGTAAGAAATCCATAAAGATAGATGGCATCCTCAAAGAACCATCACAACCCATCAAGGTGGAACAAGCAATTGAGGGTAAAAAGTGTACTAGAGGTGGGAAGTATCCCCAATGAACCATCAAAGGTATAAGTTGAGGTACAAACTCCATCTTTAAAACCTCTTCCCCAGAATTTGAAGTATGCTTACCTTGATGAGTCTAAAACCAAACATGTGATTGTCAATGAAAAACTTGATGAATGTCAATTGGAAAGTGTTAGGTTCATATATCTATTATTAGACCCCTCTAATAGTGAACTAATTAACTTCTTAATTATTTGTTCTTTAGGTCTAGTGCATGCATAACAAAATAAGAGATTTATAAGAAAAGTAATGTCCCTTACATTATTATTTTCGGATTTATGGGCACAAATAAGGTCTCCTACCTTCACTTGTTCTTGAGCTATGATGAATATTAGGATGATCCTCCAAAATCCCAATGTAGAGATTCTCCTCTTGATTGCACCCAAGATTTAACCCTTATCACTACTAAATAATATTTGCTAGATATTTGTTTAGTAGTCTACCTTAAAATTGATTACTAATACTCATATATTTCACTAATAATATTAGTAATTTCTTTGAACAATTTAAATCAAAACTTCTCATATTTTGATGAAAGAGAAATGAATATGTGAAAGAGAGTAAGCATGTGAATGAATGAACATGCATAAAAGAGAAAAAAAATGAATAAAAAACAAAAATTGTCCTTGTATGTATGTGGGGGTGTACCGGTTTTTGGAGGGGTGGAGGACCAATATATGGTCCTTCACTTTTCCTTTTTGTTCTTATCAAAACCTTAGGCATGTAAGGCTAGTGTAGTATAGGCAATATTTAAATTTCAACACATAAAATAATATAAGCACAACCCACTACTAACTCCTCCAATTCGGTCCACTTTACATAAAATGGACTAACATTTTATTTTGTCAATTTGTCATTTGTCACACAATATGTCACTTTATTAATTAATTTAATGCATATTTATTACATAAAAATCATTTTATAAATTAATTAAATTACATACAACAAATTGACTAGTGATACTTGATCACATAAATAAAATGGGTCATATAATTATAATTCACAACATCTTGTAATTATAATCAACCATTCATTCTCATCTCTATTGTTTCACAAACAATAATCAATTTTAGTAATAAAGTATTCAATTACTAAAATAAATCTTATTTAATCCCATTACAATAAGATATAAATATTCTCTCTCACAATAGAATTGTTCAATTTTAAGGAATTGATTAACTTGTATCGTCATACAATTAATCAACTTTACTGATAAGAGCATCATCCTTTAGGTGTGACCTTAAGGGATCAACTGACCACCACCGTCCTACGACAGTAACGTCAAACTCTAGCAAGCTAATCGTTACCGATTAATGTTGATTAGTTGACTATATAAATGAATCATCCCTTACATATTCTTGATATGAGATTTAATTATAATATTAAATCATGTGATCGCACTATTGTTGAGGACACATATTCCAACAATATTCCACTTGTCCGAGACAAGTGTGCGTCACTAATTCTCTTGTCCTATTACAATCTACCACTCAATGCAAGGTGTCTCGCAGGTCGTACTTGCATTTGATCATATCTTGAGTGGTTTCCTCGATCTGGAGAGTAACTGTCTGACCGGAATTATCTACCGTGGATACCTTCCGAGCGTGGCCACGCATTTCCAGTTCACTACTCCTCGAGTGGCCTTGAGATTTTAAACAACCCTGACATGGGGGTGGACAATTCCTATCGCATTATTCCCTTCATTTAGCCACAGTTCATCATAACCCAAAATATACCCATTTGACCTCATTTACGACAGTCGTAGAGCATAAATCAAAGCCAATCAGAAATTTGTGCCAACTTGAGCGAATAGTCTCTAGTCAAAAGAATTGACTCATAAGAATACTATAGTAGCTCTTGCCACGACCAGGCTTTATGAATTACCAGAACTCTATAAGCGATCACTGCCCGACAGAGTGTCCCATACAGTCTACCTATGTGATCGACTAGTTATCCCATATGACTCTATGGCACTTGAACTTGCCATCAATCGCATCACACTCTAGTCACTTCGAGATGTCACCTCATATAAGTAACTAGGGGCGAATACCATGTCAATCCAGTTCACTTTAATGGGGTTCAATTTGTCTCTACAACCCATTCGGATACGACAAGGTAACGGGTGAGTTTAATGAAACTCAAACGATAAATGCGATTATCATATATGAATAGTCAATACACTATTACTACTTCATATCTTATAATCTTTAGTGTATTATTAACACTAGTTAAAATGCAATAAAAGCTTGGCAAGTGGATATACCCTATATCCATATATTCCAACTTTGTCAATTGCTATTTCCTTTAATTCAATGTTATTTCTCATAACTTGAATTCATTTCTAAGTATTTTTCTAGTCTTCTTGCTAGACTTGGGCTCTTTTACTTGAAAGATGCTCTCACTGTTATCGCATAACTTGTGACAAAGTCATTTGTAGAGGGATTCACCCTTAATCCCTACGTTGACCATTTTATCACAATCTACTTAGATTCCTTTTGTAGAATTTGCAATGCGTGAAACTAAAACACTTTTCCAGTCTCTTACTCCTAATTCAATAAGACATCCTAGGATTTCAACAAATCCTTTTCAGTTTGGAAACTAAAGTTTGTGCAACCCTTCAACACCTAACTTAGTTTATCATCCAAACATATGAACGAATCCTTAATTCTTCTCAAGAATCTCGAGGATGTTCTTTAAGGCTTTCACAAGTCATATCATGGGAATTATCTTGTTATTGACTTATCATGCTCTAGGCATGTATCACATCATGGCATGTGCATCTGTTGGCATACATGATCATTCTAATGGCGGAAACATTAGCAAACGATTTCATGTAATCAACAACTTAATAGGTTCAGTGAACGACTATGACTCCATCATAGTAATTCCACTTCCATCAACATGAATAGCCTATTCAACCTTGTTGATGTACAACAGATATGAAAGATATTATCCTCATAAGACTCTCAATTCTATGCCAATATTCTCTCACATAGATTCAAAATCTAGAATACTTTGCATCCCTTTCCAAGTCTCCAATCACTCTTTCACAGAAGAGAGCATTGGTACATTATTCTCAATAAGTAATATGTTTTTTTTTTTTGGTGATGAGGGGTTTAATCCCCCCGGGCCCAGGCATTCCGGCGTCACCACTTGGACCATGTAAACCACCCCAATTGGGGCCGCCGAGATAACCGCATGCAATTGCTCATCTGTGGGTTCGAACACGCGACCTCGCAATTCTTGCCTTTGCAAGCTTTGAGGTTACCCAAGTCTACCACTAGACTGCAAACACTTGGTTAATAAGTAATATGTTATCAACATATAAGACACGGAAAAACAATTCTGGCTCCCACTTAACTTCATGTATAATCATGATTCTTCAATCATGTGAATGAAACCATTCACTATTATCACATGAACGAAAAATATAATCCTTTAATGCTTGCTTAAGACCATTCTAGGATCACTTAAGAAAGCTATGCATAAGTTGTTATGATTCTTAGATCTTTATCTAAGGTTTTGTGTTCCAAACACATCCTTCTCTAAATTCCCATTTTAGAAAAGCGAATTTTTAATATCATTTGCCAATCTTCATCAAAATGAAATGTGGCGATTCCTAACATAATTTATCTTGATCAACATCTTCATGTCAATCTATGCATTTGAGTACTCTATGGATCTATTTACCTTTATAGAGACCCTCGCTTTAAAGTAAATCTACTCTTGAGTAACAATTTTTGGATTGTAATGCTATGGCTCGTATGTAACAAGATCGATTTGGAATAAGGTCATAATACTATTACTTTCACAAAGCAATATTTTAACCTTAAGACATGTGCGCTAAACTCCCACTGAACTATACTCCCACTCTATCTTTATAGATTATAGTTCCATTACTTTCACAAAGTAACACTTTAACTATAAGACATGTTTGTAACGATCCAATCTACTCCCACTCTATCTCTTAGAAATACCTTTATCTTATTAAGAGATAGCTTTGTAAGTTACAAACATATATCGTGAAGTAATTGGAAGTTTGTCTAGATTGACGTAATTGCACATAAAAATACCATCTCTATCATGGCAGTTTGATTCATGTCATATGCGTGTCTGATCCATGTGATTTGTTAAATAGACTCTCTATTTTAGGTATCTCATGGTTGATCATCCGTTTAGAATTACTTGCCCGTTTTGGATTGCAAATTCCCAAAATTGAGTTCAATAACTCAAACCGACTCATATTAGTTTGATCTTACGGGTAGTGACACTAGGTCATAATCTATATTTTAATAAATCAAATTTATTACTTAGATCTTTGCCATTACGATCGGATCGTAATGCGTTAGTACTTTATTCAATTGGTTCTCTACATCATTTAGAAATTTCTCAAAATTCTCAAATGCTTCACTTTATATTTGATTACGAAATATGCCCATATCTACTTAAATCATTGGTAAAAGTGACAAAGTAGTCATAAATTCCCCTTGCGGTGATGCTTATTGGAACATATACATCGGCATGTATTAGTTCCAACAAATCACTTGCTCATGTCCCTTTACCACTAAAGGGAGTACAAATCATTTTGCAAAGGAGACAAGATTCGCACATTCCATATGATTGAAAATCAAATGGTCCAATAAATCTAGTCTACACTAGCCTTTTAATGTGTTTCTTATTTATGTGACCTAATTGAGAAAGCCAAATGTACAATTCATTTGGATTAATAGTTATGAGTCTTTTGGATTGTATTATGAAGATATCTTTGCTTGAGTTGGAAGTGTCTAAAACTTGTATATCATAAAGATAAGTGGCATGGCTCACAGCCATGTCTATTTTCAACAAAATAAATCCTTTCATGTCTAACATAGAAATGGAAATAATGTTTTTGACAAATGGGTACATAATCACCATTATGTAGATTACAACTCAAAGCTATTAGCTAAAACAAGTACACAAGTCCCTCTCGAAGTGGCGGCTACCCTAGCTCAATTTCCTTGTCGGAGATTTATATCACTCTTGTTTAGCTTTTTCACATTTCCAAGCCCCACTTGGAGTAACAAGTCCAACTTTGATATCTCCCAAATATTTGGGGAAATTTCGCTTCCAATGGCCCATGACATTACAATAATGACATTCTTCATAAGATTGGGCACCCTTCTTGGTCTTGGTTTTGGTAGTCCCACTATCCATTTCCAATTCATTATCAGGTTTTGGTTTCTCACCCATCTTTGCCTTCCCTTTAATAATACCAATACTCCTTTCATTTGCAAGGACACTCTTGCTAGAACTCCCACTGAATTTAATATTTCTCCTTGTTTTTTCAAACAAGGATGCCTTTGGTTTAGTGAGATTTTCTTCACAAGATTTTCCTACCAAAGTGGTGGGCATTAATATTGGAGTGAGTGGTGTGGAGGTGGTAAAGAAGAAAAAATTTCCATCCTGACCAATGCCAACTGTAACACCCCGGTTTATGAAGGAGCCTTTAGCATGACATTCCCTAATAAACCGGACTGTTACCATCTCGGTTTCCCGAGGTAGTGAATAACAAATTAAACTCCAAGGCAAAATTATATAATTACTTTAACTTAATTATTACAAAACCTCTTTTACGTCAAATTACAAAGAACTAACATAAATAAAAGTGAAAGTCTTCTAGATGATGATCTAGCTACTAAGTCTTCTGATCCAGTGTCTCACGCCCACCAAGCTCCCGTTCTATCTCTTAAACCTGTCAAGTCTGCTTGCCAATATTTGGGTCATCACAGGTGTTCACGAATACACAGGGTCAACCACGAGGTTGAGTAGGGAAAACAATGAAACAACAAAAATATGATATGCATGCTCCTCCGTCACCTCCATCTCCATCTCAACTCATATCTCATATCTCATTTCTCATAACTCATAACCCGGAACGCCCAGCCATACCGATCCCCGGTAGACTATAGATATCGACCGTAGCCGATCTGCCAGCTCGCAGCTGAGGACACCAGGGCAAGTCCTGCAGAACCCGCCTGGGCCTTATCACAACATCGTCATCACCACACCACACCACCACAACATCCTCCATCTCCAATGCATATGAATGCTCAAAAGAAATTAATGCAACACAATATATATAAATCACTGAACTGATAAATCATAAAATCATGCCGGTTACCCGATGTTGTGATATCATACTCAATACGATCAATTCAGTCAAACACCTTCCCGTATATGAATCGTAACGTAAATCAACAACCATGAATCAAGTCAACACAATTCAACAACAACGATAATAGGTCAAGTGTATTTCCCTACCTCAGTCCTGCAGTCGAATAGTCGGGTGTCCCGTAATATTTCATGACAATTCGCCCTCTGAAAGATAATTAAATGATAAACAATTACTTAACTATTCCCGTTCCCAAAATAGAAGTTACTAAAAATAGAACTTCCTAAAACGGACTTTCCCGATATAGTAGCTTTTCCATTTTTAACAAACCCGACTCAAAACCCGACATGAATTATTTAACTGACTCGGGAATTAAATTGAATAACTAATATGATAAATAAAAGATTAAACGAATTATACGATTAAGAAAACCCGAATCAAACATTTGAACAACTCAACAACCCGACTTAAACCCGTCTTTAATTATTTAAATAACTCGGAAATAAATTAATTAATTAAGAATACGACCAATTAACGAATTATAACGATTAAACTATGAAAACCCGTTTCAAAATAATTCAAATAACCCGACTCTTACCACCCACGCCTTCACTCTCGCCCACACCCCTCACGCGCCGCCTGAACCACCCCGACAACCACCAGGCCAACTCCCCACTTCGACCCCACCACCAACAACCACCACCAGCCTGGTCGACTGCCGCCGGCGAGTCGAACCAGGGCTGCCAATTGGCCTGGTTCACCGCCAAGCCTCACCAAACGTCCCCTGTCCTCGACTCACAACCACCGCAGCCCTCACCTTACCCCTGCCAAACCACCACGACCTTGCTCGCCGTCGAACAGCGTACCCAGGTGCCGTGGCGCCGCCGGTTCGACCTCTCCCGAGTCCACGATGGCGCCACCCAAAACCTAGCATTCTAAACCCACCTGAAAACCCGTAACCAAACCCGTTTGCCACCCCCTGTCGCTGCCGCCTTTTACCGTCACTATCACCACCCAAAACCACCATAACCACCACCACTACACTCGTCACTAACCACCCTACCCATATACCCCGTCAACAACCACCATAAACGCCTCAACAAGACACGCACAACCCCCAAAACCCGACAGAAATGATGAAAACAGAGGAGAAGGGTTGCTCTTACCTTTTTCTGCCGCCACTACCGCCACCAGGGCCACCCACGGTTGTCGACAAAAGTCCCTAGCTCATCCCTGTTGCACCGTCAACAACCACACACTCTCTCTCTCTCTCTCGAATTGCGTGAAAGGCTGTCATTTGGTGTTGATGAAGAAGGGAGGCGGGTTGAGGGAGTGAGAAAGGAGGGAGGCGGGTTGGGTAGGGTACTATTAGGGTTAGGGTTTAGGGTTAAATGGGCTGAACAGTTATTGGGCCAACTCAAATGGGTTAGCTCACATTTCGAATTCCTTATAAACCCGTCTTACTTAACTTACGATAGCTTAACGTAATTATCGACTCAACAATTAACCCGATAAAATAAGTAATATAAAATGTATAATAATTAATATATAATAATATCCGTTTAATTGATTATATAAAATACGGGGTATTACAGTCCTCCCCCCTTAAAATGAACTTCGTCCCGAAGTTCGCTCCCGTACTCAAACCTCAGAAGGGTATTGTATATCGTACATACGGACGTCACGCATTTCTAACACCGTTAACACACACTTTTGACACATCAGTTAAACATAACAGACACGAAAAGTTACATTGTGCCCTCCTAAAAATAAACTTCGTCCCGAAGTTTAACTCGTCTTTACTTAACCCAACTAACTACAACTAATAACTACCTGAGAACACAAATGTATAACAACTAAATAATCACCTGAGGACACCGTCATCTTCCATCTAAATTCCGATCTCAACTCAAATAACTCAATACCAGTAGTTTAACTACACTTTCCTTTTACACATCAACCAACTAACAGAAGTAGGAACAAAACATATAGAACTCATTTGCATAGGTACCTCACAATGAAACATCAACTTGATCAAAACTACAATCTACAAACAAGTGCAAATTAAACATCAAGATTTTACAATCCTACCCAACTAAAAAGATGGTTACGTCCTCGTAACCTTCATTATTATAACTAAAGTTTCTAAACTACTGCTAACCACTGAAAGAGGATAAAATATTCACAACTCACGCTCAAGTTAACTAATCCTTACCAAAGACAATCAATATACAAGCTCCCTCAAGGAAGCTACCGTTACCAGTAAAAATCATTAGTAATTATTCATTTCACCAATCATTGTAATCTCATACCTTAGAAACATAGGGGATCAATCAACATAAGAAAATAATTAGGGTCAAAACTTAGTAAATCGATTTATGAAAATTTATAACCTAATAGGTCCAGTCTGACTTTCCTTTACATAATTGTACAGATTTAGGTCAAGACACAGAATCACCAATAAAATGAAGACAACCAGTTTCGCAGTACTTATCATCCTAGAAATATTTTTAATCCTTATAACAAGGGTTTGGGATTTATTCACGAATGACGAATGCACATTGATTGGCAAATTTTACAACTTATTGGTCGAGTCAAACAAGCGAGTAAACAGCGATATTGGAAAGTTAACATACAAGACTATCATACATAAAATTTCGTTCTTGGTATTAAATATATTTAAACTGCACCCAACACCATGACATAAAAGATTAAATGTATTTAACTACACCAATTTTACAAATATCCCTTACATATCATGCTAATATCAACATACCGTGTTAACACATAACTCACTTAAATCACCACATTACATTTCCCGTTTTGACATTCGTAACTAACCACAACCCACCAATTCGCTACATGAACGAACAACATGACTAAATTAACCCACTACTTGTGACTCCGTTCTAGTTTCATTCCTCCAGACTAGCAAATATCATGGGACCATACCACCAGACATTGGCTGGAAATCTCATTCCGAATTTATACTCACACGACAAAATTTAACTTCATTTTCAAAACTTTTACTTTCATACCGGACGGTGAATAACTTTCCTAACATAAATCTTATAACAGAGCCGTCCATAGAATCCATTACAGCTTACTACGAAACTCAAAATCAGATAGACTTAATTCAATTCCTTCAAACAAAACAAGCTTAGGTGTCGACTCATATATCGTAATTTACAGGTCCATCTTATTCATTTCAGTCCTATCTTTATTAATGAACGACTATTACCTCAATCATCAGGATTTTAGTTGCACTTCTTTACTCAGTTATATTCACGGCTCAATTAAACGTAACTATACGACTATCATTTAAACCAACGCATATCATGTGAGTCATCAAAGGGTTATCCGTTATCATAAACAATCTTCATTAGAATATAATTGATAGCAACGACTCGAGAATATAGATATGTCAATTGTCGTGCTACATCAAACAGTTTCCTTTATATCATGCCCATACAATTGCAAGAATCACTTTAGCATTTTATGACGATATAATAACGACCATATCCGATAAGAAATAACACACTGTTTATTATCATGTCATAGGTTTAGGTTCAACTGAAATAATTTAATGCGATGAAGGTAATAAATATAACTATGGGCACACCGACTCACATAAAAGACATTAGAACTCAGATGACATTCTACATGTGTGAACATTTAGACATACTCATTACTACCATCCATGTGTAAACATTTAAACATAATTATTATAAATATTCATGCGAGTATATTAGAACAATCAAATTAACATTTAACGCCATCAACTTTACCAAGATATGACAATATAGTTTTATATTTATATATAACCGACCACTATGCAAATATGATGAACACACCAGAGATATTACAACATGCCAACCGTATATAAAATATGCAAACAACTGGACTCGTATAAAATATTTCACCCTTGATTAAGAATCAATTTAAGCTATTCAATTTTACTCATACTATCATGCCAACAATGTTATCAACTAAACTTTAATTTTATCACTGGTTAAGATACATAACTACTGAACATGCCTGCTACTATCAGCATATAAGGACATTATAAATTTACATTACTAAAGCTCATGAATTAATAAAACAACTGTATGAAAACTCAACCTAGAACACACATTTTACAAGTCATGATTCACGTTGTAACTTTCAAAGATCACGAATAAATAACCGTTCGATTAAAACTTGATTCCTATCATTTTTATAAAACACGGAGAGTTAAAACACAGGGGAAAAAGAATTAGGTCTAAAGCACAAGAATTCCATTTTTAAAGAATTTCACAACTTAGTTGGTCCAAACAAACATGTGACAGCAATTGGTCCAAAACTTGGGTCAGTTTGCAAAACTTACCGTTTAATATAGAGACATCGAGAATTTCCGTGGTTTATCAATTTGAAAACATATGCGAATATTCGGATCGATGGAGTTGGAATTATGCAAAGATTATTAGTATAATTTAAATGAGGATTTTTACAAAATTGTTGGTCAAAACATCACCGCACAGGAACTTCCTGCCTACAGCCCACTAAAATATTTATTACTCCTAATCCGTATATCATATAATCATGAAACCAACGCCAACTGAACACTAACTCACGAGGCTATCTCTCATAAAATTTTCATTCATAGGCAATAAACAGAACGAAATGGCAGTAAGATCAATTAAAGAGTAAAATCAAACAAAACGAGTTTCAGCACTAAGTCGTTCATTTTCTATGTCCAAACTCTTACAACCATACTATCGATACTAACTCATCCTAACTTAAATCTCACACTGTGTATTTCGCAACATCTACCCCATAGAATCCTTTCGCATCTCGATCTATTCCTTATATCTAAATCATGATTGCTATGACTAAAAACATGCAATTCAATAGTGTTTCTTATTACTATCACAAGGCTATACTAGCATGGCTTCGGGATCACATAACCGCATATTACTAGACATAGTAGTACTATCAACACATCATTCAACGTCCACCCAGATGTATATCGTCAATTCGCAATTATTTTCACGCTCACGACTACCATAACACTTCATTGATTATTAACCTGAACTCGAAAATTTATTTCTCATCTCCACAACATCATATGATCACGTCATCATTCATACAAAATACTTACCGTAGCGTTGTCCCGCAGAATGGTTAGAATATATGGGTCTCAAGGTATAAATCAACTCGATTATGCAATAGTCAATGTATCAATCAGTTAACACTTAGGCAACGATATATGAATTTCATGTTCAACCTCAAGCAACTTTTCTACCCTTTCTCTCATATACACTCAGGGTTTCCGGGTCTAACTGAGAGGGCCACTGGTTCGGTGTGAGGGGGCCCCTAACTCATCCCTTACCTTAGTGGGCTCCTAACAGTTCTATCCCGGGGTTCATTTTATTTAGACTCTTCCTATGTTCATTGGATTCATTGGTTTAGGCCTGAGGATCGTTCGCTCTGATACCACTTTGTAACACCCCGGTTTATGAAGGAGCCTTTAGCAAGACATTCCCTAATAAACCGGACTGTTACCATCTCGGTTTCCCGAGGTAGTGAATAACAAATTAAACTCCAAGGCAAAATTATATAATTACTTTAACTTAATTATTACAAAACCTCTTTTACGTCAAATTACAAAGAACTAACATAAATAAAAGTGAAAGTCTTCTAGATGATGATCTAGCTACTAAGTCTTCTGATCCAGTGTCTCACGCCCACCAAGCTCCCGTTCTATCTCTTAAACCTGTCAAGTCTGCTCGCCAATATTTGGGTCATCACAGGTGTTCACGAATACACAGGGTCAACCACGAGGTTGAGTAGGGAAAACAATGAAACAACAAAAATATGACATGCATGCTCCTCCGTCACCTTCATCTCCATCTCAACTCATATCTCATATCTCATTTCTCATAACTCATAACCCGGAACGCCCAGCCATACCGATCCCCGGTAGACTATAGATATCGACCGTAGCCGATCTGCCAGCTCGCAGCTGAGGACACCAGGGCAAGTCCTGCAGAACCCGCCTGGGCCTTATCACAACATCGTCATCACCACACCACACCACCACAACATCCTCCATCTCCAATGCATATGAATGCTCAAAAGAAATTAATGCAACACAATATATATAAATCACTTAACTGATAAATCATAAAATCATGCCGGTTACCCGATGTTGTGATATCATACTCAATACGATCAATTCAGTCAAACACCTTCCCGTATATGAATCGTAACGTAAATCAACAACCATGAATCAAGTCAACACAATTCAACAACAACGATAATAGGTCAAGTGTATTTCCCTACCTCAGTCCTGCAGTCGAATAGTCGGGTGTCCCGTAATATTTCATGACAATTCGCCCTCTGAAAGATAATTAAATGATAAACAATTACTTAACTATTCCCGTTCCCAAAATAGAAGTTACTAAAAATAGAACTTCCTAAAACGGACTTTCCCGATATAGTAGCTTTTCCATTTTTAACAAACCCGACTCAAAACCCGACATGAATTATTTAACTGACTCGGGAATTAAATTGAATAACTAATATGATAAATAAAAGATTAAACGAATTATACGATTAAGAAAACCCGAATCAAACATTTGAACAACTCAACAACCCGACTTAAACCCGTCTTTAATTATTTAAATAACTCGGAAATAAATTAATTAATTAAGAATACGACCAATTAACGAATTATAACGATTAAACTATGAAAACCCGTTTCAAAATAATTCAAATAACCCGACTCTTACCACCCACGCCTTCACTCTCGCCCACACCCCTCACGCGCCGCCTGAACCACCCCGACAACCACCAGGCCAACTCCCCACTTCGACCCCACCACCAACAACCACCACCAGCCTGGTCGACTGCCGCCGGCGAGTCGAACCAGGGCTGCCAATTGGCCTGGTTCACCGCCAAGCCTCACCAAACGTCCCATGTCCTCCACTCACAACCACCGCAGCCCTCACCTTACCCCTGCCAAACCACCACGACCTTGCTCGCCGTCGAACAGCGTACCCAGGTGCCGTGGCGCCGCCGGTTCGACCTCCCCCGAGTCCACGGTGGCGCCATCCAAAACCTAGCATTCTAAACCCACCTGAAAACCCGTAACCAAACCCGTTTGCCACCCCCTGTCGTTGCCGCCTTTTACCGTCACTATCACCACCCAAAACCACCATAACCACCACCACTACACTCGTCACTAACCACCCTACCCATATACCCCGTCAACAACCACCAGAAACGCCTCAACAAGACACGCACAACCCCCAAAACCCGACAGAAATGATGAAAACAGAGGAGAAGGGTTGCTCTTACCTTTTTCTGCCGCCACTACCGCCACCAGGGCCACCCACGGTTGTCGACAAAAGTCCCTAGCTCATCCCTGTTGCACCGTCAACAACCACACACTCTCTCTCTCTCTCTCGAATTGCGTGAAAGGCTGTCATTTGGTGTTGATGAAGAAGGGAGGCGGGTTGAGGGAGTGAGAAAGGAGGGAGGCGGGTTGGGTAGGGTACTATTAGGGTTAGGGTATACTATTAGGGTTAGGGTTTAGGGTTAAATGGGCTGAACAGTTATTGGGCCAACTCAAATGGGTTAGCTCACATTTCGAATTCCTTATAAACTCGTCTTAATTAACTTACGATAGCTTAACGTAATTATCGACTCAACAATTAACCCGATATAATTAGTAATATAAAATGTATAATAATTAATATATAATAATATCCGTTTAATTGATTATATAAAATACGGGGTATTACAGTCTTCCCCCCTTAAAATGAACTTCGTCCCGAAGTTCGCTCCCGTACTCAAACCTCATAAGGGTATTGTATATCGTACATACGGACGTCACGCATTTCTAACACCGTTAACACACACTTTTGACACATCAGTTAAACATAACAGACACGAAAAGTTACACCAACGCGTAATTCTCTAATCGTATCATTGTCATACTCGGAGCACTTTTCATCGAATGATTGGAGCCATGAATCAATGGTGATTGGTGTAGGAGTATTAGATGAATTCATTGCGTATAATTAACTACAAAAACGGAAATGAAGGAAATGATTAACATCTATCATTTTAAAATTACTTGTAAACAAGTATTGCATTTGTATAGTGACCTCTACCCAACTATTATAAATAATTCCGAGATCCAAATTCATATTAATACGGGTACGGTGAGCCGAGTCATCCCTTATTAATATAACTCGGTGGATTAACCTCTTAATCGATTCTACTTCTAGAACTCTCGGTCGATAAAAATTACTCTAATTTTCATCTTTAGCCCGGAACACATGCGACTACGGTCACGAATACTTCTGTTGAGCTCAATCCAAATTTTGATGTAATAACATTTTATTACCCACTTACCCAATGTAACAAGTTTAGTACCCCGGTGAGCCGAATCTACTTCCTTATGAAATTGGGATTCATGGTTTCTACTATTTGGTAAGGCTAATTCTCAATTATTAATTTGTGAGAGGTCTTGTCAATTTATTATCTATCACGTTTTAAGTTAACTAAAGCGGTGAACTACGATAATTATAATTGACACGGTCGATGACTCGATATGATATGCATGTTGTTGTTTATGGCGATTTGGCAATGCATGTAACATATTAAAAGAAATGCAAAGCAATAATTAATAAATTCCTAGTATGGCCTTCCTAAAATAGAAAATAAAATAATCTATTACATATTCGAAAACCAACTCCTTTGGTCCCTTAAATCTTCAATTGGCACGCCTCCCAAGAACACTGTCTTCATCGGAACGCCTTTCCGAATGGCACCGTCTTTGAAGAAACTCCATAATTACAAATAATAATAAAAATAAAAAACTATTCCTATTATACATTTGTAAAATGAAAAAAATAGTAAAAAAAAAGTGATACTAGATCACATTAAATTACAACCGAATCAATATTCCCTTTCATTACGGGTAATATCGATTAAACTAAGGTCATACTAACATAAAATTACATAATTCAAAATTATATAAATAAAATACATTCAACAATTGAAATATGCAGCATTATAATATGTATCTATCATGCAAAATTATGTGCCAAATCGCCCTATTTAACTTATATCGATTATATAACCCGGTTTTATGAAAATGCGTGATAATAACTTCTTAAAATCACAAATTAACACCTAAATTACATTTAAGCTCAAGTTAATTATCCTAACACTCTTAGGACTCAAAAATTAGTCATCACTCAATTTTTGACAATAATTCAACTTGATTTAATTTTTATGCTCATTTTTTACCTTCAAATCATAACATTTATGAAATAAATCCAAATTAAATTACAATAATTTCAAAATTTGAATTTTAAATTTTTGAACATTCTGGAATATTTCCATGACACTCATAATGTCAAAAATCATGGTTAAAATTTTCGAATTAATTTTGAGAAAATATAGTTGCAATTTATCGGTTTTATCTCATAAAAAGATCTAAAGTATACAAAAATCAATCCAATTAATTTTACAACCTTATATAGGATAAGTGGGATATTTATTCAACCTAAAATAATTTTCTCATGTCATGCAATTCGTTTTAGCTATTTATGCTAAAATAGTCACTATTTATGCCATTTTTACTCTAAAAATTCATAAATCATGTTAAATGAGATCATTTCATCTCAAAATTTACATATACTCTTTAAATCATGCATGTGACAACATATTAAAGTTTCATGGTCTGGTTCGAAGTTTAACTATTTTTAACCGTTTTACCTCTTTTAATCCATTTTTATCTCATAAAAATTATAAAACATGCAATATTAATCAAATTAATACGAGATTTTACACAAAACTTGTAAAATATGCATGTGAGGTCACATAAAATTTTCAAGGTCAGAGAGTAAGTTTAATCATTTTTAGTCATTTAACCTCCAGGCTCCATTTATGCCATTTTTACACTAAAAATTCATAAATCATGAAATATTAATCAAATTAATATGATATTTTACATGCAATACATAAAATATTCATGTGAGGTGATACTAAAATACCACGGCCAGTAGTGAAGGTTAACTTATTTTAGTGAATAAAATTTCATTTTACTAATAAAAATGTAATAAAATCACTAAAAATCATTAAAATGAGTAATAAATTTTCATAAATCATAAAAATGACCTAAAAACATTTTAGGATCAGAATATATAACATTCATAATTATTTCGTGACCTTTTCTTATAAATCACAAATTTTTAGTTTTATATGTTAACATTTTAACTCGGAAAAACAATAACCGATTATGCATGCAACATCCTATGCTCTGATACCACTTGTTAGGTTCATATATCTATTATTATACTCCTCTAATAGTGAACTAATTAACTTCTTAATTATTTGTTCTTTAGATCTAGTGCATGCATAACAAAATAAGAGATTTATAAGAAAAATAATGTCCCTTACATTATTATTTTCGGATTTATGGGCAGAAGTAAGGTCTCCTACCTTCACTTGTTCTTGAGCTATGATGAATATTAGGATGATCCTCCAAAATCCCAATGTAGAGATTCTCCTCTTGATTGCACCCAAGATTTAACCCTTATCACTACTAAATAATATTTGTTAGATATTTGTTTAGTAGTCTACCTTAAAATTAATTACTAATACTCATATATTACACTAATAATATTAGTAATTTCTTTGAACAATTTGAATCAAAACTTCTCATGTTTTGATGAAGGAGAAATGAATATGTGAAGAGAGTATGCATGTGAATGAATGAACATGCATAAAAGAGAAAAAAAATGAATAAAGAACAAAAATTGTCCTTGTATGTATGTGGGGGTGTACCGGTTTTTGGAGGGGTGGAGGACCAATATATGGTCCTTCACTTTTCCTTTTTGTTCTTATCAAAACCTTAGGCATGTAAGGCTAGTGTAGTGTAGGCTTATTATTTAAATTTCATCACATAAAATAATATAAGCACAACCCACTACTAACTCCTCCAATTCGGTCCACTTTACATAAAATGGACTACCATTTTATTTTGTCAATTTTTCATTTGTCACACAATATGTCACATGTAGTATGTTACATGTTATTAATTAATTTAATAAATATTTATCACATAAAAATCATTTTATAAATTAATTAAATTACATACAACAAATTGACTAGTGATACTTGATCACATAAATAAAATGGGTCATATAATTATAATTCACAACATCTTGTAATTATAATCAACCATTCATTCTCATCTCTATTGTTTCACAAACAATAATCAATTTGAGTAATAAAGTATTCAATTACTAAAATAAATCTTATTTAATCCCATTACAATAAGATCTAAATATTCTCTCTCACAATAGAATTGTTCAATTTTAAGGAATTGATTAACTTGTATCGTCATACAATTAATCAACTTTACTGATAAGAGCATCATCCTTTAGGTGTGACCTTAAGGGATCAACTGACAACCACCGTCCTACGACAGTAACGTCAAACTCTAGCAAGCCAATCGTTACCGATTAATGTTGATCAGTTGACTATATAAATGAATCATCCCTTACATATTCTTGATATGAGATTTAATTATGATATTAAATCATGTGATCGCACTATTGTTGAGGACACATATTCCAACAGAAAGTTTGCTAGGTGTGCTAAAGAAGCATGAAAAGGCTATAGGTTATAGTCTACATGATCTTAAGGGAATAAGCCCCGACTTTTTCATGCATAGGATTCATTTAGAAGAAGACCATAGGCCTACCATTCAAGGCCAAAGGAGACTAAATCCCCATATGCAAGAGATTGTAAAAGCGGAGGTTATGAAATTACTTGATGCGGGAATCATTGATCCTATATCGGATTCCTTGTGGGTTAGCCCCGTTTAAGTGGTACCCAAGAAAGGAGGTACCACGGTGGTGAAAAATGATAAGAATGAGCTAATACCCATAAGGAAGATAACCGGATGGCGAATTTGTATTGATTATCGTAAGTTGAATTACGCAACAGGAAAGGATCATTTCCCTCTTCCATTTATTAACAAAATGCTTGAGAGGCTTGCCTCTAACAAATTCTTTTGCTACATTGACGGGTATTCGGGATTCTTCCAAATCCCGATACACCCGGATCACCAACATAAGACCACTTTCACTTGGCCTCATGGTCCTTTTTCCTATAGGAGAATGCCCTTTGGGCTATGTAATGCTTCCGCCACATTTCAACGTTGCATGATGAGTGTATTTTCTGACTACCTAGAAACCATAATGGAAGTTTTTATGGATGATTTTAGTGTCTATGGAAAAGCTTTTGAGTCATGTTTGCATCATTTGTCACTTGTCTTGCAAAAATGTGAGGATGTTAGCCTTGTTTTAAATTGGGAAAAGTGTCATTTCATGGTCAATGAAGGTATTGTCTTGGGTCATTTGATTTCGAAAAAGGGCATCAAGGTTGATAAAGCTAAAGTTGAGGTGATAGAGAAATTACAACCACACGTGAACGTCAAAGGGGTGCGTAGTTTTCTCGATCATACGGGTTTTTACCAACGATTTATTAAAAGATTTTCCAAAATTGCAAAACCCCTCACTCAACTTTTGCTTAAATATGCCCAATTCAAATTTACTAATGAGTGTGTTGAGTCCTTTGATAGGATTAAAGAAGCTCTAATTTCGGCACCGATTATTCAACCCCCAAATTGGGAGTTGCCTTTTAAGATAATGTGCGATGCAAACAACTATGCCGTTGGCGCGGTTCTTGGCCAACAGGTAGGGAAAGCTTTACATGCTATATACTATATAAGCAAGACCTTTGATGCCACACAAGTCAACTATGATACCACGGAAAAGGAACTTCTTTCTATAGTGTATGCTTTGGAAATTCCGCTCCTACTTACTCGGATCAAAAGTGATTGTATTTTCGGACCACCGTGCTCTTAGACATCTCTTGGTGAAGAAAGAATTAAAGCCACGCTTGTTGAGGTGGGTATTGTTTCTCCAAGAATTTGACCTAGAGATAAGAGACAAGAAAGGGGCCGAAAATGTAGTTGTGGATCACTTATCAAGGATTCGATTTGCCAACAATGAAGAAGAAACACCAATCAATGTTTCCCAATGATATTCTAATGTCCATCCACACACAACTTGAGAGACATACAACACCATGGTTTGCCGATTTTGCAAACTACATTGTAGGAGTAGTCCTTCCTCCGAATTTGAACTACAATCAACGAAAGAGATTCTTATTTCAAGTGAAGAGGTACTTTTGCGATGACCCCAATATTTACAAAGCATGTAGTGATGGTCTTTACCGATAGTGGTGTACCACAATAGGAAGTTCAAGAAGTTTTGGAAGGTTGCCACTCATCCCCTTATGGAGGACACCATGGAGCAAAAAGAACGGTTACCAAAGTCCTACAATCGGGCTTCTATTAGCCTACCATGTTTGAAGATGCTAGAGAATTCATCCTTCATTGTGATCCTTGCTAGAGGACACGGAACATATCTTGGAGAAACGAGATGCCACAACGAGGTATATTGGAGGTTGAAATCTTCGATGTATGGGGAATTGATTACCAAGGTCCCTTTGTATCGTCTCAAGGCAACAAGTACAGTCTAGTTGTCATTGATTACGTGTCAAAGTGGGTAGAAGCAATTGCTACTCCAACCGACGATGCAAAGATGGTGACCAAGCTCCTAAAAAAAGTGATATTCCCAAGTTTTGGAGTCCCTAGCGCTATTATTAGCGATGGTGGAACGCACTTCCATGTGAAGAAGCTTGCGTATATCTTAACAAAGTATAGTGTTCAACATAAAACTGGCTTGGGATATCATCCACAAACAAGCGGTCAAGTTGAAGTTTCCAAATAGAGAGATCAAGCAAATTCTTGAGAAAGTTGTTAACAAGACTCGTAAAGATTTGAGCATGAAACTTGATGACACTCTTTAGGCTTATATGACGACCTGTAAGACACGCATAGAAGCTTCACCTTACAAGTTAGTTTATGGAAAGGCTTGTCACTTGCCAATTGAGTTGGAGTACAAGGCCTTTTGGGCAATCAAAGCTCTCAATCTTGATCCCAAGTTAAGTGGAGAGAAGAGGATCTTGCAAATTGTAGAATTAGAAGAATTTCGACTTCACTCATATGAGACTGCAAAGATCTACAAAGAAGGCACAAAATTGCTTCATGACAAGAGAATCAAGCAAAAGGCATTGCACAAAGGAGACAAAGTCCTTGTATTTAACTCTCGATATTGACTCTTCCCCGGAAAGTTGAATTCCGATTGTCGGGTCCCTTTGTGATAAAAAATGTTGGGAAGTATGGAGACTTTGAGATAATGTCCGAAGATGGAAATCGGTTCAAAGTCAATGGACAATGAATCAAACCGTATTATGAAATAGCTTTTGTAGGAGAAGTTGAGGCCTTTCGCCTTAACGGCGAAAAAAGGTGTTTGAAAGTTTGAAATGACACGGAAGGACTTATGATCACAAAACACATAAGCACTCACAGTTTCATTATATTATGCATAATGCTTACACGGGTTTTGGCTTAAAAGGGTGGGTTACACACCAAGCGATCAAACCCCGATTTTCGAAAGGGATACCAATCCAAACAAAATGTGTAAGGAGGGTGCCCTAGCCTAGTGCTCGAAGGAAATGAAAGCCCGTTGACGAAACAGAAATGTGTAACGTCAACGGTATGCTTGACTCAATCAGGATTCGAAACGCGGGGATGAGAAAACTCACGCCAACGAGACGAGCCAATTGGTCAAAAAGGGTTAGGTTGTGGGCCCGTACACGGAACCCGACTATGACCGTAATATCAATTAATGCATTTCAACCAAGACCTCGTTCGAGTCTCACCATCTAGGGATCACAAAGAAACAAGTGTCCTAGTTTTCCTCAGCGGAGTCGTCAATCTGTGGACATGGCCACCTACGCGCCCAGCCGATCTACGGACGTGTAGCGGTCTTTTGAAAGCCACGCTCGGCGGCATAAGAATGCTTTCGACCGGATCATTTTAGATCGGTCGGTTTCGTCTCGGCAAGGGTCTCAAAACGATGCAAGAGATGTTCGGAGTCGCCACCAAGCATTTGTGGGTTGCTTGGAACCCGTTCGAATCCACTTTATACCTAGGTCAACCAAGGCAAAAAGCGGTGTTTGACATAGGTACTAAAGATAAGGAATCATCCGTCTTTAGCATCCTATCTCTAGAATGACTCTCATACGCCCTGGATAAGGTAGTCCACTATCCAAAATTTCTGAGTAAGAGGTGAAGTTACGTATTGGGAAGCCCTTTAATCGGACACCCAATCCCATCCGCGGTAGCGGCCTCTACTGATCGATCTTGGTTGGTTAAATGCAAAAGTTGATAAAACGGTTAACCAATTCTCTTGTCCAATAATATCTCTCACTCAATGCAAGATGTCTTTCAGGTCGTTCTTGCACGTGATATGGTGCGTTTACATATTAAATCTCATTAAAGGAATATCAGGGATTTATTTATTTTATTGTCAGCTGGTCATCGTTAATCGGTAATGATTGGCTGACTAGTTATTGACATTACTGTCGTGTGATGGCGGTGATCAGCTGATCCCTTTAGGTCACACCTATAGGATGACGCCCAAAAAGAATGAATTAATTGTTTATATGAGATACGGGATAATTAATTCCTTGTATTATTTGACTTTTAATTAGTCATGTAAATGTATTATTTGATGACGGGTTAGGAACTCGGGACAAGGAGATTTATTATTTAATTATGTGATATTAAATAATAAATAAATGAATTAAAATTTATTAATTAATAGTTAATTAATTAATTTTATACGATATGTGTATATGTTTTGACGTGGAATTAATTAGCTATTAAATTTTACAAGAGGTTGTAAAATTAGCTAAATGGGTTAATATTGACACATTGTATGTTGATAAAATAGTCTTATGATTACTTAATAGTTAAGTAGTCATTGGTAGTTAATTTGTATTATTTAAGTGTTAAATAATTAAATTAATGTTTAATTATGTAAGATAATTAAATATAAGACTTACAAGCATTTGTGGGGCAAATGTCGAAAACCGAAATGGACCCATATAAGTCCATTTGACCGATTTTTTAGAGGACACCAAGTGTCCTTTTTAAGTGGCAAATTCCACTTAAATTTGTCTCCAATATTTGGCTATAAATACCCAACTATTCACACCATTTTATAAGTTGGAAAAATTTGAAGAAAATTTGGTCTTAAATAGGAGGCTTGGCCGGTCCATATACATCACCTAGAGACCAATTTTTTTTCTTATTTTGTTCATCTTGTTCATATTAAAACACATAAAAATACTAACTAATAATATTATCAAAGTAATAATATTAATTAGTACATCAAATATACAAATTACAAGGTTACTACTACTATTATCTAGTTAGTAATCTTAGTAGTATTTTGGGTTAATCTTGGGTGCCACCTTAGGAGATTACCTATTTTGGTAATTTTGGTGTATTTGGAGGATCATCCACATTCATATAGCTCAAGAACTACAAAGGTAGGAGAGCTTTGTAGTGTCCTTATTTGCCTTAAACCATTGTAAGGAATTTTTATCTTAAGATGGTTTTATACCATCTTCTAGTTATTTGTTTTGTATGCATATAGATTTAGACCACCAAAAATTAATTTGTAATTTTGATATCATAAGATGAGTTATAATATGGTCTAAATAACTAACACTATCTCAACCCAAATTTTGACACCCTAAGACACAACCATTTGCAATTGAAAATCCTACATCAATACCCGTCCCTTGGGAGCCGACCTTTACTTACCTCTTTACTAAGAGTAGTTTGTGAAGTTATAAATATTATTTTTTTTAGGTAGCTTTTGACGACAAGTTTTAACCTCGAGCCAAAAATGGCGCCGTTGTCGGGGACGGTGTTAACTTGATTTGATTTTCATTAATTGTTTTTAGTTGTGTCTTTCTTTACCTTGGGAAGTCAATCTCCTCAAGGTTGTTCTAATTGTTTTCGAGTTGTTTGATATTTTGCATGTCTAGGAGATCACAAGGTAACTTGTTACCCATTGATCTTGAAATTGAAAGAACTTTGACCAACAATATAAGACTTGCTAGAGGTACTTTGAGAGGTATTGGAGAAATTGTGAACATTCAACCAAATAACATTGAGTTTACCAACCCTTTTGCAAGAGAAGGAGAGGATAACCCAATACAAAACCCACCACAAAATTAACCCACAATGCCTAAATTCTCATCACATTCCGTATCAACCGAGGAGAACCTACTAAATGGTACTCCTATACCACAACATTTAACCGGTAATTTCATTGCCAAATCCGCATTCATACAATTAGTTGAGAAAAGTCAATTTGGAGGGATGCCTAGTGAAGACCCTCACTCACATATGGAGACTTTTTGTGACTATTGTGATGCTATTTCTCAAACCGGAGTTACTCAAGACCAAATCCGATGGGTCTTATTTCCTTTTTCTTTGATTGGTACTGCGAAACAATGGTTCAAAAGCCTAGACAAGGTTACTCTTGGTATTGATTCTTGGAAGAAATTGGCACTTGCTTTCTACAAGAAATTATATCCTCCGGAAAAGACTAACATGTTGAGAGCCCAAATCACCGGGTTCAAACAAAGGGATGAGGAATCTTTGTATGAAGCATGGGAGAGATTCAAGGACACTTGTCGTTCTTGTCCACACCATGGACTTAGCGAGTGGTTCCTTGTACAACAATTTTGGAATGGTCTATATGAAGACTCCCGAAACATTCTCAATATGGGATCCAATGGCATGTTTACCGAAGTTGGTGACAGTCAAACATGGAACAAAATTGAAGAAATGGCGGTCCATAACTCACAATATAGTAGACCTCGGAAGGCTACTAGAGGAGGAAAGCATGAGGTGGATTCTATTACTCAATTGGGTGCTCAACTAAATGCTCACATTGACACCATTAATTTGAAGTTTGAGAAGGCCATGACTAAACTTGAAGAGGCCTCCAAATCACCCAAGCAACATATTAATGCTATGGTAGCATCATCATCAATTCCAAGTGGTGTATGTGAGGGTTGTGGAACTTTGGGACATGACCAAAGTGAATGTAGGGGAACAAGTGAATGCTTTCCAAGCATACAAGAATGGCATCCCTTATTCAAACTATTACAATGAGAACACCAAATTCCACCCCAATCTTTCATACAAAAGTCAAAATGTTCAAAACCCTCAACCAACATACACCCCACCTCCAATGAGAAATCAAGCTCAAAGACCCTTTTACCAAAACCAAGGTTATTAAAATCAACCCTCTTACAATCAATCCAATGACCAAGGCTTTAATGTTCAAAAAGTGGTCCTCCAAATGCAAAAGAATCAACAAGAATTTTTCACTAAAATGCAAAAAGATAGCCAAGCAAAAGACATCACCATCAACAACATACTAGCTCACACAAAGATGTTGGAGACACAAATGTCACAATTAGCATCTTCTAGCTCTCAAAGACAAAAGGGGCAATTATCACCTCAAGGTAATCCCCCAAGACATGAGTCGGTGAGTGCCATCCATTTGAGGAGTGGTACAAGGTATGAAGGGCCGAAGAGGCCCATTGATGAAGATGTTGTGAAGACTAGTGACAAGGAAAGAGTTGAAAACTCTAAGGAAGAAGAACCCACCCCCATTCAAGAAGTTTCAAAAAAGAAGAATGAAGAGAAGGCTAAGGAGAAAGAGCCTATCGTGATTAGACTTCCATTTCTAAGTCGTCAAGCTAAGCCTAAGTTCGATGAACAACTTGGAAAGTTTATGGAGATTGTGAAGAACTTGGAAGTCTCAATTCCATTCACGGAGTTAATCAATCATGTTCCGGCCTATACGAAATACATGAAAGATATTCTTACAAAGAAGAAATCCATCCGGAAGCTAGAGACTATTGCATTCACTAAAGTGAGTAGTGCCATCCTACAAGGAAGTTCACCTCCAAAACTCAAGGATCCGGGAAGTTTCTCTATTCCATGCACCATTGGCGACACTACAATCAACAAAGCTTTATGTGACCTTGGGGCAAGTGTGAGTGCCATGCCATACTCGATGTGCAAAAGGCTAGGAATGGGAGAACTCAAGTGCACTAATATCACACTTCAAATGGTGGATCGATCAACGAAGACACCTTTAGGGGTATGGGAGGATGTGCCAGTAAGAATTGACAAGTTCTTCATCCCGGCAGACTTTGTTATTGTTGACATGGAGGAAGACTCCAACATTCCTATCATTTTAGGAAGACCATTCTTACATACCGCGGGAGCGGTGATTGATGTAAAACATGGAGAGCTCGCACTTGAAGTGGGAGATGAAACAATCACTTTTAACCTTCATAAGACAATGAGAGCTCCCCGCCTACATGAGCCATATTTCATGATTGATCATTATAGCCGAGAAAGTGATAGGAAGAAGTTGGCATCTCAATGCAAAGATCAAACTATGGGTAAAGAATCACCACCCATATGGAAGAAGAAAGAAGATAATCTTCAAGATGCTCCGTCCAAAGAGCAAGGAATTTGCAACAAGAATGAGAGCTTGAATAGCTAACCACCACTCATGACAAGTAATGAAGAAGGCCTCATTGGCCATGATAACAAGAAAGAAGAGTTGTTTCCATCAACTCATGATACTATAGGGAAGCAAGCTAGTGAAGTATGCGGTCTATGGGATGACGAATTCGATGGGTTAGTCAATCCCTACATTAGCAATGCTATAGACCAAGGCTTTGGTGACCATTTTGACTCAAGTCACCACCATGAAGAACACAATGTGCAAAGGTCTATTGAAGATCTGTATAATGATAATGAACAAGCCTTCGACTACTTCTACAAGGTGTTGAGCAACATCAACAACACCTTGGCTATGCCCCCTTGACATCTCATCTCAAGAGTGAGAGTTTGGTGGAGTCCTCCCTAAACCACCATTTGTAAATATTCTAACCCCTTAACTTGCATTTTATTCTTGTATTGCATTTTTGTCGAATTTTGGATTTACATTTGTACATTTTGATCAAGATTATCATTTTGAGAGAAAGTGAGGGAGGGACTCAAATGTTTCTTGATGTGTAGTGTTTTGACTTAGTGTGGGGATAGCAATTGCCTAGGCTATCCAAGCCTTCGTAGTGCACCCACAATGAAGACCAAAGGAATGAAGAAGAAATGACTTGGGATATGAAAATACCCACGGGTGGAATTGAACCCGTGAGGTACAGGAGCAATCCGAGCATCTCAAGAAGGACCTGCTCGTCTTGGGTGAAAATCTGAGCGTCCTGACAGAGCTGAAAAGAAAATATTGCTACTGAACTACAATCCGAGCGTCTCCTCAAGAATCCGCTCGTCTCCTCCTGAAGACGCTCGTCTCACCACGGGTTTCATTTTCTAAAGCTGACTGAGCTTCAATCCGAGCGTCCCGTGCCTAAGACGCTCGTCTCCCCCTGCTAAAATTCAAAAACACAGGATTTAAATCCCCCTTTCCCATTTCATTTCGTTCATTCAAAACACAAACACACATTCAAAACCCTCAACCCCTCCATCCATAAAAATCAATTTCCTCAATCAAATTCACCCAAATAAATTCCAAACTTCCTCAAAACTCAAACAAATTACTCCTTTATCAACAAAAAGCCATTAAAACATCAAAATCCTCAAAAATTGAATCGATTTTCTAGGGTTAAAAGCAAATTTCGAAAATCCTAAATCGATTTGGGATTCATTGAAGCTTGAGGATACTAGAATAATTCAAGCAAATCATTGGTTATTGATACATATAAGGAGAAGAATAATGGCTAGGACTAAAGGTGGAAACAAGGCACCTACAAAATCAAATCTTTCAAAGAGGCAACAAGCTCTTCAAGCTTCCAAAGCTTTGGTGGTTCAACAAGCAAGAGTGGAAATTCAAGAAACTCCTCTTCCTATGGTGGAAGCTACTACTTCTATCCCGGTTATTAAGCAATTACATGAATATCCGGAGGTAACTTTCACATCCGATTCTCATAGGAAAAATTTTATATCTGTTGCTAAGAAATCGATTTTGCCCACCAAGTTTATTTGCCAGGATGCTTTGACCAAATTGGATGTCCTTGAAAGGACCAAGAACTTCTTTGAGTCTATGGGGTTGCTTACATTGTTTGATATGCAAGAATTGACCTACCCCTCCCTCACCTTAGAATTTCTAAGTTCATTGAAAGTCACAAAGGTGGAGACTCGAAGGAATATTGAATTCCGCCTTGAGAATGTGGATAGAAAGATGTCCTTTAATGAGTTTGGCAATGTGTTCGGTCTTGATAATGACTTGACTTATGTGAAAAAACCTTCAAAATATGATCCCGCCCCTTTGTGGAAAGCTATCACTGGAAGAAAATTCGAATCATACCATGAGTGCCGTGCCCTTTATGTTCACCATCCGGGCATAAGAGTGTGGCACAAGGTTGTGGAAAATACTCTTATTGATAGGAAGGGGACTAATCATTTCACCAAACTTGATTTCATCTATCTTGAGTCAACCTTGAATGTCGATAAGAAGTTCACCCAGAAATACAATATTCTTCAACTCTTAATCGAAAGGTGGCTTACAATCGACCATGGCAAAGAAGGTGCGGCCTTTATAGTAAATGGGGGATTGGTAACATGGTTGGCAAAGCATTTCAACCGGGATTTCAACAAAGATGGGACTTACAAGCCGGTTAAGGGAGGCCACCTCATTGATCTAGCCACTATGGTTCACAAATTCCATTGGGTTAAGAATGACAACCTTGACAACAAATTTAAGTGGCTTACAAAAGATGCCAAGTCCTTCATTCTACCAAACAAGATTTGCCGACCCAATGTCCGAAGCACAAACTATCTTCTCCCACTCTCCGGTGAAGCCGAGATGATCATACAACAACAAAGGGAATTCAATGTCGAATCATCCTCCTCCGCTATTATGACTCCACACTACCCATTAATGCAACACATGCATAAGCAAGCTTATGAAGACCGAGTCAATGCCTATAGAGCTCAATATCCGCCCCTCTTACACCTAGCTAGGCAAGGACTTCTTGACCCATCATGTCCTTTGCCTAGTTGGGCGGATAGGGAAGTATTCTTTCCTAATGCTCCTAGGGATGCTAGCATGGGTGGTGAGAAGATTGTTGTTGAGAGTGAAGAAGTTGAAGAAGAAGAGGAAAATGAGGAAGAAGAGGATCAAAGTTCAAGTGATGATGGTGAATCCTCCGGGTCTATGGAGGTAGATGATGATGATACTAGTGAGGAAGTATATGATGATGATGACGATGGAAGTGATGTCGCCATGGGCGATAATTGAGGATTAGCAAGCTTTTTGGAGGATGCCACAATCTATTGTGAGTTTCCTACACCTCCTTTAGCTTCGTTCATTTCTCTTGTTTTTAAATTTTTATCTTGATCATGTGTTTGAGCCCTAGCAACACTCAAAGGACTCCCACCTCAGTCCCATTGAGGTGTCATTTCTTGTTCCCACCATGTAAAATCCAAAATGATAAATTTAGTTTCATGCATAGCATTCTTGTGCATGAACTTTCCCATTTTTGACATTAGCAATAGTGTCTCATTTGGTTTGGGGAAGTTCAAGCATAAGCATTGGGAGTTAATTCAAATTATGCTCTCCAACCAAACAAATTCATGCTTCATATAGTATAGTTTAGAATGCATTCACTTGTTTATATGTCATATAGTTTGCATTTAGTGTAGAAATCATACATTCTCATATAGCTTGCATAATTTCCTATCGTATTGGCCATTGAGGACAATGCCCATACTATTGTGGGGGTGAGAAATTCTAACATGACTTTTAAAACAAAAATGATAAAAATTGAAAAATTTTGAAAATACAAAAACATGTCTTTTTATTCCATAAATCGTAAAAACCATAAAAATTTGAAAAAACCCAAAAACATGTTCATTTCCTATATAGTGTAGTCTTGTATATATTGTGTTTGTCTACCCTTTTTCACATTGATCGACTATGCCACATCCGAGACATGAGGATATTGAAGACCGCATGGTATGATCTTTCCAATCTCCTTTTTCCTCTTTATGTTAATGACTATGTGGCTTTATTTTGATTGATGCGGTATAAACAATGTGATTATAGGATTGCATTTAGATTATTTGGCATACTAGTTGGTAGAAGCATATGCATTAGGTTGTATAAATGTTAGTTGCATCATGGCATGTAATTACATTTAGGAAAATTTTTGTGAAAATATCTATTTGGGAAGCTTGACAAGTGTATGTAAGGCCCTTGTAGATACTTTTTCTTCTTAAGACTTTGCTTCTTAGAATACTTGTAAAACACCCTAGGATGTTTCATGCTAGTATCCTTTGACCCATGGATTAAGGCCTAGTCAAGAGTACTTTGTGGTGGGATAACTCCTTGGCTACCGTTTATTCCAAGGTGACCTTTCAAACCATGAAACCATCATCTATATTCTACCACATTTTTGTCATCAAAAAGGGAATGCGCACAAAATTGTTCAAATTTGAGTTCAAGCATTGAAATTAAAGTCAAAAAGTTTGCAAAATGCATCAAAAAGGAAAGAGGAGTAACAAAAATAAAAACTCCTATGCTTCAAATATAAGCACCCTCACTACAAATGGGGTGACTTTGAAAATGTTCAAAAGAAAATGCAAAAAGTTGAAATTGTCAAGTGTTGAAATGCCAAACATCAAAAGAAATGGCAAAGAATTGTTCTCAAATGTCAAATGCCACAAGAAATTGGGGGAAAAACAACAACAAAAGCAAACTCCCATATGAAACTCGAATACAAATGATCCCTTTATCCATCGAATCCACTTTTGTGCATGGTAGAGAGAGGACGACCCTTCTTCTTGTCTAGGCAAGAAGGGGAATTCCACGATCCTCCAGTGTTTCTAACACCATAGGGAGTCTACTCTTGACAAAAGCATTTAACAATTGAGGACAAAGGTACCCTAGCTTGACACAACTTGGAGGTGATTTATTGGTATCCTTCTAGGCTTAGTAGTTTGAAGAAACCATATCTATGAAGGAGTGTGTACCCTTAGATTGCTTCCCTTTTAGATAATTTCCGCCACTTAGATGAGGAAAGTGGCTATTCATTTTTGTAGATGCATCCACTACTTGTTTTGTGTGCTTTAATGCTTGGATGTATCGCCATTTTGGCAAGCCCCACCTTGCTTTGCAAGAAGGCATCCTATCTTATGGTTGTCTTATTGTGCGTTGAAGGGGCGGAGTGAGACCCGCTAATTGTCTCACATTGGCTATATTAGTAGGATAGTTTAAATAAGGGTCCTAGTTTTTGTCACCTCTTTACTCGGGACGAGCAAAGGTTCGGTTTGGGGATGTTTGATGTGACTCATATTTGAGCACATTTAGTCCCCGAATTTACCTCGTTCCTATGCTTTTTAGTGTATAATTGGGTCATTTACTATCTTTAGTTTCCCATTTTGCATATTCTTTGAGGATTGTCGCTTTTGGTAGGAAAGAAGTGATAGCCTTGCATTTTCATGGCAAAATGGAGCTAAATGGATCGCATCTAGTGACCAAGCATCAAGGAGAAGACAATACTAGATGGCCTATATAGATAATAAAGTAGATTGGGCAATGATGAAAGGATCCTTGCATCCTCAACAAGATCCTCATGGATTGTTGAGGAGCGAAAATAAAAGAAGTTGTCTGACCCAAGATCCGAGCGGATTCCCACCAATCCGGGCGTCTCCCAGCACCACCATTCGAGCGTCCTCCAGCCAAGACGCTCATCTTAAAACCAAAGTATCCGAGCGTCTCCTCCATGATCTGCTCGGCTCACACTCCAGAGAGCCCGTGCCTATTCTCAAGACGCTCGTCCCATGCCAAGACTAGCAAAACGGAAATGCTCATTTCCTTGGAGAGGAGCATTTCCTCAACTTTTCTTAAGGACTTAATAGTCATTTAAGCCCTTAGTAACCCTAATCCTTGTACTTAATCTTTAGTATAAATACCCCTTTGTACTACCTAGATTAGAATCAAGTGGTAATACTTTCTTAATCAAGTTCTAATCATTCCTTAATCTTGTAATCAACTTTTAATCTAGTCTTAATACAAATCTCAATACTTAATCTTTCCTTAATTTCTCTATTGTTCTTCATTTATTTTGGGTAATTAGAAGATTATTTGGGTTTGATTGGAAGATTGACAATCTTCCATCAATCATCAAGTACTTCTATTATTCTTTGCTTTATTATTTGGAATCATCTTCATAGGTATAATTCTCTCTTAACTTTGTTTAATTATTGTTAATCATTTTCATTTGTTCATCATGTTTTGTCTTGCTAGTATGATTGACAACCTTGTTAGCATGTTAAACTTGATAATGAGTGAGTAGTTTCCTTAACTAGGGTTAATGGGGAATTAGAGGAAACCAACATAGGGAATAATTCATGCTTAATCTAATATGTTCACATAATTTATTTGCTTGCTTGTTGTGATTTCAACTTATGCACATGTTATGTATGATGAAATGTGAGCCTATGAATCCTTGCATTTTTTACTCATCACCTATCTTTTCAATGGGACTTGTAAGCTTATAAACCAACTCGAGTCTCATTAGACCATGCATATAGTTGGATAGGAAGGATTAAGTCAACTTGTAGGTGTTGTACAATCTAATCGATTCGGCTCCGGGACCCAAACCTTCCTAGGGATTGTAAGCTTATACACCAACTCGATCCCATCACAACAATAATTGTTTGCTTATAACTTGAGAATATATTTGTATGATCAACTCCCATGAATCCCCTATGAACCCATGACACCCTAGTGTTTTAATCAATTGTTTACATCTCATTTTAATCACCTTGCTTGTTTTTATTACTTTGCTTTTATATTGTTAATTAGTTTAGTTGATCTCCTATCTCAACCCAAATTGTGACACCCTAAGACACAACTATTTGCAACTGAAAATCCTACATCAATATCCGTCCCTTGGGATCCGACCTTTACTTACCTCTTTACTAAGAGTAGTTTGTGAAGTTATAAATATTATTTTGGTTAGGTAGCTTTTGACGACAAGTTTTAACCTCGAGCCAACAATATGGCCAAATGTTACCATATTAACATCTATTTATACAAACTAAGATGGTAACATTTATGGCAGAAGAGGGTGACATGAGTAAATATGACACACTGTAACCATGTTAACTTATGTTAGTATTCACCAATATGGTAACATTGATGTAGGATTGTGGTGACATCAGAATATATGGCCAAATGTAACCATATTAATATATGTTAGTATTCACCAAGATGGTAACATTGATGGAGGAATGTAGTGACATAAGACAATATGGCCAAATGTTACCATATTAACATATCTTTATAAAAACTAATATGTAACATTTATGACAGAATGGGGTGACGTGAGGAATAACTTATGTTAGTATTCACCAAGATGGTAACATTAAGGTAGGAACGTGGTGACATAAGACACTATGACACAATGTAACCATGTTAACTTATGTTTCTCCACACTAAGATGGTAACACTGAGACACATTCTCCTTGAAGCAAATATGTAACCATGTCTATACACATCATGTTATGAAGATGGCAATTGTATAATCATCATAAAATAGGTACATATGTGTGATAAGGTGTACACCCTAAGACACAACTATTTGCAACTGAAAATCCTACATCAATATCCGTCCCTTGGGATCCGACCTTTACTTACCTCTTTACTAAGAGTAGTTTGTGAAGTTATAAATATTATTTTGGTTAGGTAGCTTTTGACGACAAGTTTTAACCTCGAGCCAACAATATGGCCAAATGTTACCATATTAACATCTATTTATACAAACTAAGATGGTAACATTTATGGCAGAAGAGGGTGACATGAGTAAATATGACACACTGTAACCATGTTAACTTATGTTAGTATTCACCAATATGGTAACATTGATGTAGGATTGTGGTGACATCAGAATATATGGCCAAATGTAACCATATTAATATATGTTAGTATTCACCAAGATGGTAACATTGATGGAGGAATGTAGTGACATAAGACAATATGGCCAAATGTTACCATATTAACATATCTTTATAAAAACTAATATGTAACATTTATGACAGAATGGGGTGACGTGAGGAATAACTTATGTTAGTATTCACCAAGATGGTAACATTAAGGTAGGAACGTGGTGACATAAGACACTATGACACAATGTAACCATGTTAACTTATGTTTCTCCACACTAAGATGGTAACACTGAGACACATTCTCCTTGAAGCAAATATGTAACCATGTCTATACACATCATGTTATGAAGATGGCAATTGTATAATCATCATAAAATAGGTACATATGTGTGATAAGGTGTACACATAAACCAATTACGTTAACAAGTCGAATTATGTTTACATTTCAAGAAATTTGTTTGGGTACATTTCTTTGTTAAGGTGGTGACATTCTGAAAAATCACTTACATGACACCATGTTCTGTTTCTTATGTCTACATGTTCAGAAGTCTTTAGAGAATAACATAAATATATTTATCAGCTATGGTGGTAACATTTTAACAATAACTTACATGTTTAGAAATGATATCATGTTATTCTGAAATATAACAATTCTTTGGTTTATATTAAGAAACAAACCATAACATGTATGCTCAAATATGGTCACATGGTGATTTCTGAAGATTGTTGTCATATTAGTCAAAAAATGTAATACCGTTTCAATGGCGTTTGCTATTGCTTGGTCTTGGTCAGTGAAGATTGAGACAGGATGAACATCCTCACCCATGGACTAATTGAAAACATTGAACAACCACTCGAATTATTCTTCCCTCTCGTTCGACAGGAAAGCACAACCGAACATGACGTTCGACCAATGATTGTTAATACCAACAAACGCTCCACAAATAAGATTGTACCTGTTTGTGCGATACGTCGTATCAAATATTTTAACATCCCCGTACAGCAGATAGTCCTCTCTCATCATCGCATCCCTCTATAAAAGGTTACTTAATCTTCCTTTTTCGTCAAACTGAACACGGAAGAAGAACCCCGGTGTAACAGCCCTAAATTCTCACGACCAAAGCGGTAAAGAAAAGATGGAAAATTCACGGCTGTCACTCCACACTTAGCTAAAAATGCCAAGTGCAAGGTAAATACAGAGTCAACCTTTAAAAACAAAGTACATGTCTCAAAACTTTATCAAATAATTAAAACGTTGCAGCGGAAGACTTAAGTCTTACAAAATCTAAAACAATAAATAAAATTCAAATCCAGCGATATTATAAAATTATAAATAGATTAAGACGGAGTCTTTATTCAAAATCCTTCCACGCTCGTACTAATCCCCGGATCCAATATGCACCCATGCAGCATCTCAATTGTACCTATCAACTGTACCCAAAACATAAATAGGTACAGGTTCCAGTGAGGGGAACGACCCAAAACATAAGGACGTCAGCAAAGCTGAGTTTTAGAGAAACAATAAACAATGTTAAGCTTACAAAGATAAATTAATCAAACTTAAAACCAGAATAAGAATAAGAATGAAATAATATTCCGAAGCCAGCATTTCCAATAACAATTATCAAAACATAAAAAAAAAAAAAAAACTTTCACCACCTGTGTGCCAATGTCCAACCCTTGACACGGTCTAGAGGCACCACCTGTGCTTTGTGAGACTCTTAATAGTGCGCACCTCTCACATTTGGACAGCCAGTAAGATGGAACCGCCAAAGGAGAAAGTCTAACTACCTAGCGAGTGGGGGGCGGACAATCCCCACCCAAATGAACTCGGGCCAATTGTTAAATTTTCGGGACGAAATCCCAGGAGCGTCAAAGACGACCTTAAAACTTATTGTAATACTCCGTATTTGTGAGTCTTCGGGTACTCTATCGAGTAGGCCTTACTCTGTCGAGTAAGGGTAAGTTGCGTTTTAGAAAAGTTTCTGACCTGTTGGGTACTCGATCGAGTAACTAGGATACTCGATCGAGTAGTAAGGGTACTCGATCGAGTACCTTGGGTACTCGATCGAGTAGCCACATTTCTGGGAGTTTTTCTCGGGTTTTGTTAATTATGCGATTAAGATATATAACCTTCGTCGTCATTATTCTAAACACTTTTGCAAAACCTAATTTACTGTTAAAGAGAGAAAGCAAGTACGTTCTTAATCCTAATCGCATCGTTAGCAAATCCCGGAGTTTGGAAGGTCAGTTCTCATCGTTGATTATACCGTTGAGATCCTTGCGTCGAGGGTAAGATCTATGTACCCTTTTTGTTGTCTTTCCTTTGATTTGGTTAAACCCTAATATAGGGATTTGGGGGTTTTTGAGTAGTATGTGATTTGGTACTATTTGCATGTTGTATGATAGGAGGAGGTTTCGTAGAGGAAGCTTTTTTTTGATACAGAGAGACCGTCTGATAGTGTGCTTTCCAGGTAGGATTTCCTACTCAGTATTAGTCCCATAATGGGATATTGATTGATGTGTTGTATTTGGTTGTTTGATATAATAATTGTACTGTGTTTGTGGTTGTGATTGCTGTTGATGGTTCGCGAGGCGTGGCCTCGGCTGAGTGGGGTCACTTGCGGGAGTGACTTCACGCCCTAGTTTCGCCCTTCGTGGAACCCGCCACGGAAGGGGATGTGCACATTAATGGACAGGGTTATCGCTCATTATGAGGAGCGGGGATTTGGTGGGTACGGCAGTGCGGTCCCCCATCGCGGCGGGATCGGGTCGGTGGACGATCGGTGATTGAGATTATTGGAATTGGTGTGGTTGTGTGTGTGACAGATTAAGTCGTCTGTTTATCTCATTGTTGATATATATTGAGTTGTGTGATTAGTCTGACCGGTTGTTATTTTGTAAACTGCGGTGATCCATTCGGGGATGGTGAGCAGATATTGAGCGGTATGAGATGAGTCTTGGGATATTTTGGGATTGCCACGATATGATGATAGAAGTCTTCATTGTAGCTTAGTAGTTTCTTTACATTTCGATTAGAACGATGCTTGAATCAGTTTGAGATCATGTATTATACTTTTGGTTTTGGTTTCGAGATTGTAACCTTTAACTAAGTATTTCTATTTAAACGTTGTTTCTTTATTGTTTATTTGATTATCATTGCCTCGGGTAACCGAGATGGTAATACCTTCATACCTGAGTGGTCCTGGTAAGGCACTTGGAGTATGGGGGTGTTACAAATGGTATCAGAGCGACGATCCTGAAACCTGTAACCAATGAATTTAATGAATATAGGGAGTCAATTAAAATGAACCCGGGATAAAAGTTGTAGGGGCTAATGCAAAGGCTTGGGAGACGTCCTAAAGTCGCGAACTCGCCCTACAATTTTGAACCGGTCACCATGGGATATGAGTCGGGATCGCTATGTGTTTATCTTGTGAATTGTGTACTTATATGGTGATGTGTGGCATGAATCAGTGGATGTATGTATGTGGAGAATGGGGAATGTGTAGAAAAGATGGTGATGATGTGATTTCGTAAGCTATTGATTGAAAGTATGATAGTTGGTTTACAATGTTGTTTTGAATCGTAGGAAAAGTATATGAGAATGATGAATGATGTGGTAGAAAAAGGAAGTAGTTCATATGTGATGATATGTGATGAGTAATGATGTTGCAAGATGGATGATTCATAATGTGACATAATAATAACATGTGAATAGAATGTTGTGTTGTATACGTATATTTTGTTTGCATAGAGTTGTATGATAAGTTTATGTACTTGTCCACGATTGTTCATGTGTATATGTTGTAAGAAGTGTGTAGCTGTAATGGATGAATTGGTTGGAAGAGAATAGGTAAGTAATTGCATAAGAATATGAAATTCATGTGTGGAGCATGTTTATGTGGGTAATGGATTGTATAATGTTGCAATGTTAGTAACATGTGAATAGGGGATTTTATGTCGTATATTATGTTATTGTGTACGTAAAGTTATAAAATAAAAGCATGTGGGCAAATCGTGATTGACAAGTTAAATAATCTATGTGCATGATGAATATTATTGTTTGGCTTTTGAAAATAGTAACATATGATTATGAATACTGGTTTTATGAGTTTTGGACTGGTTTTGTTTGCTTGGTTGTTGTTTAAGCTGTTTGGAAGTAAAAATCAAATAGTTATGCCGTCTGATTACAACAAAGTTGTCTTTAAACTGTTATAACTTGAGATTCATAAATGATTTTAATGTGATTCCAATTGGAGGTGATAGCTTGTTCTTTTACGATTCTAACGATAGGTCACACGCCCAAAACGACCAAGAAATGAGTGAGTTATGACATTTTACTTAAAACTGGGAAGTCTTTGAGAAATGTGTAGGTACTCGATCGAGTAGCCTTGGTACTCGATCGAGTAGGGGGGAAACTCGATCGAGTACGTCAGTTACTCGATCGAGTGGCCCTGGTAATTTGTTTTACGTGCTTCTGATCTTCACCTACTCGATCGAGTAAGTCACTTACTCGATCGAGTGGCCTGTACTCGATCTAGTGACCCCTGTTTTGGATCATATGCTTATCTTTTGACTTCGTTGCATATTATGTTTAATTCAAAGGTGTTATTTTACGTCTTTATGCATTGTTTTACATGTATGTTGATCCTGATGCGTAAGTTACCCAATCTTATGGTGTGGTGAGTGGCACCGTGGTGAGTAGGAGTTCGGTGGGAGGACATGAGTTCTATGTGTTGTGATAGATAGTGGAAAAAGAAAAGGAAGATTGATATGGCTTAATTGAGGCATAGAGCATGTTTTGTGAGACGGGATGAGTGATATGATTGTGTGTTAAGTAATGTAAGAGTAAGTGAATGTGGGCAAAGAGTGATGTAAGTTTAAGGAACGTGAGAATGAAAAGATTGAAAGAAAGGATGTGGACAGTAGCAACCTGAGATGTATAACGAATTATGGAGGGAGATGGTTAGAAATAGTGTTAAGTAAGAATATATGTAATGAAAGGTCGTTTTAGAGGAATTGAGAAGAGAGGTATATAGTGAACTTAATGGAGACATGTCGCGATGTGGATTTGCAGATAGTGACTGAGTTTGGAAATTTGTGTTATCGAGAGACGAAACTAATGTGTGATTTCCTTGGACAATTAACGGTATAAAAAGAATTTTGATTTCTAGAGATGTAAAAAGGGAGATGTAATTGTTTGAACTTTAAACGTTGATTTTTTTTTTATGGACAAATTAGTGACAAGTGTGAGTAAGTGGAGTGATGAGAGGGGACTCATGGTAATAAAGAGTGAGATGATATCGATATGAAATAATGAGATTTGAGTTTTGGAGCGATGAGAAGGTAATTGGAGCACTAAAGGGTTAGGTAGAAGTAATAAGGAGTTGAGATATTAAAAGGAATTGTTGAGTATAAAGAGAAAAGAAGGATAAAAGTAAGCTGAGAAAAATGTTCACCGGAGTTATGTGATATAAAAGTAAGGAATCATCGGGATATATGATACTATCAAGAGTAATTGAGTAAATGGTTATACAGGAGCTTCGGAACAACAAGATTAGTCTTGAGTTTCGAGAAATTAAGGAAAGTAAGAAGTTGGTAGAATATCTGCAGGATATGAGATTTTGGTGGAGAGTTAGATGATGATACAATTAAGGATAGTATTGGGAATAATGTTGAGGTAATTTTGTTGATGGATTTGATGCTCATTATCGGGGATGATAACCAAAGATAGGGAAGAAACGGTGATTTTTAGAGATGAGTGTAAGAAGTTTGATGTACGAACGGTAGTGGTGTGGAGGCGTTGTCGCTAGTGGTTAAGGTTAATGATAAGTAGGAAAGATGGCAATTCTACAGAGGCTGATTTTGTAGAGATTGAATTGATAGGTATGGTTGTGAAGAAGTATAAAACATAGTCTTAGGAGGCGGTTTCTCATAGTGAGTGTTAGTTGTATAGTTATATATGGCAGAAGGTGCTGGATATGCGAATGGAATAATGTGATGAGGGGCTTGCAAGTTAAGCTCGGGCGACAGGTAACCTTTGTTGAGTGGTAACTTACGTGATCAGGATTGACTGGTTGGATGTGATTACGGGTCTGTGATATATAAATGTTTGTGTGAGGTTTTGACCTCACAAGACGTGGTATGGTGTGATTATCATAAAGTTGTTATTTGAATGTTCTGTAATGCATGTTGAGTACGCTGATCTAATTGAATGATATTCAAAAAGGTAATAATTTGAGTGATCTGGCATGACTGGCTATACTTGTATGTATTCATGATACATGTCAATCAGTGATATGGTAAGGGGATGATATTCACGAGGTTATTATCTGTTTAATTCATAAAATATGTTGTGTTATGATTTAGTAAAGTGGATTTGAGTAAGTTTTTCTTTTCCGAGAAGTTATTCGAGTCGGTATTTATGGGAGTTGATGATTGTGATGACTATCGATGTGGTTGTGGTGCCTCGGGTGGTGATCAGGGCACGATATTTAGTGTTGTGATGCGGGTATTTTCGCATCTGCGGTGTGGTCGTTGGTGGCGGTGTTGTGATGCCGTCACCGGTTGTGGTGGAGTAGGCGGGATGATTATGATTTGAGTTTGAAAGTACATACGATCATACATAGATTGTTGTTTTGTTTGATGTTGCTTCTGTGAGTTTCGTTTTTGTACGAGATAGACGAGTTGTTTTGTTATCGATGTTTCTTACGATTAAGTTTTGGAATGAGGGCGAGTATGATATGAAAGAGAGTTGTATATATTTTCGTTGTTGGCATGTTATAGTGACATTACATTTTATGGGACACAGTTGTCATAAGTTGTTACGGTACTTTTGGACCTTGTTTTAAGATGAGGCGTTAGACATAGTCATGGTAAGTGATTAGTGGAACATGTGTTATACTAATCTAGAAGCTGCACGTGGTTCATAATCAGTTTTTGGGACAGTTAGTGTAGGGTGTTGGGTATTAGTGTCATGTTAAGTTGTGTATGAGTTTTGCGGTAATGAAGGAAAGAACTTGAGGATCTAGTGTGAGTGTACGTAACGAGTGTGGATCGTGAGTTATGCTTTTGGGAGATAGGTGCTTTACATAGAGAGGTATGTTGTTTTGCGGTAATAATGGAGAGTTAGTATGGTGTTTTTGCTACGAGTTTTATGGTATAGGTTAGGTGGTGTGCCGAACAGTGAGGTATGAGGAATGTTTAAGTAAGAGAGCCTTGGATATATGCATGGCGAGTGTTTAGGTTATAGGTGGTTATCTTTGACATACGGTGGTGATGAGGATAATGAGACGATATAGCTAGGATTTAGTATTAGTGAGTTACGGGGACGTAACATTTATCTTAAGAGGAGTAGGATGCAATAAAAGAAAGTTTCATGGTGGTGCATGTTGTAATATAATTGGAAGTAGAGTGTTAGCGTAGCGTAAAGGAGGGATTTGTTTTGTGGATGATACTTATAAAAGGCCATGGCCGTGCTTGTAGTAGTGTGATGCTTCGGAGTGTGAGAATATTTTATATAGTGTTGTGGTTGGAGGATGATGTTATGAGTCCGAGTAAACTTCGAGGACGAAGTTCCTTTTAAGGGTGGTAGAATGTAACATTCCGTTTGATGTTATGGGTATTTTGATATTGGATTGGCTCTGGATGATATATTACGGAGCTAGTTGGTAGTGTATGGAGTTAGTGTTGAGAGAGATATAATGGAGTTGATACGATATCGTGAGCCATGTTGTGGAGGTAGGAATAGTTAGCGGAGTTGGTGTTACGAGTTCATGTTTGGATTGGAGTTTTGTTTAGAGTTCTTAGTCACGTTGTTGTGTCTTGATCGAGTTAGTATGTTTGTTTTTGAGTATGGGTTGAACTTCGGGGACGAAGTTCTTTTTAAGGAGGGAAGATTGTAATACTCCGTATTTGTGAGTCTTCGGGTACTCTACCGAGTAGGCCTTACTCTGTCGAGTAAGGGTAAGTTGCGTTTTAGAAAAGTTTCTGACCTGTTGGGTACTCGATCGAGTAACTAGGATACTCGATCGAGTAAGGGGGTACTCGATCGAATACCTTGGGTACTCGATCGAGTAGCCGGTTTACGGGGAGTTTTTCTCGGGTTTTGTTAATTATGCGATTAAGATATATAACCTTCGTCGTCATTATTCTAAACACTTTTGCAAAACCTAATTTACTGTTAAAGAGAGAAAGCAAGTACGTTCTTAATCCTAATCGCATCGTTAGCAAATCCCGGAGTTTGGAAGGTCAGTTCTCATCGTTGATTATACCGTTGAGATCCTTGCGTCGAGGGTAAGATCTATGTACCCTTTTTGTTGTCTTTCCTTTGATTTGGTTAAACCCTAATATAGGGATTTGGGGGTTTTTGAGTAGTATGTGATTTGGTAGCATTTGCATGTTGTATGATAGGAGGAGGTTTCGTAGAGGAAACTTTTTGATACGGAAAAGAGAGACCGTCGATAGTGTGCTTTCCGGGTAGGATTTCTACTCGATATTAGTCCCATAATGGGATATTGGTTGATGTGTTGTATTTGGTTGTTTGATATAATAATTGTATTGTGTTTGTGGTTGTGATTCTTTGTTGATGGTTCGCGAGGCGTGGCCTCTACCGAGTGGGGTCACTTGCGGGAGTGACTTCACGCCCTAGTTTCGCCCTTCGTGGAACCCGCCATGGAAGGGGATGTGCACATTAATGGATAGGGTTATCGCTCATTATGAGGAGCGGGGATTTGGTGGGTACGGTGGCGGTCCCCCATCGGCAGGATCGGTCCAGTGGACGATCGGTGATTGAGATTATTGGAATTGGTGTGGTTGTGTGTGTGTGATTTAAGTCGTCTGTTTATCTCATTGTTGATATATATTGAGTTGTGTGATTAGTCTCGACCCGGTTGTTGTTTTGTAAACTGCGGTGATCCATTCGGGGATGGTGAGCAGATATTGAGCAGTATGAGATGAGTCTTGGGATATTTGGGATTGCCACGATATGATGATAGAAGTCTTCATTTGTAGCTTAGTAGTTTCTTTACATTTCGATTAGAACGAAAGAAATGATCAGTTTGAGATCATGTATTATACTTTTGGTTTTGGTTTCGAGATTGTAACCTTTAACTAAGTATTTCTATTTAAACGTTGTTTCTTTATTGTTTATTTGATTATCATTGCCTCGGGTAACCGAGATGGTAATACCTTCATACCTGAGTGGTCCTGGTAAGGCACTTGGAGTATGGGGGTGTTACACTTATAGACCAGAAGAAACCAAATTTTTCCAAAGCGGCCTGAGCCGAAACCATTCCAATATGTGATATTCAAAATATAGAAATACGAGTAAAAATTCATCGGTGCCAAAGTATTATAAAAAAAAAAACAATTTAAAACTTAAATTTGAAAAGGGTAAAAGTCCTTACCTCTCGAGATGATCAATCCAAGCTACTTAGTCCAAAAATTCTTTTACTTCAAAACCACTAGCTACAAATATACAAATTACCCGATTACTACTATATAACAGGAAAATAACACCCAACTTACTATGTAGACTCAATATTACATAAAGAATACACTCCGTATCTCTTTCCTTGAATCAATACCCATGATGCTCAACTCTCAAATTGATACCAACTTGTAGCATGATTACTCTCACAAGCCTGGTATTTGTACACTAACAATACACCTGATTCCCCTTAACAAACCATCCGTACACAATCTTCATTCAAAGAGCATGACAACTTCACAATCATTAATTCTCCATAAGAGTAAGATCCTCGTCAACCTAATCTATTTAAATTTCCAAATCTTACACAATCCATCTCGTTAACAAGACTACTCAACAATAAGAAAAATATAATTACTATCAATTACTAAATAGCAACGTAAATTGAGCCCTCCTAACTTCTACTTATAATCAGTACACTCATAACACTCAATGTGTTGCGTCCGCGGTAGCATCCCCGGCGCATCGGCCGTGACAACACCAACAAGTAGTCTCTGATAAATTTCCCCAAAACCGCAACCAGGTCCGTCACAACAACCAGCATAGCAACAAAGACCAACAACATCCGACTACAACAACGAGTACGATCACAATTAACAAAACTCCCAAACGCACCCAACTGTTACAAATCCCAAACAAGTCAATTTTAAGTCAATTCTAATTCTCTGAAAAGACTTACCCCAAACCTGATATAAACTCATGCCACACATTAACAACCCAAAATTCATTATAATCTAGACTTTAGTTTAACAAATTGTAGAATGTTTCTAAACAGATAACGATTTACCAAACTGAGGAAAACGAACTTGAATAGAATACTTACAATTTATAAAAGAGGAAATAAGAGTAATGATCAGGAGTCGTGTAGGGTGTGCCGCGAATCAGTATGAATTGAAAGAGATAAAGGAAAGAAGAAGAGGATGGAGAGCGTTGTATGAATTAGAGAAAAAAACGGGGAAGTAGTGATTGACCCCATAATTTGTGCAATTGTAAAATTAACCCCATAACTTTCAAATAGAGTAATTTAGCCCCATAATTTACCTAATAAGTGAAATTAAACCTTTTATCAAAATCTCACGATAAATTCAATTTATCATATCAAAAAAGTAAAAATGGTTATGTTTTTATGAAAAATACAAAATAAAAGTTTACAAAAAATAAATTTAAAAAAAAAAAAGCATAAACAGATAAAAAAATAAAAATACTTTACGATAATCAAACAATTATTATTTTTATATAAAGTACATATTTTTCAACTTTTTTTACAAATTTTGTAAAAAAATTTCAATTGCAAAATATTTTGTTAGGTAGTTGTGTTAAAATCAAAAGTCGGAATAAAAGATTTTCATGACAAAAAATATAAACAATAAAATAAAAGGGTAAACCAATATTCAAAATACTCTATTTTTCAATATTTCAAAAAAATTCACAAAAAATTGTTAATTGTTTTTTTTTTCAAAAAATCATACCGAATTACATACGTATGTAAAAAAAAAATTGAAAAAATATTTTGCAATTGAAATTTTTTTACAAAAATTGCAAAAACAAGTTGAAAAATCTGTACTTTTTTTTTTTTTTTTTTTTTTGGTGCTAAAAAATCTATACTTTTGTAGATACCTCATTTCTGCATCTCCCGCCAACCACCCAGTGATGATTGGGTGGCGACTCCACAAATGCAAACGTTTGTTCCTAAACGCCCCCGTGCCCCCCCCCTCCCCCGTGTCCACAGCTTTATATTAAAATAATAAATTGTTTGATTTTTTTAAAGTATTTTTAATTTTTTTTATCTAATTTATGCTTTTTTTTTTGTATTTTCATAAAAACATAACCATTTTTACTGTTTTGATATGATAAATTGAATTTCTTGTGAGATTTTGATAAAGGGGTTTAATTTCACTTATTATGTAAGTTCTGGGGCCAAATTACTCCAATTGAAAGTTGTAGGGATTAATTTCACAATTGTACAAAGTTATGGGGGTCAATCACCACTTCCCCGTTTTTTTCTCTAATTCATACAAGGGTTTTAGTTGGGGAAAATAAGGTAACCCGGCTAGTAAGGTTTTGATCAAAATATTTTTACTATAATTGTTTTTTTTTTTTTTTTTGCTAAAGAGTCTTAAGTTGGATTTGAGTCAAATACGGAAATCCGTTTCCTCTAAAATAATATTTCACTTCCGAATAATTTAAACTGATATATTTATAAGTTTATTTCTAATAGTTATACGTAAAATTAAAATTTTCAACTTACTTCCCCAAACTAACTAAAAAAGAAATAACCCCATATAAATAATTCGGAAAAATCGGAAAAATAACGGGGTGTTACAGACTTCCCACTTAAAACAAAGCTTCGTCCTCAAAGCTTATATCCTTCATTACCCTTATGTGCCTTACCCTTACCAAAATTTGACATTTCCATTATCTCCTTATTCCACATGATACTACTAACTACAATACACCACAAACTTCTTGTCAACTCCACACTCTAAAGGTAAAGGAACCATTAAGAAAGTTAAGAACATGTTGGATGGTAAGAAAACAATTTCATTTTTTTTTTCTTTTTGCATGGAGCACAAATATATATTTCAACATTTTCAAATTTTTAGAAGTTCGCAAATAATTTCCACAAGTGTGCATTATAGACAAGCAAGCCACCAATGTGTGCGTTGCGCACAAACTAACCAACCATGTGTAATGTGCATAAATATAATCACTTTCAATGATAACCAACAGCCATTACCAACGCTACCAAGAGTGAAATTCCAAGCAAAGATGGTGCATCAAGCACAATATGCACAAATAGATATTAAAATCCAAGTTACCGGGATTGAGAACACGAGTGTCCATACAAGCAAGAATTTAGCCACGAAATTATAAATAACATGAAGTAACATGTGAACAACATATAGCCAATATTGTATTATAAACGAATGAAATAAATATCTAAATGACACAAAAGAGAGTAAGTTTGCATTTCTTAACCCCCTTAAAAGACAGCTTCGTCCACGAAGCGTAAAATTACTTTAAACAAAAGACGAGGATAATTGTCTTTCATACAAAATTCAACTCCCCAAGTAGTCTCATTTACAATAATATTATTCCACAAAAGTTGACCATTATTTGCACACGAGTCCTCGAAAATCATGGTTTCATTAAGACGACAATCTTTGTGTTTAGCAAATGGGGCGGATAACTAATATATCTCCTTAGTTGAGAGACATGAAACATGTTATACATTTTTCTTAAATCGGCCAATAAATCAAGCTTGTAAGTCACTTTACCGATATGTTCCTAAATTCTCGTGGAGTCGAAAGAGCTTTGAGCTCAAATTTCCTTTTTTTACTAAATCTCATAACTACCTCCTTAGTAGGCGAGACGCACAAAAAGATTTTATCGCCAACTGAATTCCATATACCTACGGGTTTTATTCGCATAACCCTTTTGGCAATCTTGGGTTGCTTTAAGCCTTCCACTACATCATAATACTCTAAACCTGCTTATCCATTTCAATTATCATCTCGTGCCCCAAACTTACAAACTCGTTAATATCATTTCGCTGACAAAGGCTCCTATTCCTAAGTGTGCAACGTGCCTTAAATAACAAGCTGAAGATGTTGACTTAGTTTAAGTTAACTTTTTGATACTGAATCCCTTAAGTTGCGAATTTTTCTTATACAAGCTGAAGATGTGTTCTCATTTTGTAGCTTTTATTCCAAGTAAGCTACCGGATAGATCATCACCTATAACAAGACAAACGAAATTTTAAGTGTTGCTTAAAAGGGTAACACTGAACTCTAAAATGGTCACAGTGTACACTACACAATGGTAACATGTATGGCAGATTATGACCTATGACAAGATAAACAAAAATAATAAGCTCTGGTTAAAAGGGTAACACTGAACTCTAAAATGACGACACTGAGCTCTAAAATGGTCACATTATACCCTAAAATGATAATCTTTTCAAAACGCTCTTTCTTGAGAGTTACATATTAGCCCTATCAGTATTTTAGATGAAGGTTTCAGCTCGTTAATTTATGTTAATCTTCATGATCAACTGAAACCTTCATCAACAATCGTTTGATCGTGTGAAACCTTCATCAACTGAAACCTTCATCTAAAATTGATGAAGGTTATGGCAGATTATGTAACTATGACAAGATAAACAAAAATAATAAGCTCTGGTTAAAAGGGTAACACTGAACTCTAAAATGACGACACTGAGCTCTAAAATGGTCACAGTGTACACTACACAATGGTAACATGTATGGCAGATTATGACCTATGACAAGATAAACAAAAATAATAAGCTCTGGTTAAAAGGGTAACACAGAACTCTAAAATGACGACACTGAGCTCTAAAATGGTCACATTATACCCTAAAATGATAATCTTTTCAAAACGCTATTTCTTGAGAGTTACATATTAGCCCTATCAGTATTTTAGATGAAGGTTTCAGCTCGTTAATTTATGTTAATCTTCATGATCAACTGAAACCTTCATCAACAATCGTTTGATCGTGTGAAACCTTCATCAACTGAAACCTTCATCTAAAATTGATTCAACGACAACATGAACACAAATTCACTAACAAATATTGATCTAAAGTTCATCTAAAATTGATTCAACGACAACATGAACACAAATTCACTTACAAATATTGATCTAAATTTGCCCTAAAATCGTTTCCTCGTGAACAACTTTAAACAAAATCTCATCAGCAACTTAAAAAACAATAAAAAAAAGAACGTTTGCCCATCTAAATCGTCAAAAGAACTCAGCAACAATATCTCCAGCATGAAATAAAATTTGTTACAATAAAATATCATCAACAAAGACAAAAATTTATAAGAAAATAATGACCATACAAACCTTTGCTCATCAACGTCGTCACAAAGTCTTCATCTTTACCATCAAACAAAACACCATCAGCAATCTCAACATCAACAACTTGATGATTATTTTCATCTTCTATTGTCGTGTTCTCTATTGTCGTATTCTCTATTGACGTGTGATCAACATCGACCATTTTTTGGTGAGTAAAATATGAAGTTTGGATGATAATTGGGATGGATGATTGATGATTATAAAGATTTCAGGGATAAATATTGAAATTTTCAAGTTGTTAAAGTGGATTAGGGTTGATGGAGGAGAACTGCATGTGGAGATAGCTGATGAATTTTTGACGTAAAGGGGAAAGGGTGGTATTTTTCATGCACAATAGCATTAAATGCACTTGTACCCTATGTTCCCCACTCACAAATAATATATATTAAACTACTATCCACTTCCCTTCAAATATCCGGCCCATAGTACCTAATATGATATCGATTTGCCCCGTCTCTCATTTGTGACGGATAGCGTCCGTCACAAATAAAAATTTGTGATTGTAACACCTCCATACTCCAAGTGCCTTACCAGGACCACTTAAAGCACGAGGATGCTACCATCTCGGTTACCCGGGGCAATGTATATCAAATGGACAATAAAGAAACGTACTTAAATAAATAAGTTTAAAGTGATACAAGTCCAAATCCCAAAACTGATAAAACAAATACAACTGTATCTCAAAACTGTTAAACCAACTGAAATAAAAGTAGTTCATGACACAGCGGAAGACTCTAGTGACTCATGTGATGACTCCATCCCAGTTATCCCATGCGCATCAACTCATACCTGCTCAATAATTGCTCACCATCCCCGAATGGATCACCACAGTTTTTAAAACAATTAAACGGGGTCAGTACTGATTACACAAACGATACAACCAAAGCAATACAACAATCCAATCCAATTAAACCACTATCCATCAAATCACCACGCACCTGACTACACACTAAAGTGTGTAGTCCTGCCAGAATACTCATCGCAACAAGTATTCTACACCGCCAGTGGGGGACCGCAGTCGTTCCCACCTAAGCCCCGCTCATCTCATCCGAGCGATAAACCCAAGTTCCTAAATGTGCACATCCCTTATATAGCGGGTTCCACAGAAGGCGAATCAAGGGCGTGAAGCCACTCCCGCAAGTGACTCCACTCAGCCGAGGACGCACCTCGCAAACCACAGACAGTTATACAACAACCACATTATACTATCAACAATCACCAACTCCAAATCCAATACCGATATGATATATAACAACAACAACAACAACAACAACAACAACAACAACAACAACAACAACAACAACAACAACAACAACAACAACAACAACAACAACAACAACAACAACAACAACAACAACAACAACAAAAACAAAAACAACAACAACAATCAATCAATTATCAACAATGCCATGTAAACAATACTGTGTAGGGAAACCCTACCTGGAATAGCAATCACACGACTGTCACAGCAGCTAATCAAAAACGTTCCTCTACGAATCCTCCTCCTATAACACATATACATACAATTACTACTAAATCCACACAGTACACCCAAAACCCCCAAAACTACCCAATTAGGGTTTTAACCAAACTCCACGAAATGCTATAAAAATTATACAAGAAGCTTACCCTTGACACGACGATCACAGCGGTATAAAGAACAAGACAATCCGACGATCCTAGCCTTGAGATTTGCTAACAACGCGACGAATGCGAACTACGTAACTCCTTTTCTTTTCTCTTGAAAGGTTTTAGAAGGTAAAAGTGTTTAAGAATAATGACGGGAGCCTTTTAAATTAATCTCGCGTTATTAACAAAACCCGGCTAAATCAACCCGTAAGACTCACTTACTCGATCGAGTGCCCCTTACTCGATCGAGTGTCACACATACTCGATCGAGTACCCATCAGGTTAGCTACTGTTTTGCGTAAAAACATACTTACTCGACAGAGTAAGTCCCACTCGATAGAGTACCCACAGACATAGAAAACCGTAGTATTACAGTGATGTCAATATGTGTATTAAAACTATTAAAGAAGAACTAATGTACACGAGTATGTTGATCCAGATCACATTAGTCCTTTTTCCCCTTAACTTCACCCAAAAACTGAAAAGAGAACTATAAATTTACATTAAAGGCTATTTGTCATCGACTACTTTTACTTAAAGCCCTAAACTACAAAGACACTACTAAGTTTAAAGTACCTTTAAAATCCATGTTACACGTGTTAATCAGTTAATTATTTAAAAAAGATATAAATTTACCATGTTAAAAAAAATCATTCGTAAAACAAAATCAATTTAATAATTAATTGAAATCAGACTTCATATACATACTAATATACACACACTTTTTTAATACGTTACTATTACCCTCTTTATTAAACAACAAATCTAACTAATTTGGTGTCATTTACGAGTAGAGTGATTATAAATAATACTCCTTCCATTCAACTTTTATAACCCAATTTCTCTATTATATGTGATGAGTATTATATTGACGTGGGGTGATAAAAGTTGAATCGAGGGAGTATTGATCATTTTTCCCCCCATTATCTACGCGGGTGTAACACCCCCCATCTACCAAGGAGCCTTAACAAGACCTTCCATAGCAGATAAGGACGTTAGCGTTTCGGTTGCCCAAAGAACAGTAATAATCAAAAGTCGATAGAAGAACAATTATATTAAATTACAAGTGCATAACCAAAATAAAAGATACAACTCGTGACAACTATCAACTATGTGAAACTATCTCTGTCGTGACTCGTGGTAGACTAGTCCCTCCAAGCACCCAGCTATGATCCAGACATCAACCTGCTAAGACCGACTCCTCACCATAGTGGATCACGGCAGACACAACACAAGAAGAAAACACAACAACACCACACAAAGTCAGTAACTAAAAGGACACCCCAAAAGCAGACACAATAATACATACAAACATACATACACCACCTCCTCCAATCACCCACGCCTATGACTGCCCGAGGGTCCAATCCTGCCAGATTACCAATCGCAACCAGTAATCCACACCGCCAGTGGGGACCACATCCTTTCCCACCTAAGCCCCGCTCAACTAATCCGAGCGACAGTCCATGTTCCTTAATGTGCCCATCCCCTCTGGGGCGGGTTCCACAGAGGGCAAATCAAGGGCGTGAAGCCACTCCCGCAAGTGACTCCACTCAGCCAAGGGTGCACCTCGCGAACCAGAGACAAACAAACAACAACGACCAGCAACAACCAAACCACCCACCAACAACGATACTAAAACTAATTATACAATACAATCGACATACTAGACAACCAACAGTACTGAGTAGGAAAACCTACCTCTAGCAAACCGCAGCGATTACGCAGACGACCATAAGACAATAAGCAACCACCATAACCACCTATAACAAACAGTATAAAAATCTATTACTACTACCATAAACACAACTAAAACCAAGGAAGACGATGATGACGACGACACATACCTATACATAGCACTCCGGCGACAAGACTGCTACCTGAGTCAAGCATCCCATCCCTATAGTGTATCCCCCCTCAAAGGCTCCAACTATAACACCCCCTCACACCAAGTGCCTTACCAAGACCACCTAGTGCATGGGAATGCGACCATCTCGGTTACCCGAGGCAATGAATATAAAATAGACCATAAAAGAACGTACTTTAATAGATAAATTTAAGTGATTACATAACAAAACTAACTGTAAAGTAAAGTACAACTCTTCTAAATCCAAACTACAACTAAAGTAACAAAAGTATTATGATAACACAGCGGAAGACTACTATCAGACTCGTGGCAACTCCATCCCCAGCTAATTCCGCGCGCATCCATAGTATACCTGCTAGACAACTGCTCACCACCCCCGAATGGATCACCACAGTTTTTAAACATTTAAACGGGGTCAGTTACTGCATAAACAATATAAGATAAACAACAACAGATACACAATCACAATCTCCAACACCGCCACATCACTAGTATCTGACTACACACTGAAGTGTGTAGCCCTGCCAGAATATCCATCGCAACAGATATTCCACACCGCCAGTAGGGGACCACAGCCATTCCCACCTAAGCCCCGCTCATCTCCATCGAGCGAATAACCCATGTTCCTTAATGTGCACATCCCCTTCGGTGGCGGGTTCCACAGATGGCGAATCAAGGGCGTGAAGGCACTCCCGCAAGTGACTCCACTCAGCCAAGGGCGCACCTCGAGAACCACAGACAATCAACAACAACCAATCACAATATCAATTCAAAACAATGCCAATACCAATTACGATATAATCATCCTGCCAATTAACCAAACAACCATCGTATAATCATTTAGACAATAACTGAGTAGGGAAACCCTACCTGGAAAACCAACCACCAAGATCGTTACAATCAGCTAATCAAAATCGTTCTTCAATGAAATCACCTCCTATCAAATATACAATCATACAATCACCATCTAATAAACACAATACTCCCAAAACCCCCAATTTACCCAATTAGGGTTTCAACCAAAATCAATGAAATAACATAAAAACTATACTAGGATCTTACCCATAATACGACGGTCTCAACGGCGTAAAGAACACAACGATCCGACGACTCTAGCCCTTAGGATTTGATAGCAATGAGAGAGAGAGAGAGGGGCAACGTAACTTTGTTTTGTCTTTGTGAAGTTTATAAAAGTGTAAAAATGAAAAGAAACTGATGGATTAAGATTATATATATATTTCTCACGTTGCTATTAAAACCCGTCAAAAATAACCCGTAAAACAAACTTACTCGATCGAGTAAATAACTTACTCGATCGAGTGACCCTTACTCGATCGAGTCCCCAACCTACTCGATCGAGTACCCATCAGCAGAACACTATTTTGTAGACCAAACATACTTACTCGACAGAGTAAGCCCCACTTGATAGAATACCCAAAGACATAGAAAACCGTAGTACTACAGTCTTTCCTCCTTAAAACGAACTTCGTCCCCGAAGTTCAAACTCAACCTATAAAACACGAACTCTTAACACCAACTCCACCAACTATGCCTACCTCCACAACATGACTCACGATATTGTATCCACCACATTATAGTCTGTCCACACTAACTCATACACTTCCAAATACCATCCACCAACGTCGTTAGCTTCGTCTCACTACCTATTATCCACTAGAAAATCCACAATCAAGACACTCATAAACATCAAACGGAATGTTACACCAACAAAATGAATCAAGGTGAAGGAGGAAGGACATGACGGCATCTAGGTTTAGGAGCAAAGAAAAGGAAATGATTTGGGTTTCACGATATTACGATTTATAATTCTTCGTTGAACTCACGTTACTCGATCGAGTAAATAACTTACTCGATCGAGTGGCCTCTACTCGATTGAGTGACTAAGTTACTCGATCGAGTAGCCTCCGCTAGATCGAGTTACCAGCAGTCAAAAGGATTATAACGACAGAAGGTTGGCTCGTAAGGTTTCCGAAGGTCTAGAGAGGTGTCTAAGGTCAGTCAACGACCGTCAACGGGTCTCTAAAAGGATGGGTATTATAGTCTTCCCTCCTTAAAAAGAACTTTGTCCCCGAAGTTCAACTCATCCTCCCCCACGACACAAAGTGAAAAAGAACTTAAGGCAACTGACAACCATCCACCCCGACAAGGACAAACACCACCGTTCGTATCTACCCACCCAGTTATGAACGGTGACCACCCATCATCATCATCTACCTTAGCACACATCATCCAATACAACTTCCTATCGAGTCATCAAACATGCCTTATACATGAGAACAAACCAACACAACTATCCGTTTACTCATTCATCAACTATTTATTCAACAACAATTAGTTATCAATCGTCAAATTGCAGTAAATTACCAATCACTTACACAACAAGCAAAATAGCATTCACTTTAAATTAATTCCACAACATTTATATTATTCCTTTAAATCATTTATATTACCCTCCAAAGTCAACCCACCACCTCCAAAGTCTCCAACCATTTATGGTCGATGAAGTAGTCTCGGTCCAAGGTAGGCACAACTGGAACTATAGGTGTAAGGGCCGAGGAGGCCTCAAAGGTGGTCAACAGCTCAGCTAACCGTGTGGCAATAGCACCATAACCCAAGTACCGGGTCACAGAGGTGGCCATCAAAGCTAGGCTAGCACAGACTATGGTCGGGGCACTAAAAGAAACTCTCGGGGCTCGGGTGGGGTTGAGATAGGCAACTAGCAACATCACCTCATGTGAGTTCAACTTACTCACATCCCTTCGGTCATAAAGTAGACATCTCAAGGCACGAAGAAAGATCTTCAAAGTGACATGTTGAACATCGTTTATCAACATGTTACTCGAAGTAGGGGCGGACTTGCCGGTAAAACAGGGCATATAGCTACTAGCCCCACACTCAGTCGGGATATCCCTGAGGGATCCCTTCTCCGGTCGAGCAAGGCCAAGGTGTGAAGCATACTGATCCATATACAAGAGAAAAGTGGTGTTCATAAGACGAAACTGCACATTCTTAGCTGCTGCGTCATACAAAAAGGAACTCATAAACTCTAGAGTCAAGAAGGGGTAGGAGTGCTTCCTAAGGCGATACAAACCTGTCAAACCCAAGGTTTCAAACATATGCCTCACATCTGTCTCTATCTTAAGGTCCTCGAGGATGATGGTGTCGATACATCGAGTGGGTTTCATACGGTGTTTCAGCAACTCAACAAAAGCCTCTCTTTGCTTAAAGTCAGCAAAGACAATGTTAGGGTACTCAGGAACCGGTGGGACAGTGGGTCCCTGACTCCCCTCCCCAACTTCGGGCTCAGAGGCCCTTCCCCTCTTACTCTGACGGGTCACTCCAGCTGCTCTCGGCATCTGTTTCAACATATGTTTAGGCACACAAACGGACACTCACTTGAACAAAACAAACTTTCAAAGTATACTCATGAAGGAAGAAACAACAATGCAAATCAGTTTTCACCAAAACAATCAACAATTTTCAAAATATGCTACTCCCACGCCTCATAAAAGACGGTCTTATGGCTTTCAAAATACGAAATTTTTTACACTAACTAGAAAATTGGGGTATTAATCCCTCAAAGTAGCTTCACAAAAAGGTAGTTATCATAAAGATTTGGGGTGAATTTCAGTTTGAGGCACTTTTAAGACGGAGTTTTAAGACAAAATTTTGGAAGAAATTGACCAAAATCAACATCAAATATCATACTAACAACATACCTTACTCTATTATCCTTTTTTTATACTCAAAAGACAACAAAAATTCAATTTGTAACCCAAACCCTAGAAATTTCGGTCCATATATACCCCATATTGGTTCGATTTTTCTACTTCTAGCATCAATAATCAACAAACTAGAGCAATTCTACCAAAATACGACAACTATAAACAAAAATCCATGAGTATAAATCGGATTTTTTTTCCAGAAAAACTAACACTTTTATGTGTTTCTAATTGATTAAAAACAATGAAAAAGAATAGCGTTCTTACCTTGAATGATTTTCAAAGAGATTAAACGAACTAGCAAGGAGAAACAAAGAAATCAAGCACAAACTTCACCAAGGTTTTGAGAGAAAATGATGATTATAGAGAAATAGGGTTTGAAGTATGAAGAAATAAGAAGAATAATGGGTTTGGGAAAGTATAAGAATCCCGTCATAACCCGGGTACTGTAGCACTTACTCGATCGAGTAACTCGGGTACTCGATCGAGTGGCCTCGACTCGATCGAGTTGGAGTTACTCGATCGAGTTTTCGCTGGCAATTCCAACATTTTCGATCTAATAACCCCACAACTAGATCGAGTAAGGTCTACTCGGTCGTGTAGGCACTCGTACAAGGTTAAAAGTTACGAGTTCGGTTAACGATTCCTACAAAACAACAACTCGTGTCGATTCCAAAGTATATTTGGAACTCGTCACTGATTATTTCATCCAATTAAGACATATTAATACTAACTCAAACGCCACACAACTATCCTATCCGAACATTACACATGTCACTCCATCCTATACCAAACATTATACAATATGTTTCATCTATGATTTGTTTCAATTAACATGAATATACATATATATATATATATATATATATATATATATATATATATATAATAGCACATTATTCTACTCCTGCCTATGCATATTAAAATTCAACATTCGACATGTGATTATACTACATTAAGCATCCATTTAGCAATTAGCTATCATTTACTATTCACGTTTGTTCAGAGTTCATACTTATCACAACAATTCGACAACAAGATATCTAACATAACTATGCCATGTCACAAGAGTACGCAACAATAATCATCCATTGCATTCCCAAACATTACTTGACAATTTATACTAACTAGGACACATATAAAGACTCACAACTCATTATCACCATCACATGATCAAGTTCTCGTAAGCAACTATTAACACATTCACCATCTCTATTACATCCACACACACACACACTTCCAATGATTCTCAACCCTTCACGATTCATCATTACTATATGCACACACTAGACATTACCATAAACTCCATCACAGCTATATCTAATCTATATATATCATACACAACTATGAACGTAATTCCCGACTCGATATCCCCATACAAGGTGGCTGGCTTAAGCATATTGGGGCCATGATTTTGAAATGAGGGCGCCTTCTCATCCAAAATTGAGCATCTGCTGAGGCTCCAAACATACATACACCAGGTTCATTTTATTATACTCACTACGTTCATTGGGTTCATTAGTTACAGGTTCCAAAATCGTCTCTCTGATACCACTTTGTAACACCCCCATCTACCAAGGAGCCTTAACAAGACCTTCCCTAACAGATAAGAACGTTACCATCTCGGTTGCCCAAGGTGTAACACCCGCAAATTTCCCATTTTGACATTTAAAATTTATTAAACCGTTTGATTACTTTATTTTATATTTTTGAATTTTTTGAATTTAATTAATTTCATGTCAAACACGATTTTTATGAACGTATTATATAAAAGCTCATTTTTATAAAAATACGTATTATTAAATTATATTTTTGAGGCATAATTTATATAAAAATAGATGTATACATATTTTTGGTCGGACAATAATAATAGTGACAGTAACAATATTAGTTTCCGTCTCAAGTTAAAATAAACTCGAGACATTAATCCGTCTAGCTATAGACCGTCACATTTCACTTTGTACATGCTTTAATCCGGGTCAACCAGAAATCGACAACACGCTCACCTACCCCCTTACACCCTACCTCTAAATATCTCCTTTATATATTATTATATATTTTATATAATTCTTTTATTATTATTATATATATTATTATTTACTATTATTATTATGTTGTTGTTGTTGTGGGCCGTGCCCCTTCATACCCACATACTCCTCACTCCTTCTTCATTTTCGAAACAAGCAGCAACAAAACACAAATAGACCGTACGCCATTGTTATGCAAGATTCAAACCCAGATTTCCCTTCCATTTCTCAACCAAACTCCATGATTTTTGACAATTAGCTTCCCCTCCTCATTCTCCTTCTTTACATGTAAGAAAGACGCCATCTTGCCCTCTGTTTCTGTTCGGTCATCTTACATTGGGCTCGAATTTCCTGCCTTTTCCTTCGTTCCTGCGTTTGGAGGTTAGTTGGGATAACTCAGAGTAGCTGTGGACAGGGAGCATGCTGTTTTAAAGAGCAATGAGGTAACAGTGATAGGTTACTCTACAAAAATGTCGAACTTTCGTCTTATAGGTCGTTTTATATGTTTTTGTTCGATAAGGTTTGGTTCTTGCGCCTTTTCTCCTTCATATGTTAATTTCCGTCTCAAATTGTTGTTGGTAATGCTGTTTTGAGTCGGATAATCCGAGTTTGTCTGAGCGAGATTTTCGTGGCTTTGTTCATGGAGTGTCGTTTTAGTTTCCGCCTTGTTCATGACCGAAATGGCTCGTTCTTTTTAGGTTGGTTGGGGTGTCGTTGTGGGAGCCGTGTTGGACGGACTTCGAGTCGATATGGTGGGCACATGTGGTTGTCTCGGCCTGTTTGGGCTCTGTTTTAGAGGTTGTATTACAAGTCGTTTTGGGACGGATATGGTAGCCTGTCGGGACTGTGTATATGCTTGCCCTCTTCGTGTAACATCATCACTTGTATACTCGCTTTTCCCACTTGAAAACCCAGATTTCGGTCTAGGCTTACCTCGGCTTTGAGACTGCAATACGGACTGTTTTTCATGGATTCTAGTAGCCTGTTTCGGCCTATTTTTGGACTGGTTTTGGGATGGGTTATGGAGTAGTGTGAGGGTCAGTGGTGGGTAGACGAATGGTGACTACTTTGGGGGTGGAATAATGGTGGTTGTAGGTGTTTCTTGGGGCGAGAAAGGGGCTGCCCATATGGCTTCCTTTAAATTGTGATGATAAGTGGCTTTGACGCAAGTTCGGTTCATTTGAATTCTTTTATTCCCGTCTCGTATTTTATATAACGTAATTCGTTAATATCGCTCTTTTACACATTTATTCATTTGGGCTTGACTAGTTAATCTAATTGGACTTCTCATCTTTATTTATCTGGTCTTGCATTGCTAATTTAATTGAAATTGTCTCATTAATTTAGTTGGACTTGTCTAGCTTGCTTGTTGGGCCAAATAACCTATGCTATGTAGTGGGCTCATAAATGAGTCACTTGTGCGTGTTTTCCTTTCGTTCCGTAAATCTCACATAGCGTAAATTATTCACTATCGCTTGTCATATTTTATTTAACCGGCATGTTAAATTATAAAATGGAATGTTTAGTAATATAACACAAGTATGAGATATTTATTATAAGTACTGGTAAGAGTCGTATTCTAGATAATGTCTAGTATTGTTCGGTTGTGAGAGTCTTGGTCCTATCGGATACTAGGGGTGAGCCAGAGGCCCTCTAGTTGCGATATGATTCATCGGGAGTGATGTTCTCATCCGTACTTATGGTGATGCAGGCCATAAGTATAATGTGACATTTATAATCCCGTCCCTGAGTCTTGGTCCTGTCGGATACTAGGGGTGAGCCAGAGGCCCTCTAGTTGCGATATGATTCGTCGGGAGTGATGTTCTCATCCATACTTATGGTGATGCAGGCCATAAGTATGAATGTGACATTAATCATCCCGTCCCTGAGTCTTGGTCCTATCGGATACTAGGGGTGAGCCATAGGCCCTCTAGTTGCGATATGATCGTCGGGATTGATGTTCCCAACTGTACATATGGTGAGATGCAAGCCATAAGTATGAATGTGAGATTAATAATCCCGTTCTATGTGCTTATTTTTTGTACTTGTTTGTTGTATTTGGCTATGTTTTAAAGGTAACCGCTGAGCTAGATACTTGTTTGTTGTGCCTCGGATATGTTTTAAATGTAACCTCTGAGTCGGGCACTTGTTTGTTGTATTTGGCCATGTTTTAAAGGTAACCGCTGAGCCAGATACTTGTTTGTTGTGCCTCGGACATGTTTTAAAAGTAACCTCTAAGTCGGGCACTTGTTTGTTGTATTTGGCCATGTTTTAAAGGTAACCGCTGAGCCAGATACTTGTTTGTTGTGCCTCGGACATGTTTTAAAGGTAACCTCTGAGTCGGGCACTTGTTTGTTGTATTTGGCCATGTTTTAAAGGTAATCCTGAGCGGATACTTGTTTGTTGTACCTCGGACATGTTTTAAAGGTAACCTCTGAGTTGGGTACTTGTTTGTAGTATTTGGACATGTTTTAAAGGTAACCGCTGAGCTAGATACTTGTTTGTTGTACCTCGGACATGTTTTAAAGGTAACCTCTGAGTTGGGCACTTGTTTGTAGTATTTGGACATGTTTTAAAGGTAACCGCTGAGCCATATACTTTAGAGGTCGTGCCTTGGACATGTTTTAAAGGTAACCGCTGAGCCAATGTACGTAAGGACTTGTGTCTCGGACATGCTTCAAAGGTAGCCTCTGAGCCGGATGCTTTGCTTATTATGTGATGTTAGTAGTCCCATTTCATATATTGTATGTTGTTTGGTCCTCAAAGTTGGATGTATCATATGTCTTATCTATGATTGACTACGCATGTTTTGAATGTTAGTCTCATGTCTGAGTGCTTGCATCAAATAGTTATATTCATGATGTTCTAATATGTTCTTGTTTATCTGTGTTTCGACATATTGTGGTTGGGAGAACCTTGAGTTACTCCCCACTGACTGTGGCGTTCATGTTTACATGAATGACAGCTGGTGCAGATGCTTACGTGGGGAAGACGTGTGGGCTAGCGAGAACTAAACCCTTGGACCTTAGTTTGCTAGTTTAGAAACCCTTTATTTGTTTATTCGTGGGATATCTTTTCCCCGTTTTCTAGACTTGGGTTGTAATAACCTAAGTTTGTCTATTGTTTTATTTGTTTCATCTCTTAGTGGCACCCGCGTGCTAATCTTTAACTAGTAATTTAAAAGTTTTTTTTAATCTCATAAATTTCCGCTTTAATTTATTAGTTACATTTTCCGCTTTATCGCGGGGTGTCACAGTTGGCATCAGAGCCTATGTTGCTCCCGACGCACACACGTATACCCCAAATTTAAATGTGAACTTGACCTTGAATAATGAACGAGAGATGAGTAGACTTAAGGACCTAAGGTGGTAGTTTGTAGTGTGTTTGCTCTCTGTTAGGTTCTAACATATTTGTTGACTATCATTTAATAATTGTTGTGCCCTTGGATCAATGACCGTGAACTTACCTACAAGAAGATCAAGATTTGGTGCCTATTGCTGGGAATTGAAGATTTGTTCAACTTTTGAAGAATGCTTCTACTTCCTCGTTCTTGTGTACCTTGCCTTGTTCTTTTACTTCTTAATGCTCATTTCTCTTCTAAACTCTCTTCTGTTTTACTTTGGAAGTTACTCTTGTACCCGCTTAACTTGTTCTTTGTTCCTTGCTTATCCTCCTTTTACGCCTTTTGATTGTACTCTTTCTTTTGAAGAATGTTGACCTTGGTTGAAAATTTGACTTTTGTGGAGTTTGTTTGTGGTTGACCCTTAACCCTAGTTTTGAGAGGTCGTGGTATTAGAAAGACTTAGGTAGTGTGAGGAGATATACTTAATGACTCTTATACCTAGTTCCTTGATAAGGTGAGTATATTTGATTAGTGGAATTCTTAGTGTTGTAAAGTGTGAGTTGCATTTGTTACTAAGGTTATAGAACTTGGCCTTATTGTTTATGTTTGGGATTTGAAAAGCTTGGGAAGTCTTAGCGCTTATTTTAGTAACTAGAAAGGATAATGGTATGGTTGACGCCAATTGTTAAGTTAAAGGACATAGTTTCAATTTTTGGTGTTAGGATGAGGAAATATAAGGTGGTAAAGCGTTGTTACAACTAAGATCTTGTTTCTTGGGAACTCGATGGTAAATACCGGATTTGAAAGAATATACCTTGTGATGTTGATGACCCTAATGGATTGGTGACATGATTTGATATTAGTTGGCTCATGAGAATTCTTGAGTTGAGAGAGACTTAGTATTGAGAAGTATTTGTTAACCCTATAGTTTTATAAACCTTGAGGTTGTATTGAGCACTTGAGATGATGGGATGATGTTGTAGATGAGGGTAGTAGAGTGGACTTTCATGAAATAAGACTTTGGATTGACATGTTACTACCTTGTTTGAAATGAGAACCTTGTGGAATATTTGAGGAACCTTTTCTGGGAGTTTAGAGCTTGGTATTGGGATTCTTGATTGAGGGTTTACTTTTCTGAGGAACCCATGGTTGACACTAGTTGGATATGAGTATAGCTTTGTTGGAAACCTTGATCTTGATCTTGTGGAAGTTGTTTGTGGATGTTTGAGGATTTGGAGTGATGAGATCACACTTATTGTGGAGTACCTTGTTTCATGGAATGACTTAGGGTGAAGTAACATAAGTGTTCTGAGGAAATTCTTGGGAGTGTCGTGGTTATAAGTTTTGTTACTAGGAAGTTTTCAGAATCGTTTAGGATGATGTTGTGGTTTGAGGTTTGAGTACCTGGCGTTTCCTTGTTGTCTAATTTCCCTTTTTCCTTGATCACGAGCGTTACCGTTCATACCTCTCTTCCTCGGTCTGTCATGCTCCTCCCTTAAGTTTGATGTTGGTAACCTATGAAACTCCATCTTTGACATCCTTTTAAATTTGACTTCAATACTTACCCTATGAAATTCATCATAGCTCTTTTGATTAGTTAAGTTGAACCCTTTTTTGCATACCAGCAGTATCTATGATGTCTAGGTTACTTTTATTTTGTTCAACTTCTAAACTTTCAAGCTACCAGTTTTAATTCGTTGTTAAAAGTTGATGTTACTTTTACAAACCTTATCTATTTTAGGGGTTTGAAAATGAAAATTTGATTCAATTCCCTACTTATTCTTTGAATATAAACTTATTTATTGTGATTTTAATTGCTAAACCCGAGATTTCTTTAAGTTTTATCCAATTTCTGTTAACTTTGATCTATTTATGATTCCTCTGTCAAAGTTTAATATTACAATTTCAGAAATTTGACTCCTTTTTGAGTTTAAAGGTGAAACTTTTATTTTTATATTGTCTTTTGCAAAAGAAAATTTGAGTGGATTAAATTTTTCTTTTGATTTTAACGTTGATCGGATGTTAGAACTCGTTATTAGAGACGTTTAATAACTTGTTCTACGCTTGTCGGCGAATAATTTGGTTTTATATTTGTCTTTGACTTGGAAAGTTAGCATTCTTGTGTGCACGACAAGAGCAATTTCGTTCCATGAATGAGACTTATACTTTTGAAAACTCTTCATTAATGTTTTTGAAAGCATTTTGATTTTAAATTTATACAAAGGATTTGCCTTTTGACCTTATCCTTGATTTGGAATGTGATGTTCTTGAATACGTAACAAGAACACTTCCGTTCCTTTGATGAGAATCTGGTTTTGTCGGAAAATTTTATTTGAAACATTTGGAAGAATTTTAATTCTTACGATAAGTAACCTTTTAATGTTTTGGTTACCGATTTTTAAAAGTCAAGTTTTATTTTTATATAATCTTTCACTTCTACTTTCAAGTTTCGAGGACGAAACTTTTTAAAAGATGGGGTGATTGTAACACCCGCGAATTTCCCATTTTGACATTTAAAATTTATTAAACCGTTTAATTACTTTATTTTATATTTTTGAATTTTTTGAATTTAATTAATTTCATGTCAAACACGATTTTTATGAGCGTATTATATAAAAGCTAATTTTTATAAAAATACGTATTATTAAATTATATTTTTGAGGCATAATTTATACTCCCTCCAATTCACAATAAACCTCCCTATTTCCTTTTTCGGTTATTCACAATAACCTCCTTATTTCCTTTTTTGGTAAGTGTTTGTGTGGTCCAAATTTAATTGTATGGTGGGGTAGTGTATTTGTGTGGTCCAAATTTAATTATATGGTGGGGTAGTGTGTTTCCTTAATTTTTGTGCCAAAATGAAATGGGAGGTTTATTGTGAATTGGATGGGAGTATAAGAATAGATGTATACATATTTTTGGTCGGACAATAATAATAGTGACAGTAATAATATTAGTTTCCGTCTCAAGTTAAAATAAACTCGCGACATTAATCCGTCTAGCTATAGACCATCACATTTCACTTTGTACATGCTTTAATCCGGGCCAACTAGAAATCGACAACACACTCACCTACCCCCTTACACCCTACCTCTAAATATCTCCTTTATATATTATTATATATTTTATATAATTCTTTTATTATTATTATTATTATATATATTATTATTTACTATTATTATGTTGTTGTTGTTGTTGTGGGCCGTGTCCTTCATACCCACATACTCCTCACTCCTTCTTCTTCATTTTCGAAACAAGCAGCAACAAAACACAAATAGACCGTATGCCATTGTTATGCGAGATTCAAACCCAGATTTCCCTTCCATTTCTCAACCAAACTCCATGATTTTTGTACCATTAGTTTCCCCTCCTCATTCTCCTTCTTTACATGTAAGAAAGACGCCATCTTGCCCTCTATTTCTGTTCGGTCGTCTTACATTGGGCTCGAATTTCCTGCCTTTTCCTTCGTTCCTGCGTTTGGAGGTTAGTTGGGACAACTCAGAGTAGCTGTGGACCGGGAGCATGCTGTTTTAAAGAGCAATGAGGTAACGGTGATAGGTTACTCGACAAAAATGTCAAACTTTCGTCTTATAGGGTCGTTTTATATGTTTTTGTTCGATAAAGTTTGGTTCTTGCGCCTTTTCTCCTTCATATGTTAATTTCCGTCTCAAATTGTTGTTGGTAATGCTGTTTTGAGTCGGATAATCCGAGTTTGTCTGAGCGAGATTTTCGTGGCTTTGTTCATGGAGTGTCGTTTTAGTTTCCGCCTTGTTCATGACTGAAATGGCTCGTTCTTTTTAGGCTGGTTGGGGTGTCGTTGTGGGAGCCGTGTTGGACGGACTTCGAGTCGATATGGTGGTCATAGGTGGTTGTCTCGGCCTATTTGAGCTCTGTTTTAGAGGTCGTATTACAAGTCGTTTTGGGACGGATATGGTAGCCTGTCAGGACTGTGTATATTCTTGCCCTCTTCGTGTAACATCGTCACTTGTATACTCGCTTTTCCCACTTGAAAACCCAGATTTCGGTCTAGGCTTACCTCGGCTTTGAGACTGCAATACGAACTGTTTTTCATGGATTCTAGTAGCCTGTTTCGGTCTATTTTTGGACTAGTTTTGGGATAGGTTATGGAGTAGTGTGAGGGTCAGTGGTGGGTAGACGAATGGTGACTACTTTGGGGGTGGAATGATGGTGGTTGTAGGTGTTTCTTGGGGCGAGAAAGGGGCTGCCCAGATGGCTTTCCTTAAGTTGTGATGATAAGTGGCTTTGGCGCAAGTTCGGTTCATTTGAATTCTTTTATTCCCGTCTCGTATTTTATATAACGTAATTCGTTAATATCGCTCTTTTACACATTTATTCATTTGGGCTTGACTAGTTAATCTAATTGGACTTCTCATCTTTATTTATTTGGTCTTGCATTGCTAATTTAATTGAAATTGTCTCATTAATTTAGTTGGACTTGTCTAGCTTGCTTGTTGGGCCAAATAACCTATGCTATGTAGTGGGCTCATAAATGAGTCACTTGTGTGTGTTTTCCTTTCGTTCCGTAAATCTCACATAGCGTAAATTATTCACTATCGCTTGTCATATTTTATTTAACCGGCATGTTAAACTATAAAATGGAATGTTTAGTAATATAACACAAGTATGAGATATTTATTATAAGTACTGGTAAGAGTCGTATTCTAGATAATGTCTAGTATTGTTCGGTTGTGAGAGTCTTAGTCATATCGAATACTAGGGGTGAGCCAGAGGCCCTCTAGTTGCGATATGATTCGTCGGGAGTGATGTTCTCATCCGTACTTATGGTGATGCAGGCCATAAGTATGATGTGACATTTATAATCCCGTCCCTGAGTCTTGGTCCTATCGGATACTAGGGGTGAGCCAGAGGCCCTCTAGTTGCTATATGATTCGTCGGGAGTGATGTTCCCATCCGTACTTATGGTGATGCAGGTCATAAGTATGAATGTGACATTAATCATCCCGTCCTTGAGTCTTGGTCCTATCGGATACTAGGGGTGAGCCATAGGCCCTCTAGTTGCGATATGATCGTCGGGATTGATGTTCCCATCCGTACATATGGTGAGATGCAAGCCATAAGTATGAATGTGACATTAATAATCCCGTTCTATGTGCTTGTTTGTTGTATTTGGCCATGTTTTAAAGGTAACCGCTGAGCCAGATACTTGTTTGTTGTGCCTCGGACATGTTTTAAAGGTAACCTCTGAGTCGGGCACTTGTTTGTTGTATTTGGCCATGTTTTAAAGGTAACCGCTGAGCCAAATACTTGTTTGTTGTGCCTCAGACATGTTTTAAAGGTAATCCCTGAGTCGGGCACTTGTTTGTTGTATTTGGCCATGTTTTAAAGGTAACCGCTGAGCCAGATACTTGTTTGTTGTGCCTCGGACATGTTTTAAAGGTAACCTCTCAGTCGGGCACTTGTTTGTTGTATTTGGCCATGTTTTAAAGGTAACCGATGAGCCAGATACTTGTTTGTTGTACCTCGGACATGTTTTAAAGGTAACCTCTGAGTCGGGTACTTGTTTGTAGTATTTGGACATGTTTTAAAGGTAACCGCTGAGCCAGATACTTGTTTGTTGTACCTCGGACATGTTTTAAAGGTAACCTCTGAGTCGGGCACTTGTTTGTAGTATTTGGACATGTTTTAAAGGTAACCGCTGAGCCAGATACTTTAGAGGTCGTGCCTTGGACTTGTTTTAAAGGTAACCGCTGAGCCAAGGTACGTAAGGACTTGTGTCTTGGACATGCTTTAAAGGTAGCCTCTGAGCCGAATGCTTTGCTTATTATGTGATGTTAGTAGTCCCATTTCATATATTGTATGTTGTTTGGTTCTCAAAGTTGGATGTATCATATGCCTTATCTATGATTGACTACGCATGTTTTGAATGTTAGTCTCATGTCTGAGTGCTTGCATCAAATAGTTATATTCATGATGCTCTAATATGTTCTTGTTTATCTGTGTTTCGACATATTGTGGCTGGGAGAACCTTGAGTTACTCCCCACTGACTGTGGCGTTCATGTTTACATGAATAACAGGTGGTGCAAATGCTTACGTGGGGAAGACGTGTGGGCTAGCGAGAACTAAACCCTTGGACCTTAGTTTGCTAGTTTAGAAACCCTTTATTTGTTTATTCGTGGGATATCTTTTCCCCGTTTTCTAGACTTGGGTTGTAATAACCTAAGTTTGTCTATTGTTTTATTTGTTTCATCTCTTAGTGGCACCCGCGTGCTAATTTTTAACTAGTAATTTAAAAGTTTTTTTTTTAATCTCATAAATTTCCGCTTTAATTTATTAGTTACATTTTCCGCTTTATCGCGGGGTGTCACACAAGGAACAATAATAATCAAAAGTCGGTAGAAGAACAATTATATTAAACTACAAGTGCTTAACAAAAATAAAAGATACAACTCGTGACAACTATCAACTATGTGAAACTATCTCTGTCGTGACTCGTGGTAGACTTATCCCTCCAAGAACCCAGCTATGATCCAGACATCAACCTGCTAAGACCGACTGCTCACCATAGTGGATCACGGCAGACACAACACAAGAAGAAAACACAACAACACCACACAAGGTCAGTAACTGAAGGGACACCCCAAAAGTAGACACAACAAGACACACAAACATACATACACCACCTCCTCTAATCACCCACACCTCTGACTGCCCGATGGTCCAATCCTGCCAGATTACCAATCGTAACCAGTAATCCACACCACCAGTGGGGGACCGCAGCCATTCCCACCTAAGCCCCGCTCATCTAATCTGAGCGATAACCCATGTTCCTTAATGTGCACATCCCCTCTGTGGCGGGTTCCGCAGAGGGCGAATCAAGGGCGTGAAGCCACTCCCGCAAGTGACTCCACTCAGCCGAGGGCGCACCTCGCGAACCAGAGACAAACAAACAACAACGACCAGCAACAACCAAACCACCCACCAACAACGATACTAAAACCAATTATACAATACAATCGACACACTAGACAACCAACAGTACTGTGTAGGAAAACCTACCTCTAGCAAACCGCAGCGATTCCGCACACGACCATAAGACAACAAGCAACCACCATAACGACCTATAACAAACAGTATAACAATCTATTACTACTACCATAAACACAACTAAAACCAAGGAAGACGATGATGATGACGACACATACCTATACATAGCATTCCGGCGACAAGACCGCTACCCGACTCAAGCATCCCATCCCCATGGTGTATCCCCCCCTCAAAGGCTCCAACAAGATGAATCAAGGTGAAGGAGGAAGGACATGACGACATCTAGGTTTAGGAGCATAGGAAAGGAAATGATTTGGGTTTCACGATATTACGATTTATAATTCCCCCGCTGAACTCACGTTACTCGATCGAGTAAATAACTTACTCGATCGAGTGGCCTCTACTCGATTGAGTGACTAAGTTACTCGATCGAGTAGCCTCCGCTAGATCGAGTTACCAGCACTCAAAAGGGTTATAACGACACAAGGTTGGCTCGTAAGGTTTCCGAAGTCTAGATAGGTGTCTAAGGTTAGTCAACGACGGTCAACGGGTCTCTAAAAGGACGGGTATTACATCGGGACTGTAGTTCACTCACGTGAGGGTATTATATGAGTTTCTTCAGATCTCTAAACAATACCATAATCATTAATTTGGTGTCATTTACGAGTAGAGCGATTATAAATAATATTGATCATTTTTTCTCCACTCCTCTTTTATCTATGTGGGTCACTCGCGTACGGGTCTTTATATGAGTTTCTTCACAACTCTAATCAATCTCATAATCATTCTTCTACATTTGTCCATTCAAATATTTTTTTATAGTATAATCATTAAATTTTTAAGAGACTTACATATCAATCTATTTATTATCTGTATATGCCCGTGCAATTTGTACGGGGCTAAACTAATATTTGTATTAAAAGATAGGAAAATAGAAATATGAAAAGATTGTAACATAATCAAAATATCTGTTAACGTGTACTTAGTATTGGGAGAGTGTTTGGTTGGAGCTTTTGCCATAGATGTACTACATTCATTATTTGGTCGGAACATTTTGGAAAAAAGAAAAAAAAGAAAAATTTTATATCGATTCTCCAGCTGATTCTTACTCCAATAGACTGACTTGTCTCTACACTCTCTCTCTCTCTTTCTCCATCCGAAAATCCACCAAAAACCCCTCTAAAAATTGATTCAACATCAATTTCACCATTAAAATCATAGATCGCCAGGTACAGTTTATCATCAACACTGCTATTTCTTTTAATCACTCTTTAACAAATTGTATTATCTAATGTCTACTCTTTCTCCTGTTTAGTCTTTGTATCCTAAGTATTTTTGAGGATGCCCTTTTTAATTACTCCCCGTACCGGTCATTTGTTTGCCTATTCCATTTTGAGATGTTGAGTCAATTATTTGCCTTTCCATTTTAAGGAATGCCTTTGATAGACAAGTGGATCCTCCACTCTCAATTTGGTTCACTTGTCATCTCATAATTACCCTCGTCTTCTTTCATTGGTCTTTGTGTCAAAACCCAAGTCAAACAAATGACCAGGACGGAGGGAGTATATGTTTAATTGTTAATGATTTTGCATTTATGATGATTTGTGCTTTTAAATTGCTGTAAATTTGACCCAGTTTATATGGCTATGGCTTTTTCAATTTTTATGACAGCAGATGTTGGTTTTCATGTACAAATATAATGTGTATTCAACTATTTAAATATTTGAATTCGAGTTATCGAATACGGAATAGATTAGTAAATATTGGCAAAAATGACCGCTTTGCTAGAACTATTTCCCCCACAGTTGTGCTTCACGGAAATGAGACAAAAGTTTGTTTCTATAATGCTAGATAGTGGAACATGGACCGGAATCGACTAAACCGAGCTCGTTGCTCCGGACCTATCCCTTCCGAAGAATCCGTATTGGATCTTGAGAAGAACTGTTGTGGTGTTTATAATTTTCCTTCTTCAACTCCTTCGCCACTTCAGCCCTTTGTGTCTGCTGGCCAGCATTCCGAGAGTAGTGCCGCTTATTTTTCGTGGCCCACCTCCTGTCGGATAAGTGATGCTGCTGAAGAGAGGGCTAACTATTTTGCAAACCTTCAGAAAGGAGTTCTCCCTGAAACGATTGGGCGATTACCTCAAGGGCAACAGGCAACAACTTTACTTGAATTGATGACTATTAGGGCGTTTCATAGCAAAATCTTACGTTGCTATAGTCTAGGCACTGCAATTGGTTTTCGTATTAGAAAGGGTGTGTTGACGGACATACCGGCTATCCTTGTCTTCGTTTCTCGGAAAGTGCACAAGCAATGGCTCACTCCCATCCAGTGTTTACCAACTGCTTTGGAGGTGAGTTGTATAATTCTTGATTCAGTCATCGTTTGTAAGACAAAGTCACCAACTCAAATACCTGTCTATTGTATATGGTTAACGAGTTATTTAAGTTTTGTGTCTTTGATTTTCGTGGATGATTATATTAATACCGACTGCATGCCTTGTTTTGGACTGTCTGATTCTCTTCAATTAGGGATTTATCCTCTTCCCTTCTTTGTTGGCTGGCTTGTTTTCACACCATCCCTAAAATTCCACTTTGCTTCTGAGCATTTATGAAGAATGTATCTACCAGTAGAAAGGTGTACACAGAAGTGTACAACTATATCAACAAATTAAGTAAATCCAACACTGTTTCTTTCGTACAACATGTAATGTTAAAAGTGTAATCTGGAGAACAACGGTTTCCAAAGCCGTCCGATAGCCCACTGCCGGTCAGTCTATGAGGGGTGGAGGATATTTTTAGTTCTTGAGGTTTAATTTTTGACACATTTTTCATTATGTGAATCAACCCCTCTGTCAACATAGAGTAAGGCTGCATACATCGGACTTCCTCATACCCTTCCATTTGTGGGAATTCTTGAGGGACAAGGGTAATGTGGAATACCTTGAGGGTATAGGGTAATGCTGTTGTTGATTCCCTTTTTTCCTTGTACTGTGCATGAAACTGGTAAGTGGTCACAGTTATTTACTGTAATCTGTTAAGCACTTGTTGTATGACAAAAACTAATGGCTTCAACAACTACTATTAGGGACCAGGAGGAGTTTGGTGTGACGTGGATGTGCTGGAATTCTCGTATTTTGGGGCCCCCGAGCCTGCACCAAAAGAGCAACTTTATACAGAGATTGTGGATGATTTGCGTGGGAATGATCCATGTATTGGTTCAGGTTCTCAGGTATTATTTTTTTTGGAACAGTGTTATCTTTTTATTATTTTTCCAGCTAAGCTTTGGGGAAGTCTCTTCACTACGCCATTTTTTTTCATTTATCCCCATTTTCCATTTATGGTTTATTACTCATTTAGCTCCACTTGCAAATCTAGCTACTTTTTGTATCCAAAATGGCCGTTTTATCATCAATTATTTTTCTCTTTTTAGCCCCATAAGTGAAAATAGCCCCATTTTGTATCCAAAATGGCCATTTCCAAATGAACCAAGATGAAAATTGCGTCAATAACTGCATCAAAGGACAGGTACTTTACAAAAAGAAACGAGTCTTTGGCTCCATTGGAAATGGAAACTGAAAATAACCTCCTGTGCCCTACTTTTCTCTCTCTCTTTTTTCCCTCCCTTAAATCTGTATGCCAAACCTCAGTGGGGCTAAATGAGAAAAATGGAGGCACACTTTTATCTTTTTGGTGTAAAAAGAGTAGTAACTCTAAGGACCGTTTAATTCTGTGTGTTTTGAAGAGGTCATGACTACCACCATTAAGTGACTTTCTTGACCAATTAATCTAGCTGAGATCTGAACCATTTGTATCATTTCACTCTTCATTTCATTTGGGTGGTGAGAGTTGAGAACATAGGCTATGACCTTGTCACTCAATCTTCTACAAGCCTCAAAAACTTATTTTGAATAAAATCCATTAAAGTGACAATTCAACAAACGCCAGGGAGTTATGCTATTAAATATTGCGTATGATACTACATTTTGACTGAGTTATCAAGGTTTTAAGGTTACCGCAACCGCATTTTGAGGTAATGTCGGGCATTTACAGCCACAACGGCCAAAGTCAGATCAGCCCGATTTTAAGAGAGTCTCAAATCAAGATTCAAGTCCATGTTGTCACTTACCATGCCATTATTTATTTAAACAAAAACTCATGCATTTAAAGCTGGTCATATCTGTAAGTAGTCATTCCATTCTTATTCATATATAATTTTGGCATTCAACAATTGGTAGTGTATTACATAAAACATAATGAAAAGTAGAAAAACTCTAGCGAGGATATCTTGCTTGGAGGGCCTGCAGTTTTTGGAGAATGTGCTAATGACAGATATCTAGCATCTCTTTATTGGTCTGGTAACTTTAACATTGGTTTGTTTTTCTCTTTTATTGTCTTCTCTTGTATGCCCCTGTTTTTCGTTTTTGCTTCTAAATTCTAAATAATACTTTTCAAATATGCTTATGTACTAGGTTGCTAGCCAAGAGACTTATGGTACGCTGGGTGCTATCGTGAGGAGCCAAACTGGAAGTAGACAAGTTGGTTTCCTTACAAACCGTCATGTTGCAGTTGACTTGGATTATCCAAGTCAGAAGATGTTTCATCCCCTACCGCCAAATCTTGGTCCTGGAGTGTATCTTGGTGCTGTGGAGAGGGCGACATCATTCATTACAGATGACCTGTGGTATGGCATCTTCGCTGGAATGAACCCAGGTGCGTTATTCCTGGCCCATTTATCCTGCTGCTATTTATCTCTTGTCCAATAACACATGCATGTTTGAGTGAATGGATTCACAATTGCGTTGTGAATTTGTGATATTTCCAACAACATTACCCTAGTGCCTAGTGCTAGAAGGACTCCTGCAATTGCCGGGTAAGGGGTGTGGGATGTATGGAGCCTTAGGGCAAAAAGATTGTATCCAACTACCCATATGACCCAAAATGAATATTTTATCGAGACTTGTATCAGATGATTAGTACTTCACGAAAAAAAGAAGCGCACTCAGTCTAATGAGTCAATTTGGTTACAATGTGCTCCTTTTGACCCGGTCAAATTTTTGCATTTTCCTTGGATCTCTCGGTAAATTTTTCAGTAAACTGTTTTGGGAGTTTTTGTGATTGAGTTACTTAATTGTTCCTAGTTAAATCAAGACAGCAGTAGGACTTTGCTTGAACTTTCTTGGGGTACATTTTTTTTGCTGAGCAGCGTCCACATTTTTTTTCTTAATTTACAGAGACGTTTGTAAGAGCAGATGGTGCATTCATTCCCTTTGCTGATGATTTTGACATGTCAAACATAACTACATGCGTAAAAGGTGTCGGAGACATCGGAGATGTGAAACATATAGATTTACAATCTCCTATCAATAGCTTAATTGGAAAACGAGTTAGGAAAGTTGGTCGAAGTTCTGGCCTGACAACCGGCATCGTATTAGCCTATGCTCTGGAGTACAATGATGAAAAGGGCATATGCTTCTTGACTGACTATCTTGTGGTGGGTGAGAATCAGCAGACCTTTGACCTGGAAGGAGACAGTGGAAGCCTCATTATGTTAATAGGGGAAAATGGGGAGAAGCCACGCCCAATCGGAATCATATGGGGTGGAACTGCTAATCGTGGTCGTTTAAAATTAAAAGTTGGCCATGCACCCGAAAATTGGACTAGCGGAGTTGATCTAGGGCGGCTTCTCAATCTGCTTGAGCTTGATCTCATTACCAGTAGCCAACAGCTGAAAGGTATTCATTTTGTAAATTTAGGTGTTGTTTGGCCTAGTTTATGTGAAATAGCTTTTACTTTCTAGAATGAATTTTTTCATAAACTATTTTTTGAAAAAGTTGTGGTTGTTTGGCCTAACTTTTGTAAAAGTAGTTTCTTAACAAATTGATGTGTTTAGCCTGCTACTGTTTTTTAGTTTTTTTTTTTCTTTGGTTTTCATAATCCTAAGAGTTTTTGGGAGAAGTAGAAGCAGAAGCATCAATTTGGTGCTTCTGTTTCTAGTAGCTTTTTATTAACTTCTGACTTTTCAAAAGTAGTTTTTTATCTTCCTAAATTATAGTGTTTGACCCAAATTCTACTTTTACAATTAGAAAAGCACTTAAAAAACTTGGCCAAACACCCCCTTAGTGTCATTTTGAAGCAACATCTATTTAGTGCATGTTTGGCCTCACTTCTCAAAAATGAGTTTTTGTTTTTCAAGCTTAATAAATTTAAAAGCTAATACTCCCTCCAATCCACACCAATGGAGGGCGGAATATGGGTTATTTAAGAAAAGGGGAAAAGTGAGGGGTAAAGTTGGAAAGTTTGATTGGGGCCACTTGAATAAATTAATGTTTTAATTGGGTTTAGGTGGGTTAAATGCTTAAATGGGTGCTGGGTGAGTGAGCCATTTGATGGCAAACTTGTAAATAGGTAGTGGGTATAAAAATAACTTAGTCATTTTTTAGGCCAAATAAGTTTTGTTACCATTGGTGTGGATCGTCCGTTTTAGATAATTGTTACCATTGGTGTGGATCTGAGGGAGTAGTAGATTCTCAAAAGCTCAAATACCATCTATTTGCCCATAAAAATAGAAGCATCAATTTGATGTTTTTGTTTCTTGAAAACTACTTTTGGAAAATTAAGCTTAAAAAATAGAAACTCAATTTAAGCAAACTAGGCCAAACATGCTCTTAATTTTCTAGAAGTGTTTTTCAAAAGTAGAAGCATCAAATTGTTGCTTCTATTTTTATGGGCAAAAATATAGATTTTTAGCTTTTGAGAATTTTGAGAATTTTAACTTTTAAAAAATGTCGTGTTTGGCCAAAAAATGCTTTTAAGTCCAAAAACAATTTTACAAGCTAGGCCAAACATACACTTAGTATGTGTTTGGCCAAGATTAAAAAAGAGTTTTTGTTTCCCAAAACTAGAAGTTGTGCCAAACGCCCAGTTTTTAAAAAATAGAAGCCGTTTTTCTAAAGCTCAAATCCACTTTTTCACCCAAAAAAACAGAAACATCAAATTGATGCTTCTGTTTCTATTTCTTCCAAAACCAACTATAAACTTCCAACTTTGTTTAGGTAAATTATTATTTCAAGGCATGATGTAACTGTAACATTAAAAAACCATAAAATAAAATACATATTTATAGTCTAGTATTATAAAAATGGGTACTAATTAAAAAATATAACAAGTATTATGAAAAGATTAAGAAAAAACATAAAAAAAGGTCACATTTTTTTATGCATAAATAAATTGGATTCACAATAAATTATACTCCGTATTGTACTGAGTACAGTAACTATTGTGCGCCACCATCGTATGGAGCGAGACTGCGAGAGACAAAAAGTGAGCATTTTACGATAAATAATGATCATTTCTTTATGTTAAAAAGTGACCACTAATAAAAATTAGTTCCTTTATAAAAAAATAAAACACTGTCATTTTTTAACAAAAAATGGCGACTTTTTAAGCAATCGTACTATACAACGGTCTTATAGTATAATTTACAATATAGTATAATCCGTACCTATTTCATTTATCTATGATTCTATATTTCTATATATGTTGATGGAAAATATATTTATACAACAATAAATGAATTCAAAAAAAACTAAAACAAGTAAATTAGGTAAAACACTAGAAATTATAAAAAACACTTATTATGAGCTTAACCAAACATACCCTAACTTTTAGAAAAAACAGTTTTTTTAAAAATTACCTTTGAAAAACAGAAACTATATTTTAAAAACAGGGCCAAACATGCTCTTAATCTAATTTAGAAATGTGCTGTGTTATTTGTCTATGCGAACTTGTTATTTGACACCTGCAACTAGGCAACGAGCCCCCATTTTGGACGAGTACTGGGATCTTAAGTACACGTTCCTGCTAGATAGCTAAATTATATTTGTCATTAGCAGAGTGAGGAACTAACAAGGATCTAGTACAGACTTGGGTTTCAGGTACCCAGAGATACCCAGGGCAATCTTATGTGTTAGTTTGTCTCTGTTAATACCAGTTTCCAGGAAGTGCATGGATGGTTTATGCGAAATATTTGTTTTCTATGAAGGGGTAGTTCCTAGTTCGGTTGTTTTTATACTCTATAGTAGGATTTATATAATTTCCGAGGTGGCCTCCTGCTTTTTTTTTATTCCTTAAAAATTACTACTCCCCATTCATTTGTATCCACTTTATTTTCCTTTTTTGGCCTTTTAGACCAACTCACTGCATTTCCATTTTTGGGTAATTTTTGACGGTAAAATGAAACATATCCTCTCAATAGTATGTGGTTCCACCTTCAATCAACTTGACATATATGCCCAAACCTTCCCATTACTTAAAACTTGGACAATTTGGAAATAATGTAGTGAATACAAAGTAATGGAGGAAGTATCACATGCTATTGCATCTTTCTTAGAGAGATTTAGCCACATGCCATGTGTATGTAACGCAAAGAAGGTGCGTCTGATTATAGTGGCAGTGCAAGAACAAGTGGCTGCCTCAGTAACAGCCATGAATTCCGCTGTGGGTGATTCGTCTCCAACAGATGGACTACCATTGGACAAAAGCAAGGAGTTTCAGCCCTTGGGCCTGCAGATCCAGCATCTTCCCATCGAAAACGGGCCTCCTGGCCCCGACATGAATTCATCGGCAATGGAGACAGAATTCGATCTAGAAGATGCAGCTCAGGTTGCCCCAAGTGTAGAGCATCAGTTTATTCCCAACTTCCTGAGACAGTCACCTCTTCATAAAAGTGACCAAGAGGAGATGAAAGTTTCGGAAAATCTCTCGGCCCTCAGGAACGGTTCCGATGAGGATCTTTACGTGTCGTTGCAATTAGGTGACAACGAGTTGAAGAGAAGGCGATCGGATGCATCAACAAGCTCTGATGAACCGAAATAATGGTCGAGTTGTAGTTTTGTCCATATGGGTAATTTCATGTCGGTAATGTGGTTAATTCAGCATGCAACGACCAGAATGTAATGGTTGTTCTGGCTGTTCAACAGTGGAAATATTTTGTATGATTATCTTCAGTATTTTCTAAGATATCAATGTCATGTATATGTTCCAATGTGTAATAGTACTAATGACCCTATTTCATTGAAGTTGATTTGGCCATGTTTCTATTGAACTGGCTGCTCGCCCTTTTTTTGTACCGACGATTCTGCTTTTTGATAAACAATTGCCCTAAAAGTACACATTACATTAGCATATACTTGCGGCTTTAAGTCGGCCTCAATAGTCCCAGCTTTTGGATATTCATCTTTTATCCCAAATTGTCATTTTCTCATATTAATCTAACAATACCGAAATGTCTATAAGGGGCCATAATGATAAAATGTTCCAGGTTGAAGCTCATCGTCGAGGTCAAGTTGATTTCTTGTTAGCCGAGAAACATGAAAAACATCCACCTAAAACTGCCAACAGACTAAAACCCACAAGAACCAGAAACAAACCACCCATAACTCCACACCTAATGACAGATGTAACAATTCCATGGCCAAAGGTAACAACACATAAATAAACACAGTAAATATTTTTCTACTAAACTCATTTGGAGAGAACTTGAGGGTCATATCTCCCGGTGTCAATTTCCACCCTATTTCATCTTAGCCTGGGTAAACAGAAGTACAAAACATGGCTAACTCGAGGGTCATATTTCCCAGCCCAAACATTTCCACCCTATTTCATCTTAGTTCTTAGCCTCGAAAAAGCCAGTACATAGAACCACCCTTTGCCTTTCCCATTTTCTATACTTCTTATAAAAGAGGATGGTACTCTGACACTTATTTGAGTGGCTTAAGTCCTTGTATGACGTCATAATTTGCATGTTTGTCATTCTTCATTTTTTTATATGCTTTCTACTGGCGACTATAATTTTCACCGCATTATTCGACAACGACACCGCAATTGTCGACCAATCGTCTGTTCACATCCAAAACAACACACAAATTCAATAAATCAACTTACTGAACATAAATCATTCGCCGTATTATTCGACAACGACACCGCAATTGTGGACCAATCGTCTGTTCACATCCAAAACAACACACAAATTAAATAAATCAACTTACTTCAACATAAATAAATAATTACAAAACCCTAATTAGTATTTAGGGGGATTATTTGGGGGTGATTTGGGAGATATAATCGTCGTCGAAGTTGTTTTTAATGGTTTTTTTAGAGCATAACGCTTGGATGATGACGTTAATGAATGTGGTTGGTTTAGAGTGTTTGTTGTGTTACCATATTATTTAATTGAGACCATATTATTTAATTCATCTATTCCAATTATTTGTACTTCCCATTTCATTAATTTTTTTTTTTCGATTTCTATGTTTCTATCATTTAAGTTTATTATTTGTACTTCCCATTTCATTACTTTTTTTTTTTTTTCGATTTCTATGTTTCTATCATTTTAGTTTATATTTTACTTTGTATGTTTATTTTCAATATTATTCAAATTCAATAGCTATACCGTCCGGATTGCTTATTTGGTTTCTTTTAGTTTTGAAGGCTTTCCGATATGCATTTAACGGCTGAATTGAACAAAAAAAGATAAACATTAGGTGAGGTAATAAAAATTTATTTCTTTAATTTTTGTTTCAGGTAGAGTTTTTTTTTTTGTATTAGAGAACATTGTGCTTATAAGTTTGTATGAGTTTTGGTGTTTTAATACTTATTGTTTTTTTTTCTTCGTAGTTTGTCTTACAAATATTTTTAACAAGTGTTGATGATTTGCTACTACGAAAAATTAAATGCTATTTCTTTTTTTTTTTCGGGTCCATTTTACATATAGTTTGAGATTACTCAAAATTTTACATATACAAAGTACTCGAGATTGCATCGAAGCTAAAATGGTATCATTGCTTTATGAGTATAGGTTTGGTCTAGAGACCATGAATTTGGAATTGGTAATGGTACGCAAGAAATCAGTCAAAAGAGATTAGTTTGGGTTGTCATATAGATATAAACAAAGTTGAAGATAAGAGGTGTGAAGAGCCACGCGCTGAGGAAAATGAAATAATGCACGCTCTTTGGAATTTCCAACAGCTGGGAAGTGGATCGGTCAGTTTTGAAGCTACGTGGAATATTTAGATTATTTTATTTGTGAATAACTGAATCAAAGTAGTGAATCAATCAAATGATGCTCAGTTAGTCTCTCTTAAATTAAATATATCCGTCGAACAATTAAAATGAGTTAAGTTTTATAAGACAACGTTGAGAAATTCAATATGGCAGCTTCGCAAATGATAGGTTTACTTGCATTTGCTTTAACACATGGATTAGGACGATAATAATCATTGTTATATGTTTAATGCTATACTTCATTTTCTTTACTACATCTAAATCTCCATAAAAAAATTTTGTTTTCTTGTAGGACATATCTGTTGAAATTTTGCGACGTGTGGTACTTCACCCGTCACAAGTTACCCGTCACAAACTTGAATCAGCACAAACTTGTGATATATCTGTCACAATAGAGACTTATTGAAGAAATAAATAACACTAAATCTATCAACTAAAATGTGTGTGCTTCGTTTAAATTATTCTTTGTACTTACTTTGAGTATAAAGATTTATGGACCCTAAAAATTAAATCAGTTCATTAGTAATTAACGTACAGAAATGATAAACACATAAAGAAAAGGTAAAGAAATTCGCAAATTGTAATTTAATACGGACTTGTTTCACGTTTGAAATAAGACGGATACAAATATTGTCCTTTTTTTTTAAAAAAAATGTAACCATTAAATCTGGAGAACGTTTTAACTAGAGATGTCAATTTTTACACTGAAAATGAAGTGAAAAAGATTATAAACATGTTGCCGTAGAATAATTTTTTTTTTATTCTAGAATGCCTACATGTTATCCATCTTATTTAAGACGAAAAACAACCGTCTGAAACAAGACGCACTGAAAGAAGTTATCAAACGGAGTACACAAACACAACTTCAATAGTTGACACACTTAAAAATAACTACTACTATGCACATCATCTAGCATAGAAAAAACGCAAAATCTTATTTCAGACGGGCACTTTTCCCGTCTGAAATAAGACCGGTAAAATGTTGCCATTTTTTAATAAAATGTAAGCAGTTAATCTACAAAATGTTATCACTAGAGGTGTCACTTTTTACCCTGAAAATAGTGGGAAAAATAATGGTAACATGTTATTAGAAAAATACGAACATTTTACTGTCAAATAATAACACGTTGTCTGTCTTATTTCAGACCAAAAGCAATGGTCTGAAGCAAGACGCAATGTAGAAAAAGAAGACTACTACCAACACTCCATTTATTATTCAGAGATTTTTTACTAATTTATGAATTGTGAGTGTCTTACAACTAATGTATGAATTGTGAGTGGCCTACATTAATTGTCTTCTTCTGCAATGTTTGCTTCTTGCATTGATAAGGTGATAAGTTTGCATTAAACTTTTCTGATTTTTAAGCTGCACATACATATCTTCCGGACAGTTGTGTAATGCCATGCATGTTTCCCTTTCTTATACTCTTCATGCATATCGGCTATTACTCAGAAAGATGTGCGTATGCCATTATTTTTTAGATAGTCACAAAATTAATATTTTTATTTGCAGAATGCACCTATGTTTTCTATAAATACATGAGTACCTACACTTCATTTTCCTTTATCACGAAAGCACATAAAAAGGAAAAAATTTCTGCTTATACATTCTCTTTCTACGCTTTACATCAAGCTTAAATCGTTAATACGTTTACCTAATTTTCAAGTGCAGTTTGCAGGTAATTGCATTTAATCATTTAATGTGTATGTAATTTTAAATTAAGATATTAACTGTTGAGAATTGAATAGTTCTATTTTAACGTGTATATCTGTTTGTATTGTAAAATATTAACAAATACATATTACTTTTAAAAGTGCAGCTGAATTTTTCAAATCAGAAAAGGAGCAGAGTTTAGTGTGAAATCTGTAAAGACTTTTTAAGGTCAGTATGTGCTGAGAAATGTTATTTAATATTATTTACTTATAGTTTTAACGCTTTATTAATATCATATTGGTTAGATGTTATATTTTTTTTATGTAAAAAAAAAATTGTTCGTTACGTTGCAACTATTAAGCGTCTCAAAATTAGTATCTACGATTTGTTAAATTCATATTAAAAAAAAACAAAAAAAATTAAGAATATTCAACTGCTCTACTTTTTCTTTTTTTTTTTAATAATTTTTAAAACTTTTTAAGATTTAGTTAAATTTTTACAAATTGAAGTCAATAAAAATATTAGTTAGATAAAACAATAAAAAAATTTAAATAATAGTCGTGAAACCACCTAAATGAATTGTAGAAGTACACTTCTCATAACGTTTATCTCTTACTAAAAGCAACTTCAAATCCATAAATGATGTTGTTTGCATCGAAATATAGTTATTTAAAGACGAAAAGTGTTATTGTTGTATTACTTCAGTAAAAGTTTATAACTAATTTTACGTACTAGCATAAGTCAGTTTAGAGTGTCGATTTAAAACGGGAAAAATACGCATTTCATTTTTATTTTTGGCGAATAATCAAACAGTTGATAAATATAATTGTATAAAGTAAATTTATTATACAGAGATTTACTTATAAAGTTTAGGAAAAGCTAAAAAAAATATCAAATTTAAAACATCATATTCGTCGTTGTAAATCGACTATGCCAAAAAAAAAAAAAAATCCAAAAGATACTAACATTCCGAAAATATACAACTGTTGTATGTAGGGTAAAATTTATTGCCGGCCAAAAAGGTTTGTGCGATATAAAATATAAAATTACAATGTAAGTTAACTTACATAAACGCTTACATACACTCAAGAAGAGGTATAGTACTCAATTTCCTAAGTTTAAAACTACCAATAATCATAATCTATTTCGTTAGTTTAACATAAAAACTTTTAATTTTTTTTTCTCTGATTGCGTTTTTCTTTTAGTTAATTACTAATTATTTTATGAATGAATATCATATCGCCCGTACTTTTACTTTGAAAAAATTGTATAAGAACAGTTTATATATACTATACCGACAAAATGTATAACGTAGAGAATACATATGATATAAGAACACGAAATGAGGAATGCTAATGATTAGCATTTTTTAAAGAAAAAAAAATTACAAAAAAAAAAATCCAAAACATACTAAAATTACGAAAATAGGCAACTATTGTATCTAGGGTAAAATTCAATATCGTCGAAAAAGCTTTGCGCGATATAAAATACAAAATTACAGTATAAGTTAAATTACATAAACGATGACATACACTCAAGATATATTGTACTCTATTTCCTAATTTTAAAACTAACAATAGTCGTAATCTATTTCGTTAGTTTAGCATAAAAACTTTACAATTTTTTTTTTTTTTTTTTTTTTTTTTTTCCTTCGACTGCGTTTTTCTTTTAGTTAATTACTAATATTTTTATGAGTGAATATCATATTGCATGTACTTTTATTTTGAAAAAAAAAAAATTATGTAATCAATAAGTTAATATTATGGTGAATTATAATTTCGTTTAAACTTATTAGTAAATATTGTTTATTTTAAAACAATTTCTTTATATTTTTATTACAGCTAAACATATTTTTTTTTAAAAAAATTTTTACTATTGGAAGCATTTACCTACATTATGTTATATCTTAGAAAATTTCTTATTATTTTTTAAAATTATTTTAAATACAAGGTTTCATTAATTGTTTTCCCAAATAGGAAAAAATATTGTAAACCCTTTTTTTATATTCTTTTTTATATACCGAAAATCAAATAAGTGTTTGATATTATATTTTTTTTGTAAACAATTTTATCATATTTTGATTACAGCTACAATTAATTTATTTTGTTTTAAAATTTAAAGTCTTGGAAACATTTAACTACATTTTGTTATATCTCAAATAATTTCTTATTATTTTTTTAAATTATTTTAAATAAAAGGTTTCATTAATTGTTTTATAAAATAGGAAAAAATATTTTAAAACTTTTTATTATATTTTTTTATATAACGAGAATTATATAAGTGTTTAATATTATTTTATGATTTTTATTTCTGAATTTTTTTTCTTTCCATAATTCATAAATGAAAATCGTTTACTCTATCTTACTATCTATCACATTTTATTTATAAGGAAAATTAAATTTACTTTTTTTTTTATGTTTTTTTTGTGGTGTTCTGTACGTAAAAATCGCAACAAAATACTAGAGAAAACCAATTACGCATAGCTAATTTATTTAAATTAATTTACACGTTAATGTTGTTTGGAGAATTATTTGTTTATTTTCGTATTTTTTATTTTTTATTTTTTTATTGTTTTATGTACAGTTGTTTTATTTAGATATTTTACTTGTGTTTTTAGCAGAGGTGCTTTCATATTCATAAAAGCTATAGAATATGAATCTACTGAAAACCATTGCATCGTGCTCCCGTATAAATAAACCCCAAAAGAAAAGTCGTTCAATTTCATCACCTACTATTCTAAAGGGTAAAGACGTCTCCCTGCAAACATATATAGCTGTTTCCATTCCGTTTAAGTGGTTTATAGCCAATTTCCAAATTTCACAACTCACTTTATTAAATCGTTGTTAATAACTTTAAACGTTTTAAAATTCCTCCGGAACATCCAGCCGTTCTTCCTTTGCCGTCATTGTGTTTACACTGTGGCGCAAAACTTTTCAAAAATGAATCGAAAAAATTCTACTGCTGCCAAGGAGATATATGTCTAGCACAGAACGTAATGCCGAATGACCTCCGCATGTTGTTCATGTCGAATGACGCTATCTCTATAAATTTCAGAAAGTATGTTATGTTGTATAATAGTTCTTTCGCTTTTACTTCCTTTGGAGTTAAGAAAGATCGTGAACTGGCGCAGACAAATCGTGGCGTTTATACATTTAGAGTTCAAGGCCAAGTTTATCATTTCATTAACGACATTCTGCCGACTGAAGAAGAACCTAGATATATACAACTGTATTTTTTCGATACAGATCGAGAATTGTGGCATAGACTTGATTTACGACGAAATTGAGCAGAATGTGATTCGTATTCTGATGCGTGTTATGGAAATGAACCCATACACTCAATTCTTCAGATCTCTAAGAGAAGTTGGTATAGACGAGGAAAGTCGTATTTTAATAAAATCAGATCCAATCCAGGATCAAAGAACGCACAACACTCCAACGGCATCGCAGGTTGCGGCGATTTGGGTCGATGATGAAAACTCATCACATCCTCCTCGGCATGATATCGTCATATATGCTGTTTCTGGAACAAGTCACAGAATATTACATTATTACGGTTGCTATGATCCTTTGCAGTATCCTCTTTTGTTTCCTTTTGGCGAAAGTGGATGGCATAGACGTATTTATCGAGTCAACAGCCATCCTAGACGTCGTCCTGAACCCCAAACTTTTCTGATTAATGAAGTTCTTATACAAACAACTGATGATTTACTTGAAAGCGAAGAACAAGGTTTGTGCTTTCAGATATTTTTTTTAACAACACAGTAGCTAAAACTGCTGTTTATGTACAGTTGCAGGTACTTCTGCATCTGAGAAAAAAGTATCTTGTAGAGAGTACTACTGCTACCGATTGCAGATTCGTCCAAATGATTCATCAATTTTACTAAGAAGCGGTCGTCTTCTCCAACAATATACAGTAGATATGTATATTAAAATTGAGACAACGAGACTTGATTACATAAGAAATAATCAAAATATAAATTCGCGCGGACCTGTATCAAGGAATCATTGACAGCTACAACTCTGGATACACACGAGGTGCAAATATTGGCCACATTTTTATACTACCTGCTAGCTTTATTGGGTGTGATCGTGACTTCCGACGTCGCTATCCGTGTTCTATGGCGGTCGTGCAACGTTATGGAAAACCAGATATATTTCTGACTATGACATGCAACCCTCGATGGCCAGAAATAGAACGAGAATTATTGCCTTGTGAAGAAGCGCAAAATAGACCTGATCTTGTTTCTCGTGTTTTTCGATCAAAAATTTTTGAGTTAAAAAAGGACATCTGTGTTAGAAAAATATTTGGTAATGCTGCTGGTTACGTTTACGTCGTTGAGTTCCAAAAGCGAGGGCTCCCACATGCACATTTTCTAATCATTCTTGATTCTGAAAGCAAAATCAGAACGCCTGACGAATATGATGAATTTGTTTCTGCAAAATTACCTGATGCTACCGAGAACCCTCACCTTTTCTCTGCAGTTGTTCGTCATATGATGCATGGTCCATGCGGTAGACAAAACCCTGATAATCCTTGTATGATAAATGGTACGTGTAAAAACCATTACCCGCGTGAATTTGCAGATACAACAACAAACGACCGTGATTCGTATCCAATTTATCGTAGAAGGCGTACAAGTGTTCAAGTGACTGTACGTAAATCGAGACTTAACAATCGATGGGTTGTTTCTTACAACCCGTTCTTATTGGCCAAATATGACTGCCACCTAAACGTTGAGATATGTTGTACAATTAAAGCAGTCAAGTATATGTACAAGTATGTATATAAGGGCCATGACCGTATTTCTTTTGCTGTTACTGATCCAAGTGGCAGCGGTCAAGAATCATTTGATGAGATTACCGCATACCAATCAGCTAGATGGATCTCCCCACCAGAGGCAGCGTGGAGAATTTTTGGATTTCATTTGAACGAGATACATCCCAACGTTGTTCATTTACAAGTACACTTACCAAACATGCAGACAGTTAGTTTCCAGCCATGGGAAAACCTTGGAAATGTTTTGGATGGCGAATCTCGCAACAGAACAATGTTAACGGCTTTTTTCAAGCAAAACGAAACTGATACTTTCTCTCAGACCTTATTATACAGTCAACTTCCCGAATATTATGTATGGCATAATAGAAGAAGGGACAGATTTTGGACTCCTAGGGAGAAAGGATTTGCCTTAGGGCATTTGGTTTATGCAAACCCCTCAGAATGAGAACGATATTATTTACGCCTTTTGCTCTCAAACATTAGGGGTCCGAAGTCTTTTGATGATCTAAAATCAATAAATGGCATAACATGTAGTTCTTTCAGAGAGTCGGCTTACATGCATGGATTGCTTGAAACATATAATTCAATTGAACAGTGCTTGGCAGAAGCAGTTCAATATCAAATGCCAGCAGCGCTACGCAGATTATTTGCAACTTTGCTCATTTACTATCAGCCAAATAATCCAAGATTGTTGTGGGATAAATTCTATACTTCATTGTCTGAAGACTATGCATATGATTTTCCTGCACAAAGGCATAAAGTGTTACAAATGACTGTTACAAATGTTTGTTGCATACTTGAATCAATGGGCAAGAGTTTTAGTAATTTCAAATTTGGCGATCTGAATTTTTGTGTTGCTTATTTCAGTCATTCAATAACCAAAGAAATTAAAGAAGAGCTTAATATTCCAATAAGTTCTGAAGACATAAATGCTGTGAACATGTTAAATGAAGAACAACGTCCTGCCTATGATACAATTGACAGAAGGGTTACAGAGAATGGGACTGGTTCTTTTTTCTTAGATGGCCCCGGAGGTACAGGAAAAACTTTTTTGTACACAACATTGCTTGCAAATCTAAGAGCAAGGGGACTTATTTGTCTTGCAGTTGCAAGTTCAGGTATTGCAGCAGCAAATCTTCCGGGTGGTAAAACTTCAAATTCTCGATTCAAGATCCCCCTTGATATAGAAAATAACCAGAGTTCTCAAATCTCAAAACAAAGTCCTTTGGCGGAACTTATTCAATCATGTAAGTTAATCGTTTGGGATGAAGCTCCTATGGCAAAAAGACAGTCAATTGAATACTTTGAAAAAACATTGCGTGACGTATGCTCAAGTACTGAAATGTTTGGTGGAAAAATTATCGTTTTTGGAGGAGATTTTAGACAGGTATTCCCTGTTATACCTAAAAGTACATTACAAGAGGCAATCAATTTCAGTTTTGTTATGTCTCCTTTGTGGCATGAACTTGAAAGACTTCATTTAACTGTTAATATGAGGGCTATCTGTAACACCCCCATACTCCAAGTGCCTTACCAGGACCACTCAGGTATAAGGATGCTACCATCTCGGTTACCCGAGGCATGATATTCATAAGACAATAACGAAACAACTTTAAATGATATAACTTTAGTGAAAAGTACAACTGAAACCAAATCCCAAAATACGGGTACAAGTTCTCAAACCAACTGTCTACCGAGTTAACTGAAAAGTTATAAAACTAATAAAACTACAGCGGAAGACTTCTATCGTTAGACGGTGGCACATCCCAGCTATCCCAGCACTCAACTCAAACCTGCTCAATTACTACTCACCATCCCCGAATAGATCACCGCAGGTTTTACAAAACAACAACCGGGGTCAGTACTAATCACACAACTTATATATATCAACAAAACGATAAACAGACAGCTTAACCGTCACACACACACAATCACACCAATCCCAACAATCTCAATCACCGACTGTCCAATGGACCACCCGCCGATGGGGGACCGCACTGCCCGTTCCCACCTAAGCCCCACTCATCATACCGAGCGATAACCCTGTCCATTAATGTGCACATCCCTCCTGTGGCGGGTTCCACATGAGGCGAAACTAGGGCGTGAAGCCACTCCCGCAAGTGACTCCACTCAGCCGAGAACGCATCTCGAGAACCAGAGACAAACAATCACAATCACAATCACAGCCGTCACAAAACAATTACGATATTAAACAATCAACCTCAACACAACAACAATCATCCCATTATGAGACTAATACTGAGTAGGAAATCCTACCTGGAAAGCACAACTATCAGACGGTCTCTACAGCTGTATCAAAAAGCCTCTTCTACAAAACCTCCTCCTATCATACAACATATAAACACTACCAAATCACAATCTACACAAAAACCCCCAAATCCCCATATTAGGTTTTAACCAACTTAAAGTAAAAACAGTAAAAAGGGTACATAGATCTTACCCTCGATGCAAGGATCTCAACGGTATAACAAACGATGAAAACCGACCTTCCAAACTCCGGGATTTGCTAACAATGCGATTAAGGGGATGAACGTACTTGCTTTCTCTCTTTGACATTAAATTAGGTTTTGAAAAGTGTTTAGAATGATGACGGAAAAGATTATATACCTTAATCGCATAATTAACAAAACCCGAGAAATAACTCCTCAGAACCGGCTTACTCGATCGAGTAGCTAAGGTACTCGATCGAGTGCCCCCTTACTCGATCGAGTATCATAGTTACTCGATCGAGTACTCAACAGGTCAGAAACTATTTTAAAACGTAACTCACCCTTACTCGACAGAGTAAGGCCTACTCGATAGAGTACCCCGAGACTCATAAATACGGAGTATTACAGTCTTCCCTCCTTAAAAAGAACTTCGTCCCCGAAGTTCAAACCACAACAAAACAAAGATACTCCCACAACACTTCCGAATCAACAACCAAAACAAAACTCAACATAAAACATGTTACTAACCCAACACATCCCGACAAACATACCGACACAACATACAAAAAGGGGTATAAAACTCTTAAAAACTCTTCGCAATCATCTCCTACCCCCCTAAAAGAAACAAGGTTACGTCCCCGTAACCATACATACCTGATAAAAAAGAAAAGGGTAACGCTCTTTTATAGCTTCCTCTGGTTCCCATGTAGCTTCCTCAGTCTCGTGGTTAGACCAAAGGATCTTAAGCAAAACTGTCTCACCACTCCTAGTCTTCCTAACCTTTCGGTCAAGAATTTGCTTAGGCACCTCAAGATATGATAACGACTCATCTAGCTCTAAGTTCTCTGCCTCTAACACATGTGACGGGTCACTCACATACTTCCGCAGTTGCGATACATGAAACACATTATGCACTCTCTCTAATGCAGCTGGTAAAGCTAGACGATATGCAACTTCCCCAACCCGCTCTAAGATCTCATAAGGCCCGATAAACTTCTGACTCAGGTTGCCTTTCTTCCCGAATCTCATAACCCCACGCATAGGAGACACTTTCAGAAGAACCTTGTCCCCAACCTGAAACTCTATATCCCGGCGATGTAGATCTGCATAACTCTTTTGCCTATCCTGAGCCGCTCTCATCCGTTCCCTGATCATCATAATCTGTTCAACCATCTCTGGTCCTAAAACCACTACCTCAGCACTATCGTCCCAACAAATCGGACTCCTACATCTCCTCCCATACAAATCCTCAAACGGTGCCATACCAATACTAGCGTGATAGTTGTTGTTATAAGAAAACTCTATCAAGTCCAACCTCTGTTCCCAGCTACCACCAAAATCCATCACACAAGCTCGTAGCATATCCTCAAGTGTTTTGATCATTCTCTCAGTCTGCCCGTCTGTCGCAGGATGAAATGCTGTACTCATCTTCAAAGTTGTTCCCAACGATTCCTGCAACTCTTTCCAAAACCTTGATATAAATCTCGCATCTATGTCAGACACTATGTCCTTAGGGACTCCATGTAACTTAAGCACGTTCTTTCGATAGGCCATAGCCAACTGTGCTTTAGTCCATGTATCTTTCATTGGAACAAAGTGAGCTGACTTTGTCAGTCGATCCACTATTACCCAAATCATGTTGTTACCCTATTGACTCTTTGGCAAACCCACGATAAAATCCATGGAAATGGATTCCCACTTCCACTCAGGTACCGTTAAAGACTGAATCTTACCTTGTGGTCGTCGCTGTTCCCCTTTAACTCTCTGGCATGTCAAACAACGGGCCACAAACTCAGCTGTCTCTTTCTTCATCCCAGGCCACCAAAACGTGTTCTTTAAATCCTTGTACAACTTATCTCCACCTGGATGAACTGAATATGGTGTGCAATGTGCCTCTGTCATGATACTCTTTTTCAACTCCTCATCATTAGGGACACACCACCTACCATCAAACCTCAAACTACCATCTGTATGAATAGAGAATCGAGACACTGTCCCTTTCTCTACTCCAGCTCTCCACTCAACTATCTTAGGACCCAACGCCTGCTTACCTCGAATATCATCATAAAACTCAAGCTGCACTGTCAAATCTCCCATGGCATCTCCTTCCTGCATCATATGTATCCCAAACCTCGCTACCTCATCTCTCAACCTCATCAAAGATAGAGCTGTACACAAAGAATGTACATTCTTCCTACTCAAAGCATTTGCAACAACATTGGCCTTCCCTTCATGGTAGATAATTTCCATGTCATAGTCGCCAATTAGCTCCATCCACCTCCTCTGTCTCATGTTCAACTCCTTTTGAGTGAAGATGTACTTAAGACTCTTGTGATCAGAAAACACCTTAAAGATTGCTCCATAAAGGTAATGTCTCCAAATCTTGAGAGCAAACACCACCGCACCCAACTCCAGATCATGAGTAGGGTAGTTCTCCTCATAAGGTTTCAATTGCCTAGAAGCATAGGCAATCACCTTACCGTTCTGCATCAACACACATCCTAACCCATTCTTTGAGGCATTTGTATAAACCTCAAAGTTCTCGATCCCCTCAGGTAATGCTAAGATAGGAGCTGTAGTCAAACGCTCCTTTAATGTTTGGAACGCCGTCTCACAACTCTCATCCCAACGAAACCTGTTCTCTTTCCTCATCAACGCTGTCATAGGTCTAGCTATCTTGGAGAAATCTTTCACGAACCGTCTGTAGTATCCAGCTAAACCCAAGAAACTTCTGATCTCCGCAACATTCTTTGGTGCTTCCCACTTTGTCACCTTTGCTTCAATCTTTGCCGGATCCATGACTACACCCTTCTTTGAAATCACATGTCCCAGAAAAGCAACTTCCTCTAACCAGAACTCACACTTGGACAACTTAGCATATAACTCATGCTCCCTTAAGGTCTGCAACACAATTCTCAGATGCTCCTCATGCTCCTCCTTAGTCTTGGAGTAGACTAAGATATCATCGATAAACACCACTACAAACTTATCCAAAAACTGTCTGAAGATCCTATTCATCAAATCCATAAACACTGCCGGTGCATTAGATAACCCAAACGGCATCACCACATACTCATAATGGCCATACCTCGACGTGAAAGCTGTCTTTGGTATGTCCATCTCTCTAATCTTTACTTGATGGTACCCCGACCTCAAATCAATGTTTGAAAAGACTGATGCACCACTCAACTAATCAAACAAGTCATCTATCCTTGGCAAAGGATACTTGTTCTTCACTGTCACTCGGTTCAGCTCTCTATAGTCTATGCACAACCTCAAACTCCCATCTTTCTTCTTCAAAAAAAAGAACTGGTGCTCCCCACGGCGATACACTTGGTCTAATGTATCCCCTCTCTATCAAATCATCTAACTGCTTCCTAAGCTCCTCCATCTCTTTAGGACCCATACGGTACGGCGCTTTAGAGATTGACCCCATCCCCGGTTTCAACTCAACTGTGAAATCTATCTCTCTACTCGGCGGCAACCCCGGAATCTCCTCCGGAAACACATCCTCAAACTCTCCCACCACTGGTATCTGATCAACTGTCGGACTCTCTATCCGGTTGATGCGTGTCGCTCAACACCAAAAATAAATGCCAACAAGCCTATACTATAAATAGCTAGGGAAGTCGGGTCGAATCCACATAGAGGCTTTTCTATTAACTGTAGTCTAATCTGCCGGTCACAAACTGGGGGTTTTGAATTTGATGTTCTAACTACTAAAGTTTAAGGGAAAGAGAAAATAAGGGTATAAGAGAAATTGAGGAGAAAAAGTAAGTAAACTATCAGATAAAGAGAGATATGCCAGGATTTCGGTCTGCCGTGTTCTACACACTATCAGAATAACTAGGTCGGTAAGTTTATTAGTAGGAAGGGCTAGGTTATCTCCTTTCGGTCTCAAACCCGACTATACCTTTCGGTCTAAAGTCGCCCTAAGGTCATCCTACTTGACTTTCGCCCTCATAGGAGTCAATTATCAGAACTAAGCAAGTCTACCCTTCCAATCTTTCGATCCAGGTCGGGGGTTAACTAAACAGACGGTCTCCTGCGTGCACTCATTCAACCGAACTACAAATAAATTGCTTAGACCTGATTCCTACCGCATAACTACCTTAGTAGTCGTCCTAACATGCTTCTAACACGGTTTCCCTCATCCCGGCATATAAAGAAATTAGCTACGCATGCTAATTATATTAACTAACATAACTAATGACGAAATGCTAACGGAAAACATGATGTAACAATAGTATAAAGCAATGACGAGATTAGGACAGGAATTAATAATGAAACTAAAAGAGCAAATATAAAGCATAAACAAGAGAAGAGATTAAAGGAAAGAATTATACTATAATAGCGAATCCGGCGTAAAGAACAACCAAATCCAAGATCGTAAAATTCCAAGCAGTGAACAGTAAAAAGCAGTAAAAATGTATGTGGAAAAATGAATGATAGGTAAAAAATCATAACCTAGCAACTCGTCTAATAGTTTTTATAACAAAACTCACGAGTTGTTTTATTAACCTACGGGCTTTAATAGCCCACGTAAAGGAGAACCTCTCGATCGAGAGGTTAAGGCTCTCGATCGAGCACAGGGCCGCTCGATCGAGCACAGGGCAGCTCGATCGAGGGCTTGATAGTTCGATCGAGCACATGGCAGCTCGATCGAAGGCTTGTGTTCCTCTGTGTTCTCGATCGACAACCAGATGTGGTCGATCGAGATCTTCAGTCACTTCCCAGCTTCCGTAGTATTTCTGACTTGCTTAATTTGGTTAACTTTCGTCTTCACGCTTTCCCATGCATGAGTCCTTCGTCCTGTTTTCCGTCCATCTTCCAGAGATGCTATCTCGAGGCCACTAAAGGTTGGTTTCAGCTACAAATCTGCAAGATAGCAATAAAAGCACAAAGTAGCCTATTCGGGGTATAAAGTGACATAATATCACTCAAATACATAGAAATGCGTGCCAAAAGAGACCGTAAAAGTCTATATAATATGCACGCATCACCGGTCATCTCTCACATGGCACAATATCAAAGGACATCCCTTCCTCAGATATGACTTCAAGGTAACAGCTGCAATCAACTTAACTTTGGGTCTGACTAGAAACCCACGATAAGACACACTAACGCCCTTAGGACCTCTTAAAGACACTTTCTTTTGATGACAGTCTATCTTAGCTTTATACTTTCCCAGCCAATCTATCCCAACTATCATCTCAAAACCGTCAAAAGGAAACTCTAGCAAGTCTACAGGGAAATTAACTTGCCCAACTATCATAGGTACATCCCTATATAACCTCCCACATGATACAGACGCACCCGAAGGTATAAAAACTTTCTCACTAACAGACTCATATACCTCAAACCCAACCGTTTAACATGACTCGAAGATACAAACGACTGAGACGCCCCCGAATCAAACAAAACAAAGGTATGGATACCGTTAACAAGAAAAGTACCAGTGATAACGTGTGCATCATCTTTAGCTACTTTCTTCTCCATCATTAACCGCTTTCCACTGGTCTTCTGTCCACCTCCCTGGATAGTACTGGCTGATGTGGTCGGCTTAGCACCCGACCCTTGATTGTTGTTGTTGTTCGTTGGTGGTTTCTGATAAGAATTACCGCCGTTGTGGTTACCTCCACTCTGATAGCTCTGACTTCCCCGGTTTGACCATGATCCAGTCGGTCTATTGCTCGCATAGCTCTGCGCAGGTCTCTGGAAAGTTCCAGGTGCACTCGTGCACTCATGTCTCTTGTGGCCTACACCACCACAACCAAAGCAGGTCGTTCCCCAACTACCACTAGCACTTCCGCGGCCACGCCCAAAGGAAGCTCTAGCACTAAACCCTGACCCAGAAGAAAACCCTCTAGATTAATTGTGGTTGCCTTTCTTGTGACTAGATTGGCCACCATCCTCGCTCTCAGACTTCCTTTTCTCAACACCTAACCTCTCTTGAGCCATCTCCACCAACCTCTCAGCTCTGCCAGCCCTCTCATAAGCTTCTTTAACGTCAGTAAGGACTCCCACGGGTAACTTATCCATAATCTTAGGGGTCAACCCCCTCTCAAATCTCAGCGCTAGATTCTCCTCACTCAAACCCATCCTCAGCATACCTAGACTTCTCATTGAACTGCCTGTAGTACTCGGCCACAGACATGTCAGATGTCATCTTAAAACTGTCAAACTCTTCTCTCAACTTACTCCCCACATGTTCCGGTACAAACTCTTTCCTCATAGCCTTACGAAACTCTTGCCAAGGTATAGCAGGTAAACCTTGGTTCACATACAACTCCTTAGCACTCACTTTAACCGTATCCCACCACTTGCCAGCTGCTTCCCTCAGATAGAACGCATCCTGTTCTACTCTCATCTCATCAGGACAGTGAACCAAATCTAGTATGTTCTCCATCTCTCTATGCCAATTATCAAGAAGGTTAGGCTCCCCAACCCCCTTGTACTCTTTCGGGTTAAACCTCGCTATATAGAGGCTGATTTTAGAGTGATCAACCTCCTTCTCCTTGTCCTTATCCTTATCCTTTCCCACAGTCTTTAAAGCCTCCGTAAGAGCATCCTGATGCTCCAACATCTTAACGATATCATCTATGTTCATAAGCTCAGCTCTCGCATACAAAGCATTCTTCATGGGCAGCATCTTGAAACTATATCAGAAAAGGGGTGGATATAAACATCCGCGCTAAAACCTCAAAACACGAAAACAAGCTGCCCAGGCCCTACTCGATCGAGTTCCCAAACATACTCGATCGAGTAACAGGCTACTCGATCGAGTGCCCAGCATACTCGATCGAGTGCCCCAACATCAGACCCCAAACAGACCTTCTGATCTCTAACATACTCGACCAAGTAGCCAGGCTACTCTATCGAGTGACCCCCTACTCGATCGAGTGTCCGAGGTACTCGATCGAGTGCCCAAAAACACGATTCTGGATTCAAAATCGTCAAACACCCACCCGATCAAGTCAGTCCCACTCGATCGAGTCATGCTAACTCGAAAACGCTACCCGCATGCTATATCATATCCCAATACTAGAAACAACATTATAACTCCAACATTATATCATAACTAAGCACATAATGCTACGCAACTCCTCATATATCTAACGAATTAACCATATCATGTTATTAAACGCCACATAGTAAAACATTCATCATGTTTCTCATTCCAACAACAGTTCTACATATATCATCAACCTTTCTTTCACATTCTCAACTTTCTACTTCAAACATCCAACAATTACACACACTTCATCACATTCACACACAAGCTAACCAAACAACGCATACGACCTTGACATACACTCCCCCATGTGACCGGTTCAAAATTGTAGGGCAAGTTCGCGACTTTAGGACGTCTCCCAAGCCTTTGCATTAGCTCCTACAACCTTTACCCCGGGTTCATTTTAATTGACTCCCTATATTCATTAGATTTATTGGTTACAGGTTTCAGGATCGTCGCTCTGATACCATTTGTAACACCCCCATACTCCAAGTGCCTTACTAGGACCACTCAGGTATAAGGATGCTACCATCTCGGTTACCCGAGGCATGATATTTATAAGACAATAACGAAACAACTTTAAATGATATAACTTTAGTGAAAAGTACAACTGAAACCAAATCCCAAAATACGGGTACAAGTTCTCAAACCAATGTCTCATCGAGTTAAGCGAAAAGTTATAAAACTAATAAAACTACAGCGGAAGACTTCTATCGTCAGACGGTGGCACATCCCAGCTATCCCAAAGACTCAACTCAAACTCGCTCAATTCATCGCTCACCATCCCCGAATGGATCACCACAGGTTTTACAAAACAACAACCGGGGTCAGTACTAATCACACAACTTATATATATTTATCAACAAAACGATAAACAGACAGCTTAACCGTCACACACACACACACAATCACACCAATCCCAACAATCTCAATCACCGATCGTCCACCTTTGGACCACCCCGCGATGGGGGACCGCAGCCATTCCCACCTAAGCCCCGCTCATCATACCGAGCGATAACCCTGTCCATTAATGTGCACATCCCCCGTGACGGGTTCCACAGAGGCGAAACTAGGGCGTGAAGCCACCCGCAAGTGACTCCACTCAGCCGAGAACGCATCTCGAGAACCAGAGACAAACAATCACAATCACAATCACAATCACAGCCGTCATAAAACAATTACGATATTAAACAATCAACCTCAACACATCAACAATCATCCCATTATGGGACTAATACTGAGTAGGAAATCCTACCTGGAAAGCACAACTATCAGACGGTCTCTACAGCTGTATCAAAAAGCCTCTTCTACAAAACCTCCTCCTATCATACAACATATAAACACTACCAAATCATAATCTACACAAAAACCCCAAAATCCCCATATTAGGGTTTAACCAACTTAAAGGAAAAACAGTAAAAAGGGTACATAGATCTTACCCTCGACGCAAGGATCTCAACGGTATAACAAACGATGAAAACCGACTTTCCAAACTCCGGGATTTGCTAACAATGCGATTAAAGGGATGAACGTACTTGCTTTCTCTCTTTGACAGTAAATTAGGTTTTAAAAAGTGTTTAGAATGATGACGGAAAAGATTATATACCTTAATCGCATAATTAACAAAACCCGAGAAATAACTCCCCGTAAACCGGCTACTCGATCGAGTAGCTAAGGTACTCGATCGAGTGCCCCCTTACTCGATCGAGTATCGTAGTTACTCGATCGAGTACCCAACAGGTCAGAAACTATTTTAAAATGCAACTCACCCTTACTCGACAGAGTAAGGCCTACTCGATAGAGTACCCCGAGACTCATAAATACGGAGTATTACACTATCGGCGATCCTGCTTTTTGCGACTTCGTTATAAGTGTTGGTATTGGTTCCCATCCTTATGAAAATGGGAAGGATGTCAAATTACCAAGGTCGATTGTCATATCTGGAACAGAAGAAACTACACTAATTGAGCAACTCATTGATACAATTTATCCAGATATACAACGACTTAATATAAACCTGTCTCTGACAACCAAAAGAGCAATACTAACTCCCAAAAACGATGACGCACAGATGATAAATTCTATATTAGTTTCTCGACAAGAAGGTGAACCATTTACCTACAGAAGTTTTGACGAAGCAACAGACGTCGCAACAGAACAATATCCAGTGGAGTTTCTTAATACACTTCAGCCAAGTGGTCTTCCGCCGCATGAATTGGTCTTGAAAATAAATAGTCCTATTATTTTGCTGAGAAACTTAGATCCAACTTCGGGTCTTTGTAACGGTACACGACTCATTTGCAAAGCCTTTGATAGAAATGTTATTGACGCAGAAATTGTTGTGGGACATCACAAGGGAAGAAGAGTCTTCATACCAAGAATTTCACTTCAGCCATCTCCTTCCGACAAATTTCCTTTTCAATTCAGGAGAAAAAAATTTCCGATTCGATTGAGTTTCGCAATGACTATTAACAAAGCGTAAGGACATACGCTTAGTAGAGTTGGAATATATTTGCCTAGACCAGTTTTCTCGCATGGTCAATTGTATGTAGCCTTGTCAAGAGCAAGACAAAGCTCTGACATAACGGTTGCAATCCTTCCGCATTGTACGTTATCAGACAGTTGGAGACGTACTAGAAATATTGTATGTTATGATGTATTAAATTAAGCGAAATAGAGGTTAATGTGTATGTAAGAAAAAAAATGTTTTCAATGCACAAAAAAATGTTATCTGCTTTTGTTTCTGTTTTCCATTCTGGATCAATTAATAACGACATACAAAATACACCTTTATAAGCTATTGTTTGTTGTCTTTTACATGTTGTTTTCTATTGCCTTCCTTGAATAACTACATAATTTTTTTTCTAAAGCACAGACAATTTAATACGTTACATTAGCCTTGTTCTCCAAAACCAAATTATGCAGTAATTTAGATATCAGGTTTTCGTATACTACTTATGTTTAAAGTTTAAACGATGATTTACTTTTTCTTTAAGACAAAATTGCTAATGTCCATCTCTGACATTTTTGGTATAACATTGCAGGTTGTAATGGCTTCTCCAACAATACCGCTTTCATCAGTAACGGAACGTAGTATAAAATTTACTGTTGTTTTGACGCTTCAATCCATAAAGGCATCAAAAAAATCGACCCGAGGAGATCAAACTCTTCAAAATTTACTGTTTACTGATATAGAGGTACGACAATATATAATAATTAGAATTACTTACATGTTTTTATTTACTAATTTATTTTTTTAACTTTACTTGTGTAATAGGGAAATGAAATGATTGCGACAATCTTTCAAGAACATATTTCTTCTTTTAGAAATTCTTTACATGAAGGCCATCAATATGAAATTCAGAATCCAATTGTAAACGTAATTCCTGAAAAATTCAGATACGAAAATCAGATGTACCAAATGGTTTTTGAGAAAGGTTTGCATATAATTGACCTTGGTCAGACTGAGACTACAAAGAACTTTTGGGTGCCAGTAAATTCTGTTGACGAGAATCTTCAACGCAGAGATAGAATAGGTATGGAAATTTGTTGTTATATTTACCTACTATTTTGTAAACTTGATTGACAAGTGTTTATTTTTTTTTCGTCAATACAGATTTAGTTGCTGTAGCCATTTTTGTTAGGCCTCTAAGAAAAACTAGAAATAGAGCTACAAGTGATGAAAACGAAGCGAGAGATATAATAATTGTCGATCATCAGTAAGTGGTTTAACACGTACATTTTTCCCTACAACAATATTTTTTAAAACAATTGCATATATTTTTGAAGTCTGCTATATATGTAGAATGAGGCCCATCGTTTTAACAGCTTGGCGTGCGCTTGCTCTAGAGCCTACTGAAAAAATTGCAAGAGCGATAGACTCCTTACCTGTTATTCAGATAACCCGTGTTAAGGCATCTGATTATAGAAGTATATATACATACATACTATAAATTGGTTTAGTTTATAAACAAACCTATAATAACCATCTGCATGCATTACTAGGAGGATGTTGGGGGGCAACCCGTTTTTCAACTCTAAGATTAGATAGTACCGAGCCAGGCGCGGAAGAACTACGCATTTGGTATGTTATATTATTTTTCTTTATTGTACATATTATTATTCAGCAACATCTAAATATTGTCTAATTATAGGGCGACAGACAAGAAAGAATTTCTGAAACATCTTAGTAATAATTATCGTCCAGACGTTTCTGGAGAAAGCTCGAGTCGAGAAACTGAAAGCTTACAAACGCCAGTACCATTAGCGATCTGCCAAACCAAGAGGTCTTCAGTTGCATAAATATAAATATTTTACACTTGTAGAACTATGTCATTCACATATATTGACAATAATTTTCTTTACAACAATTTTTCAGGTGGACAAAATTATATTAATAGAAGGGAAAATAAAATCTATCACAAATCCCGATACTTTTCTATATAATTCCTGCAATAAGTGAAAGAAATCTACGACAACTGAAATCGGCGCAAGCTTCAGGTGTGTAGCAGGTCAAACAAGTCATTATGGCATTCCTCAATCTACTTAAGTGAGCCAGACAATATATTTTCATAACAGTTAATCTATCTTTGTCTATAAAACTTGGTTGACATTGTTCTTAATAACATTTGCAATAGATGTTCTCTAAAAATAATATTTACCGACAAGACCGGAGAAACTCGAATCTCGCTGTTCGATTCTCTAGCAGAAAAAGTTCTAGGAAGAACTATCACTGAGCTTGTAGCTTTAACACCAGAGGTATTGTGTACCCTTTTTTAAAATTATATTTTACTATTTACTAATTACTATTTGTTACAACCTAACTTTTTACGTTTTTTTTACGCATTTTAGGAACGAAGATCAGTCGTAGACGAAGTTCTTACTAAAGTCATGGACCAGTACTTCATTATAGAATTGCTTTCATACATAAAAAATGATCCAGTTCCGCAACTGCGTTTCAGTCCTCAACAGATTAAAGAAACAAATCCCTAGATCCAAAAAAAATAAAAATAAATGTTCAGTACTTCTGTCGTTAGTTATTTCGCAATGAATATTTTATTTTTAGTTTTTTTAAAATAAAAAAATAGGAGATGCTGGTAATATCATGTCCGTAGTTGTTTGTATTGTATTTATAAAATAATGTTTTTCCACTAATACCCACGATATGCATGCATCGTTGTCAATAATATATAATTTTAGTTTAGAGTTTTAAAAAAAAATAGCAAAAGGCAGTCTATTTTTGATACTCCTTCAAGTTTCAAATTGTGATATTTTTGGAAACATTATAATTGTTAAAATGCGCATTTTTTTTTACTATAGTAGCGATACCAAAATCAAACGAAAAAAATAACATTTGTAAATTACAATTCCAATAGCATATTTTAGTATCGTGTTTGTTTTCCAAATTCTTATTTTATCATAGACATCACCTTTAAAAAAAATTCGGTCTAAAAAAAACGTGTATTTAGCTTTAGTACATATTGTTTTATTTTTAATTTGCTAGCATGACCCAGGCACTAGATGCGACGTAAACTGTTACTTAATTGCAGGGTATATATCAACCGTTTTGTGTAAAAAAAAATGCATATTTTATATATAATAACCTATTAACATTTTTTTAATATATATAGAGAATTCCATGCTATAATCTATATCGCTAATTCGTGTGTCTTCACGTCATTTAACATGGACCATATATAATGGTAATTTCATTAGTCTTAAGTTATACAATTTTTTTTTCCGATAAAATAAAATCGTATCTTTAAGAAAAATAAACTTGTGACGCACTTAATACAATTGAATAGCTATACAGGCCACCCTTGATGCTTATCTTGTTTGTAAAAATACAAGCAGATACTTACTCATGTAATTACATTCTCTTCATTTTATATACAACATATGTGATTTTAATTTCATTTTAGCTAAATCATAATAATCCATTTGTCGATAATTAAAATGAATGCATATCATTCAAAAAAGTTACAATAGTGAGACACGTAATTTAATTTTAAATCTATACAACAACACGTTGCGTACATATGTCAAATAGAGCTGAATATAAGTTCATGCTACATGCACGTACATTTCTCTATAAATACGCGAGATAGGATTGTCATTTCACTACAACTGCTCGCGGTAGCCGCCTTACGATGGGTATCAATTCCTCTCTATACTTTTTTTTTTATTTTGTTGTAAAACGTGGTTCTTTAAATTAAACATTTTTACATACATGTTAAACTGACTTTGTTATGTTATTTGTTTCAGAGTCCTCAGAAGTACAACGATGTCCGCTTGAAGTAAACTTAAAAATTATTTTAAATGATATACTTAAACAACTTGAATTACCGACTGCTGAATTTGGCATTCATGCAGTTACCGAAGATGAACTTAGGGGATACGTTCGAATATGCGTTAACCATTCCTCTTCCGATAGATTAAAAATTATCGGAAAATCTACAAAGCTCGTAGGAGAATCTCATCAAAATTGTGCGAGAAAAGCTATAAAATTTCTAAGAACGTTATATAGATTCGATGTCCTTGATTTCAACTACTACGAGTTACAACTGATACAACACAAATACACCAACCTCAAAGCTGAGTACTACACAGCCACGGGACATGAACCTTTTCCTGAAATTGAACATATGTCAATTTCGGATGCAGACTGGAGAAGTTAAACAAAGAACTCGGCGTTATCAAAACAATCATGTAAATAGAAAATAAGGGATACAATAATTGTATAATATATTCCCTCTTTGTTTTTTTAATGTTTATTTATACATAAATAAAATACAGTTTTATTTGTTACATTTTTTTACATCGAATTTTAATAGTTGCATATATAATTTAGCGAATTAAGCGATTTAAACAATTGGTATGTTAATATTTTTTTTTTTTCGTTTTACTTGTTGTTTTATTCAAACAAAATAGAACTATTGTCTAAATGTAGGGCGACGGACAAGAAAGAAATTCTGCAAAATCTGAATAGTAATTTTTGTACTAATGTTTTTGGAGAAAGCTCGAGTCAACAAACTGAAAACTTAAAAACACCAGTACCTATTAGCTCTCTGGCAAACCAAGAGGTCGTCATTTGAATATATGTGTACAACTTTTACAATTGTCAATCTATCCTTCGCATATATTGACTGTTAATTCCCGCAATAAGTTTAGAAAATTTACGACAGTTGAAAGCGGCTCAAGCTTCAAATGCGTCGCCGGCCAAATAGATCATTATGGCATATCGCAGTCTACGTAAGTCATTCACATCATATATTTTTATTACAGTTAATCTACCTTACGTTAGATAACATATGTGCCATTGTCCATGATAATATTTAAACTACATGTGATCTAAGAATAATTTTTACCGACGACACCGGAGATACACGCATCTCGCTGTTAAACTCCCTAACTGAAAAAGTTCTAAAAAGAAACATCATTGAGCTTGCAGCTTTAACGACAGAGGTATTGTCAACTTCTTCTTTCAATATTATATTTTTTATATTACGTTTTACTATTCAATATAACATAAGATTTTAAATTTATTATGTACACATATTACGAACGAAGATCGGTTGTAGATGAAATTCTTACTAGAGTAAAAGACCAGTCCTTCGTTACAGAGCTGCTTTACTACATAAAAACGGATTCAGTTCGACAGATGCGTTTTAGCCCGCAACAGATTAAAGAAGCAAATGCCTAGATCCAACCAAGAATACTTTGCAGTAGTAATTTGCTTAGTTAATACGTAATGCTTATGTTTTTTTTGTTCTTAAAATAAACAATCACAAATGTACTTCATACTATGCCAGTTTTTTTTTTAATTATGTCAAAAATAAAATTTGTCCAGCAATAGATAGAAAATATTGCCTATGTAAATAAATAACACTTTTAGTGGCAAATTTTCTTTGTCAAAATTACATTATGCTTGTATCGTATTCGGTAATATTGATTATTATTTCACCGATTCCTTTAAAAACCAATTAGATATTAAAATAAAAAAATTACAGTTACAATGGCGTTTTTTTTAGCGTTTTGAGTTTTCACATTGTTATTTTATCAATTACGTTAACAAAAAAAACGCTTTAATATATATGAATTTACAATTAAATGTTGCTGTCAATATAATTTAATGGTAAGTGAATTACAAACAGTTAACTAAAAAAGGAGATATATTGTATATACATCTACCTATTAACAAATAATATTCAGTAAATAGATGAAACTCCTTTTATAGTCTAATACCGTGGCTGCGTTTGTCGTACTGACGTCATTTAATGTATACTTTATATAAAGTTAATTTCTTTTATACAAAGTTATACAAATTCGTAAGATGATACAAAAAATTAATATCTTTCAATGTAATTTAATTGAAACGTTGTCCAGTCTGCGTTTCTGATTATCGTGTTTTTTTTAAAAAGGACAATACTAATTCACAAAATCATTTTGAAGTAATTTTATATTGAATATGTGTAATTTAAATTTAATCTCTGCTAACTCATACAAATCTGGTTGCCGCTAAAAGAAACTCAATCCTTCCCAGTAGTTGAATTTGTGCGCCACGTGTTTTAAATGAAGTCCTTCTAAGCTACACGTACCTTACAGATGTCAAAAAATTAAAAATGAAATGTCATGTTGCACGCACGTAAAAATATGTATAAATACGATACATGGGATGATAACCTGAAAACAACTAATCGTTATAAATATTATGGGATGGGTATTAGTTTGAATCTTTACTTTTCAAATTTATTTGCACAACGTTGTTCTTTCGATTATACAATTTCCTGTACATACTAAACTGACTTTGTTATCTAATTTTGTGCAGACACTTCAGGAATACAACTATGTCCTGTTGAAGTAAACTTAAAAATTATTTTAAATGAAATACTTAAACAACTTCAGTTATCGAATGCAGAATTCGGTATTCATGCAGTTACTGAAGATGAACTTAGAGGTTACGTTCGCATTCGCACTGATCATTCATCTTCCGAAACGTTAAAAATTATCGGGATATCGTACAGGCTTGTCGGAGCGTCCCATCAAAATTGCGCAAGAAAGGCTATAAAATTTCTGAAGAGCTTATATGGATTCGATGTCCTTGATTTCAACTACTACGAGATGCAACTGGTACAACACAGCTACAACACTTTAAAAGCTGCCTACTACATGGCCACAGGACATGAAATACTTCCTGAAATTTAACTTCTATCGCTTTCAGATGAGGACTGAACAAGTTAAACAATGAACTCAGCTTTATCAAAACAGTAATGTTAATAGTAATGTAAATAGAAAGATAAGGAATACAATAATTGTATAATATATCCCTTGTTGTTTTTTTAAAAAATGTTAATTTGTATTAATAAATAAAATAATGTTTTTCTACACTTTTTATATCGAATTTTAATAGTAGTCTTTATCATTTACAATATTAAACAACTTAAAAATGGTTGTATAATCATATGAAAACACAACCGCTGCAATTGAAAAACGTTGGACGCCGCGTGCGAAGCACGCGGCTTTCCAACTAGTCAAGCTAAATTTAGATACACTTGCAAAAGCGGTGAATTCTAAGTGCTCAAGCAATTTTAACAGTCGTACGCATCAGAAATAGATCGATAAGGCTATTAAATTATCGGGTTTTCTAACTTGTGCCGTAAGGGTACAAGTTAATAAACTAATTAAAGAAAGACTAGGTTTATGACCCGTGAAATTCACGAGTTTATCTGTTTTAGTTTTGTAATTTTTATCGTATTGTTTATATTTGTCCGAGCAGTTAGTTGATCCATTTAAAAAATGTAGTCTTGAAATACATAAAATTTAGTTAGTTAACACCTTATTTCTTTGACAACTAAACTATATATATTGTATTTTAGTTGTTGTTTTGATCAATATACTAATAACATGTGGTTTTAAAAAAACAATAAAATACCTTCAAATCATCAATGAGTTCAGTAATTCATGGCACCCATGTAAGAAAAATTAAATGGTTAAGGTTGCCTTTTAATTAGATTGTATAGATTTTGTATAAAAATTCCTATGTGAATGTTTGAACGTCCATTTGTCATTTAGGATAAATAAAGTTAGTAAGTGAAGATGAAATGACAAATTAATGCATAATGTTGAGTTTTTTTTTTTTTTTTTTTTTTTTTTTTGAGAATGATAAATCTCACAATGTAAGGAGCTTAAAACATATATGATTATACGATTTTTATCTTCTCAATATTTTAATTCTCATAAATTATATTTTTTTATAGTAACATAGTTATGAAGTTTAATAAATGCTAGTCTTAGTATATATCATCTATATCAATTTGTCAAAAATTCTAAATTTTAAATTTTTGCATAAATGATAAAATGAGTTAAATATATAGTAGCCTACTACAAATTTCATTGCAATCTCATTATATGTTGTGTATATATACATTAGATAGATAATATGATATGTACGCATAAATATTAAATAATAATTTACATTTAGCCATTATCTATGTCAATAAGATTTTTTCGTCTAACTTATTAATAAGATTGAGATACTCACAACTCCAATTTTATTTTATGAGAGCTATTATTCAAAGGAAAAATGATGAATAAAAAAGCAACACATACCCAAATAAAACATACTTTTGAAAGTTTCTGAAATCCTGAAAAACAATTATGAACCTAAAAACAATTAGTCATTCATATTCAATTCGTGTTGTCAATCTTGTAGTTAGTTTAAAATATAGTATTGAGTGGAATGGAGGGAGTATTTATTTATGCAATTCTAGTATTTTCTTCTTCATATAATCTTCTTTCTCCAATGAAATATCCTACAAAAAAAAACCACTGAGTGATTAATAACAAACAAAATGGTGGAATTTGATTTATGTAATATTAACCTTATCGTTATTAATTTAAGTTTTCCCGTAAATAATGAAAAAAAGAGGGCGACATTGAATCATAAAGATGTAAGTGTATTTATCTTTGAATAACACAACTTCACAAATCCTGATAGCCCTTAAATGGAACAAAACATCATATATGAGATGGTTAAAAATGTGAAAACTACTTCATAACCAATAAAACTTAAAAATAAATAAATAAATTATTAATTTAAAACCTTAGTACTACCTTGATGCTTGATGCTGATAAAATGATAAGAAAGATTATTGACAGATATTTACAATTCTTTTGGTGATGAGGGCAAAAAGATATTGGTTTATTTTGGCTCACAAATGTTGTCTTCCATCAAACATTTATAGCCAAATGAGGATGCGTTTTATGACTTTTGGCATCTTTTTTTTTTTTTTTTTTATTATTATTATTATTATTATCAAATTTAATATATACATAAATATGTAGCAAAGGTTTATGACTTTTGAGCATTCTTTTTCATTATCAAACTAGTTTTGAAGCCCGTGAAAATCACGGGATCGTTAATAATTTAATGTTTTAATCATCTTAAAGATTATGGACTATGAATGTTTATCTTCCAACAAATATTTAGGCGTTATTTTAAGTGCTCTTTATTGATTGAAAGAATTAGAGTGTTTAGACCGACAAAATAAAATCTCGATGGTGTTTAAGGGGGAAAGTAGAGATATTGTGATAATACAAGAGATGATAACCGTAGACAAAAATATGGCAATGTGTATAAATAGTATAAATGAGGAGGGAAGCCAAAAATTCATCATTTAAGAAAAAAGTGATATGCTAAATTAGTAGAATGTATTAATTATTAATAGGTATAAAAATGAGAGAAAACTAAAACGTTTATTACATTTACATTGTTTTGTCACATTAAAATTTGTCATTTTAGGTACCATTTAATTAAATTGTATAGATTTATTTATAGATGAGTGAATGAAATCAATGTCATGTAACTATAAATTGATAATCCACGTCACATTAAAATTTCCATGTTACATTTAATTAAATTTGTCATTTTAAGTACCCCTTTAATTAGATTGTCTAGATTATAAATAAGGTTTTAGGGCCGCCGCATGAAACTTCATAGTGAAAAGAGTTGCATATTCAACTAATAAAAAGTTGCTTAAGGTAATATTTTTAAATTATGTGAGTATGTATAATACTTCTGCAATTTGTAAACACAGAAATAACAAAAAAATAAGATTCTAATTAATTCAATATACAATAAAGAAAAAAGTAAAACCATATTCTAGTTATCTATGTAAACTTTACATACCAATTTTTGGAATAAAATGGAAATTTTGATTGTTATATAACGGTGAGAGGAAATCAAAAAGATCATCATTAAATAAAAGTAATAAAGTTAAATAAATAGGGTAAATTGATGACTAAAGTTAAGAGAGGGAGATAATGTTTGAGACTTTATAAAAAGTTAAATACATGGCTTAGTGAGATGACTTAGTGAAATATTTAGTCTTGGCTTTTTATAATATTGTACTTTACATACCAATTTTTTGAATAACATGGAAATTATGATTATTTTTATATAATGGTAAGGGGAAAGCAAAAAGATCATCATTAAGAAGATAATAAAGTTAAATAAATAGGGTAAATTGATAACCAAAGTTATGGGAGGGAGATAAAAGGTATGCATTAATTTTTTTTTTTTTTTTTTTTTTTTTTTTTTTTTGTGTTTGCAACTTATATTTTTTATTTTTTTTTTAAAATTTATGAATGAGGTGAAATATAAGGTTTTGTTTGTCATGTTGAACTCAAAGCTGGTAAGAATAGAAACTATACATATATGAAAATTAAAGGGTTAAACAAATAAAAAAAATGAAAAAAAATAAAATAATAGGCGAAAGTAGTAACTCACAACATAACAATAAAACGTTCACATCAAGGAAGATCATGACATTGAATCCTATAAAACACAACAAAATAAAGAGGTTAGACTTAATTTACTAAAAGTAATGTTAAAAAAACCATAAAAATACCAAGATATACACAAAAGATATGTAATTTCACTTAAAAAGATGAAGTATATTGTTTGGGCTAAAAATAGCATAATAAAGAAGGCCCACTTAATAAAGTAAAGACTATGAAAGAAGTGATGAGGAGGAAGGAAGCCTGCGGTTGGAGAAAAGGGAAACGGGCTTAAGGAATATTAGGAGCCCATCATAGGAGGCGTCCGCGTTAAGGAAAGAAGCGTCAGGGAGAAGTTAGGGAGAAGTTAGGGAGATCAGGGAGAATTGCCAAGGGAGTCCGGGTTTGGAAAGAGTCCTTATGGACATTATATTCCCTTTCCATATTCGAGGTAGGACATATCTAGGGTTCTTACCCTATAAATAGCCGAGGAAGCAAATCAAGAATTCATTCATTGAACGCCCGCATTTATACATCAACACTCAAGATCACATCTCAACAGACAATATACGTTCGTCCAAGATCTTGCAGGCCTGACGCCTAGGGCCAGCAGGATTAGCTTTGTGCCGTAATTGTAATCATCCTCCTATTCATATAGTACAATACTTGGCAGGGTACCGTCCCTCCCGCGGTTATTCCCACATTGGGTTTTCCGCGTCACCAAATCTCACGTGTTAATTTACATTACGCACTTTATTTTTCTATTTACTTATTGACATAAGAACAAACGTACATCCAACCAACGAATATAGAATACATTGACCCTAATTAATCGACTTGGGTAAAAATACCTAAACAGTTTGGCGCATTGTGGTCGTCAATCGTTGATATTCTAGATACACAATGGAAAAACAAGCATCTGAAGTCGTGTCAGGGAGCAGGCAACCATCGCCACCACCACCGTCTACCCAAAATCCAACATCAACAGTGGCCACGCAGGCTCCCGAACATACCTCAAGAATCATACCGACAACAAAAGCCTCTCTACCCCCCAAGACTCCTGCTGTCGTGGCCCAGGCCAGGTCAGAAAAGGGAACAACAAGTTCAGGCACCACTCCGCCACCTAGTCCCACACAAATCTTACTCACCGGCGTGGAAAATCTTCAGAAAGCTATGGAAAACATGAGAGAAGACCAGAGGAGAGCAGATGCTGAGGCAAGAAGGAGAGACAGAGAGCTCTGCGCACAGATTGATATCCTGAAACAATGATCTGTCACTCCAAAGTAAGTGGGACGGTGAAGGAAGATCTCCTTTGATAGATCGACACGGGAGTATCGGGCAAAGCAGATACCGGTGAACTAATAACAAGATTAGATTTGGCTACGGTACCGTCAGATGGAAGAATAACCCCGCGAGGGTTAGGATACCTCACACCAGATAGCTGGCAGCCGGCCAGCTGCATAGGGACACAAATAGGTGGCCTCCCCGTCAGCAGCCCCGCAACAATTGAGCAGATACCTGTAGTAGGATCCGAGTCAAACCAGCAAGTGAACTGGCAGCAGGGAACAAACGTTACCACAACTCCCCTGGCTGCTGGAGCCTACCAGAACCTTCAAGAACCCGGATCAGGAGGAAATATGCAGACAGCTGACAGACGGACCCCAGATTCAGCCAGTATAACCAATCAGCAGTACTTGGAGCTAAAAGAGATCTTTGAGCGGGGGTCCTGGGCTACCACCCCCACTCGAGAAAGCGACTCTACAAGACGATTCGCCAATTCACCATTCGTGGAACCATATCCATCACAGCCATGCCAAAGGGATTCACAAATCCAAATATGCCTCTCTTCGACGGCACAACAGACCCCTTTGATCATATCTGCCAGTATAAGCAGAAAATGATGACGGTAACAGCTATAGGGCAAGTTAAGGAGGCATGCATGTGCAAAGGATTCGGGTCCACCCTAACAGGACCGACACTTCGATGGTTTGTCAGCCTGCCCAACAGGTCGATATCTACATTCGATGAATTGGTGAACGCATTTACTCAGCAGTTCGTAAGCAGTAGAAAGCCACAGAAGCACGCAGGAGACCTGTACAGAATCGTCCAGGGGGCAGGAGAGAGCATTGGAGAATACAATACTAGCTTCAACAATGAGAAGGTGGCAGTACGAGAATGTGATGTCTCAACAGCAGTAGAAGCTTTCAGAAGAGGCCTCCACCACGACTCCGACCTATACAAGCAGTTAACCATGCATCCATGCCAAAGTTTCGAAGCAGTACAGGAGAAGACAGCTGCCGCAATCAGGTTGGAGGAAGATGTCTTAGCCAGAGCCAGCTTGCTAAGCACGCCTAGTATCTCCAGTACCTCAGCCGTGGAGAAGTCAGGAAGAAAGCAAACCACCAGCAAGAAGGATGAGATGTACAGACCATACGGAAGGGGAGTCAACAGAATCGAAGAAAATCAGCTACTCCCCACTCTGGCAGAATACGGATTCACTACAGGAATCGGAGGAATCTTGAAGGCACTCAGGGAGATGGGAGACGGAGTCAGGTGGCCTAACCCACCAGTAGGAGAGCAAGCATGGAGGAAGGACAGCAAGAAGAAGTGTGAATTCCACCGGGATATTGGGCACACCACTGAGGATTGCTACACATTACGAAGAGAGATCAAGCGCCTGTACGAACAGGGGAAGCTGAGCCACCTATTACCACGTGGGGGCAAGCAGCAAGATAAGGTAGGCTCCGCCAAGCCGGCAGACCCACCCACATGCACCAAAATTATAAACGTGATAACAGGCGGCTCAGACTTGAGCGGGCTGACATATTCAGCAGCTAAGAGACGTGCTACAGAGACCAAAGGAGATAGGCCAGCCAATTCATGCAAAATTTCTCACAGTGACCTGCCAGCAGTCAGCTTTGATGAAGGAGATGCATACAATGAGCGAGAACATCATGACGCACTTATCATCACCTTATCAATGGCCAATTGCACAGTTAGAAAGGTCTTGGTAGATACAGGAAGCTCAGTCAACTTGATCATGCTGAAAACTATAGAAAATATGGGATTCAGCGAGAAGGATCTGCAGAAGAAGACTATTCCGCTAGTAGGCTTTAGTGGAGAAAGAGCCAGCTCGCTAGGGGAGATAGTCATCCCAACCTATGTGGGGGGAGTCAACAAGCAAGTTAGGTACCTGGTTATAGATGGCCCCTCTACTTACAACGTCATCTTGGGAAGACCATGGTTGCACCAAATGAAGGCAGTCCCCTCAACATACCACCAGTGCATAAAATTCCCCACACCATGGGGAGTAGAAACGATAAGAGGAGATCAGGAGGAAGCTAGAAGCTGCTATAAGAAGGCACTCAAGTGCACTTTGCCCACCCCCGCATAGCAATTCTGAACGACCTATCCAGGACGAATACATCGAACCTCCAGCAGAAGAGCTGGATCAAATTAACCTGGATAAGCTGCACCCAGAACGAACCATGCTCATTGGAGCAGGATGTATAGGAAGCTTAAGACAACAGCTGGTCAAGTTCTTACAGGATAACATGGATTGTTTTGCATGGTCACACGATGACATGACAGGAATAGATCCGTCCATCATAACACATAAGCTTAGTGTGGACCCAAAGTGTAAGCCCATCTAACAGAGAAGAAGGAAATTTGCAGCGGAGAGAAATAAGGTAATCAACCAGGAAGTAGACAGCGTGCTGGCAGCAAAGAAAATAAGAGAAGTAAAATATCCAGAATGGCTGTCCAACGTAGTGGTGGTGCCTAAGAAGAATGGGAAGTGGAGAGTATGTGTGGACTTCTCCGATCTCAACAAAGCATGCCCTAAAGATCCATTCCCGCTGCCTCATATTGATGCAATGGTGGACGCAACAGCTGGACATGAGATGTTAACATTCCTGGACGCATGGAGTGGATACAATCAGATCAAGATGGATCCTGCAGATCAAGAGAAGACGACATTTATGTCTGAAAGAGGAATATATTGCTACAACGTCATGCCATTCGGCCTAAAGAATGCGGAGTTCCACATATCAAAGGTTTGGTTAATGAGAATGTTCAAAGAACAGATAGGAAGAACAATGGAGGTGTATATTGATGACATGGTGGTGAAATCAGAGAAGGCCAAAGATCACATACGGCATCTGGCATGAACATTCAGCACCCTCAGGAAATACAAAATGAAGCTAAACCCATCTAAATGCACCTTCGGAGTATCCTCTGGCAAATTCTTGGGCTATATTGTAACTCAAAGAGGGATAGAGGCCAGCATCGAGCAGATCAAAGCCATCTTACGGTTGGAGTCGCTGAGAAGCCTAAAGATGTTCAAAGACTAGCGGGAAGGTAAAGACCACGAACAGGTTCATTTCAAGATCTTGAGATAAATGCGGAACTTTTTTACGACGTACTAAGGAAAAGCCAGAAGTTTGAATGGACCTCTGAGCACGAGCAAGCCTTCAGAGAGCTGAAGCATTACCTCTGCAGCCCGCCGCTGCTATCAAAGCCGGAGCCAGGAGAACCACTATTCCTATACCTAGCCGTCACAGAGGTAGCAGTGAGTGCTGTCCTGGTTAGAAGCAAGAAAGGGAGCAGAAGCCAGTATACTACGTGAGCAAGTCTCTGCTGCCGGCAGAGACCAGGTACACATCCCTTGAAAAGTTAGTACTAGCATTGGTAGTGGCATCTCGCAAACTGCGCCCCTACTTTGAGTCCCACATTGTACATGTCGTGACCAATTACCCACTAAAAGCTATCATGAGGAAGCCTGAACTGTCAGGCAGAATGTCAAAATGGTCTGTACACCTCAGTGGGTACGACATCCAATATGACCCCAGAACAGCAATCAAATCACAAGCATTGGCCGACTTCGTGTCAGACTTGATATTAGGAATGAAGCTAGCTTTGAAATTAGGGATCAGGCACCTGCTCATATCCAGTGACTCTCTATTGATAGTCAACCACGTGAATGATGAGTTTATAGCCAGAGATTCGAAGATGATTGCATACCTAAAAGTAGCAAAGGAGTTAAAACAGAAATTCGAAACTTGCAAGCTTAAACAGATCCCTAGAGATCATAACGTGGAAGCAGACGCCCTAGCAACCCTGGGGGCAACATTTAAACCTACAGATCTATCCAGCATTCCAATAGCACACATGCTGGAACCGTCCATTCAGAAGGAGGACGAAATAGACAGAGGTGAACTGGAGGATCCACAGAGCGAGAAAGAAATCCGAGCAGTTACAGAGGAAGGTGAGAGCTCCCAGCCAAACAGGCAGCCATACCAAATAGCCGATCAGGCAGACGACTGGCGCACACCTTACCTAGACTGGCTGCGCTATAACAAGCTACTAGATGACAAGAAGGAAGTGAGAGCTTTCAGAGTGAAGGCCTCCAGATTCATACTTATTGATGACACATTGTTCAGAAAATCGCTAGCAGGCCCCTACCTACGGTGCCTGGGCAAGGAAGAAGCACAGACTATGTTGCATGCTCTCCACAGTGGCGAATGTGGAAACCATGCAGGGGGCAGGAGTCTGGCAAATAAAGCCCTCAGACAGGGATACAATTAGCCTACGATGAAGGCAGATGCAGCAGAATACGCACGAAAATGTGACGCTTGCCAGCACTCAGCACCAATGATCCATCAGCCAGCAGAACCCATGCACCCTATCATTTCCCCCTGGCCATTCATGGCATGTGGCATGGATATAGTAGGCCCTCTACCACGGGCCATAGGAAATAGAACCTGGATGCTAGCAATGACAGATTACTTCTCCAAGTGGATAGAGGCAGAAGCATTCACGGCGGTAAAGGACAAACAGGTCATTTCGTTCATAAAACGAAACATCATTTGCAGATTTGGTATCCCATCAGAAATCATATGTGACAATGGCTCACAATTCATCTCAAACGATACCGAGGGATACTGTGCCAGGTGGAACATCACCTTAAAAAAGTCGCACCTAGGACTCCAAAGTCCAACGGCAAACCGAATCCAAGAACAAAATCATCATGGACAATCTAAGAAGGAGGTTACGGGAGTTAGGAGGAAAGTGGGCAGATGAATTGCCACTAGTGTTATGGTCGACGAACGACACCAAAGATAGCAATGGACCAAACACCCTTGATCCGGTGTTTGGTGCGTAAGCGATCATTCCATCAGAAGTCCTAGTCCCCACTCACAGGTATGAAAATATGACAGGGGAACTAAACAATGCGGAGATGACCAGAAGCCTGGACACAATTGACGAGCTGCGAGCAAGCGCAAAAATCCGTCTGGCTGCCTATAAGCAGTCCGTGGCCAGGAGTTATAACAAGAATGTGAAAGTCAGGCTCCTAGAGGTAGGAGACCTGGTTCTACGAGAGGTGTTTCAAAACACCAAGAATCGAAAAGCAGGCAAATTCGCCTACAAATGGGAAGGAGCATACCAGGTAGAAGGAGTTGTTGGCCATGGCGCATACAGACTGATGACTATGGACGATCAAATCATACAACGCCCATGGAACATACTTCACCTGAAGAGATATTACTTTTAATAATAAGTAGACTCTAGCTTTCAGAATGATGTACTATGAAAAGCCAAACCGTCTTTTAAAAATTAAAATAAAAATCCGGTAGTAGGCATACTGCCAATTTCACTTTTATTTCTGGTGTCTCTAGTTATTTTAAGATTTTAAACTACTATTAGATGGTGTGGTCTGGCAGCGTCCTGGGACCACAATTGCTCTGGTACCCCATGAGATGGCGACAGGTACTTCACATCATTTTAATAGATTCTTTTATTTTCAGGCTTCTCTAAGTACACCACTTTGAATTCTGGTATCTATGGTACTTTGAACGGATGTCTAGCAGGACTGTCAACTGCCAACGCGGGGTGACAAGGCACATGGCACTCCAACATGCCTAACCTATTTTCTCCACAAGGAGCACCCTCACCAGGCGGGCTGTGGAACATACGAAAGGGAGCCTGGCTAACTGCTGAATACGCTTACCCAGCTACCCCTGATACCACCCCCTGGACGTAGCTCGCACTAATCGCAATTAATCTGGGCCCCAGCATGAATGCACACGAACATGGAACGTAGGGATATCTGTGCTACCAGAATCCTGCAGCGTCTCCATCGGTCCTAGAATGACGATAAACTTGCCTCAATGACGCCCCTGTCGGCTTTAAACGAGATGAACACACCTTGCGTCATGAACAAGGTTAAGTAGTCCAAAACTGCGGCATACGCCTAAATCAGCCATCAGGCTGACACGGCAGCTAGCTTAGTCTGGATCAGCCTTTTCAGGCTGACCAGGCTGGTCTAAATCAGCCTCCTAGGTTAACACGGCCACTCCTCCTTACATTGCGGCATACGCCTAAATCAGCCACCAGGTTGACACGACAGCTAGCTGAGTCATAACGTCAGCCTTCTCAGGATGACAGGATCCGCCTAAATCAGTCAAACGGGCTGACACGGCAAATTTCCTAAAAATAGGGAAAGTAAACAACAAGCACACGATATATAAGCTGAAGCCTTGCCAAACTAGGACAAGGGGCATTTTCAAATTATGGCCAAAAGTACGGCCCAAAGTTTAACCGCCACCTTGGCGGAGCAAACACAGAAAGAGTTTTAAAAAATTACAAAGTGTGCCACCTCTGGGCCAGACTACCAAAAGTTCATCAAAAAAAAAAAAAAAACTTAATTATCGGTCACATTAATGACCTCCACCTTTGGCACCTCCTCTGCCTGCTGACCCCTCGTTTCAGGTACCGCACCAGCCTGTGCATCCACAGCCGCCATAGCTCCCGAGCTCGTCAGCAGACATCCGGGACGTCCCGGCTCCGTCCCCCAGCCTTCCTAAGCAAGTGCGGGAGAATTCACCTCCCCAACTTCAGGCATCAGCACACTCAGATCAGGTTGGATGGGGTAGAGCATCTCCAGCTGTTTCTCCTCTTCCTCTATAGCCTGCTGGGTAGGAGCCTCTTCAAGGGCAGCATGCATCCCGCTGATCTTTCCCCGCCAGGTAGCATATGCGACAACGTTGGTGGGCAGGGAGATCAGCTCACTGATCTTCTCATCAGAACGCTTGAGGGAGTCAGAGAAGGTATTGCACACCGCCTGAGTACGCGCGCACCGGTGATCGACCCCCTCTTTCAGCTTCTTCTTGGTGACAAGCAAGCTCGGTCTTGACTCCACCATACGCTCCTTCGGATCGATCCGCTCTTTGTGCGGATCGCAACATGATCTCCTTGACTCCCGGTTATGGCGCCGGTAGCACGGCCGGTCGTCCGCACTATGTTGATCATCTTCTGTTGTAGAGTGTGTTGGAGGGTGCAGGGGCGGGGAAAAATCAAGAGTCAGCAAGGAAGTCAAGAGGCATAATCTAAGTAAAGCAGACAGACAGGTAGAAAGTGAAGAATATTTACCATGAAGGCGTTGTGCACGTCATTTTCAGCCATCTCCTCTAGGGAGAACTCCGAAAACGTTTCCTCAACAGGAGGAAAGAGCAGCTGGTCAATCTCCGGCCAGTAGGGCACCTTGTCCACATTCCCAAAGCCCTCTGGGAAATGAGCAATAATGCCTCCGCTAGATGAAGCCCGAGGACTGGCAGGAGGAGTAGGCGGATGACGAGATAACGGGTTGACCTCCAAGGGCTCACGTGCAGCAGAACTGGAAACTGTGGGAGGAGTCTGGAAGGAGGCAGCAGGAACACTCCTCTTGGAGGAAGAGGCCACATCAGGGCTAGCAGAAGGTCTCTTTCTTTTAGCACTTTGGAGGATGAGTTCCAATTGATCAACTTTTGAACCTGCAAGCATATATTGCCTCAGACGACAGAATACTTAAAACGTCAGCAGAAACAACATGCAAATAAAAAGTGGTTGCAAAAGTCTTACCAAAAGACATACTGTGGGCTGACTGAGGAGGATTGGAGGAAGAAGCAGGTGAAAAACCAGGAAGCAGGTCTGGGAACTTTCTCTCATTTAAATCTTTGAACATTTTTTGCAGCGGGGATCTTGGCGCCAATACGGGTAAGGTCACAGGGGCCTGCACGAAGACGATGAAGTAAGCTAGTAAGCAGCGAGATAAAACAAATCAGGTGACAGGAAGACTACTTACTCGAAGTTAGAACCCATTTCTCGAAAATGTAGTCGGGAGAGGTGGATGGAGTCCTTCCTCACGTAGAAGAAGTCCTCAAACCATTTCTCATCACGGGATTTTGACACGTGTCTGAAGGGAGCCTCTCCACGGCCCCAGAATGAGAATGGACCCCTGCCCAGGGATCTGATGTTGTACATATGGGCTAGATCACCCAAAGTGACAGATTTACCAGTACTCTGACCAGCTGTCAGAGAATAGAGAAGAACTCTCCAAATGGCAGCAGAAATTTGTGCCATGGCGAAATTGTTGGTGAAGATGAAATCTCGAATGAGTTTTGGGAAAGGAAAACGGAGGCCATATCTAAACGGGTACAGGTAAAAACTAACCCACCCTGGACGAAGGGCGTTAGCTTTTTGTCCCGGTTCAGGGATGGCGATAGCCACCCCGTCACCAAGACCAAGCAGATTCTTGATCGTGGGAATGTCGGCCGGAGTTAAAGCAGAATCACAGTCGTGGGGGTGCTTAAAAAGTCCCCGAGAAGGAAAAGTGGGGTCGAGATTACGATCAGAAGGCGTGGAGGATTGACGAGTTTTGCCCATGGTGGAGAGAGAAAGTGAAAATTAAAGAAGGAAGGAGGAAGGATTACCTGATAAAGAAGACGGGGAAGATGAACAGTGGAGCCGGCAAAGGATGAAAAGAAGGAAGGTTGAGGGTTTAAGAAAGAAGAAGTATTTTTGAAATGATTTGAAATGATTAATGAGAGTGGAAGATGGACGTTGGGGTTATAAAGAGGAGAGAGGGAGTTGGGTGCGAGAAAAGAGGAGAAGGACGGCTTGCATGGGAAGAAGTAAAAAAGACGGCGTAGGGTTTTTTGGCATTTGGTTACATAAAATTCCTTGCTCGATACTTGAAAGCGTACTTCACAAGAAATTTGGGGCAAACTGTTTGGGCTAAAAATAGCATAATAAAGAAGGCCCACTTAATAAAGTAAAGACTATGAAAGAAGTGATGAGGAGGAAGGAAGCCTGCGGTTGGAGAAAAGGGAAACGGGCTTAAAGAAGATTAGGAGCCCATCATAGGAGGCGTCCGCGTTAAGGAAAAAAGCGTCAGGGAGAAGTTAGGGAGAAGTTAGGGAGATCAGGGAGAATTGGCAAGGGAGTCCGGGTTTGGAAAGAGTCCTTAGAGCATGTACAATAGAGAGGATTTACCCTCCTCTTAGCCTTCTCTCTCATCTAAGAGGAGGTCCTCTCTATTGTAGAACAAATATGGAGTGTCCTCTTAGCAAGAGGATAAAGAGGACTTCCTCTAGTTTTAGAGGAAGGAGTACATTGACCCTTGTGCCCTTCAACCAATCAATGATATCCAATTTCTTATATTTTTTCTTAATATTGAAGGTTTATGTGTGATGGTTAATTTAAGAGGAAGAATGAACTTCCTCTCTATTGTAGAAAAATATAAGAGAAGAATAGAGGAAGAGGATGTAAATGTTGAAAAATGGGATGGATAAAAAGTAATTGAGGTGTCAAAAAAATAGAGGGGGAAAACAAAAATAAGAGGATGAGAACCTCCTCTCTATTGTACATGCTCTTATGGACATTATATTCCCTTTCCATATTCGAGGTAGGACATATCTAGGGTTCTTACCCTATAAATAGCCGAGGAAGCAAATCAAGAATTCATTCATTGAACGCCCGCATTTATACATCAACACTCAAGATCACATCTCAATGACAATATACGTTCGTCAAGATCTTGCAGCCCGACGCTAGGGCCAACAGGATTAGCTTTGTCGTAATTGTAATCATCCTCCTATTCATATAGTGCAATACTTGGCAGGGTACCGTCCCTCCCGCGGTTGTTCCCACATTGGGTTTTCCGCGTCACCAAATCTCACGTGTTAATTTACATTACGCACTTTATTTTTCTATTTACTTATTGACATACGAACAAACGTACATCCAACCAACGAATATAGACTACATTGACCCTAATTAATCGACTTGGGTAAAAATACCTAAAATATATATATATATATATATATATATATATATATATATATATATATATATATATATATATATATAAAATCCGGTGTGGTAACGATCATTCGGTGAGAACGGTGAGAACGGTGAGAACGACCTTATTAATAAACATTTAAAAAAACCAACGCAAACAGTTATAGTACTGCACTCAAGAGTCAACTCTCTCATTAATACTCCACATGACAACAACCATCAATCCAACTCCGACAGTCCCCACCGGCACCAACTCCGTCACCGTCGCCACCCAAAGACTCGCACTGCGCCGACGTCACCCAATGACCAACTATTCCTCGTTCATTCTCCCTTTCGCCGGCGCTGAAATCAAATGTTCTCCGGCGATGGCAACTCAAACCAGCGTTCAACTCTGAATTTTCCGACAACGACGGTGGTCCCTCAACTACCATTGTTGACGCTCGCCGACGTGATGCTTCCCGCGGCTACGGTTCTGATTTGGCTTCCAATAAAAACAAACCCATTCATCGGCAAAGATCACCATAGACCACCGGTGAATAAACCGACCACACACCTCACCAGAAATCGTGTTTGTTCTACTATTGTCCCTTCTTCTTTCTTTTTCTTCGTGGCTCACCTTGCGTAGCGCTGGAGTTCCGGCCGTCATTTACGATATTTGACATAGCTAATGGAAGTTCGAAATTCAACCGACTTGGGGCTCAATTGCCAGAAATTTGGATATGAGCTTGTTGAGAATAAGCAAAATTATTGGCTCCCCATATTTGGTATGAGTTACCTGCAAATTAAATGGGTCTTTTATGTTTATTTAATTTTGAGGTAGATTTTTGAAAATTTCCGATAAGCAAAGTCAATAACAAATTAGTGGAGCATTGATTGTCATTGGAGTGTTGAGGTCACTTAGCTGGCTGCTTACTCAATTTGATAATGAATGTATATGTGTGAGTGTTGTTCATACCAGTAGAATTCATGAAATTTTCATGGGTAATTTTCTAGTCAGAAAGTGCTAAGAGAGACTAAAAGTGTATCCCCTATAGGAAAAAGTGTATATATATAGTTAAAAAGTGTATATAAAATTTACTTAAACAATGTACCTAGGATAGAAAAAAATACATCTACATGCTTAAAAAATGTATATAGAATTCAGGTAAAAATCGTATTTACGATTGTAAAGTGTATAGATACATTTTATAACAACGCGGATACATTTTTTTCCATATTAGGTACATTTTTTTTCCCGCATATGATACAAAAAATACAAACTACCTAAATGCACAAAATATTATTCTAGATACATAAATATGTGATCTAGATACGCGTATCATGACTCATATACACAAAAGACAATCCCAAATTATATATGTTTTGCGTAGATGTAAAACGACCACATTTCACTCGTACGATGCCGGAATTGAGCACTTTGATATGCGTTGCTAAAAGCAGGATGAATAACTTTGGATATGTGCGCAACAACAAATTCATTACATGCTATTAAGCCTAAAGTAGATGAATCTAAAAAATAAGGAATGACTAACATAAAACAAATGTAATGGGCAGTAGAGTAGGAAATTAAGTGGAAAGTGGGCTTCTGTCAAAGAGAGGAGAAATCCATATGAAAACTAGAAAAGCAACGAGTAGGTGTGCGGAATCTAATCGCGATTTTCGAAAGCGAAAATCGACCTCATTTTTCCAACTTTGGTGGTATGTGGTGGTTCTCTTCCTGTTTTGTCGCCATTGTTAGTGACCTTCGAGCTAATCTGAAATAGGTAGAGGGAGAGAAGGAAGAGGTTGAAGGCCAAGTCACTAGTGAAGAAATTATAACCTCCAGCGAACCAGCGTTCGTGCAATCTATTGACCCGAATCTACCACCTCGCAGGCGTCATCATGGTCGAGGAAACTCGCCGGAATCGTCTGAGCGGTTGTGTGAGTGGTGGTCGCGGTGGCGATTTTATTTGGTGGTCGGTAGTGATAATGGAGTGTGGTGTTGTCAGTGATGTCTGTTAGGGATAAAAAATACCATTTATTATTAATGACATGGCAAGCGATCATTGGAAGATGGGAAGAGAAAAGAATTGGTGACATGGCGCAAGGAGGACCACGGGATTGGAAGGCAAAACAAACACAAAGTTGAGAGGTTACAAAAGGGCACGTGCAAAAAAGATAATTGGGCTGGGTCAATAACAAAATCCTATTCTTATGGAATTGACCCAAAATACAGGAGTGGAAATAGGAAAGGAAGTTCTTGGACTCTTGACTTGGTTTTGGCAGCTATAAAAGCAAGAGGAAAGCAACGTTCAAAGGACACTGATTGGAACTTCGAAAAAAAAGCAATACATCGTCTCTCAAAATTCCTGCTCACACTTGGCAATAATTCTCTAGTAAAATAATCATTGTATTTCCTTACTTGTTCACAAAATCTCGATTATAGTGCAGTAATTGGCGGGATTCCGACTCCCCGCGGTTGTTCCCACACCGGGTTTCCGCGTCACCAAAAATCCTCCGTGTCCTTCTCTTCGTTTATTTTTATTTCGTCGTTCCTTTCATTCGTATTTTAAACGTAATTGGCATTAAGGATAATCACTATCACTCACATAATTAATTCATAGTCGGTAAATTTTTACCAAAACAGTTTGGCGCCCACCGTGGGGCATAGTGATCATTTTCTATAACCAAGCCTCGCAAAACCGAACCATCCATCGCAATGTCCGGAACCACGAGAATCCTTCCGCTGAGCCTGCCAGTATGTCGCCCTATCCTCCGCAGCAGGCCTCACTTCTGCATCTGCAGGATCAGTCAGTGCATCCCCGGCGTCCAGCCAGATGATCCCTGCCAGCGTGTCGACCAGAGCCATGCCCCAGCCTCAGAAACCACCGCAGATTCCCAAGGCAAAACGGGTGCATCCGGTCGATCCAAATCCAAAGCAGGAAAGCAGCCCCAGCAGAGGAGTCGAAGCAGCATCCAGAAGCCCGACCCAGGAAGGCTCAGGTGCAGAAGTTCTCCGAAGTAGAGGATCTCCAGCACTCGATCCGATGCAGGTGATGATTCAGGGGATAGACATTCTGCGTCGGGCCGTTGAGGATCTGAGGAAAGACAACCAGAATATGATGGCTCAAATCGTGACGGCGGTCCAGTCCAAACCCGGCCAAGAGCACCAGAGGCTCCAGCCAGAACCAGCAGTGGAGGATCGGGTCGACCAATCCCATCAGAGCTAGTTACCAGGCTGGATCTTGCAGGGGTAGCACCCAACGAACCAATCGAGCCAAGAGGATTGGGATGTCTGTCATTCGACAATCCACCCAGTCTGCAGCAGACAACAGGTAACGCTTTGTTTAGCACCCCTTCTGGATCTGACCTTCCACCCTTTTCAGGTACCCCCACACACCAGACACCAGGATGGCAATCAGGATCTGTTCCCAATACAACAATTCCATCCTGCAACCAGTTCACCAGTGGAGCCTGGATCGGAGAATTACAGCAGACACCAGGATGGCAGCCTGGATCCATAATCAATGCAACACCAATAACCAGTCACCCAGCACCAGGCCAACTATCAGGAGCACCCTGGTTAGGGGGTACACCTGCTGGCCCTTTTCTGCCTGTTTCTAACCCTCTTGCAGGAGCAGGTAATTCGCTGGAGCAGCAATACCAGGAGCTGAGGGAACTAATGTATAGGATACCGGGCGTAGCCCGTCCGCTGGAGAAAGCATCCAAAGATAGCTACGCAGACTCACCCTTCGTGGATGACATAGCTCTAATCGGTGTTCCCAAAGGATGTGTGCCACCAGCTATGACACTCTATGACGGGACCTCAGATCCACTTGACCATATCAACCACTACAAGCAGAAAATGATGGTGATAACCGCAACCGGATCTCTAAAGGAAGTTTGCATGTGCAAAGGTTTCGGATCAACACTGTCAGGAGCAGCCCTGCAGTGGTTCGTCGGCTTACCGAACAAAAGCATATCCAGCTTCGCCGACCTAGTCAATGCCTTCAACCAGCAGTTCGCCAGCAGCAGAAAGCCAGAGAAGCAGACCAGCGACCTCTATCGGCTGGTGCAAGGATTTGAGGAATCCACCCGTGATTACTTGAACCGGTTCAACAAAGAGAAGGTGTCAATTCCAAGGTGTGATATAGCAACCGCTATACAAGCCTTCCGCCGAGGGCTGCACCAGGATTCACAATTATACAAGGAGTTAACCATGCATCCATGCACTACCTTTGAGGAGGTGCAGTCGAAGGCCATCGCTGTCATGAGGCTGGAAGAAGACGCTGCACCTGTAAGAGGCACTTATGATTCGGACCCAGTATCCAGAAAGGCTCCTGTAGAAAAGAAAAGCGAAAGATCCAAACCCTACAGCAGGAATGTGAATAAAGTTTCTGGAAGCTCAGAAGGAAAGTCAGAAGCAGATCTGCCTCCAAAAGTAAGTGAGTATGGTTTCACTACCAATCTTGCAGGATTATTCAAAGCCTTGAAGGAGCTAGGACGCAGAGTCAGATGGCCAAAACTTCCAGAAGGAAACCCCAGCAGCAGAGACACAGGCAAAAAGTGTGAGTTCCACGGCAGCAACACTCACAACACCGATGAATGCCACTCCCTCAGAAAGGAAGTCAAATTCCACTATGACCAAGGAAACCTGGATCACCTCCTCCCCAGAAACACAACGAGAGTAAATTCAGCGGATCAGGTTCTGCCCTCTCCTCCTCCCCTTTGCTCTAGAATTGTGAATGTCATTACAGGTGGATCGGAGTTGTGTGGGCTGACTTACTCAGCAGCTAAGAGGCACGCAGCCAGGGCTAAAGGAGACAGACCAGAAAGCTCCTGCAGGTTCACCATCGAACCGCCGTCGTCACCTTCGACGAAACAGACGCAGGATCCACTCCAGAACAGCACCACGACGCTCTAATCATCACGCTTCCCATGGGAAATTGCAAGGTAAAAAAGATCCTGGTGGATACCGGAAGCTCCGTCAACTTAATCATGATGGAAACACTCAAAGGAATGGGATTCACCGAAAAAGATCTAGCAAAGAAGGCAGTTCCCTTGGTTGGCTTCAGCGGCGAAACAAAGCACTCCCTAGGAGAAATCATCATCCCAACCTACGCCGGAGGCATAAACAAACAGGTAAGATATTTGGTTATTGATGGGCCCTCTACTTACAATGTAATCCTTGGCAGGCCCTGGATCCACGAGATGAAAGCAATTCCCTCAACGTACCACCAATGTCTGAAGTTTCCAACACCTTGGGGGGTGCAAGAAATACGTGGGGACCAGGAAGAAGCTAAGGATTGCTACAAGGTGGCTCTGAAGTCAACGACAGGTGCACCCGCATAGCAATTACAGAGCCAGCGCATCCAGGACGAGTACATTGAGCCTCAGCAGGCAGAACTAGACGAAGTCATCCTGGACTCGCTGCATCCAGAACGAACTATTCTCATTGGATCTGAATGTAGAGGTAAGATTCGTGAAGAACTCGTTCGGTTGTTGAGAACTAACATAGATTGCTTTGCTTGGTCGCATGATGACATGATAGGGATAGACCCAAGCGTGATAACTCACAAGCTAAGTGTGGATCCAAGCTATAAACCTGTGCAGCAGAAAAGAAGAAAGTTTGCTTCTGAAAGAAACCAGGTCATAAATCAGGAAGTAGATAACCTGCTTGCAGCGGGAAAGATTCGTGAAGTAAAGTACCCAGAATGGTTATCTAATGTGGTAGTGGTCCCAAAGAAGAATGGCAAGTGGAGGGTCTGCGTCGATTTCACAGATTTAAACAAAGCTTGCCCGAAGGATCCATTCCCTCTGCCGCATATAGACGCCATGGTGGACGCTACTGCAGGCCACGAGATGCTGACATTCCTGGATGCCTGGAGCGGATATAACCAGATAAAGATGCACCCCAGTGATCAGGAAAAGACAGCGTTCAGATCCGAGAGAGGTATCTATTGTTATAATGTCATGCCTTTTGGACTAAAAAATGCAGGATCTACCTATCAGAGGCTGGTGAACATGATGTTTAAAGAACAAATAGGCCAAACTATGGAGGTGTATATAGACGACATGGTCGTCAAATCGAAAGCGAGCTTCACAAAGACCACCAAAGACTGGAAGAAACTTTCAATACCCTCGGGAAGTACCAAATGAAGTGAATCCTACGAAGTGCACCTTCGGAGTATCCAAAGTGGAAAGTTCCTAGGGTACATGGTGACCCGAGAGGAATAGAGGCCAAAGACCGAGCAAATAAGAGCAATCTGCGGTGGAGTCACCGCGAGAAACCAAAAGACGTCCAATACTTTGACCGGAAGAGTGGCGGCCTTAAACCGGTTCATATCCGGATCTTGGACGGACGAGTTATTCTATGATATACTCAGGAAAAGCCAAAAATTTGAATGGACGGACGACCACGAAAAAGCATTTCAGGAGCTGAAACATTATCTCAGCACCCCGCCTCTCCTGTCGAAACCAGAGCCAGGAGAGCCACTGTTCCTATATCTGTCAGTCACAGAAGCAGCAGTCAGTGCAGTGCTAGTGCGAGAGCAGGAAGGATCACAGCATCCGGTATACTACATCAGTAAGTCTCTGCTTTCAGCAGAGACCAGGTATACATCACTAGAAAAACTTGTCCTTGCACTCGCTACTGCATCCTATAAACTGCGTCCTTACTTTGAATCTCATACAATTTCTGTGATAACTAATTATCCTCTTAAAACTATCATGAGAAAACCAGAATTGTCAGGACGAATGGCTAAATGGTCCGTGCACCTGAGCGGATACGATCTGAAGTTTGAACCCCGTACAGCCATAAAATCTCAGGCTCTGGCAGACTTTGTGTCTGACTTCTGCCCAGCACTCCAGACCCAGGCCGAACAGGACATCCTGAATCTGGAAGAAGACAAAGGAGAACAGGTGTGGGAGTTACATGTGGACGGAGCCTCAAATGCCAAAGGAGCAGGAGTAGGGCTGGTCCTCAAGTCACCCCAAGGAGACCTCATAGTCCAGGCCGTACGATGTGAATTCAAAGCCACAAACAACGAAGCAGAATACGAGGCACTAATCCTGGGTCTGAAGCTGGCCCTGGATCTGAAAATCAGACACCTTCAGGTTTGCAGTGATTCTAAGCTTATAGTTAACCATGTTAATGACTGCTATGAGGCCAGGGACCCCAGGATGATGGCATACTTAGATGTAGCAAAAGAGCTGAAAGTCAAATTTGTCACATTCAACATCAAGCAAATCCCCAGGGGAGCGAGAATGCGGCGGGACGCACTAGCCACCCTGGGGGCAACCTTCAAAACAGGAACTGTCTCCACGATACCAATTGTCCACGTGCTGGAGCCAGCAACACTAAAATCTCAGCAGGAAGCAGAAAAAGTGTGCAGCACCAGCAGTGAAGAAAATACCCCAGATGGAGGAAGCCCTACTACGGGACCGCTGCAGAGTGACATCCTACCAAAGCGAGATAAAAAGGAGGTAAGGGGCTTTAAAATGAAAGCATCCAGATTCCTACTAATCGATAATGTTCTTTTCAGAAAATCCCACGCTGGACCCTACCTCGGATGCCCGGATCGGGGAGAGTCTCAGTGCATTTTGCATGCTCTCCACAAAGTGGAGAATGTGGAAACCATGCAGGGGGAGGAGCCTGTCCAACAAGGCACCGAGGCAAGGATACGGCCCACAATGCGCAAAGATGCCATGGAATTCGCAAAAGATGCGACGCCGCGAGGCACGCTCATGTTAGTCACCGGCCACAGAGCCTCGCACCAGGTTATCTCACCATGGCCTTTCATGAAATGGGGAATGGACATCGTGGGACCATTACCCAGAGCACCAGGAAACAAAGTCTACATGCTCGCCATGACGGACTACTTCTCCAAATGGATAGAAGCAGAATCATCCTCCCAGGTTACGTAAAACCCAGGTGATATCTTTCATTAAACGCAATATCATATGCAGGTTTGGCATTCCATCCGAGATTATATGTGATAATGGGTCCCAATTCATTGGAAATAAGATGAAGCTTTTTGTGCTAGGTGGAATATCTCGTTACAGAAATCTACTCCCGGGAACCCCAATCCAACGGACAAGTGAATCCAAGCAATAAGATTATCATTGAAAACCGAAAAAGAAGCTAGAGGAGATTGGGGGCAAATGGGCGGAAGAGCTACCTCCGGTTCTCTGGGCCGACGAGAACCACACCAAAGGTTGCAACAGGCAAACCCCCTTGACCCTAGTGTTCGGAGCGAAGCAGTCATCCCATCTGAAGTCAGGGTCCCAACCCACAGATATGGATGCATCACAGAAGATCGGAACCAGATAGAAATGGCAAGCAGTCTGGACACGATAGACGAACTCAGAACCAGCGCCCAGATCAGGATGGCTTCCTACCGACAGACTGTGGCTAAAAGCTACAACAAGAACGTAAAAGTAAGAACTCTGCAGGTGGGAGATCTGGTCCTAAGGAAAGTCTTCCAGAATACCAAGAACCAGCAAGCAGGGAAATTTGCCTACAACTGGGAAGGGCCATACCAAGTAGAAAGCACAGTTGGAAATGGAGCCTACCGACTCATGACTATGGAAGGGCAAATGGTTCCCAGATCCTGGAATATCACCCACTTAAAGAAATATTTTATTTAAAGTCACCAGCAAGGTCAACAACCGGGTACTCACCTACGAATCTGACTTGACCGGGTTTAGACATTGCCTTACATATTTTCTGGCTCTGAATATTTTTCTGTCTCTGAATACTTTTATGCCTCCAAAATTTCTTCTGGCCCTAAAAGATATTTTCCTGCTTCTAAAACATTTTTCTATTTTTTACATTTCTCTGGGTCTAGGTATCACCTGAGTCTGAATGTTTTCTGGCTCTAAAAACGTTATTTTTGAATCCAACATTTTTTCTAAAAACCTTGCTCGTATTTTAAATTCTATCAAGCTTTAAAATGGCAAAACCATCATGAAACATTTAAAATATTTTCAAGTAAGCCAAGAAAATAAAACGCAAACTAATCTGGCAGAGCTTGTATTCACTGCAGAAGGCGTGTGTCCGTGGCTAAGCACGTACAACCGGGACAACCAGCCTCCCGCGATGCATTAGCACCCACGCAAGCCTGGCTCCTCTGAACGAGTGGGCATACTAGACCCCTTAGCCAGCAATCTATCAGCGATGGCCAAACAAACGACGTGCATGCACAAACCAAAGCACCAGAAACGGTACGACGCAAAAAGATAACTAAGTAGGAAATACTTAAGTCATAAAGCAAAGTATGTCTGGCACCAGAACCAGACCATAAGTACATAAAATGTTCAAAATAAAGATGTTATGCCCCGTAGGGCCAAAAACTAACTAAGCATAGCATAAGTCTTTCAGGTGCAGAGAAATACTAATCTACGACAATGTGCTCCACAGCGTCAGAAGCAGTTGTCTGAGCATCAGGAGCAGGGGAGTTCACCTCTTCCTCAGCGCCAGGATCATCAGCAAGAACAGTACCAGGCTCCACCAAGCCAGCCAACATATCCAGATTCAGACCATCCGGAAAAGTGGCAGCAAGCCTCCCCTCTTCAGCTCCTAAATCCCAGGCCAAATGCTCACCCTTCTGAAACATCTTTATGCAGTCGATCTTCGTTTCCAGAGCAGCATAAGTCAAAGCATCCACTAGAGTCCTTTTCAGCTCCTGTACCTCAGAAGCCTTCTCCTTCTGAATCTGAACAACGCGAGCCTCTGCATCAGCAACACGTTTCTCCACCTCCGAGATACACCTCTCAGCCTCCGAGGCACGCTTTTCAGCTTCAGCAGCCTTCTCTCTAGCATCAGCAGCCTCCTTCTCAGCACCAGCAGCCTTCTCCTCAGCACCAGAAATCCTCTTTTCAAGCAGTAGAGAGACTGTTCTGCAAACTCTGCTTCTGAGTGGCCTCCTCCAACAGCAAACTCTGGGACTTATTCAAATCAGCCTGAGTTTTCAGCCTATCCTCATTGGCCTCTTTCGCCAGCTTCTGGAGTTTTGCATTCTCTGCCACCAAGGAAGACACCTTCCCCGCAGAACAGAGCCATCCGGAAGGACCGATGCACCGGCAAGCGTTAAAAAAAAAAAAAAAAAAAAAAAAAAAAAAAAAAAAGAAAAGAGCAAAGATCCAACGATCATTTACCTCAAAAGAATGCTCTTACCGCACGATCCACCGAGTCAAGCAAAGGTTTGCTATCCAACGCAAACTTAGGAGCTGGAAGAAGCATCTGGTCCATTAAGTCCAAGCTACTCGCAGATCTAGCCCTTCCAAAGTCACTTGGAAGCGTGAAAACAATAACCCCCGGAGCAGATTTGGAACCAGAGGTAGCCCCAGAAGCAGGGATAGTTCCAGAAGCAGGAATAGCTCCAGAAGCAGGGATAGCTCCAGAGGCAGGGATGGTCTCAGACGTTGAAGGCGCATCGACGCGGGGCATAGCGGGGGAACCAGAAACGACTTTTGAAACCTGGGCATCTCGAAAGCGGACAATTCGTGCCTGTGTAACGGAGGTCGCACAGCTAAAGGGGTGACCTCGATAGGAGCCTGCTCCTTGGCCTGACTAGCAGCAGCAGACCTTCTCTTGGGACGAGGTCCAGAGCCAGGGGCAGGAGTGGACTTCCTTTTCTCAGCAGGCTTAGGGGCAACCGCGCCCTGTTCTTTCACTTTCTGAGCCAAAACATCTCCCAGGGAAATTCTTGACTTTGCAGAACCTGGAAGCAGCGAGGATTAGGTCAGACTCAGATATGTAAAAAAGTTGGAAACAAAACCAAGACAGAAAGGGAACGCACTAGTCGACATTGAATCCTTCTCTTCAGCAGCTGTTTTCTTCGACGCAGCAGCAGAATCCTGGACCAGGTTGGGAAAGGTCCTATTTTCCGGAGGCGGACTGAACAATTTAGAAAGGGATGCAGCTCTGTCAGGAGACAAGGGCAAGGGGCACAGACCTACACAAAAAGCCAAGTAAGGAAATATAAGCGCCAAAGAAAAATGCACAGGAATAAGGACGTGCAAGTACCGTGTGTTGACCGCCAAACACTGACAATGTAGTCAGTCGGAGCAGGAAGAGTATCAATTTTCACAAAAATAAAGCGGGAAAACCACTTGCTATCATCCGGTTTCACAGGGAAGATGATGCAATTCTTCTCCCCGTCTCGAACCCGAATGGTCACTTGACCCCGAGCCAGGGACCTGACCGAGAACAAGTGTGCAAGATCCGGGAGACCAATTTCATAACCAAAACGATTGTTCATAGTATCAATCGCAAGCAAAGTTCGCCAAGTGTATGGGGCCACTTGGCATATAGCCAGGTGATTCAAATTCAGATACTCTTGGATCAGAGGAGGAAAAGGAAACCTCAAGCCCAGACGGAAAGCATATTCATATAAACATATCCACCCTACCCTCACTGAATCGGCTTTTTGGCCCGGGGTTGGGATGTGAAACACCACATCGTCAGAGAAACCAAAGGTTTTCTTGATATAATCAAGATCCTCGGAGGTAAAATCGGAATCACAAGAATGTTTGGCGGATAGGACGCCGCCGGAGAGGAAAACATCGGACGGCATTGCCGGATCCGAGGCAGAGGACGAGGAAGCAGATTTTCGTGGCATGATATACAAAGAAATGAAAAGAAAACAAGTGGGAGACGAAGTACCTGAGAAACTAAGCAACCGGCGGAGAAGGTGGAAAGTGATTGATGGTGATAGGAAGTGAGAAGTAATGATAGAGGGAGTTGGGGAATATAAAAAGAGGGAGGATACCGAGGGAGTGGAGTGAGAGGAAGAGTTTGAGGGCAAGTGGGGAAGTTAATGGGCGGTTGGGAAGAATTAAGTGAGGGAAGTTGTAGAAACCAAGATAACTGCTAAAGCTTCGTCAGTTTTCCGCGTCGCAACTGAAATTCCCGCCTAAAATCATTTGAGACGGAAATTTGGGGGCAATTGTTAGGGATAAAAAATACCATTTATTATTAATGACATGGCAAGCGATCATTGGAAGATGGGAAGAGAAAAGAATTGGTGACATGGCGCAAGGAGGACCACGGGATTGGAAGGCAAAACAAACACAAAGTTGAGAGGTTACAAAAGGGCACGTGCAAAAAAGATAATTGGGCTGGGTCAATAACAAAATCCTATTCTTATGGAATTGACCCAAAATACAGGAGTGGAAATAGGAAAGGAAGTTCTTGGACTCTTGACTTGGTTTTGGCAGCTATAAAAGCAAGAGGAAAGCAACGTTCAAAGGACACTGATTGGAACTTCGAAAAAAAAGCAATACATCGTCTCTCAAAATTCCTGCTCACACTTGGCAATAATTCTCTAGTAAAATAATCATTGTATTTCCTTACTTGTTCACAAAATCTCGATTATAGTGCAGTAATTGGCGGGATTCCGACTCCCCCCGCGGTTGTTCCCACACCGGGTTTTCCGCGTCACCAAAAATCCTCCGTGTCCTTCTCTTCGTTTATTTTTATTTCGTCGTTCCTTTCATTCGTATTTTAAACGTAATTGGCATTAAGGATAATCACTATCACTCACATAATTAATTCATAGTCGGTAAATTTTTACCAAAACAATGTCCACGGCGGTGGTGGCTGCCGGTGATGTCGACGTCGGTGGTGAATGTCAATGATGTCGACGGCACCTTCTGGGCTTCTGGCAATGGTGGTCTTGGGAGGTGAGGGTTCGAGTGATTTGTGTAAAGGAAGAGGATAAATGTGGGGTAATCTGTGTGAATGCTTGAATGGTTTAATTTGGAGATGTGTCTAATTTGGAGATGTATTATCAGCCGTTCATTCACTCTAATCTAAGGGATGAGGGTTGTTCTCACCGTTCTCACCGAGTGATCGTTCTCACCGGATCCTAAATATATATATATATATATATATATATATATATATATATATATATATATATATATAAAATGATATAACATTTATTAAGATTAAGAATTCAAGAGTAAGATGAAAGTTTGAAATTAGGTTACGAACTTACAATGAATGGGAGAAGAGCAAAAACAAAAGCGGAGTAAATGCATAATAAAACATGTGTTATTATTATTATTATTAGAACTTAATTAGACATGAAATATTATAGTATATTAGGAGGTTTTTGAGAGTTGTCACGTAACAATTAAATACTACTCAAGTTAGTCGTTTAATGGTAATTTATAGATGATTTAGCTAGTCATTTAACTATATTGTATAGATAGAAATATATTTCAACGCGGACATCGGCAATCGATAGGCATTTTGGCAAAAAATTTGGGGAAGATGATATTTTGAAAATCGTATATGTAGTTGATTCATATTTGGATGGAGTAAAAGAACAGGCATTACTAATCCGATTTTGGTTTTTTTTTAAGAAGGAAAAAAGAGTGGATTAAAAAATAATTTATTGCTAGGTGGGTTTTAGTCGATGTCTACGTGACATTTATAATCCTATGTGGTTTTTAGTCGATGTCTACGTGAAATTTAATAGGTGTTTCAAGTAGTCTTTTAAAAAAATTTTATAGATTAGAGTGACACACGGATTAAGATGTGGTATTGCAAATGCATACGTGGCTTTTCCTTATCCTACGTGGCATTGTCTGCATGGCTTTTTGAGGCTAGCCTTTTAATAAGGTTTTATAGATTTAATAAAGACATAAATATAGAGTAAGGAGAAATTAAATGTAAAAGGTTTGCTTTTTTTTTTTTTTTTTACAAAATCCACATTGTATGTCAATTGTTTAGGGAGTTATCTTACGAAACTAAGAGTTGGTAGATATTTTGCCTTGTTTTTATTGATAAATTATATTTATAGATTTATATATGTATCCAATTAATGAAATTGATCAAGTTTATTGCAATAAGATTTAAGAAGGAATTGCACATATAAACAGTTTAAAACTAGAGTGATGTAAATTTTTATTTATCGTTTAACCTATTCTACTTTGAAAAGTTAAAAGGTCAATTTTTAATGTTAAGTATTTTATTATTTGCCCTTAATCTTTACAAATTTTTTTAATATTTTATAAACGGCGTAAAATTAGAATTATGTGATATTTATCTGTTGTTTAGAATATTCTAACAATAAAGTAGAAATTTAAAATTTAGTATGAATTTTATTTGATTTTTAATTATTGTTTAATTTATCTAGAAATTAATTTATTTGTCGTTGAACCTATTCTAGTTTGAAAAATTAAAAGGTCAATGTTTAATGTTAAGTATTTTATTATTTGCCCTTAATCCTTACAAATTCTTTATTATTTTATAAACGGTGTAAAATTATCTGTTGCTTAGAATATTCTAACGATAAAGTAGAAATATAAAATTTAGTATGAATTTTATTTAATTTTTATTTGTTTAATTTATCTAGAAATTAAAAAGGCCAAATTTTAATGTTTGTTATGCTATTTGCATTTATTTTTTTAGATTTTTTTATCTCACAAATTTGTCATCCATCAAAAATATAAAAAAAATTGAGGATATTTTTTATGACTTTTGAACATCCTTTTTCATTATTATCAAATGTAATATAGGCATAAATATGGAGCAAAGGTCATGACGTTTGAGCATCATTTTTTTCATTATTATGATATAAATATTATAATAAATATTTGTGTTGATTATGTTCTAAATTATATATAAAGATAATCTTTTTTGTGAGACCGTTCTTTTGTATGACCGCAATATTTTCTCAATTTTTAAGTCACAAATACTTAAACTATTTTTAAGTTGATCCCAAAAATTTGTAAATATTACTTTGTAGGGTAATTTAGTTACTTGTAATGGTCTCATTCAAAATAAACAGTGTTATATTAGAAATAGTCAAAGTTTCGGTGTTCATGTGATGTTTTTTTTATTATAGAAAATTATTTATAATTGATATACACCTCCCCAAACAGGCTTTTTTTTTTTGGTGGGGTACTAACTCAATTATCATTCAATGTGTGTTTTTTAAGTATGAATTATCTATCAAGACGTCAATATTGTATTATAATTTGTCACTAAGCAAATATTATATAATCAAATACAAAATACAAATTAATTGTAAAAATGGCTCATGGAATAAAATTTAATGTTTTATGTAGTCTTTTAAAATATATTGTATAGATTGATAATATGTGGATTATGATATGGTCATGTCACATTTAATTTGCCATGTCAAATTTAATTTTGCCATGTCACGTTTGCCATGTCACATTTAAATTGCCATGTCACATTAGCCTTTTAATTATATTGTATAGATTGTTGAGAATAATGTTGGAGTAAGTGTCCCCGACAATAATGCGATCACAATTGTCGATCATAATTGATCACATATTTAAATCTCATACCAAGAATACGAAAGGGATGATACATTACATATATAGTCAACTGGTCCACACATATCGGTAATGATTGACTGGCTAGAGTTTGACGTTACTGTCGTGCGACGGTGGTGATAAGTTGATCCCTTGAGGTCACACCTAAAGGACGATTCCCTTAATTGAAAAGGTTAATTAATTGTATGCCGATACAGATTAATTAATTCCTTAAAATTGAACAAATTATTATCATAAGAGAGAAAATGACATCTTATTATAATGAGATTAAATGAGATTTTATTTAGTAATTTAAGAAGTTATATTACTAAAATTAATCGGTGTTTGTGAAACACGCGAGATGAGAATGATAAGTTAGTTATAATTACAAGATGTTGTGAATTATACTAACTAGTAATTAAATGACCATTTTATGAGAAAGTAATTTTATATTACTAGTCAATTTGTTAAATATGATTTATTTAATTTGTAAATGATATTTAATTTGTTAAATATGCATTTTAAATTAAAACATGACATAAGACATGTCACATGTCACATGACATACAATTGTACAATTGACAAAAATAAAATGGACTCCATATTACTACATGCAAACCGAAATATTGGTGGGCTTGTGAGAAGTTTTGTCTTTTTTCATTTGTCTTATTCTTTTGTCCATGACACTTGATAGTGACATGACTATGGAAAAAGACTTACACAGTTGTCTTGTGAAGACAAAAAGAAAAAAGAAAAATGGTTTATAATGATGATATGCCAACCAGTTTTGGTAGAGGATTATAGAGAGTTTTTCCTCTAAAAATTTATCATTCTCTTATGTTCATAAAAACTACCTTCTCTCTCTTGTTCTTCATAAAAAATCATTTTTATGAATCTAATTTGTATAAATCAATTACTAATAATACTAGTAGTAGTATATGAGTATTAGTAATCAATTTTAAGGTAAACCACATTACAAATATCTAGTACATGTTAGTTTGTGGGATTAAGGGATAGTCTTGGGTGCTACTAATTGGAGGGCTTCTATTTTGAAGTCATGAATGTTCATCCATTATTGGAAAGCTCAAGAACTAACAAGAAGGAGATCTTGTTGGTGCCCATTTGACCGAAATTCATATGGTGAGAAAACGATTTCTTCACTTATCTTTTTAGTTTGCATGCATAAGATTTGTAATTAATTTTATGACTAAATTAATTTGTAACATATAAGAATATGTTAAGTAATGAGATTAATAATTTCTAACAAATAAATCATGAAAAAATGATGTACAAACTCATATTTAATATAGTTAATAAAATATTCTCAGCAATCATTCTATAATTTGCTTGTTAACGTGTGTTCTTAGGGCATACGTTAGAAAAACCTTTTTTTTTTAACGATAACATATCTGGAATCTAATCCGACATAAAGTTTGGAAGATGAAGAACACCATATCCGGATCCACGGGATCCGGACTGGATCTGGATCTAGCCTCTGGAATATTTATTTTTCTATTAGATACAAATAATAAAACTAAATTTTAAAAACATAAAAATAAAGTATTACGAAATTACATTAACACTAAAAAGTATTGTTTTAAATCGAAAACTGTTAATAAGAAAAAAACATGGCTTGATTCATGAAAACACGTTAAAAAAAAGTATATAGTTTTACTATTTGTTGAACTTAACTCTTATTGTTTAAGAAAATGAAATAAAATGGATCTAAAGGTAGGATCTAGATCTCGACCATACGATCCATATCTATATCATTATCCACTGGATTTATAATATTGCGATCCATATCCGATCCGTAGAATCTGGGCAGGATCTGAATTCCACTGCCATCCCTAAGTCCGATACAATTTAATCGGTTGCGTTTTATGGATTTGACCCATTAATTCATTGAATCTACACCCCTTACAGAAATATCGGTAAGACAAGTTACCGTTCATAATGAACACTAACAAGAGAGTGCATTTTGGATGTGCGGGAGTTCATACGCTGCGTTTTGTTCCCTTATTTTGAACCTCGGGGAAGTGGCAAATAAGCCCCAAACGTTTGCCACTATGTGCAAATTAGCCCCATAACATTTTTCTAGTGCGAATTAGCCCCATTAGTTATACCCGACGTGCAAATCAACCCAAGTAGAGATATCCGAGTAAAATTCTCGCCGGAAAATTGTGACTTGGCACCGGAAAAATGACTAGGATGGATTAAATTAAATAATAATTAAAAAAAAACATATTACCAGAATTTAGGTTTTCCATCTAGTTTTATTTCTTACGTCTGTTTATCTTCTTCCCATCTCCTTCATTACTATCTTCATTCTACAATAGTTCTCCTGTAGCAGCTATGGTTATCCCCATGCCAAAAGGTAATTTTTCCAATTGATGTATCGTTGCGAAATTTGTTTAATTTCCAAGCTTAGATCGTGTAAAATTTCGTTTAATTTAATCACAACAACTCCGTTTAATGTATCACAGCAATATCAACCTCAACCATCACCATTGTTACAGAACTTCGTTTAATTTCCGAGCTCAAATCGTGTAAAAATGACGGTATATAGTTGTAGTGTGTATAAATTCGATTTCCCCCAATTTCATTTTTTTCGAGTTTTTGTGAATCTTAGTAAATTTTTAATCACAAAGATGGTGATTTACAGGGATAAATGTCGACTACATCAAACAAAATTGAGGTGGAAAAAAATAGAGAAATGGCTAGAGATGTGAGAATTGAAGGAGCTCAAAAACAGTATAAGAGTGAAAGAGATAAGGGAGGACGTAACAGGTGTTTGAGTAGCAACATAATTAGATAGTGACAATTCATCAATATGTTTTTTCTAATTATTATTTAATTTAATCCATCCTAATCATTTTTCCGGTGCCATGTCACAATTTTCCGTCGAGAATTTTACTCGGATATCTCTACTTGGGTTGATTTGCACGTCGGGTATAACTAATGGGGCTAATTCGCACTAGAAAAATGTTATGGGGCTAATTTACACGTAGTGGCAAACGTTTGGGGGTTATTTGCCACTTCTCCGCTTTTAACGTTCCCTTTTTCAATACGTGGCCTATCAGCTTCCTCTCAGTTTTCCCTATTCTTTTCTCTTTCATTCTTCAACCAAACACACCTACGCCTTCTCCCTACAGCACACATACACCTCCACACATTTCCCCTTGGCACTCCAACAAACCCTATGTTGGATGACGGTGGCAATTTCTACAATGTCATCTAAGTCATCGAAATAAATGGCAGAAGACATGGCGGAAACAATGGTAAATTAGGGTCCTTTGTTGAAAAATTAGGGTCTTATGCTTTTACCTTTTTTTTTGTTGTTAATGAAGAATTATGATTCTTTTTTAATTTATGTTCACAAGGTAGTCGTCAATGGTGACTTGTAGCTCATTTCTAGGTTTTCAGTGTATAATTTCAGTTAAATTTCAGTGTTTACTTTCCTTTTAAGTGTCCTTGTCTCCATCCCGAGCTTTCCGACCACCACCGTGACTGATTTAAGAAGCACCACGCACAATAGCCATCGAAGTTTCCCGCCATTACATAACCCCCTTATGCCAACCACCTCTTCTCCACCTCCAACCCAACCTCCGGCGACGGTATCTTACCGATCTGCCTTAACCAACTCCATTCCTCATCCCCAATTTACAAAAACCCCCAAAATTCCCTCCTCTTCCCCCAACTCTCAGACCTCAACTAATCCCTCATTTCAATCTGAACCCAGAATTGTCCTCCCTCCGGCGATCCTAAATTCTATTAAAAATTCCTGGGAAAACACCCTTATTATTAAACTCACTGGAAAATCGATTGACTCAAATCATCTATCAACTTCCCTTCGATCACTTTGGAAGTGCAAGAATCAAATCAGATTGATTGGCCTGGGTAGAGGTTTCTACTCGTGCAAAATTGAGAATTCTTCTGACCTTCAATATGTTCGAAATAACGGTCCCTGGTTTGTCCTTGGTCACTACGTCCATGTTCAACCGTGGTGCCCGAACTTCCAACCATCCTTGGCGACCATTAATTCTGTCCCCACCTGGATTATTCTCCCTGAACTGCCCATTGAATACCACCGCTCTGACATCCTCCAGGCTGTTGGGAATGCTTTAGGTGGGTTTATAAAATTTGATTCCAATGGTTTAAGCAACAACAATGCCCGGTTTGCGCGTTTGTCCGTCAATTTGGATCATTCACAACCGCCACCATCCAAAGTGTGGATAGGTTCTTTCTGCCAAGAGGTAAGACTCGCCGAAAAACAAATTTTCTGCTTTACTTGCCAAGGCCGTTGTAATGGAGCTTGTGGGGTTTCCAGCGTGTTCCCGGAAAAAAAGGGCCCCCTTCCTACTGAATCTGGAACTGGTTCCTCTGATGCCTCCCTGACCACTTGCCCTGTGCCCTCTGATAAAAGCTGGACCTTGGTTCCATTTAAGGAAAAAAGCAAATTCCCCTTTTTCTTTCCAAAAATTGTGCCAAAACCATTTTCAGCTCCCATTCCATCAAATTCTGACCCTACTAACAATTTAAAAAATAACATCACATCTCCACCTATCAAATTCAATTTAATTTTTGACTTTCAAAATCTAAACCCCTTTCTGTACCAGCCCACCCTTCCCATTCCGCCCTCCTTTCTTATTACCCCCTCTGCCCTCACCACCTTTACCAGTAAAGAGTCTATCCCCAAAAAAAATTCTACCTTAAACAAAAATGACCGACCTCGTCCTCCTCCGATGCTTTTTTCCCTCCACTTATCGCCCCCCACAGCTTCTGTTCCACCAAGAAGAAGACCAAATCTTTCCCTCACCCTTGACCGTACTCCTTCTCCACCCCGAGGCTCCACTAAAGGCCTCCTCCCAACCCCCACCTCTCACTCTGCCGGAGGTCCCCATAAACCAAACCATATTCATATTCGAACCTCTCCTCGTCTCGCTTCAAGTAACCGCCCCTGTCCTCCGATCCATCCTAGCCAACCCTTATCTTCCTCCTCCACAGTGTCTATCCCTAAGCCTCCTCACTACCCGGAAACCCAACAGATTCATCGCCCCTGCCCACCTTCCAGACCTGAGCGATCTCCTGTTTCTGCCCCCGGTTCTCCTCTGCTTCCTGGAGTGGTATGTCAACCACAAAAATCACCCCCTGCTTGCTCCCGTGCTGCCGGAAGCCTTGGAGTTTCTGTCGGATCCCATGCCAATTTTGCCTCGATTGAGGAAGGTCTTTTTGTTGAACTCTCAGGAGAAAGACCTCCTAGTTGCAAGTTACTCCAATACGGTGCGGATTTTCCGAACAGCAGTACCTCTGAAGCACCTTCACATTTGGGTAAGCTGGGTAGCTCTCGACTGGAATCGTCGCGAATTGCTCTTGAGTCTGACCGGGTCACACAGCTTGGTCTCCAGCGCCCCTCTAGGCAGAAAACTAGACGCGGACGAGGACGTGGGAGAACCGGATGCTCTGACAGAGCATGTTGACACCCTTCCCCTCCCTTCAAATATGAATATTCTTTACTGGAATTGTCGCGGCATTGCCCGCCCGTCTTTTACTACTCACCTCTCTTACCTTGTGAATGCCCACAAACCTCATATTGTCATTCTCTCTGAAACCCGAGTTAAATCACCCAACTCTTTGGCTATTGTTCGTGGTCTCAAATTCGACTCATGGGAAATTCTTGACCCTGTGGGTTTTACTGGTGGAATAATTTTGTTATGGAATGCTCTGGATGTTGATATCACCCTTGTTGACAAAGCCGAGCAGATGATTAATGTGGTGGCTCAGGTTCGCTCCTCTAAACTTGTCTTTTTTCTGTCTGCTATTTACGCTAACCCCAAATTCAAACGAAGAGTTAACCTGTGGAATGAGTTAAAAGCCCTGTCTGTTAATCTTAATCACCCTTGGGTGTGCATTGGCGATTTTAATGAAGTTACGGGACCCTCGGAAAAATTGGGGGGACGTTGCATTAACTGGAGCAGGGTGAATCTTTTTAAATCATCCATGAATGCGTGCAATCTGATTGATCTGGGGTTCTCTGGACCCAAGTTTACATGGACTAATAAGAGGCGTAATCACCCCATTTTTGAGCGACTTGACCGGGTGTGGGTTAATCAATCGTGGCTTGATCACCATCCTAATTCCCATAACTACCATCTCACCCGTCTCTCCTCTGACCATTGCCCGATTATCCTTAGGTCCTCTCTCCCAGACTGCCACCAACCTAAATCGTTTAGATTCGAATCCTTCTGGACATCTGACCCTGGCTTTCTTCCTATTGTTGAAAACTCGTGGCTTTCCACCTTTGACTGTGTTCCCACTAAACTTTCTTCCCTTAGTGTGGTCCTTGGGGATTGGGCTACTAATACCTTTGGTAATATCTTTAAAAGCAAGAGGTCCCTCAATGCCCGCCTCCTTGGTGTCCAACGCGACCTTTGTCACCAACCTTACTCGGCTTTTCTTAACAATCTCAATGATTCCCTTCTCAATGATCTTAACCATGTCCTTGATTTGGAGCACTCCTTCTGGAGAGATCGCTCCCGCATTAATTGGTTGATTGATGGCGATAGAAACACTTCTTTCTTTCAGAAATCAGTCACCTTGCGTCGCAGCTACAATCGTATTCTCTCCTTAGTGGATGATGTCGGTCTCACTGTCTCTGGTCATGACAACCTTTCCACCCACATCACCAATTTCTTTGCTAATCTTTACTCCTCTGGAAAACTCTTTGCTAACCGTGTGACTCCTAATCAGTATACTCCCATCTCCTCCTTCTTTATCCCCTCTGATGATGAGATTCGCTTTGCCCTTTTTTCTCTTGGTTCTAAGAAAGCCCCGGGACCTGATGGGTTTCACGCTGGTTTCTTCAAGAAGTGCTGGCACATTATCAAGGATGACTTCGTGCACTTCATTCAAATCATCTTCCACACTAAGCGAATGCCCGAAGCCATTAATATGACTGCCATTACCCTCATCCCCAAAATCCCTTCCCCCCAAACCATTACAAACTTTCGGCCCATTAGCCTTTGCAACACAACATATAAAACCGTTACTAAAATCCTTGTTAACCGGCTGAAACCTTTGATGCACAAGATTATCTCCCCCAATCAAGGTAGCTCTATCCCTGGAAGGGGAACTGACACCAATTACATCATTGCTACCGAGATCCTTCATTCTATGCGCAATTCAAAAAGCAATCAGGGTTGGTTCGCTCTTAAACTTGACCTTGAAAAGGCTTTCGACCGTCTCGAATGGGACTTTATTCGATCTTGTCTTTCTCAGGCCAAGATTGATAGTGACACAATTTCCCTTATTATGAGCTGTATCTCCTCTCCTTCCACTCAGGTGTCCTTCAATGGGACCCTTCTGCCTAGCTTTTCCCCCTCTAGAGGCATTAGGCAGGGTGATCCACTCTCCCCCTACCTCTTCATCCTTTGTATGGAAGCCCTCTCCACCCTCATCCACCAGTCGTGCACTGATCTGGATTGGACCCCCTTTCCCTTTGGCAAAGGGGGAGCTTCTTTCTCTCATCTCCTTTTTGCGGATGAGATCTTACTTTTTGGGCGTGCTTCTGAGAATAATTTGTGCGCTCTCCAAGACACCCTCTTAAGTTTCTGTTCCTCTTCGGGACAAAAAATTAACTGTACTAAAAGCAAACTCATCTTTTCTAAACATACCTCTGTGGATGCTATTAATATGTTTGAGACTTCCCTCGGAATCAAAACCACTTCTAACCTTGGTAAGTACCTCGGGTTTCCCCTTAAAGGAACCAAACCCAAGAAATCTGACCTTAGGTTCATCCTCGACACCATTCACTCTAAGTTAGCCAACTGAAAGACCCGATTCCTGTCCAAAGCTGGTAGACTCTGCCTTATAAAGTCCACCTTGAATGCCATCCCCTCTCACATCATGCAATGCATCCGCCTCCCTGCCCACACCCTTAAGGACATTGACAAATGTGTTCGTACCTTCCTTTGGTCGGGCACGTCCTCTAGAAAACTTCACCTCTCTAACTGGGACCTTGTTACCAAACCCTTGATTCTTGGAGGCCTTGGGATCAAAGCTGCCCGCCCCCTTAATGATGCTTTTTCCGCCAAACTTACTTGGAAAATTCTTGTTGATAAGACTTCCCTTGCTTCCTTTGCCTTGCGTAGCAAATACGCATGCCCCCGTCAAACCTCCTTCCGCTCCGGTTCCCATATTTGGAAAAATGTGGGTATCGGAGCTCCTATTCTCCAAAACCATCTCATGTGGTCCATCGGAGATGGGACCTCCATTTCTCTTTGGGATGATAGGTGGTCCACCCTTGGTCCTTTAAGGAGCGTCATCCATGGTCCCCTCAATGTGAATTCTCATGATGTCAGACTTAGTTCCATCATTTCTAATGGGTCGTGGTGCCTTGATAACCTTGATTTTGTCCTTCCCTGTGACATCATAAGTACCATCTTAACAATCCCCCTCCCCTCCCCTGGTCGTTGTGACATCCTTACTACATCTCTTGCCCCCAAGAATAAATTTTCTGTTGGTTCCGCCTACTCCTCCCTTTGTAGCCTTTCCCCGTGCCCGCCCTCCTTCACGCCCGACTTAGGGTGGCTGTGGGACCTCCCCACCCTTCCCAAGATCAAGTTCTTCCTTTGGCTTGCCTGGTGGGATAAACTCCCACAAAATCTTAATCTTTTCAAACGCTCCATAGCGTTATCTCCTTCATGCTCCCTTTGCTCTAGCCCGTCTCTCGAAGAATCTACCCTTCATCTTCTCCGTGATTGTGGTTTTGCCTCGTCCGTGTGGGCTCAGTTTGATGTCCCTCCCTCTTTCTTTTCCCTGGAACTTCAGCCCTGGATTCACTCTAATTGCTTGTCCTCTAATTTTTCTTGGCCCACTACTTTCACCTTCCTCTTATGGCGTCTTTGGACCAAGAGGTGTGAATCTATTTTCTCGTCCCCCTCGCCCATCACTAGCCTGGCCTTTTGTGGATCGGCCTCAGCCTTGTCCGCTGCCTGGGTCGCGGCAAATTGTGCCCCTCCGACCCCGGTATGCGCCCCCCCTCCCTCTGCCTCTTGCTACCCGTGTAGCTGGGCTCTCCCGCCGCATAGTTGGCTCAAAGTCAACGTGGATGCGGCCTTTTCCCCCTCCTCCTCCTTTGCTGCCATTGGGTGTATTGTCAGGGACGATATTGGATCTTGGGTTAAGGGGTGGTCGTCTAGATTGTTTGCCCCTAACCCCCTGGTTTGTGAGATTCTCGCCATTCGGGAGGGTCTCCGGTTTGGTGCTCATTCTTTGGATAAGTGTATTATTGCCTCGGATTGTCTTGTTGCGGTCAATAACATTTTAAGCAATGCCCCACCTTGTGGCCCGTATTCTAACATTATACTTGAGTGTAGGGATCTTTTGGAAAGCTCTCACCATTTGAAGCTCATGTTTGAGAAGAGGTCGGCTAATGAAGTTGCGGATGCTCTTGCCAAGTTCTCTTTAAGTGATATCACTTCTTGTAATGGCTGTTTTACTTGGGACTTTGCCCCCCCCCCCCCCTTTGTTAGTAACTTGTGTACTTTAGACTTTATTTCGGCTATTGAGCCGCTTCCCCCTGACCCGCCCCCTTGATGTATTTCTCTTGAACTTGATTTCTTTTAATATTATGTTCTTCCGTTCCAAAAAAAAAAATACTTTCCTTTTTTAGGGTTTCATTGTATTCCCCCTTTTGGATCTGAGTTTTTTGGGCATTTTAATTTTAGGCTATCTCTCCGTTGAACAATGTTCATGTTTAAATTTGTATGTTTCGTTATTAGTGATTTGCAAAACCCATTTTAGGACCCTGAAATTTACCTAATTGATAGCTTCAAGTTATGGAGTATTAGATATATGCCTGAAATATTAGCAGGCATCTTCTCACTTTTCATATATTGTTGGATATCTATATGTTTTTGGTTGTATAGAGCACCAAAAGTTTCAGAAATCTAAGTAATTAATACATTTTGAGTTGATATTCGAGTAATTTAAGTAATAAATAAATTTTGAGTTGATATTGAAATGGAGTAGGGTTATTTAATAGGAGTATATGAAAAAAATAGGCTTGTAGGAATTTGATTGTGGATTAAGCTTATATCATTTCAATGCCTTCTTATTAGTGATTTTACGTCTGAAATTTAGTAAATGCTTGTCTCTTTATTCAGAAGCTGACTAGCTTATTAAACCACTAACTAATCATGATACAGGGTAAGACATTTCATGTACACTGGCTTTTATGATGTCAATATTTGAGACACTTGTGAATAGACACCCAAATTTGAGGAACATTGGTGGAGGTGTGCATGAGCAAATTATGAAGTTTGTACTGAAGTGTGATCAGATTTTTGCTTTTTATGCCCCTTCTCTTCCAGTTCTACCCTATATCAGTGTTATATCATTTAGTTTTGTATGATAAAGTGAGACCTAATTAAATTTATAAGTATTCATTTAGTTATTCAGCGGTGTCGTATAATTACGAAGGTGGCTTCTATTACCGAATATCAATCATAAAGAAAAGAAAGGAAGAATGTCTCATTGTTTGGCAAAAAAGAGGTATATTTGGGCAATTTGATCGTGTAGTTGATAAGGTTGAGAGGCAATAAGCTGATATTGGGAGGAAGTAAATGAAAGTGAAAGGTATGAAGACTGGGAGCAATTGATATGAGAGGCTGATAGATGGTACGTATTAGAAATTATTTAATCAAACACTTAATCCCGCCCGCCTCGATAGCGGCCTCTACTAATGATCAGGGAAATCGTTTATACTCGATGTGTTGTTGATTATATGCATGCAATGCAACATCCAACGTTTTAATCCTAGCATATGAGAATTAGACTAACATTAGCAAAAAAATATTTATTTGTGGCGCCAAAAAATAGGCCTTTTGCGGCGTTTTTTATGTAGCAGTAAATGAGGCGGCTGCAAATAGCAAAGTTATTTACGACATTTTTTAAACGCCGTAAATAGCATTAAATTTTTTTTTTTCTTTTACAAAAAATACTCAAAACAAAATGATTTTAATTTAATTCTCAAATATATTCTTCCATAATACAATCTTAAATGATTTTAGTAAATATTCGAAGTTCTAACATCAAATATATTCTTCCATAATAAAATCTTACATGTTTCCAGGATATACTGGAGGGGGAGAAAATACAAGAAGAGGACGACAACAATACGAATAATATTCACACAAAATTTTTTTCCAGCTCGATAGATTCAATACTTTTTCTTATACTCCGTCTCAAATAAATACTATCCCAGTTTCAAATCAAATCATACAAATAAATCGTTCCAGTTCCATATAAGCGCATAAGAGCCATTAATTTACGACAAAGTCGAAATTTATTAATAGTCAACATCCACATAGGCCTGAGGGTACCAATATCAAATAAGTTTTCTTTACTCTTTTATTTCATCTTTTATTTATTTTATTTATTTTATTGTCTTATTTGTATAATTGTATATAAACTAACCTCGTAACTTGTCCTTGTAAATAATTGTATAAAATTTATTGTTTCTAACTTTCTTTTCTTTGTCTTATTATCGTCAAAAATATAATATTACAAATAAATAGTAGATGCTGTCAGTTTGATGGGAGGTACGGGTGCCTAACACCTTCTCTGACCATACCTTTACCCCCGAATCCGCAATCTTTGGTTCAGACCGGAGTGACGGATCAGTCCCCATACCAGGGATCAAAAGGGACATTTTTCCGTTAAAATTATTTTTGTATGTTTTTTATAAAACCTACTGACGACTCCACATTACTTATATTTTAAAAAGGGGATTTTTTTAGGGATCTCACAGTGGGACTCCGCTGAAGACTTAATAAGAGGGTAAGACTCGAAATTTATTTGTAATAATACATATTTGACGTTGTTTAATTCGCTGCTCAATCGCGGCTATTGATTAAGATGAAATACTGACTCCATGCTTGATTAAATATCGGACGTGATCAGAACAAAAAGTCAGAAGTTGATGACATGCCTGATAAACAAAAAAGAATTACACGTACATCTTCTAGTTCTTGCATGCATGCAATGCTCTCAGCATTCACTTTTCTTATTATATTATTTTTATTTTTTCCTTTCCTTTCTTTTATTGATTTTGCATACTACTACGGTATTGTTTTATTGTACTTTATACTTTGTACTTTATTTATGACAAAAAAAAGCGTAGACTCCCCGTAAGTCAATATTACGCTATTTAAGCTACCCTAATTCACCATCGGTAAAGTGCGTTGTATACTTAGAAGGTCCATTCGACCGACTAGGCCTTACACCTATTTTCCACCTCATGACGTCGTGTTTTGGCAACTCGCTTGGTCCATTCAACTGGCTGAGCACAAAAATGAAAAATACCCCCGTCTCATTGCGCGCTCGCAGCACGGATGTAATGGTATTTTAATGTTGTGAGTACCGAATTTCCAACCCACAAACCTAACCATAGAGCCCGTAGAACCTTTGATTAAGCTAATATAAATTATTTATTCTTGTATTCTGGTAAACGTTGGCCCATCTAATGAGTCATAATTGGGCTCTATTGTTTTTTTTTTTGAGCTTGCTTTGTTAGTTGTGTCAAAATTATTTCGTTCATCAAAGTCATTAGGGTGATATGTGGATTTACACACTAACTCGTCAAATAACACATTAAATTAAGATCCACGCACCACATATTTTCATCATTTGGTTTATAGAATAGGTACGTACTTCATACTAATTAGTACTTAGATACTTGCATGCATCCTAATCTAGTCTTAGTATTAACATTGATCGTCTTATAGGGTCTTATTTTAAATTTCGAAAGCAGATTAAAAATTCTCGTATTTATTTATTTATTTGTTTATTTTATTATTATTATTATTATTATTATTATTATTATTATTATTATTATTATTTTAAGAAAAAAGACTCAATTGTGATCCAAAAGAAAGACCAATTAAAACACAGAAAGCACATTGAAACATAAAGGAAGCCATCTTATTCTACGACCTGACTACCTGATTATTGTATCCCCCCATAACTCTTTGGTTTCTTGGCCAAGAAAGACAATTTACGATGCTTCAGTTTGTTTGGCCAGTGGTAATCTGTTGCTGGATGAACATTTATATACTCTAATTACCATTTTTTCTTCCTCTATCTATAATTTATGTCATGTTTAGGACGTTTAACAATTTATTGTAAATTAGGACCCTCCTAGTCCTTTTAAGTTAAATAAATAAAAAAAGAGCATATGATATTTTTATTAGTCACTTGTTCTACTTTTTACCCTTAACTAGTAAAATAGACTTGAAATACTTTAGGCCGTATCTCTTTAATGTAGATAAGTCGACCTCTTAGAATCAGCCTGAACGAGGGCGCGCATTTGACCACTTTTTCCATCTCTTGTGGTGTGATAATCCCTTAACCGCCGTGTCTCTAGGTGACCTTTAGGTTTGGAGATTACATCTTTTTACCCGATTTGTCAATTTTCCATATTTCAAATGACTACCAATCTAAATGAGCACAACTCTCTATCTAGCAGATTCGTCAATTTTCAATGTTTCAAATGATTTCCCAAATGAGCAGAAATTGCTTTCTACCGGATATGTCAATTTCCCATATTTCAAATTATTACCAAATGAGCACAAATTGCTTTCTACCAAATTTGTCAATTCCCATATCATTAAAGGACTACCAGATGAGCACAAACTCATATGACCATTTTAACAAATATTATCATTCACTTCCATTGGTGCTAGCTAGAAAACTAGCTCAAACATATTCAAACCAGATTCTCAGTACACCCGTGTCCAAACATACCAAATAAGATATGGGAGCGCGCATTCCGTGATGTTTTATAGGTGACCACTAGTCCCTTAAAATGAAATTAATATGTGAGTCCAAGTACTAATACAAGCTCAAAAATACTCACACCAAAGACTCTCATAAGTCAACGAAAATTCCAGTCAAAGTTGCAATCAACTCTAGTGACATAAGTCTCAAAAAGTCAAAGACAAAAGTATGATCTCTGCTCCGAATCCAGTATCAAAAGTCTCGAAAAGTCAAAGACAAAAACATATGATCTCAAATAGATACAAATCCAGTCTCAAAAATTCAGAACACAAAAATTTTCAGTCCAAGTTGCAATCACTAGTAGAAAAAACCCCTATTACGACGCGGTTATCGTGGCGGTTCTAATAGAAACGACGCGAAAAGCCCAATAAATTGGCGGGAACGAAATTTTCATGTATGTAGGGGTTCTATTGTGGCGGTTTAAGTAAGAACCGACGTGATAAGAGAAGCTTTTTATGGCGGTTCCAAATGAAAAACGCCACTATAGATCAATTGTGGCGGTTCTATTAACAACCGACGTTATGAATGACGCTAAAAGTTAATACAAAGTGATAACTTTTTGGGCTAAAAAACCGCCATTGTATGTTTTTGTGTCGGTTTTTAAGTTTTAACTATAACCGACTTTAATAGCAAAATTAAAAAAAAAAAAAATTCAAAAACCCTTTAGAATTCTCTATTGAGTTTCCTGGATATTTTACCTACACTTATTTTATTTGGTCTTCTACTCTTCGTCATCTGATCTCCGGTCATCATCATCGTTCTCCAGACTCCACCTCTCATAGCCACGACGTTTACCCGACTCCCTCGATAGCCTCACCGTTCTCCTTTGTCACTGCCAACGCTTTCCCTCGATCCAGCGCCTCTAGGTAAAATTGATTTTATTTCTGTTAACAGTATGCCTAGACCGCGCATGCCCATACACGGGTCCTAGTCGGATCTGTGCTACACCGTCCTCCGTCGTCACTCTCCGTCGCTGATCGCTACTGATGTAATCATCCTTGCTCTCCCGCCACTGCTCTCACACTCCACAGGTAATCTGATTTTTGAGTTTTGACTTGTGATTGTGTTTAATTGTTATGAAATTGAGATAGATTTTGACTTGTGATTTCATTTGGCGAGTGATTTTCCAGCAAAAATTGTATTATTAACTGAACTGGTACTGAGAGCAACGATAATTGTTGATTTTAGGTCATGAAATTGAAATAAATTGAGATAAAGGGGGATTTTACTAGTAACTCTAGTTTGAACTACATCCCAAAACCATGTTGTCATTTCTGTATTTAGTTCGGGTGTTTGGATGTGCATTATATCAGGTTTATATCTTATTCACCTTTTTAATATTCAACTTCCTTAATCCACATTGATACGACTGAGCATGTCTTTTGTGCTGTGTCTGGTGTTCTGTGTGCTTGTCAAGCGAGCATAGGAGAGTGATTGTTGTCTCATAGGAGAGCATACTGGTCAGGCGCCAAGATTCATCTATCAATTCAAGTAATCCGTAAAGCTTATTGCTGGAATTATAATGTTGTCCATTCTCTCTGAATCTATCACGACTGTGAGGTGAGATTTATTTAGTATTCAGTTGGACAATTTGTTATAATTTTCTTGTAAGCTTAAATTATATGCTTCATTTATTATGAGTTTTCAGTTGTTAATTAAGATAAATCAAAAGTACTGAAACTTCAACTGTTGATTCACACACCACAACTATCTTGTTATTCTTTTTTTTTTTTGACATCAAGTTTAGCAACGATAATGGAGCCTTATCTATTTAATACTAAACTTACTTTCTAGTTGCATTAGCTAAGCATGTCATTTGTGTGGTTGTCAAGTTGTAGGATATCATAGAATAGGCTAGTGTAGAGTCCTCGTCTAAATTTCACTAAGTGCAATATTTGAGACTTGATGCAATATAAGAACTCTCTTAAACTTGAATTCCATGTTAGAATGTAAACGGTAAAAAGACGATAAGCAGTTCTCCATGTGTGTAAGTTTGATAACCAGTTAATGGGACTGAACTAAGCATTCTTCTATAGAATAAAATACAGTAGTATTAGCCTTATTGCAATGTTGAATTCGGGCACATGGAAATTAGGTACATGGCCGCATTTTAAGACATGTACTGAAGTTAGATGTATAATAAGATCTTAATTGATTCTGATATTTTTTACTGATATATTATTATCTGATTGTTTAAAAGCTATATCATTTATGCGATAAAATGCGCTAAATATTTTGAATTGAATTCCACGATGTTGCGAAAAAGTGACTCTCCTTTTGTTCCTTATGCGATAATTAACAAGCAAGGACGTAGTTCATTTGTATGTATAATCCTTCTTTCTTTAACTTATGTTGTTCCAACACATAGTAAACGCACTAAGCATTACGTGAGAAGCTTTGTGCAGTTTGATCTATTTGTCGGATTGTCTTAGTTCAGTTAGCTAGTGCTCATGAGCTTGACTGTATTCTTTCGCCACATTTTCAGTTTGAATTTACTTTGAGATATATTTTATATATGGCTTTATCTTCTATTTTAAAGTTTTAGATGATGTTGTCCGGAAATCTGTGTGTTATAATTATTCAGGATGGGGGGTTAAATTAGCCGCTGATGTTGCTGGTTCTCACCCTTCAGCATATGGCTCTTTTGAGGATAACTCAGTGATTCCTGCATCTCAGATCAGTATTAGCATTTTACTAGGTAAGGTCAACGTATGATTTCATTCTATTTTACTCTTCTTCTTCTTGTTGTTGTTCCATTAGCTGGTTTGTGCATAGTAGTAACCTGATATCCTTCAACCTTTGTTCAATATTGACTCCAAGTCGGGTCGATGTGTGAAGCAGACAATAGTTACTACATAGTATTTGGTTTGAGAACGTAAATGTTATGATATCTAACATCCTAATGCTACAACTAATAAATTGTAATCCAAAGGTGATTGAATCTTAGTATTTCAGTTTTAAAAAATACATTTTGATTCTTTTAATCACAAAAGAAGGTTACTATATTGGATTATGATAAGGCTACATCTCATGGTATAGATAATAATTTTTCTTTGTAGCATGAGTGATAATTTAGTATCTTTGATTAGAAGACCACTTGATATGTTGTACGGATTGGAAACAGCTCACAAATCATAAGTCAATGGGGAGTTGGATACTCAGATATTCACGAGATTTGGTGAAGTATACTAATTGATTTCTGATTTTTGTAGAAACTTATTTGGAGCACCAATCAAATCACCATTAAATGGCACAAGTTTTCGCATTATAGCCATCAAGTCCTCACCGCCATACTGAAATGGATGCAAGTTTTTTTCCTTTTTAATCTTTAATTAAGAGTCTCAAATTAAATCATGTTTAAAATTACATATACTGACCAGTTAATCTTACATTCTTTTGCATTTTGTGTGTAGGTTGACTACATCCATGTGTTGCGAAAAAGTGATCATCCTTTTGTCCCTTATGCGATAATTATCAAGCAAGGATGTAGTTCATTCGTATGTAAATTCCTTCATTATTTAACTTATGTTGTTCCAACACACAATAATTTTTTTCTAATGTAGTTGTCGGTGTTTCTCAAATAGGAACTGTACTTTAGCGTGTTGCTTCCCCTTATAAGTTACAACACTAAACTCCTTACTCTGAATTTTGTTTATGATGCCTAAAAAGAATAAGATTTAGTTTATATGCTGAAATGGTAGTTTTGGTGGTTAATCATGGTGTAACATGCTCTAACTTTTGTTGTTTTGCTGAAATATGTTGCTTGAAATATGTTGCTGTAAATTGCTGCTGATATATTGATATCGGTGATATAGTGTAAGATGATGTCATATACTGTTGTCTTGATATAAAATAACGTATCTGACTTAAACATTTACTAAATGGGGATAATAAGCTACATTACTCAAAGCTAAGCAACACACTTACTTGTACTAGTTATAATTAAGGAAGTAACTCTTTGAAGTCTTAATACACTAGTATATTAAATGGGGATAATAGCTACACTACTTGTTTTGCCATAACCTGTTTTTCTAACTATTTGTTTGCTAAATGTATTATTGCAGATTCAACAATCTTAATTGACGAGATGAAAGATGTTAAAGACGTGTGGGCTATTAAATGTTTAGAGAACATGAAATGATTAGTTTATTAACAAAGCCATGTATGTGATTATTTATACACTTTGGATGTATAATTTTGAGCATAGACATTACTATTATGTCTGATGATATGCAAGTTCATTCGTTGGCATTCTTTTGTATGCGTTGTTTGTTTATTTCGCTATTTGGCTTCTCAGATCTATAGGATTTCGTTGTCGGAAATTTTGGTAGCAAATAATTTTTTTTTTCAAAAAAAATATATCTATGGTGGCGGTTCTTAATATGAAACGCCACTATTGAAATACATATGGTGGCGGTTTTTAGAAAATAACCGCCACTGTACATGAATTACAGTGGCGGTTCTTGTCTAACAACCGTCGTTTTATATAAGTCTATAATGGCGGTTTTTATAACAACCGCCACTATAGGAGATCTATAGCGGCGGTTCAACAACCGTCGCAAAAGTTTATACGACCCCGTGATAAATGGCGGACCCTAAATCTCTAAAAACCGCCACAAAAGCTCATTTATAACCGCCACTGTAGGGGGTTTTTCTACTAGTGAATTCAAATTCTAGAGTAGTCATTTTCCCTTTCTCAGACAAGTGAATCCACAGTTACATTGTCTCCATTCCTCTTGGGACGATCCTTTCATTCATTTAGGTGAGTGAGAGAGACACACAGATCTCCAGTGTCTTCTAACACCATAGAACCTTCTACTCCATTCCATTGATCACCCTCGTTTAGCATCTAAGACTTCGGGAGATGTACACTAAGTTTATACGGTCACAAAAGTATTTTGTTTATATGGTTTTAGTTTTTCTTAATTAGTAGAGCTTGTTACTGTAAGGGCATAACTCGTCAAAGAATAACTCAAATTAATAGGTCATATACAAAATGATAAATATTCTCCACACCAGAGAATTTGTAGAGAATTTGTAAGGAGTTACTTCCAGAGTAATAGTGTCCAGTTTTTCTACTTGGATCACATTTGGGTCAGACCCCATCTTTTTCAACATATTTTCAAAAAAGAAAAAAAGAAGAATGATTTCTTTCGAGCCTCATTTAAAATGTTTTCGAAACCAGCATTTGCATTCATCATACATGCATTATATCGAGCCATCTAAGATATACATTTGCATCTTAGATGTCACATTGTTCTCAGGACTACTTTGACCATCGTCTTACTCAGACTCGTCCAAAGTGGGGGCTTCTCATAATTAAATCCCACTCACCCGCAAAATTAAATCTCGCTCACCCGCGAAATTAGATCCCGCTCACCCGCGGAATTAATCATTATCCAGCTTCGTTCACCTGCGAAGTTAAGCTAATCATCCAGCTTTGTTCACCTCCAAAGCTAAGCAAATCCAGTTTCATTCACCTGCGAAACTAAGTATTTAGGTTCCGTTCACCTGCGGAATCATTTTAAAAAATCCAGCTTAGGTTCCATTCACCTGCGGAATCATTTTAAAATCTAGCTTTGTTCACCTGCAAAGCTAAGCAATCCAACTTCGTTCACCTGCGAAGCTAAGCAAAATCCAGTTTTGTTCACCTGCAAAACTAAGAAGAATCCTTTGGTCGGCGGGCCCTGATACATATTCGAGCTTGTGAAATAAGAATTTTGCAGGTTCACCCCTAAGCGAAACAAAGTTTTGCTTTTCTAGTTCTCAGATACCAGATTCAAACCAGCTAAACAAAGTTTGGCTATTCCAGATTCCAGACCAGCAAAACAAAGTTTTGCTTTACCATATTCCAGACCGGCGAACCAAAGTTTTGCCATGCCATATTCCAAACCGGCGAAACAAAGTTTTACCAGCTTCATTCCAGATTAGTAAAGCAAAGTTTTGTTAAGCCAACCCCAGTTTCCGGCTACTCCAGACAGGTAATATAAGTGATGCGTGTCTTTTATATGATGTTTTACACCCTATTTTACACGCATTTCAGAGCTCATTCATGTAGTTTACGCTACATTTCTCCCTATTTCCGTCTACTTCCGTATTTTTGTACATTATTGCAGAAATGTGAAGAATCCAGTGGAAACCGAGCTAAATCCGTCCCCGAGTATCCTGCATTGCATATGACGTGAAGTATTCACCCGAGGAACGAGCTTGGTGCGCAATTCAAGGCCCAAAAGACAAATCCACGAGATTATAGAAGTCATAGTAGCAGTAAGCAAGCGATCGATCGACCACTGCCATCAGTCGATCGACCAACCTGCGGGTTCCAGAAGCTACTGTATACTGAAGATCAGTCGATCGACCACCATGCTCAGTCGATCGACCAATCTGCTATCCTAGACGAGAATTAAAAAACCAAGGAAGCGCAAGCCCATTGAGTTTAGGTTTTGGAAATAAAAGTTACGTATGTTTGCTATATAACGTAACTTAGAACACCAGTTTTAGGGATCCGATTTACATCAAGTTTTTACATTAAGTTTTACATACGGTTCTTAGAAATAATTAGGGTTTGAAATATTGTTTAGCATTGGAATCTTCGTTCTTGTTCTTAATCGTTCTTCTGCTATTCTCGGTATCCTTATGCCCTATTTCAATTCACTTCCTATTTCGTTATTAGTATAGGATTGCTAGTTAGATTCCCGAAACCATTTTATTGTTGCATGTTAATTGTTTGTCCTACCGCTTTAATTATGAATTCAGTACTTTTATGCCCTAGTTTTATTGTTGTTATCACCGTTAGTATGAGTAGCTAATTAGTTTGTGCTAGGATGTAGGGGAATTATGGCGTAGGCGGCGTAGTATTAAATTGGACTGAATTCGCGTGTCAGTCGATCGACTGCCTTACCTGGTCGATCGACTAACCACGTGAGGTTACCTTTCGTTTTAATTGATTTTAATGTTGTATTTAACGAATCGAATGCATGCGACCAGTTAGATGCTTAATTTATAACTGACCCATTAGATCGAAAGATAGGGACAGTTGTTAGACCACCAATTAAAATGATTAAACTGTGCTGAGATCGAAAGATAGGTATAGTTTAGACCGTTAGTCACTTTTCAGGACGAGAGTCAGTATTTGTGATATTAGGGACTTATAGCGAGATCGAAAGATGTTATCTGTTAAGAGTGGACCGAGAGGACCTCTTGTTTTCCCGCCTCACTTGTGTTTGATTCAGACCAACTTAGTATCTTTGCCGCTAAGAAGTCGTAATGAACCGACCATCCTAGTACCCCTTCTTTATCTGTTTAATCCGTCTTTTTAGTTTATTGTCTTTATTTATTCTTAGCTATAGACCAATTCAACTCAACCTCTACACTCGTTACCTTAGACTAGAATTAGACAGCTAGAAATTACGTCTGCCTCCTTGTGGTTCGACCCTGTTACCACTAGCCTAGGTTAGTCTTAATAGGAAATTATAAATCTTATTTTTGGTACTCACAACGACGGGTATCAAATTTTGGCGCCGTTGCCGGGGAGGCAATAGTTCTAATTTTTAGTTGTTTTATTTTTAGTCTTTCTTAGTTTAAGGGACATCCGTTCCTTAAACTTTTCTTATATTCTTTTTGTAGTTTCCTCTTATGCGCAGGTCACAGGGTGGTGAACTAGTACCATTCAATCCTGAGATAGAGAAATCTTTGCGCGAGTTGAGACGATCACAAAGGGTATTACCGACAGAGGAAGAGTTGAGTACTCTGTCAAGCTATTACGAGAAAGACCCACATTCTTCACCCGTTTCCACTTCGTCAGCCTGGACAATCACTTCTCCAGAAATTCCAGTCATGGCTGAGGAAGCGAGTATAGCTAGTCATTCTGAGCCGACAGCTGCAAATTTATATAAGGGGTTCGAATTACCAGGAGATGACAGGAAGTTCGAACCAAAGCCTTCATACATTAATATGGTTGAGAGAATCCAGTTCGGGGGAGCTGCAAATGAAGATGCAGCTAAGCATATGGAGACATTTATTGATTACTGCTGTTCCATACCCCCACCAGTCGGCGTGACCCAAGACCAGATCAAGGAGACTATGTTTATCTTCTCCCTTCGTGATGCTGCAAGGGAGTGGTATAGAGATCTGGACCAAGCCGTTCATGGGATCACTGATTGGAATTCATTGACTTTGGCATTCTACAAGAAGTATTTTTCTGCCTCAAAAACCAATGCAATTAGAGCTCAAATCACGAGCTTCAAACAAGGGCCGGACGAGAACTTCCACGAAGCATGGGTCCGTTTTAAGAAGTTGGTGCGAACCATACCGCACCATGGGTTCGAAAAATGGAGCTTGTGCAATTAGTTCTATAATGGGCTGTATGACGATCGAGGGCTATTTTGGATCTGCACAAAGTGGCCGATTTTTGAGAATTTGGGAGAAACCAAGGGGTGGAAGATCATTGATGATCTAGCCACCCACAAGGTCGAGTATGAGAATTCCGGAGGGAATCAAAGGAGGAGCGCCGAATCCCCTCTCGTAGCCGCACTTGAAGCTCTCACTGCGAGATTTGACAAGTATGAACTAGGAGGAGCTTCAAAGGAGGGTATTTTCCAAGTAAATCTTTGTGTCGACGGTCCTTTTCTCGTGAAAGGTGCGGAGCCGAGGGACACGTTTCAAGAATTGTCCTAGTCCCTTTGAGTCTTGTCGCCTTTCAACATTATAGGCAGACAAACACCTACTATGAGCCTAATGTTCATCCCAACCTGAGGTGGAGTAGCCAGAATGTCCTAAATCCAACTCCACCTCCGCAACAGCAACCCTATATGCCCCCTCATCAAAAGCAACAACAGTATCAAAAACCTCCTTATATGCCGCAACAAAACAACAACAATCCCATGGTTCGATTTTGCTTGATTTCAAGAACTTGTTGCTGAAGGAGTCCCAAGCAAGAGAGGTCGGGATGAAGCTACTAGAGAGCCAAATTGCTCAATTGGCTAGTAAGAGTACCACTCGAGCTCCGGGACACTTATCGACTCAAACCGACCAAAAGGAGACCCTAAACGCCATCACATTGAGGAGTGGGTCCACCCTGGAGGGGCCTGCCATGGTCGAGGACGCTGTTGAAAAGAATGAGGCAGATCCGAGTCAAAAGAAAGCTGTAACGAATAATTCAAAGAAAAAGCCGTCTACCAGGTATATCAGTCGATCGACTGATACACCCGGTCGATCGACTGATACGCGGGTTACAGCAGCTTCTGGAACTGTACATCTCGGTCGATCGACTGAGGATAGTGGTCGATCGACTAACCACGTGAGGTTACCTTTCGTTTTAATTGATTTTAATGTTGTATTTAACGAATCGAATGCATGCGACCAGTTAGATGCTTAATTTATAACTGACCCATTAGATCGAAAGATAGGGACAGTTGTTAGACCACCAATTAAAATGATTAAACTGTGCTGAGATCGAAAGATAGGTATAGTTTAGACCGTTAGTCACTTTTCAGGACGAGAGTCAGTATTTGTGATATTAGGGACTTATAGCGAGATCGAAAGATGCTATCTTTTAAGAGTGGACCGAGAGGACCTCTTGTTTTCCCGCCTCACTTGTGTTTGATTCAGACCAACTTAGTATGCTGCCGCCGAAGCTGTAGTGAACCGACCATCCTAGTACCCCTTCTTTATCTGTTTAATCCGTCTTTTTAGTTTATTGTCTTTATTTATTCTTAGCTATAGACCAATTCAACTCAACCCCTACACTCGTTACCTTAGACTAGAATTAGACAGCTAGAAATTACGTCTGCCTCCTTGTGGTTCGACCCTGTTACCACTAGCATAGGTTAGTCTTAATAGGAAATTATAAATCTTATTTTTGGTACTCACAACGACGGGTATCAATAAGAGGCCCAGGTACGTTTCTTAACCTTCATCTGTCCCAACCGGACTACTTTGACCTTCGTCTTACTCAGACTCGGTCAAATTGGGGGCTTCTGTAGACACCTCAAAATTGTCTACTAGCCTTACGAGTACCCGATGATGAGGTTAAAAATTAATGACTAAATGAAAATTGACGATATTTTAATTAAGTGCTCTTTACGCTTATTTCCCCGTAAATTACCTAAAATATCATAAGCCCACCTTTGACCATGTTTGAGTACACTTCCGTTGCCCATTTTATTCTTGGGTCATGTAATTCTTAGCTAAAAGTCAGGACATGCTTATCTCTACAAATGATGATATCATGCGACCTTATTTTAAAATGTTGACGAGGAGAAGATGAGTCTTTACTCATATGGTATTTCAATCGGTGCTATAGGCAAGTCACATAGAGCATAAACTATTACCCCATCAAAGGATAAAAAATAGTTGGTCATGTATTGGATATTAATAAGGATTTAGTGGAATTATAATGCAAAGGAAACACCAAATAAGGTAAAAGACTAAATACATGGTCAATTAAGAAAAGAACTCTTAATTTTTCTACTATAAATACATGTTTCCAGGATATACTGGAGGGGGAAAAAATACAAGAAGAGGACGACAACAATACGAATAATATTCACACAAAATATTATTCCAGCTCGATAGATTCAATACTTTTTCTTATACTGTAATACCCCGTATTTTATATAATCGAATAAACGGATATTTTTATATATTAATTATTATGTATTTTTATATTACTAATTATGTCGGGTTAATTGTTAGTCGAGAATTATGTTAAGTTATCGAGCTAAGTTATTTAAGACGGGTTTATAAGGAACTCGAGAGGTGAGCTAAACAATTAATCATCGACCCATTTGAGCTGGCCCAATAGCATGTCCAGCCCAATAACCCTAACCCAATTTAACCCTAACCCTAAAGCCTAAACCTAATTTACCCTAACCTCCCTCAACCCGCCTCCCTCATTCACGCCTCCCTCCTTCACCAACACCAAAACACCAGATTTCACGCCTAGAGAGGGAGAGGGTGTGGCCGTGAGTGTTGACAGCAGAGCAAGGAAGGGCTAGGGACTTTTATCGACGGCTGTGGGTGGCCGTGGTGGCTGTTGTGGTGGCGGCAAGGTAAGAAGTTAAACTCCCTTCTCTGTTTTTGTTTTATGTCGAGTTTTTGGCAGTTGTTGTGTGTCTTAGGGAGGGGATAATGGTGGCTGGTGTCTGGGTATACGTAAAGGGTGGTTGGTGACGAGTGCTTTGGTGGCGGTTAGGGTGGTCTTAGGTGGTTGTAGGGGCAGAGGGAGGCGGTGTCGATAAGGGGGTAGGAAGCAGGTTTATACACGGTTTTTGGGGGGTTTAGACCGGTGGGATTTGGGTGGCGCCACCGTCGACTAGGGGAGGTCGACGAGGTGGTCTTTGTGTTGTCGGTGTTCATGGGTTGGCGGCGAGAAGAATGGTGGTGGTTTGGGCAGGGAGTAGTTAATAGGTGCGGTGGTGGTGAGTGGAGAAAAGGGATGTTTGGTGTTGCGTGGTGGTGAACCAGGTGTTTGGCGGCCGTGGTTCACCTCGCCGGCGGAGTCGACCCACCGGAGGTGGTCTCGGGTGGGCTGGTTTGAAGTGAGTGTTGAGGTGGTGGTTGACACGGCCTCACGGTGGCCTGTGGTGGTGCGTGGATGAGTGTGAAGGGGTACGGGCTGTTTTGGTTGTTCGAAACGGTTTTTTATTGATTTAATCGTTATTTTTCGTATCGGGTCGTATTCTAAATTAATTAGTTGATTCCCGTGTTGTTTAAAATAATTAGAGACGGGTTTTTGAGTCGGGTTTGTTAAAAGAGAAAAGTTACTATATCGGGAAGTTTCCATTTTAAAGAATTCTATTTTTAGTAATTTCTATTTTGGGAACGGGAATAGTTAAGTAATTGGTTATCATTTCATTATCTTTCAGAGGGCGAATTATTGTGGATTATCACTGAGCTTCCGACTAATTGACTGCAGTTCTGAGGTAGGGAAATACACTTGACTTACCGGTGTTGTTAAATTATGTTGAGTTGTTGTGTTACATGTGACCGAGCTGTGATCGATGACTTGTGCGTGGTTGTAATTTATGTTATGATTCATATACTGGAGTGTGGTTGACTGAACTGTTCGTGTTGATTATGTTATTTCACTATTTTGATAGCTGGCATGATTGCATTCATTGATATACATATCATGTTGCATTGATTACTGTTGAGCATTGCATATGCATTGGAGTTGGAGGATGATGTGGTGGTGACGATGTTGAGATACGATGTGATGTTGTGATAAGGCCCAGGCGGGTTCTGCAGGACTTGCCCTGGTGTCCTCCGCTGCGAGCGGGCAGATCGACTACGGTCGATATATATATAGTCTACCGGGGATCGGTATGGCTGGGCGTAGAGGTGGCAATTATTGACACGACCCGAAAACACGACACGAACCCGACACGAAGTTAGCGGGTTAGGGTCAAGACGTTATGACCCATTTAAGTAATTGGGTTGACACGGACACGACACGAAACTTAAATGGGTCGGGTTAGGGTTGAGCTCTTTTGACACGAACCCGACACGAATAACACGCTTATTTAAAAGTGTCATAATATATTTGGGTTAAATCAATAACCCACGCAAACAACTTAAAAATAAGTATTTTCATTCCTCATTTTTGGGATAATAAGCTTATAAAGTTTACTTTATTCTATTAGTTTATTGGGTTAAACGGGTTAAGTAGGTTAAAAATAACCCGCTAAAAGATAAATGGGTTAAACATGACCTGCTAAAAAACAAATGGGTTAAACAGGTCGGGTTGGGTTATAGAAAAATTAAATGGGTTGGGTTAGGGTTGAGACATATGACCCGTTTATGTAATTGGGTCGGGTTAGGGTTGGGGTAGTGGTGACCCTTTTAAAGTTGACACGAACACGAACACGACACGACCTGATCTGTTTGCCAGGTCTAGCTGGGCGTGCCGGGGTTGTGCGTGATGAGTTGGGATGGAGATGGAGGTGACAGAGTATCATGCATATCATATTTACTGTTTTATTGTTTTCCCTACTCAACCTCGTGGTTGACCCTGTGTATTCGTGAACACCTGTGATGAACCGTTTTATGGGGAGCAGACTTGACAGGTTTATGAGATAGAACGGGAGCTGGATGGGCGTGAGACACTGGAACAGATGACCTAGTGGCTAGTTCATCATCTAGAAGACTTCACCTTTATTTACGTCAGTTTTCTGTAATTTAATTTAAAAGGAGAATTTGTAATAATTAAGTTAAAATGTTAAATAAATTGCCTTGGAGTTTAATTTGTTATTCACTACCTCGGGAAACCGAGATGGTAACACCGTCATTTATCTGAGGAGTCCTAGTTCAGGCCCTTAAATAAACGGGGGTGTTACAAAGTGGTATCAGAGCGAACGATCCTCAGGCCTAAACCAATGAACCCAATGAACGTAGGATGTGTCTAAATAAAATGAACCCCTGGGAATAAACTGTTAGGAGCTCACAGTGCGGTTAAGAAGGCGCCCTTAATGCGTGCTCTTTTGCCCTCTCAGTTTTGAACCAGGCAACCCAAGAGAAAACGAGTGAATGGGATAGTTAGAAGGAAAACCTTGGATATAAGCGAGTTGATGTATACCTTGAGACCTAGTGCTGGAATTATGATATTTATCTGGATGGATGTGAATGACGTGTTGATAGTGCTATTATGTCTGGTAATATGTGGTTATGTGATCCCAAAGCCATGCTAGTATAGTATCGTGATAGTAATGAGAGACACCATTGAATTGCTTGTTTCTAGTCGAAGCCATCGTGATTAGATGTAAGGGGTAGGTCGGGAGGCGAAGGGACTTCTATGGGATAGATGTTTACGTAAATACAACAGTGTGAGATTTAAGTTAGGATGAGTTAGTATCGATAGTATGGTTGTAAGAGCTTGGAACATGGAAAATGAATGATTTAGTGTTGAAATCCGTTTTGTTTGATTTTACTCTGTATTTGATCTTGCTGTCATTTCCTTCCTGTTACATTTCTACGGATGAAAATTTTATGAGAAATAGCCTCGTGAGTTAGTGTTCTTCTGGCATTGGTTTCATGCTTATAGGGTATACGGATTAAGAGTAATAAATGTTTTAGTGGGCTGTGGTTGGGAAGTTCCTGTGCAGTGATGTGTTGACCGACGATTTTGTAAAAATCCTCATTTAATTGGTGTAAATGATTTTTGCATAATTCCAACTCCATCGACTAGAGGTTTCGCATACGTTTTCAAATTGATAAGCCACGAAAATTCTTGATGTCTCTATATTAAAAGGTAAGCATTGCGAATTGACCCAAGTTTCGGAAGAATTGCTGTCACATACTTGTTTGGACCAACTGAGTTGTAAAAATCTTTAAAAATTGAATTCTTGAACTTTCGACCTCATTCTTTTTATCACAAATTATTAACTCTCTGTATGTTATGAAAAGTAATATAACTTAAGTTTTCGTTGAACGGCTGTTTATTCGTGATTTTTGAAAGTTACAACGTGAATCGTGACCTGTAAATGTGCGTTCTATGCTAAGTTTTCACACAGTTGTTTGATTAATTCATGAGCCTTAGTAAGGTGAAATTATAATGTTTTATATGATGATAGTAGCACGCATGTTCAGTAGTTATATATCTTAACAAGTGATAAAATTCAAACTTAGTTGATAACATTGTTGGCATGATAGCGTGAGTAAAATTGGATAGCTTAAATTGATTCTTAATCAAGGGTGAAATATTTTAAACGAGTCCAGTTGTTGCATATTTTATGTATGTTTGGCATGTTGTAATATCTCTAGTATGTTCATCATATTTGCATGGTGGTCGGATATATATAAATATAAAACTAGGTTGTCATATCTTGGTAAAGTTGATGGCGTTAAAAGTTAATTTGATTGTTCTAATATACTCGCATGAATAATTATAATAATTATGTCTAAATGTTTACATATGTAAGATAGTAATGAGTATGTCTAAATGTTCACACATGTAGGATGCATCTAAGTTCTAATGTCTTTCATATGAATTGTGTGCCAATAGTTATATTTATTACCTTCATCACATTCAATTATTTCAGTTGGACCTAAAACTATAACATGATAATAAACAATGTTGTTATTCCTTATTGAATATGTTCGTTATTATATTGTCATAAAATGCTAAAGTGATTCTTGCAATTGTATGGGTGTGATATAAAGGAAACTGTTTGATATAACATGACAATTGGCATATCTATATTCTCGAGTCGTTACTATCAATTATTTTGTAATACAAAAACTGTCATGATAACTATGTTGGCAATTATAATGGGATAACTCTTTTGATGATTCACATGATATGCATTGGTTTAAATGATAGTCATTGTAGTTACATTTAATTGAGCCTACGAGTTGCCTAATTATTCAATCATGCAAATCAGAGAAGTTGTTCAAGTTGCTAATCTTTTATCATAGCTAGTGTCCTACAAAGTATATGATGGCAAATGTATATGTTTAAACTATTTATACAATATCTCTTGTTTTGCGGAAAATGAATTATACTAAGTTCTTTGGACACATTTGAATGATATGGTTGCTAAAATGTGAAACATAGGTGTGATATGGAAGTAATGTTGTCGTTGTTATAGATCATATGTAGTTACTTTTATTGGGAAACATGTTTTCAGAATTGATATCGTGCAAACAATTTTTATAATTTAAGATATGAATGATGAGTATGTTGTTGATTACTTAAATTCATCGACCTAATTCGTGACCTAAACCAGTGAGTGAGTAAATGGTTGTATGGACGTGTCAATAAGATCCTGTGATTGTGATAGATAGTAGTGGTAGATCTATTTCTGTGATATGTTTACATATGTGAGAAGTTCTTAAATTGTTTGTTGATTTTGCTCTCGCTCGTTTATAGTCTATAGTTGATCACCAAATTTGTTTAGTTGTGAAACCGTGTAAGCCTTGGTTCCTTTCTTGTTGTTCTTTTAGTTTGATGTTGTGTTTTAAGTTAAGCATGAGCTAGTAATAAATGCTACTTGTTGACAATCAGTTAATTCCTTAATAAAACCTCGTTTCGACCTTAATGTTGATGCGCAATCTCTTATCATGTATTCTTTCCTGTCACATGTGGTTGATAATGATTTTGTTGTATAGGTATATGAAAATTGAAAAGAGGTTACGAGGACGTAACCATGTTTCTAGTCGGGTAGGATTGTAAAATCTTAATGTTTATGTTGCACTTGTTTGTAGATGGTAGTTTTGACCAAGTAGATGTTTCGTTGTGGGGTATCGTTGTGGGGTATCTATGCAAATGAGTTCTATACGTTTTATTCATACTTCTGTTAGTTGGTTGAGGTGAAAAAGGAGAATATAAGTCAAACTTCTGGTATTGAGTTATGAGTTGTGGGGCCTTTGTGCCGAGTTATGTTTACGGTCCAGTGTGATCATGGTTATTGAGTTACTTGAGTTCGAGATCGGAATTTAGATGGAAGACGATGGTGTTCTCAGATGATTATTTAGTTGTTATGCATTTGTGTTCTCAGGTAATTATTAGTTGTAGTTAGTTGGGTTAAGTGAAGATGAGTTAAACTTCGGGACGAAGTTTATTTTTAGTAGGGCAGAATGTAACATTCCGTATTTGTTATGTTAATTGATGTGTCAAAAGTGTGCGTTAACTGTGCGTTAACTGTGTTAGAAATGCGTGACGTCCGTATGTACGATATAGTGTACCCTTCTGAGGTTTGAGTACGGGAGCGAACTTCGGGACGAAGTTCATTCTAAGAGGGGAAGACGTAATACCCGTATTTTATATAATCGAATAAACGGATATTTTTATATATTAATTATTATGTATTTTTATATTACTAATTATGTCGGGTTAATTGTTAGTCGAGAATTATGTTAAGTTATCGAGCTAAGTTATTTAAGACGGGTTTATAAGGAACTCGAGAGGTGAGCTAAACAATTAATCATCGACCCATTTGAGCTGGCCCAATAGCATGTCCAGCCCAATAACCCTAACCCAATTTAACCCTAACCCTAAAGCCTAAACCTAATTTACCCTAACCTCCCTCAACCCGCCTCCCTCATTCACGCCTCCCTCCTTCACCAACACCAAAACACCAGATTTCACGCCTAGAGAGGGAGAGGGTGTGGCCGTGAGTGTTGACAGCAGAGCAAGGAAGGGCTAGGGACTTTTATCGACGGCTGTGGGTGGCCGTGGTGGCTGTTGTGGTGGCGGCAAGGTAAGAAGTTAAACTCCCTTCTCTGTTTTTGTTTTATGTCGAGTTTTTGGCAGTTGTTGTGTGTCTTAGGGAGGGGATAATGGTGGCTGGTGTCTGGGTATACGTAAAGGGTGGTTGGTGACGAGTGCTTTGGTGGCGGTTAGGGTGGTCTTAGGTGGTTGTAGGGGCAGAGGGAGGCGGTGTCGATAAGGGGGTAGGAAGCAGGTTTATACACGGTTTTCAGGGGGGTTTAGACTAGTGGGATTTGGGTGGCGCCACCGTCGACTAGGGGGAGGTCGACGAGGTGGTACTGTGTTGTCGGTGTTCATGGGTTGGCGGCGAGAAGAATGGTGGTGGTTTGGGCAGGGAGTAGTTAATAGGTGCGGTGGTGGTGAGTGGAGAAAAGGGATGTTTGGTGTTGCGTGGTGGTGAACCAGGTGTTTGGCGGCCGTGGTTCACCTCGCCGGCGGGAGTCGACCCTACTGGAGGTGGTCTCGGGTGGCTGGTTTGAAGTGAGTGTTGGGGCTGGTGGTTGACACGGCCTCACGGTGGCCTGTGGTGGTGCGTGGATGAGTGTGAAGGGGTACGGGCTGTTTTGGTTGTTCGAAACGGTTTTTTATTGATTTAATCGTTATTTTTCGTATCGGGTCGTATTCTAAATTAATTAGTTGATTCCCGTGTTGTTTAAAATAATTAGAGACGGGTTTTTGAGTCGGGTTTGTTAAAAGAGAAAAGTTACTATATCGGGAAGTTTCCATTTTAAGGAATTCTATTTTTAGTAATTTCTATTTTGGGAACGGGAATAGTTAAGTAATTGGTTATCATTTCATTATCTTTCAGAGGGTGAATTATTGTGGATTATCACTGAGCTTCCGACTAATTGACTGCAGTTCTGAGGTAGGGAAATACACTTGACTTACCGGTGTTGTTAAATTATGTTGAGTTGTTGTGTTACATGTGACCGAGCTGTGATCGATGACTTGTGCGTGGTTGTAATTTATGTTATGATTCATATACTGGAGTGTGGTTGACTGAACTGTTCGTGTTGATTATGTTATTTCACTATTTTGATAGCTGGCATGATTGCATTCATTGATATACATATCATGTTGCATTGATTACTGTTGAGCATTGCATATGCATTGGAGTTGGAGGATGATGTGGTGGTGACGATGATGAGATACGATGTGATGTTGTGATAAGGCCCGGGCGGGTTCGCAGACTTGCCCTGGTGTCCTCCGCGCGAGCGAGCGGGCGGATCGACTACGGTCGATATATATATAGTCTACCGGGGATCGGTATGGCTGGGCGTGCCGGGGTTGTGCGTGATGAGTTGGGATGGAGATGGAGGTGACGGAGTATCATGCATATCATATTTACTGTTTTATTGTTTTCCCTACTCAACCTCGTGGTTGACCCTGTGTATTCGTGAACACCTGTGATGAACCGTTTTATGGGGAGCAGACTTGACAGGTTTATGAGATAGAACGGGAGCTGGATGGGCGTGAGACACTGGAACAGATGACCTAGTGGCTAGTTCATCATCTAGAAGACTTCACCTTTATTTACGTCAGTTTTCTGTAATTTAATTTAAAAGGAGAATTTGTAATAATTAAGTTAAAATGTTAAATAAATTGCCTTGGAGTTTAATTTGTTATTCACTACCTCGGGAAACCGAGATGGTAACACCGTCATTTATCTGAGGAGTCCTAGTTCAGGCCCTTAAATAAACGGGGGTGTTACATATACTCTGTCTCAAATAAATACTATCCCAGTTTCAAATCAAACCATACAAATAAATCGTTCCAGTTCCATATAAGCGCATAAAAGCCATTAATTTACGACAAAGTCGAAATTCATTAATAGTCAACATCCACATAGGTCCGAGGGTACCAATATCAAATAAGTTTTCTTTACTCTTTTATTTCATCTTTTATTTATTTTCTTTATTTTATTGTCTTATTTGTATAATTGTATATAGACTAACCTCGTAACTTGTCCTTGTAAATACTTGTATAAAATTTATTATTTCTAACTTTCTTTTCTTCGTCTTATTATCGTCAAAAATATAATATTACAAATAAATAGTAGAGGCTGTCAGTTTGATGGGCGGTCCGGGTGCCTAACACCTTCCCTGACCGTACCTTTACCCCCGAATCCGCAATCTTTGGTTCAGACCGGAGTGACGGATCAGTCCCCATACCAGGGATCAAAAGGGACATTTTTCCGTTAAAATTATTTTTGTATGTTTTTTATAAAACCTACAGGCGACTCCACATTACTTATATTTTAAAATGGAGATTTTGTTAGGGATCTCACAATAGTACATGATTAAAAATACAGTCTGTCTCATTGAAGACGACCACTATCCGTCACAAGCTGAAGACGGATATTGGCCCTCTCACAAAATGCAAATGAGAGGGCAAGTGAGGGTATTCATGTCACCCCACTTGCACTGTCCATTTGCATTTTGTGAGAGGGACACTATCCGTCTTCAGCTTGTGACGGATAGTGACCGTCTTCAATGAGAATTTGTGTTAAAAATAATACAAATACAATCTAAAACATAAAGAATTCAACTAAATACTCTAAACGCCTAGCAGCAACATCATCTCAGCCAACCACAAGCCTAGCAGTAGCACCATAACACCATCGCAGCCGACCACCTAGTAGTAATCCTGCATTCAACACACAAATAATGGAAAATAAGCTCTGACATATATTGCCGGTGTTTGTCAACTGCAAAAACAATGACCACACAAAAAATACATCCTCGATCCATTGGCTTAGCATGAGTATAGTCCCTCGAGCCTTTTTATTTGTTTCACTACCTCATTGCTAGTTATACATCACTTGGTCGGTTACAACCCTCCGATTGGGCCATAAAAAGCATATTATAAAGACAGTGGATAGACACATTCATTGGCTTTGCAAGAGTACATGCCTTGGGCCTTAATATATGTTTTCTCTCCTGATATATACATACCAGCCTACTAACGGTAGCCACATTCGTTCAAAGGATGAGTAATGTGTCTAATTTATATATAACTTTACTCCCTATTTTAGTTCGGTTTTATTTGATTATTGCATTTTTATTAGTGTATTTGTGAGCTAATTTCGTATTCTAGGTGTTTTGCTTGTACTCATTGCATTTTGTAGGGAATGAAGTATTCGGTAGCTTTTTCCCGTCAAATTAGCAAGCGAAGTTCACGGGGCTAATGGAAACAAGACTTGACCATAGAAGGGCATTTTGGGAAGAAATAGAAATTCCGAGCATGGAAATCCCGAGCATGAAGCTAAGAAACCAACTTTGATTGGTGGACAAATAAAGAAATAAAGCCTATGAAGTTAAAGAAGCAAAGTTTAGGATCCCCTTTTGTGCAATAAGTCGGGGGAATTAAGAGGCATTAAGACGGGTCTTTTGATTCACACGTCCCCGATCGGGGTGGGGTGTCCTCGATCAGGGTGACCCTCATTTATGTCTTTTACGTTTCAACGTCTAAGTCCTATATAAGGGGTGTTGAATCCGTCATTTAGGACACACTTCTTACACCTTAACACACAAATAATCTCTGTTTTCAGAATAATTCATATTTCCTTTAAGCTTTCCTTGTTATTCTAAACAATTTATTTAAGCATTTTCAAGTTATAATATAAGTTTATTTGCAAGTTATTCTGATTTCATTTGTGTTCTCCTTATTCAAGTTCCATTTCCTTTGTTACGGTAGTAACACCCTTATACACCAAGGTGCCTTACCAGGACCACCCTAGTACATGAAGATGCTACCATCTCGGTTACTCGAGCTATAGTAATCAAACGAGACCATCAAGAAACGTACTTTAAGTATAAAGTTTAATGTGCGTACATCAGAACCAAAACTGAAATGTAAAATACAATGTCTCAAACTTAAAACCAACTAAAGTACAACTGTCTCAACAAAACACAACGGAAGACTAAAGACTCTGACATGTGATGACTTCATCCCCAGCTATATCCCGCGTGTACTCCAAAGAAATACCTGCTACTCAACTGCTCACCATCTCCGAATAGATCACCACAGTTTTCGAAACATTTAAACGGGGCTAGTTACTCAATAAACAAGATAAGCCAATAACAACATCCAATTACACAATCTCATTCCTCTAACTCCATCTCATCACCAATCACTTGACTACACACTAAAGTGTGTAGCCATGCCAGAATATCCATCGCAACAGATATTCCACACCGCCAGTGGGGACCGTAGCCGTATCACCTAAGCCTCGCTCAACACCATAAAGCGAATAACCCATGTCCGTAAATGTGCACATACCCCTTGTGACGGGAACCACAAGGTATAATACCTCGCATTTATAAAGACTGAGACTTAACTGAGTAGACGGTTCACTCGGCCGAGTGAAGCCCCACTCGGTCGAGTGAAGGACCGAGTACCATTTGGCAGTAAGCTGGAAGCCTAGAAAAATAGTCACTCGACCGAGTGACCATCCACTCGACCGAGTGGAGCCCCCACTCGATCCTGTGGACCGACCACTCGACCGAGTGCCGGTTGAGTACAGCTTACACGGGAAGTTTGTTTGGTGAGATGTCGCTTTCGTGCCTTATCTCTTCATATTTTCCACCTAAAACCCTTCCCAAACACTATTCCCACCACTCTCTAAATTCCCTAACATCTCTCTAAAATATCCACCAACAAATCCTCTAAAAAACCCTAGCATCCAAGTGAGGAATCCTTGCCTCCTTGTTCATCCATCTTGTTTGTAAGTCGATTTATACTCCACTTCCTCTAATCTTATCTTAGTAATATTAATTATCCTAGTATACTACCTCATAATTAAGTAGGTTATGAGAATTAAGAGGAGTAATTAAAGAGTTTAATTAGTAGATTTATTATAATGGTCTATAGTAATGATTGTAATAATTAATGTGTGTAGGAAGCTTCATTGAGGAGCATTTCTAGTGAGTAGCTTGTGGATTTGTGAAGATAAGCTTGAGGTAGGGTTTTCCCTACTTAGCTATGATGATATGGGTGTTTAATTGTGCATTTATTATCATTAATTATATTTATCTCATGATAGTTACATTATAGCATGTTTTGGTAAATATGGTTTATCATATAAGATGACTTTATGGTAATTAGGTGAGGATAAGTATGGTGAATTGTCACAAGGATGATTACATTTCATTATAACATGTTAAAGAGAAATTAAATGAGAAGAAATGAATTAGTGAAGAATTGAGCATGATTATACTTGTCGTGTTAATATGGTTGCATAGTTGTGTTGGTTGGACTTGTTTGTTTTGTTCATGGTTTGGTTGACAATGGAGGATGTTGGAGGATTATTGGTTACGATTTTGGAGACAGAAGGCGGTTGGGAAACCGTCTTCCGCTCAAGTCACCCTTGGAGCTTCCCACTCCAAGGGAGATGTGCACATTTAGTACTTGGTGATGCGTGTCTTTTATATGATATTTTACACCTCATTTTACACGCATTTCAGAGCTCATTTATGTAGTTTATGCTACTATTCTCCCTATTTTTGTCTACTTTCGTATTTTTGTACATTATTGCAGAAATGTGAAGAATCGAGCGGAAATCGAGCCGAATCCGTCCCCGAGTACCTTACATTGCATTTGACGTGAAGTATTTACACAAGAAACGAACTTGGTGCACGTTTCGAGGCCTGAAAGACAATTTTATGAAGAATTAGAAGCGGACTATCAGCTAAAGTGGTCGATCGACTGGCCTTCATGGTCGATCGACCAACGCACGACTTACAGGAGCTACTGTTCAGCATAGTTCAGTCGATCGACCGGCTGCTATGGTCGATCGACCATACCGTTAATTCTGACGTGAATTAATAGAACGAGATTTCCAAAGCCCATTGTATATTAGGTTTAGGAATAAGTGTTACGCGATATTCTATATAACGTAACCTAGGTTATTCAGTATAATCATCAAATTTTTATCAGAAAACTTTAGGGAAATATTAGGGTTTGCATTTAAGTTTAATTATTCAATACAATCGGTATTATTGCTTTACTTTCTTTCGTACTTTCGGTTTCCTCCTATTCCATTCGGTATTCTTCTGCTCTTATTTCAGTTTTATTACTCTACTTGTTCATAGATATAGAATTGCTAGATTAGTTTCCCGAAGCCGAAATTATCGTTTTATGTTATTTGTTTGTTTAATTATTTCAATCATGAATTCAGTAGTTTTATACCTTAATCTTATTGTTGCTTTCGTCATAGTCATGAGTAGCTAAATACCCTGTGCTAGGATGTAGAGAATCTGTAGAAGTAGGCAGCATTAGAATAGTAGACCTGGAATCGCGCCACGGTCGATCGACCGCACGCACTGGTCGATCGACTGGCCACGTGAGTTTTACCTTCGTTTTAATTAATTTAATTGCTATGTTTGACGAATCGAGTGCACGCGACTAGTTGAATACCTAGGATTTGACCGACCCAGTTAAGATCGAAAGATAGGGAAGGGAAATAGCCTACCTAATTGAGACGACTAGATTAATAAGATCGAAAGATGAGTTAATTTAGCCTTTTTAGTCACTTTTCAGGACGAAAGTTAGTATTAGTGATATTAGGGACCTGTAGCGAGATCGAAAGATGCTACCTGTAAGAATGGACCGAGAGGACTTATTATTTTCCCGTCTCGCGTGTTTGTTTTAGACCTACCTAGTATACTGCCGCCGAAACTATAGTGAACCGACCATCTTAGCACCCTTTTATTATTTGATTTCATCCGTTTATTTAGTTTACATTTTATGTCATTGCCCTTAGCTATAGACCAAATCAAATCAAACCCCCACACTTGTTACTTTAAAGACTAAAATCAGACAACTATTAATTACATCGCCTCCCTGTGGTTCGACCCTGACTGCCACTAGCTATAGTAGTAGTTTGGACTATAAATATTATCTTTGGTGCACACAATGACGGGCATCAAATTTTGGCGCCGTTGCCGGGGAGGCAATTGTTTAAAATTTTTAGTTGTTTCTATTTTAGTCTTTCTCTTAGTTTAAGGGACATCTGTTCCTTAACCTATTCTCATATTCTATTTGTAGTTTCTTCTTATGCGCAGGTCACAGGGTGGTGAATTACTACCGTTCAATCCTGAGATTGAGAAGACGTTCCGTGAGTTGAGACGATCATCTAGACTATTGCCGACAGAGGAAGAGCTGAGTACTCTGTCTAGTTACTACGAGAACGAGCTTTTTGAGGAGGATCCACCTTCGTCACCTGTTTCTATTTCTTCAACTTAGACCGTCACATCTCCAGACATGGCTGAAGAAGCGAGTATAGCCAGTCACTCTGAGCCGACAGCTGAGAATCTCTATAAGGGATTCGCATTACCAGGGACGGACAAAAAATTCGAGCCAAAACCGTCCTATATCAACTTGGTTGAGAGAAACCAATTCGGGGGAGCTGCAAATGAAGATGCAGCTAAGCACATGGAGACATTCATTGATTACTGTTGTTCCATACCCCCACCAACCGGTGTGACCCAGGACCAGGTGAAGGAAACTATGTTTATATTCTCTCTTCGTGATGCTGCAAGGGAGTGGTACCGAGACCTGGATCGAGCTGCTAACGGGATCACTGATTGGAATTCGCTGGCCTTAGCATTCTACAAGAAATATTTCTCTGCCTCGAAGACAAATGCCATTAGAGCTCAGATCACGAGCTTTAAACAGGGTCCGGATGAGAATTTACATGAGGCATGGGTCCGTTTCAAGAAGCTGGTGCGAACTATTCCACACCATGGGTTTGAGAAGTGGAGCCTATGCAATCAATTTTATAATGGGCTTTATGACGATCAGAGGGCTATCCTGGATGCGGCAGCCAATGGCAGATTCTAGGAGAATGTTGGAGAAACTAAAGGGTGGAAAATTATTGATGATTTGGCCACCCATAAACTGAGTATGGAAATTCCAGAGGTAATCAAAGGAGAAGTGCTGAATCCCCTTCTGTAGCTGCATTAGAGGCTCTTACGGCGAGATTTGATAAGTACGAGTTGGGAGGAGCTTCAAAAGGAGGGATCTATCATGTGAATGCTGTTTCAGACGGTCCTTTCGTCTGCAAAAGATGTGGAGGAGAAGGACATGTTTCAGACAACTGCAGCATTCCCTATGAGTCTTGTGCTGCTTTTCAACATTATAGGCAGACAAACACTTACTTTGAGCCGAATGTCCATCCGAACTTGAGGTGGAGTAGCCAAAATGTCCTAAATCCGACTCCACCTCCACAGCAGCAGCAGCAGCAGAGTTATGTGCCCCCTCATAAGCAGCAGCAGCCATATCAAAAGCCTCCGTATGTTCCCCAGCAGCAGCAACAGTCCCAAGGGTCCGAATTTGCCGAGTTGAAGAATTTGTTGCTGAAAGAGTCTCAAGCTAGAGAGGCCGGGATGAAGATGTTGGAGAGCCAAATTGCTCAATTGGCTAGCAAAAGTGCAACTCGAGCTCCGGGCCATTTACCGTCGCAGACGGATCAAAAGGAGACCCTTAATGCCATTACTTTGAGGAGTGGGTCTACCCTTGATGGGCCCGCTATGGTTGAGGATGTCATTGAAAGAGATGAGGCGGAACCAAGTAAGAACAAGGCAGTGACGAATAATAGCAAGAAAAAGACGATCAACAGGTATGTCAGTCGATCGACTGACATACCCAGTTGATCGACCAGTCCGCGAAAAGATACGACTTACATTTCAAAGAGAAGTCGATCGATCGACCGACATGCATGGTCGATCGATCGACGGCTGGCGATGGTGAGTCTTTTCGTCCTCCAATGCCAAATAACTTGAGGGACCACTTGTTTCGGGGTATGACTACTCCGAAAATATTGAGGCAAGACCCAAATGCTGATGGGTCAGTTCCGGTTCCAAAGTATAACCCGATGACGATTAATGGATCATTTTTGAGACGGTCTGAAGAGGGTTCGAGCTTCAACAAGGAGAAGGTAGTGGATTTTCAGCCTAAGTCCACCGATGCCGGTATGAGAGATTTAGAGGAGAGGGCTAAGTTACTTCTTTCAGCCCCCTATCCAGAAAGATTGGTGCCGACGAAGGAACAGGTATCGTTCAACAAATTTGAAAATGTTATTCGTAGGTTAAACGTACAAGTTCCTTTTCTTGAGTTAGTTAATCAAGTGCCTGCTTACATGAAATTTATGAAGCAACTTTTGTCTAAGAAGAAGTCACTTGAAACTGTGCAATCTGTCGCACTAACTGAGAAATCATGTTCTTATTTGGCCCACACTGCACCTCATAAGCTAGAAGACCCAGGTAGTTTTTCAGTCCCATATAGTATTGGCACCTTTTCTATTGAGAAAGCCTTGTGTGACCTAGGAGCCAGTATTAGTGTCACGCCCTTGAGTCTTGCTAGGAAGTTGAAATTGACTAGGTTTGCAGTTACAAACATGACAGTACAGATGGCTGACCGATCTGCGGTCCAGCCTATAGGAGTCTTAGAGGACATTCCTGTGCAAATAGGAAAGTTCTTTTTCCTTGTTGACTTCGTTGTACTAGATATGCCCGAGGATGCCCACATTCCCATCATATTGGGTAGACCATTTCTGCACACTGCTGGTGCAGTTATAGATGTTGGTTCAGGGACTCTGACCTTCAAAGTGGGGAAGCACTCCATTGTCTTTGCCCAGACAGCTAAGAAGAAAGACCTCATGTGGCCCGTCACTTGTAATATGGTTTCTAAAAAGAAATCCTATTTTATGCTATCTGACATGCCTGTCTCTATGCCTGTTTCTGCTATAACACCTCCGCCCCAGATTGGGAGCAAATTGGAGGAAGATTCTTCTGTTTTGGATGTTGCAGGAGCTGGTTTGGGGAAGGAAGAGCCGTATGTTGCTCCAGATGTGAAGGAGCCAATCGTTCAAAGAGGCGGCCTAGGATGTCTTATCTATGGCACTGATGAGGAGCCTGATGAGGAGCCAGTCAAAGTGAGGGAGTCCGACTTGGATTTTGATGAGCCAGAAGAGGTCATTGATTGGGGAGATGCTGAAGCTGTTGATCCGTTGAGTTCTGCGGATGTTGGAGTTGAGAAGAGTGCAGCTGAGAAGATGAGCACTGTAGAAGCTACTTCTTGTAGCCAGAAGCCGAGCAAGTGGGCCATTCCGTGGCCGTTCTTGATCAACTATTAGTTGATTAAGGCTTTTCCATACAACATTTTATTACTTTTTAAGACTATTTATCGTTTTTCGTTGCGCGAGACTTCGCATTTTAATTAGTTTGCTTAGGATTTTATACACTTTAGACTATTGCTTTGGGTTTTGCGCAATTTTGGGCGCGTTATTGTGTGTATTTGCAGGTTCATAGACCTTGATAGCTCAATTTATTGAGCTAATTCGAAGAAATCAGAAAGTTACAAAGAGTCCACGATCAATCGATCGGGACAGTATGGTCGATCGATCGAGCGCTACTGATTCGAAGCTTACATTCTGTTCATCCTGGTCGATCGACTGGGTGCGGTGGTCGATCGACCATGATTCGCTATTGTATCTGTTTTCGATCATTCCCCTGCTGTGTTTGGTCGATTTGCGGAGTTGAGAGAGTCTTTTCTCCACTTTATTCTCTAACTCATTTCTGTTTTCTTCCGTTTCTTTATTTTACACATAATGTTGCGTATCAATAATTGTTTTCGCAGTTTTATGCGCGGTACTTTTGTTTGTTCTTTTCAGGTACTTATTGGTAGCACTGCTGGCTACTGAAACCTCCTAGCTCACGCTGGTTTGGGGAGGTTTCCTTTTGCTGCACTTAAAGTCTTGTGAGTTTCCAAGTTCTTACTTCATGTCTTGTTTAGTTAATTTATCGCAAATTCCCGTTTTCCTTTTATTTCATTATATGATTTTGCACAATGGGGACATTGTGCGATTTGTTTTGGGGAAGGATTTTGCGTTGCATTTCATTTGGTTGCATTCACGTTTACATTTTGTCTTGCATTGTTGTTTAATTTCTCCATATATATACAGAAAATTCAAAAAAATTGAAAAATTGAAAAAATTTCAAAAATTTCAAAAAATGCACGTTTATTTTAGCATATAGGTCGAGTCGGAACGGTAGTATTTCAATGATGACATTGCATTTTCAGCCGTTTATGCCTGAGCCTTGCTAATTGACATGTTATTAGTAGAATCATATATGCATAGTCTACGAGTTTTCGTTAATTCTTGCTGAACTTGAGATTTGATTTAGAATTTTGGCAAACTACATCATATTCTGAGGTTTAGAGCCTATAACTGGTGTCATTCATGACCTTATGAGACATGTTACATAAATATGCATAAATATGAACTTAATCTGCTTAATACCTGTATGCATTCGGTTTGTGGTTTGTTGACACATGTGGAAGAGGTTTCCTTTATTCATTTTGCTCATAAGTTTCACAAAGCCAAAAATAACCTTTTGTCCCGTTACTACATCCTACATTTAGCCTGCCCTTGTCAAGCTAGTAGTTTAGTTTTTGGGATTGTTACTTCATTTTTGGTGGCATATGTTCTTTTGAGATGTTGATGGGAAGATGAAGAAGGAAGGAAAGAAAGAAAAAAATAGAATTGAAAAAAGAAAAAAAGAAAAAAAAAAGAGAGAAAAACAAGTTCGATCTATGGTCGATCGACTGCCCATATTGGTCGATCGACCGAAGCCCGAGAAGAAAAGAAAATCAAATCGCGTAATTCAAAGTCTTTATTAAATGGCGATTTTTGCTCCCATGCTACATTTGTATCTTATGGGGAGTTGATTAATTATGGATATTGTGAGATTTGTGCTCGCTATTAGCACCGTTTCGATTGAAAGTTTGAGCAAGAAGTTGGATGTTGTTATAATTTGGTTCCCTTAGTTACTAGCTTGGCTTTTAACTCTGTTTTTATCCAAATTTATCTTAGCCTCTTCTTACCCATACCTCACATATCCATATTTACCTCGGCATGTGTCATGGTCATCTGTTTGGTTGGAATGCATATGTACGGTTGTAGAGATTATTTTCATATTAGATTGCAGGCATGTTCTTATAGGTCGTAGTTAGGTGAGTGTCACTACAAAATGAATTTTTCCTATCTTTACATTATTCACCTGTGCTTATGTGTGATATGAGCGACCTGTGAGAGTCCGATTTGGTAAGTCTCTATAGTTGACGGTTCAGCAGTTTTTAACGACTTCATAACTCGTTTGCATGATTCATATTGCTAATTGATTGTTAGTTGTTGCATTAAATTGGTTTATGCCATTCGGTTTGCATTTCGCTCTGAGATTGAACTCGTTCCGTTAGGTTTTAGGATCGAGTCTAGTTATTGCTTGGGGACAAGCAAGGGTTTGGTTTGGGGAAGTTTGATGCGTGTCTTTTATATGATGTTTTACACCTCATTTTACACGCATTTCAGAGCTCATTTATGTAGTTTATGCTACTATTCTCCCTATTTCCGTCTACTTTTGTATTTTTGTACATTATTGTAGAAATGTGAAGAATCGAGCGGAAATCGAGCCGAATCCGTCCCCGAGTACCTTGCATTGCATTTGACGTGAAGTATTTACACAAGAAAGGAACTTGGTGCGTGTTTCGAGGCCTGAAAGACAATTTTATGAAGAATTAGAAGCGGACTATCAGCTAAAGCGGTCGATCGACTGGCCTTCATGGTCGATCGACCAACGCACGACTTACAGGAGCTACTGTTCAGCATAGTTCAGTCGATTGACCGGCTGCTATGGTCGATCGACCATACCGTTATTTCTGACGTTAATTAATAGAATGAGATTTCCAAAGCCCATTGTATATTAGGTTTAGGAATAAGTGTTACGCGATATTCTATATAACGTAACCTAGGTTATTCGGTATAATCATCAAGTTTTTATCAGAAAACTTTAGGGAAATATTAGGGTTTGCATTTAAGTTTAATTATTCAATACAATCGGTATTATTGCTTTACTTTCTTTCGTACTTTTGGTTTCCTCCTATTCCATTCGGTATTCTTCTGCTCTTATTTCAGTTTTATTACTCTACTTGCTCATAGATATAGAATTGCTAGATTAGTTTCCCGAAGCCGAAATTATCGTTTTGTGTTATTTGTTTGTTTAATTATTTCAATCATGAATTCAGTAGTTTTATACCTTAATCTTATTGTTGCTTTCGTCGTAGTCATGAGTAGCTAAATACCCTGTGCTAGGATGTAGGGAATTTGTAGAAGTAGGCGGCATTAGAATAGTAGACCTGGAATCGCGCCACGGTCGATCGACCGCACGCCCTGGTCGATCGACTGGCCACGTGAGTTTTACCTTCGTTTTAATTAATTTAATTGCTATGTTTGACGAATCGAGTGCACGCGACTAGTTGAATACCTAGGATTTGACCGACCCAGTTAAGATCGAAAGATAGGGAAGGGAAATAGCCTACCTAATTGAGACGACTAGATTTATAAGATCGAAAGATGAGTTAATTTTGCCTTTTTAGTCACTTTTCAGGACGAAATTTAGTATTAGTGATATTAGGGACCTGTAGCGAGATCGAAAGATGCTACCTGTAAGAATGGACCGAGAGGACTTCTTATTTTCCCGTCTCACGTGTTTGTTTTAGACTTACCTAGTATACTGCCGCCGAAACTATAGTGAACCGACCATCGTAGCACCCTTTTCTTATTTGATTTCATCCGTTTATTTAGTTTACATTTCATTTCATTGCCCTTAGCTATAGACCAAATCAAATCAAACCCCCACACTTGTTACTTTAAAGACTAAAATCAGACAACTATTAATTGCATCGCCTCCCTGTGGTTCGACCCTGACTGCCACTAGCTATAGTAGTAGTTTGGACTATAAATATTATCTTTGGTGCACACAACGACGGGCATCACTTGGGTTATGGAGGGACTCGTGTGGTGAGACACGACGTCTGGCAGGGGACTCGAGTCGCACTCGGGCCCGGTACCACAGACGTGTTCTGAGTACCTTGTGTTGATAGTGGCATCGTGGGCGTGCCCTGGTCACCGGTTTGTTGAGATGTATGTTGGAGAGTGATTCCTATGTATCATCATACTTCGTTGGTTTTTACCTTGCATTGTCATATGAATAGGTAAGATTAGTATTACATGCATTGAACATTTATATCGTTAAGCTAACACTTGAGTTTTGAATTATCTGTGGTGAACCATATGGTGATTTCCGCCCCATATGGGGAGCAGGGTTGACAGGTTAGCATGATATATTCGAGGACTTGGGGAGCGGTCTTCATTAGTCGTCACCACTATTGTTTATCTTAGCTTTTTGACAATTAAACTCCTTATTTCAATTGGGATTTATTATTGGGATGGAATTCGAATCCCCCAAACTTGTAACCATCTTAACTAACTATAACTTATCTATTTATATTGCGTTGAGAACTTCTTTACTTGATTGTTCGCACTACAATCTTGGGAAACCAAGTCTTTTAATGCCTCCATATGTTGGGAATGCCTAGTGGAAAGGGTTCGACCTATAGGGGTGTTATACAATGGGTGAATCAAGGGCGTGAAGCCACTCCCGCAAGCGACTCCACTCAGCCGAGGGCGCATCTCGCGAACCATAGACAACAAACAACCAATCCACAATACTAATGTAAACATGTCAATTCCAGTTAACGATAAAAATAATCATGGCAATCAACAATCATGCCATCTTATATTATTTACGCAGTCAACTGAGTAAGGAAACCATACCTGAGACGGAATCACCAACAATCAATGCATCAGATTAAAAAGGCTCCTCTACGAAATCACCTCCTATAATCAATAATCACATAATCACGAATCTATCACATAATACTCCCAAAACCTCCAAAAAACCCAATTAGGGTTTAACCAACTTTAACTATATGACATAAAACAATCCCTTCATACCATAGTTTGACCGATCTTTGACCCTTACCTTTGTCCGTTGTTAGACCATGGTGAACCGACAATCCTAGCTATCTCTCCTTATATTTTTAGACTTATTTCTTACTCCTTTTTCTCTTTCCTTCACTACTCGTAGTTTAGCAAACAAACAAAACAACTCCCAATTTGTTACTTAGACAGACTTTAGTTAGCAAGTAGAACACTTTTTAGTCTCCCTATGGATACGATCCCGAGTTCCCTAGCTATATTAGTTAGATACCAGTTGGTTATCTTTGGTAGGTATACGATTAGCTTGTCAACATGCTTGATGAGCTGAGTGGTGCCAGGATCTTCTCAAAATTTGATCTCAGGCAGGGATATTGTCAGGTCAGAATCAGGGAAGGTGATGAATGGAAAACTGTATTCAAAGGTCATGAAGCCATGCTTGGAGAAGTGTGAAGTGGTTTATTTTTATGACATCCTTGTTTATAGCAGGACCATAAATGAGCACCAGAGTCACCTTGAAATTATTTTCAAAATTTTGAAAAATCATAAGTTATTTTGCAAATGGAAAAATGCACTTTTATGCCTGAGGAGCTGAAATTCTTCGGATATATAGTTTATGGCAAGGGTATTTTTGTTGGTCAAGATAAAGTAGAGACAATTAAATCTTCTCCAACTCACTACGCCAAATATGGCAATCAATAAGGAGCGTATCACAACGGTTTAATGCATTTAATAACGTCACTTAGATTACTGTTTTCCAAATATTGGCGGAAACCTAGACCGCGATAATGAAAATAACGGTTTCCCACGAAAATCGTTGTTATTATAATGTGACAACGACTACTTAACAAACCGTTATAAAAAACGTTTTAACGGTTTCCAAAAGCTCGTTATAAAATCTCTCTTATGAACGGTTGTTAGACAACCGTTACCAGTTTAAGAAAACGACATTTCAAAAACCGTTACTAAATTAGCACCAGCAACGGTTTGTGGTACCCGTTGTTATGTTATAGATACGAGTTTCTTGTAACCGTTATCATTTTCAATAATGAAAGAACGGTTTTTGAATTCAACCGTTGTCACGATTTGATTAGATTTCTCAGTTTGACCACTGCATGCAAAACTTTATCAGAACTTTAATAAATATTCAATTTGACCAATAATATTCAATTTAACCAAAATAATTCTATAAATATGTCTTCATACTGTTTTACGTCAAAATCTAAATTATCAAACATTTACTCTTTAATTTCTCTCTTAAACAAATATGTCTGGTGTATCGGAGCTACAATCACGTTCTCATTACGCACAACCTTTTACTTGTATTCTCCATAATCTCCCGGTTCGTTATGATGTGAATGAAAATGGTTTAAACCCTAATTTTGGGTGGTTGACGCAAATGCTTCATGACTCCGATTTCACTGCGGTTAAAAAAGTGTACCCTGTGTCTACAAATAAGCAAGGTTTGGTAGGCTTCACTTTTATCGAGTTTGACGAAGCCAACTGCCATGATAGTTTTCGTCAGGCAAGAAAATTAGGGGCTAGATTTGCGGGGAAAGAGGACTTCTATTCAGATGCTAGACAAAAGGGCCCTTATCTATGGGTTGCGACCCATGTTGATCATCATCTACTGACACATTACAGGAGGCATCACATTCCTGCCACCCTGCCTATGTCATGGGAGAAAGAGGTCATTCCACCTGCGCTGCCCGCTGATGATGAAGAGTCGATCTACGACTTGATCTATGCCGAAATTTGGCATGAAGACTATCCTAATACTTCATCAGATTCTAATTAAGTCTTTAATTATTATCTGACAATATGAGTTGTATTTTGATTATGGTGGTTATTTGAATTAAAGTTTAATAATTTATGTTATTTGTTACGTTTTAATTAAGTCCTTACACTCAAATGCAATCCACCAAATAAAATATTATAATGACCAACTTTCTATTTATAATAATAAAAAAGAATGGAAACGGCATAATAAGATCCACTGTGAAAACTGAAAAGTTATTTTAAAGCCGTTGTCATATTTTAAAGCCGCTGTTATAATAAGATCAACAACGGTTATTTTAAAGCCGTTGTCATATTACACCAATTAACAACAGTGTTTCTTAAAACCGTTGTAAAAACAGATCCACTGTGAAAACTGAAAAGTTTGTGATTTTAGTTTACCAATGCATGCCCTATTATTATTGGTTGTTTGACCATTATTCACGTCATGCATGCATGCAAAATTACAACGGTTCTTATAAGAACCGTCTTAGATTATGCAACTCTAAAAATAAATGAAATTTTAAAGGTATTAATAATAGAATGACTGATGGTGAACAAGTCATCCTTGCCGTCGTCGCCGTCATTAATCTTTATAGCTTAAAAAAGGTAATTTTATTTTCATAGCTACTGGCTTATATTGGGTCGTACTTGGATGATTGATGGTGAAATTGGTGATCCCATTTATAATGATGGAATTGTTGAATTTTACAATTTTGTTAGTGAAAATTTTCATCTCCACTCATCAATCCCCTGCCTTTGTAATAGACGTGGTTATATTAGGGTTTTGCCTATCTCAGATGTCAAAATACACTTAGAAAAGAATAGTTTCAGTAGAGATTATAGGCGTTGGATTTTTCATGGAGAGTTAGAGGATGAGGATGGGGAATCTGATGTAGAGGTAAATAATCATACACCTGAAGCTGCTGGTTTAGATATAGGGGATGAGGGATATGATGTCTATGTAAACAATTGTTCACTTACACCTGAAGTTGTTTTAGGTGAGAAGTTTGCTGAAGATGATGGATTCGATGATTTTGAAGCTACCGATGATGGGGAAATAAATGCGGATGATTTAATTGAGAAGTTAAGTCAATCTGAAATGCCTTTATTTACTAGTTGTAAGAAGTATACGAAATTGTCCGCGGTGGTAAAGTTATATAACTTGAAGGGAACAAATGGGTGGAGTGATAAGAGTTTTACGGATCTTCTAGCTTTGCTATGTGACATGCTTCCTGACGGTAATGTTCTTCCGAGTCAGACATATGAGGCTAAAAAAATGATTAGAGAATTGGGCATTGAATATGAGAAAATACATGCTTGTCCCAATGACTGCATATTGTACCGTAAAGATTATGAGAAATTATCATATTGTCCGCGATGCTCTGTATGGCGTTATAAGACTAAGGAAGGGATCCCAGCTAAGGTGTTGTGGTATTTTCCAATAATACCAAGATTCATAAGGATTAATTTGAATGAAGAAGATGCAAGAATGTTGACTTGGCATAATAGTGGAAGGATTGAAGATGGAAAGTTAAGGCACCCAACGGATGGTTAACAGTGGAAAGGGTTTGACGCTAAATATCCTGACTTTGCTAAAGAAGCAAGGAACTATTGCGTCTAGCGCTCTCCACAGATGGAATGAACCCTCATGGATACATGAGTACCCAACACAGTACTTGGCCAGTTGTGTTGGCCATCTATAATTTTCCCCCATGGGTTTGCATGAAAAGGAAGTATCTGATGTTGTCTTTGTTGATATCTGGCCCTCGACAACCTGGAAATGACATAGATGTGTATTTGGAATCACTTCTATATGATCTGAAGATTCTGTGGGAAAGAGGGATACCAGTGTTTGATGGTTACAAGAAGGAAAGTTTCAATCTGAGAGCTATATTATTGTGTACAATAACTGACTTTCCGGCGTACGACGATCTTTCTGGACATACTGTGCATGGGAAAGAGGCTTGCCAATTGTGTGGGGGGAATGTTGAATCAGAATATTTGAAGCATTCTCGCAAGCATGTGTACAGGGGAAATCGTCAATGGTTATGCCCTGATCATCGTTATCGTAAGCTTCAGAAGGCGTTTAATGGGTGTCCTGAGCAACATGGGAGTCCTCAGATTTTGAATGGTCATGAAGTGTATGAGAAAGTGAATGATATTGAGATAAAGTATGGGAAGAAGGGACCTTAGTTGTCTACTCGTGGTTATAAAAAAAACCATATTTTTTTACCAAACTTCCGTACTGGCGTGACCTCCCGGTTAGACATTGCCTAGATTTTATGCACATTGAAAAGAACGTTTGTGATAATATAATCAATACTCTGTTGAATGTTCCGGGTTGGACAAAAGACAACAAGGCAGCTAGGGATGATATTGTTGAGATGGTTATTAGGCCCGAGTTGGCAGCTAAAACAAAAGGAAATCGGACTTTTTTTGCCGCCTGCAGCTCATACTCTTTCAAAAAAGGAGAAAAAAGAGTTTTGCGAATTCTTGCATGGTATTAAGGTGCCACAGGGCTATTCGTCTAATATTTGAAGCCTTGTTTCGTTGCAGGACCTAAAACTTACTGGTTTAAAGTCACATGACTGTCATACATAGATGCGCTAGCTGTGGCCATTCGTTCCATTCTACCTCTGAAGGTTCGACATGTTATAATTAAATTTTGATATTTCTTCAAATCAATCAACAGTAAAGTCATTGATCCCGATGAAGCGGAAACTTTGCAGGACATCCTCATCACCAGTCTTTGTCAGTTTGATATGTATTTTCTTCCCTCATTTTTCACTATCATATTTCATTTAACTGTCCACCTAGTCCGGGAGGTTTTGTATCTCTGACCAGTGTATTTGAGATATCAGTACCCATTCGAACGATTGATGAAAGTTTACAAGGATTACACATCTAATAGGTATCGTCAAGAGGGGTGTATTGTTGAGCGAGCAATTATCGATGCAGCTCCTTGGATGAGTTAATTGGAGCTCCTACGAACCGTCGTAGTGACTGGATGAATGGAAAAAGGTGTAAGGGGTCGTGTTTCCAAGGATATGTCATCTGACATGCAACATAGAGCTCATACATACGTTCTTTTTAACGATGATCATGTCCAGTCTTACAGTATGGAACACCAGAGTTAGCTTAAGGGAAAACACCCTCATAAGAACGAAAGGTGGTATGCAAATGAGCATTATAAGCAATTTAGTGACTGGTTTATGGATACTATTTACGATGATGATAACCCAATTGATGATTGCTCAACAAGCCTACGACATCTCGCTTTCGGTCCTGATGCTCGTGCAACTTTTTATAGCGGGTATGCGATCAATGGGTACACTTTCTACACACGCATTCAAGATAAGGTGAGCACAATGCAAAACAGTGGAGTTTGCGTAGATTCTGAGGTAATATACTTTGCTAGTTCAAAGGATAAAAATCCTATTTTGGGTACAATGCAATATTATGGAGTTATTCAAGAGATATTGGTTTTAGACTACATGGATTTTGAGATACCTCTATTTCGGTGCAAGTAGGTTGACAACAAAAATGGTGTTAGAAACGATGATTTAGGATTCATATTAGTAAATTTTGACAATGTTGGAAACAAGGACGATCCTTTTATATTAGCGTCACAAGCAAAACAAGTGTTTTATGTTACCGATCCTATGGATAATAAGTGGTCAGTTATTCTATCTTACCATCGCCGAATTCCAGATGATGAAGACGTTGAATTTGAAGGACTTGATCACAGTACTATATCGCAATTTGGTAATGATGTTGAAATTGTTGACATTCCAAACATATATACGCGGGATGATCACGATGAAGGTATTTGGGTTAATGAAGAGACTATCAAATCCAAAAAACGTTCCCGGTAGCCGTGAAAATATCGGCAATCCAATCAAGATATCTTACGTCATGTGTAATTATTGTCTTGCTGTTATATATCAAACAAAATGAATTATTAAATACAACGGTTATAACCGTTGTTCAGGACGTGTACAGTTATAACGGTTCAGGTCGTTGTTATTTATATAAAAATAATGCTTTATTTCTTGGCGGTAAAATCAAACAAAATGAAATATAAAATAAAACGGTTATACCTAAACCGTTGTTCTGGACGTGTACAGGTATAACGGTTCAGCCGTTGTTATGTATATATAAATAATGCTTTATTTCATGGCGGGAAAATCAAACAACATGAAAATATTACAAACAACGGTTATTTCTAACCCGTTGTAGATAGTACTTATCAATTAATATTTCAACAAAAACCGTAGTCTGTTTGAAAACAAAATACAACGGTTTTTCTTATACTGTGTTTATTACTTTCCAATAAACAAGGTCTTGCAAGTGTTGTATTATTCATACATATATACTCTGAGCTTCCCCTCCCCCATATAATATCCTCAAACATTGAGCTTCCCCTCAACCACCAGCGTACCCCATCGCCGTCACAGTCATCGTCATCATCGCCATTGCCGCCGGCAGATCAATCCGGATTCTCCTCTTTAAAGAAGTAATAAACCCTCCTCTCTAGAGATTTGTTTGTTATTATAAGTTTGCATTGTTATTATTTGTTTATTAATTTCTGCTCTAGATATGGTCGAAAAGTGAAAAAGAAATGATAGAAATGCCTCAGGCGACGAGTCAGGTGATGTGAATAATTTGCAACACACTGCGGGTCGAATGCGTCACAGGGTTTCCCTAGAAGCAATAAATTCAAAGATACATAATCCTTTACAATGGGATAAAGATACGGGGCTGCCATATGTTGAGAATGCCGGGTATTTTGCAAGTTGGATTGGTTGTTTTGTAAGATAGTATGTGCCTCTCGGTACGCCGCATATCAGTGAACTGAGTAAAATACGGAACACCATGCTAATAAACAGAATAAAGGTATGTATATACAATAATAAATGTTTTAGCTGAAATTAAGTTACTACTTGATATATGTATTAGCCGAAATACTTGTACCAACTATACTCATCATATATGCAGTTAGCTTACGTTGTCCCCGAAAAGTAGGATAAGTACCTAAAAAAAAGACAGGGGAAGTCCTCAAATCTTGGAAGTTAAAGATTGCTGAGAACCACTTGTTCAACAAGGAAACCGGGGAGATGAACAAGAACCCACCAAAAAAGAAGTATCCTTATGTCAGTCAGGACCATTGGGATAGTTATATCGCTTATATGCAGTCTGACAAGTTTAAGGTAACTTAATAATAATAATAAGTAAAGAAGTATACTTAGTTTAGTGTTTGGTCATGCTTACGTTTCTTGATACAATTTATTTGATGAAGGCTATGAGTGAGAGGAACAAGGCGAACATTTCAAAGAAAAAGACCGTCTTTTACGGCTCCCGAGGTCGTTATAGATTGATTAAGAAGAAAATTGTAAGTACATAATTCTTATAGTATTAGGCTATTAGGTGTTTTAGTCGGATGTTATATATGTTCATAGTAATCATACATATTTTGAGAGGATATCAATGTGATGAATGAATTGTAGGCAAAGCTTGGAAAATTCATTCTTAACGACGCTTGGGTGGAAGGTCTCACTCCTAAGAATGGAAAAACGAAAACTGAATATGATAAGGACATCAAACAGAAAATTGTAAGTTTTAATAAATATGTCACTCCTACCACTGGTGGTCGGAGTTATATAATTGTGAGTTGCTTAATGGTTTTATGTGTATGTAGAGGATTTGTGAGAAGGAGGTACATGAAGGAAAATGGAAGCCTGAAGGACGTGATGACATTCTTGCTAGGGCAATCGGTAAAGCAGAGTATCCAGGTCGTGTGAGAGGGGTATCGACGCATGTTGGTATCACTAAGTATTTTGGAAAAATTACTCGAAGTGGTGATGATTCCAAGAAGGTAATCTATAAATACTGTATTTGAACCAATGTAATTAATAACTATATATGCTGACATTAATTTCTACTACACAGCTACAGAAAATAGCCAGGTTGATGGTGAGAATGTTGGAAACTGGGGAAAAGCCATCAGAAAAAAAGTTGGATATGGTTCAAGAAGTCATAAATGAAGCAGAGGAGGAGGAGGGGGAGGAGGAGGAGGAGGAGGAGGAGTGGGAGGAGGAGGAGAAGGCGGAGGAGGAGGAGGCAAGGGAGAAGGTGTGGACACGAGGGCAATCAGTACGTGTTATATGGACAAGTGTTAATGTACAGAAGGAAGCCGAGGAGGACATGGCAAGGGAGAAGGTGTGGACACGAGGGGGGCCACGGGGGCGCTTGGGAAAACAAGCGTTTGCATTTGTGATGTCGCCACCAATTTATTGTGGAAAATTGGAAACCGTTCGAATACTTCGCGTCATGTCAAGACACAAAGTAGTGACATAGACACTAAGAACTCGTTACCCTTAGCATTCTATGTCTAAAATGACTCTCGTGGATGCCAATGAACACGGATGTTCAGAGAGATTTGGAGTAAGGCGTGAGGGTACGTATTAGGAAGCTCTTTTGATCGAACACCTAATCCCGCCCGCCTCGATAGCGGCCTCTACTAATGATTAGGGAAATTATCTATACTTGATATGTTGTCGATTATATGCATGCAATGCAACAAGCAATGTTTTGATCCTAGCATGTGAGAATTAACTAAGTCGGTGAACATGTAATTTAGCACTCATTAGGTCGAAGTAGGGATTTAGATTGATTACATGTGAAAGCAAACAAACGATAATAAAGATACAATAAATAAAATACGATAATTAAAATTACAATGGTTCAATGATTTACGTCGAAAATACATTTAAAACGGATGATTTGAGAAAAGAAAGGGGAAAATAATTAGGGTTAGAAACTAGGTCAAATTAACACGTAATAGTCAATTAACACGTAAACTAACAAACTAGGTCAAAGCAAGAACGGAAGTTCAGAGACAGAAATCACCCCGGAACAGGCGCAACAATGCTGCGTCCCTTGGAAAAGGCGCAGTGGTCACTGCGTCTGTTACTGAGGTGAGTTCTGGCTGTGAACCTGGAACTGCATATTGTTAATGTTCGTTGGTGATTTAATGATCGATTATTGATATTCGACTCAAGTAGAAGTGATTTAACAGATTATTTACATGTGATTTGGTCATAAAAAGGATAAAGAATGGACTGAAACTAATTGTGATTAATCATAAATCATTAATCCAAATTAATAAAAATTAAAACAAACTAAAACAAACTTATTAGGTTTATTCATGATAGACTATTAAGAAAGACTGTGGTAAACAGATGAAAATATACAAAAGGCGAATTCCAGAGACTTGATATGAACAAATCGAATCTCTAAAATCCGGGTTTGATTTTAATGACGAAACCCGCAAATATTGATTATAAGGGATATAAGTCGGATTTAAAGATGACAAATAATTATGAACAATGTGTATTAATTATTAAGTGAATGAAACATGAAGAAAATAAGAGAAAACGGAATAAAAGAGACGAATCAACAAAGAACAAAGGAAGAAGAAGAAAGCGCGTAAAGCTGCTGGCGGCCCTCGGGAAGAGCGCAGCAGATCTTCTGACTCTTGAAGGGGCGCAACAGTTGCTGCGTTTCTTCTCGACGTCTGTCTTCTGTTAATCCGTGAAAAATAGGTTTGATAAAGGGTTTTATAAATCGGTTTTAAGCATATTTTCGACGTAAACCTTACATTAATTTATACAATACAATAAAATACAATAATGAAATATGGGATTTACACCCTCAGACTTACATGTTTGACGAAACGAGATTAACTAAGTTAACGATTAGTGATTGCTCTACTCGAACGTATGATTAAAGTGCCCTCGTAAGAGGATTTAAATTAAATTGATTTGATTAATGAGTGGAGTTGGTCAAATTGGTCGGTCATGCAACGAGACTGGTACTCAGAAGGATCCGAGCTTACGTGGTTGATTGACCAAGCACGTAAACGTCAATAAGCTTAGAGCGCGGTCTTAGAATGCAAAGGGAGAAGAGAAAGGCGGACACTCGCGTGAGAAATATGAGGAACGAAGGTCCCTATTTATACTAATCACACGGAGGAATTATGGTATGACTGAAACTTTCGAAACAAATCTCGAAAAGTGATGTGACTAATTTTAGAGCATATTTAGTCCCCGAATTAGCCTCGTTTCTATGCTTTTTAGTGCATAATTGGGTCATTTACTAGCTTTAGTCTTTCGTTTTACATATTCTTTGAGGTTTTGATCCCTTGGTAGGAAGAGAGTAAGGACCTTGCATTTTCATGGAAAAATGGAGCTAAATTGATCGAATCTAATGACCAAGCATCAAAGGGAAGACAAGACTAGAAGGCCTATGCACATGTTATGTTTGATGAAATGCGAGCCAATGAATCCTTGCATTTTTTACCCATCACTTACCTATTCAATGAGACTTTTAAGACATCAACCAACTCGAGTCTCATTAGACCATGCATATAGTTGAGTAGGGAGGATTAAGTCGACTTGTAGGTGTTGTACAATCTAATCGATTCGGATCCGGGACCCAAACCTTCCTAGGATTGTAAGATATAAACAACCTCGATCCTATCACAACAATAATTGCTTGCTTATAATTTGAGAATATGTTTGTATGATCAATTCCCATGTATCCCCTATGAACCCATGACACCCTAGTGCTTTTAATCAATTGTTTACATCTCACTTTAATCATCTTGCTTGCTTATTTACATTGTTATTTATTTTAGTGATCTCTTATCTAAACCCAAATTGTGACACCCTTAGACACAACCATTTGCAATCGAAAATCCTACATCAATACCCGTCCCTTGGGACCCGACCTTTACTTACCTCTTTACTAATAGTAGAGTAGTTTGTGAAGTTATAAATATTGTTTTGGTCTAGGTAACGTTTGACGACGAGTAACAAAACCGACGAACAAAAAATGGCGCCGTTGCCGGGGACGGTGCTAACTTGATTTGATTTTCTTTGATTATTTTTAGTTGTGTCTTTCTCTACCTTGGGGAAGTAAAACTCCTCAAGGTTTGTTCTAATTGTTTTCAAGTTGTTTGATATTTTGCATGTCTAGGAGATCACAAGGTAACTTGTTACCCATTGATCTTGAAATTGAAAGGACTTTGACCTACAACAGAAGACTTGCTAGAAATACTTTGAGAGGTATTGGTGAGATTGTGGATAATCAACCAAACAATATTGATTTCATCAACCCTTTTGCAAGAGAAGGAGAGGAGAACCCAACAAATAACCCACCACAAAATCAACCCACAATGCCTAAATTTTCATCACATTCCGTACCAACCGAGGAGAACCTACCAAATGGTACTCCCACACCACAACATTTGACCGGTAATTTCATTGCAAAATCCGCATTTATCCAATTAGTCGAAAGAAGCCAATTTTGGGGGATGCCTAGTGAAGACCCTCATTCTCATATGGAGACTTTTTGTGACTATTGTGATGCGATTTCTCAAACCGGAGTTACTCAAGACCAAATTCGATGGGTCTTATTTCCTTTTTCTTTGATTGGTACCGCGAAACAATGGTTAAAGAGCCTTGATAAGGCTACTCTTGGTATTGACTCTTGGAAGAAATTGGCACTTGCTTTCTACAAAAAATTCTATCCTCCGGAAAAGACTAACATGCTAAGAGCCCAACTCACGGGCTTCAAACAAAGGGACAAAGAATCTTTGTATGAAGCTTGAGAGCGATTCAAAGGAACTTGTCGCTCATGTCCTCATCATGGAGTTAGCGAGTGGTTCTTGGTACAACAATTTTGGAATGGTCTTTATGAAGACTCCCGAAACATTCTCAACATGGGATCAAATGGTATGTTTACCGAAATTGATGATAATCAAATATGGAACAAGATTGAGGAAATGGCGGTCCATAACTCACAATATAGTAGACCTCAGAAGGCTACTAGAGGAGGAAAGCACGAAGTGGACTCTATTACTCAATTGGGTGCTCAACTTAGTACACATATTGATACCATTAATTTGAAGTTTGAGAAGGCTATGGCTAAGCTTGAAGAAGCCTCCAAATCATCTAAGCAACATGTGAATGCCATGGTGGCATCTTCATCAATTCCAAGTGGAGTATGTGAGAATTGTGGAACTTTGGGACATGACCAAAGTGAATGTTGGGGAACAAGTGAACAAGTGAATGCTTTCCAAGCATACAAGAGTGGTACCCCTTATTCCAACTATTACAATGAGAACACCAAATTCCATCCCAACCTATCATACAAAAGCCAAAATATTCAAAACCCTCAACCAACATACACCCCACCTCCAATGAGAAACCAAGCTCAAATACCCTTTTACAACCAAAACCAAGGTTACCAAAATCAAACTCCATACAATCAAACAAATGACCAAGGTTTCGATGTTCAAAAAGCGGTCCTCCAAATGCAAAAGAACCAACAAGAGTTTTTCACTCAAATAAAAAAGGATAGCCAAGCAAAAGACATCACCATTAACAATATACTAGCTCACACAAAGATGTTGGAGACCCAAATGTCTCAATTGGCATCTTCAAGTTCACAAAGACAAAAGGGGCAATTACCACCTCAAGGTAATCCCCCAAGACAACAATCGGTGAGTGCCATCCATTTGAGGAGTGGTACAAGGTATGAAGGGCCGAAGAGGCCCGTTGATGAAGATGTTGTGAATGCAAGTGACAAGGAAAGAGTTGTTGAAAACTCTAAAGAAGAAGAACCCACCATTCAAGAAGTTTCAAAGGAGAATGAAGAGAAGGCTAAAGAGAAGGAGCCTATTGTGATTAGACTTGCTTTTCCAAGTCATCAAGCTAAGCCTAAGTTTGATGACCAACTTGGAAAATTCATGGAGATAGTAAAAAACTTGGAAGTCTCAATTCCATTTATGGAATTAATCAATCCCTATATCGGTAATGCTATGACCCAAGGCCACCATGAAGAACAACAAGTGCAAAGGTCTATTGAAGATCTTTATCATGACAATGAACAAGCTTTCGACTTCTTCTTCAAGGTATTGAGCAACATCAACAACACCTTGAACATGCCCCCTTGACATCTCATTATTGGATGAGAGTTTGGTGGAGTCCTCCCTAAACCACCACTTGTAAATATTCTAACTCCCTAACTTGCATTTTAATTATTGTATTGAATTTTTGTCAATTTTGGATTTACATTTTTATGCCTTGATCAAGATTTTCATCATTTTGAGAGAAGTGAGGGAGGGACTCAATTATTTATTGATGTGTAGTGTTTTGCCTTAGTGTGGGGATAGCAATTGCCTAGGCTATCCAAGCCTTTGTAGTGCCCCCACAATGAAGACCACAAGAAATGAAGAATGAATGACACGGGTTACGAAGCACCCACGGATGGACCTGAATCCGTGTGGCAAAGGGACAATCCGAGCGACCCGACGAGGATCCGCTCGTCCTGAAGAGAACCCGAGCGTCCAGGGCTAAAGACGCTCGTCTTGAGAAGCTGGGAAAAGCAACGTTTGGGTCTGATTGAGAATCCGAGCGTCCTACCAGAGAATCCGCTCGTCTCAGCCTAGACGGTCATCCCAGAGGAAATTCGATCGTCTTTTCACTGGTAATTTTTGGGATTTCTCCCTGGAAAGGAATCCGAGCATCTCCAACTTAGGACGCTCGTCCCAGCTCAAGAATTCGCTCGTCTTGATGATAAGTCGCTCGTCCCCAGCACATTTTTCCTGAACCAACTCTGCAGCAAAAGACGCTCATCCCGACGCCAGGCCGCTCGTCTCCCCTCTGGTTTTCAAATCCAACGGGTCTTAAAAACCCTCTTTACCCAATTCATTTTCATTCATTCAAACATAAACACTACCCCAAAACCCCAAAACCCCAAAACCCCAAAACCCCAAAACCCTCATTCTCTCCATCAACCAACAAAAAATTTCTCAACCAAAATCAACCAAATCAAATCCAAACTTCCTCAAAACAAAATTAAATCACTCCTTTACCAACAACAAGTGATTAAAACACCAACATCTTCAAGGTTTTAGTCGATTTTTGGGATACAAGGCAACATTCAACTATCCTAAATCGATTTGGGTATTACTAGAAATTGAAGATTTCAAGCTTTCTTTGGTGTTACTAAGTAAAGGAGCATGGCAAGAACAAAAGGTGGAAGTAAGGCACCCCAAAAGAAGAACCTTTCTAAGAGACAACAAGCTCTTCAAGCTATTCAAGCATCAAAGGCATTGGTAGTTCATAATGTAAGGTTGGAAATTCAAGAGCAAGATCCTCCTATGGAAGCTACTACTTCTACTACTCCGGTTGTTGAACAACTAACCGATTATCCGGAGGTAATTTTCACTTCCGACTCCCATAGGAAGAAATTTATTTCCTTTGCTAAGAAAGCTATCTTGCCCACCAAGTTCATTTGTCAAGAGACTTTGTCGAAATTGGGTGTCCTAGAACAAACAAAGACCTTTTTCGAGTATATGGATGAGAGGGAGGTGGCTCCTCCTGCTTGTACTGCGAAGTAGAGAGCTCGTCTGTGGCTCTGGTGGTTCTTTTCTGCACTTTACCTTGGAGACAAGGGGGAGAGGCTGTCGACGAAGCTTCTTCCTTTCCTTTCTGACCTGTGTGACCTAAGTCGTTAGGACTGGGTCACTCCTGGATTTGCGGTCCTCACATGCTACATGAGGGCCATGGTCCGTCCTGAGCTGCTGGAGAAGGGGGCTTCTTCTGCTACTGTCGGTCCTGGACTGCTGTTGCAGGTATGAACCTTTATTTCATGTTATGAAAGCTCATTTCTTCTTCTTTTTATCGAATCATGAAAGATCGTCATCAATTGTCTTGCTTTGCAGGCGTGGGTGTACTCCTACTTCATGGGCTTCGCGCCCAAGAGAACGAAGCCTGAGCCGAGGGCTTACCCAATTGTTAGGGACTGGGTGATGTGTCGTAGGAAGAGCCAACGTTCTTCTTACAATGTTTGTCGACGGGGCGTGAATGCCCTGAAGCTGAGTGACGTAAGTATTTTTGATCACTTTTCCTTCATTGTTTATTCATTGCTTCTTAGAAGCGATCATAAGAATGACCTCTTATTTGCTTGTCTTAGTGGGTACCCAGGCCTTGGGTGGACTTCCCTGACGGCCCTCCTTTTTTGGCTGAGGTCCTTCGACCTAGGAGCTCGAGTCGGTTGCTGCTGAGGACGTCCATGGGTCCAGTGTGGTATCTGGGCGAGCGCTTGACTCGTCAGTGCTCTCGTGATGCCTTCACGGTTCCAATCGATCCTCCTCGGACGATGTTTAGGGAGCCTGCTGACGCTGAGAGGGAGGCTGACTTAGCAGACGTTGGTGGCGACGCTCTTCTCCTTTCTGGTGAGGAGTACTCTTTGTTTGTTCGCCAGAGGCTGGCGTACTGGCCGGTTGTGGTAAGTGTTTCATTTTCCCTTTTCGAATTGACTTGACAAAATGATGAATGATCATCAAATAAAGACTTCATTTGAATTTTGTAGGAGGTTGAGGAGGCGGGCGTCGAGCCCCTAGCGTACCCCGAGACCCTTGAGTACACTGACGCGGCGGGGATGACGATGATCTCCGAGCTCCGCGACTTCAGCGAGGCGGTGACAGATGGTGCCCTGGAGGAGTGGTAGCACTTGGTTAGGAGGGTAAGCCCCAGATTCGGTTAACTCTTGTTGTTGTATAAGAATACATTTGTCCATTTCATTGAAAAATCTTTTGTTTATTGAAATGCAGGTGGCGTCGTCTCGGTACGTAGCGCTGTGGAGGGTAGCCAACCGGCTACGGGCTACAGCCATCGAGGCACTTGCTGGCGGCCGAGGATGACAGGTATGAACCTCTCATTCATTTTATTTTGAATTTTATTGTAATTTTATCGCATTTTGTTTGAAATGATTGAAATGAGGTATTTCTTTGTCATTTGCAGAGGGAGCGCTACCTGGAGCGGGAGCTTGCGCAGTCCCAGGAGGAGAAAGCTCGCCTGCTGAGGGAGTTGGAGGTCAGGGACGCCGAGATTGCTGCTCTCGAGGCGAAGGTCGCCGAGCGGGGTGATGACCAGGAGTAGTTGTCTTTGCTTTTGTTGTCGTCGGCTGTATTGTATATACCTTGTACATTTTGGACTTCGTTTCGGACTTGTGGACTTGTTTTGGGCAAGAGCCCCTAGTTTGATGTACATATAGCAATTTGGTTGTGTATATGATGGCCTGAGTGCCTTTGCTGCTGGGTCGTACGTTTGTTCCTGCAGGTTAGCTTATAACATGTTTGGTAGATGACGGTTTATGCCGTCATGTTGCCGAAATTTACATAGACTTACACGTAAAACACACACTGTACATATGGCTTAAACTAGCGCGAAATAAGAAGAACGACCTAAAAATTGCAAAAAATTGCCCGGAAATGAAAGAGTGCAAAAACATTGCCCGGAATTGAGCGAAATGCAAAAGAAATTGTAAAAAATGACCGGACGGTAGGGAGGGCTACCCCCTGAAAAAAACTTAAAAAGAAATGTGTAAGTTTGAAATGAAATGTGAAACGGGAGTGAAATGATTCCCCCAAAAAAGAAAATAAAATGAAATGGGTAAGTGTGCTCGGTTGGCGAAAATGTCAATTTCGTCTCGAAAAGCGTGCCCGAAAAATTAGGAATCATAAAATATGGCAATTTGGTGGAATTACCAAAATAATAACCATAGGAATAGGAAATTATACCCAAAAGAAATTAGGAAAGATCCAAGGCGGAAAAATCACGGAAGGCCTTCGGAGGAAGAGGCGCAGCACGAGTTGCAATCCTTCGAAGAGGCGCAGCAGGTGCTGCGCCATTTCCCTGGTTAGTCAGTTCTGACGGAAATTAGGAAACAGCTTTTAGTATAAATATAGACGTCGTGGGAACTTTTATTCACATAATTCTTCCGTCCTTCTTCCGTCTATTTCATAAAAATTCTCCTATTTTCATAGAAGAAAATTCACAAATTATGGATGCCTTTGAAAACTGTCTCAAGGAGTGGACAAATGAATTTACAAACGTTGAGAAATATGGCATGGGTGCTTTCAATTTGGGGTTAATCTTGAGTCTTAAATTGGTGAAGGTTGTGAACCCTTTCTTGGATGCTTGTCTGGAATATTGGAACCCTAATTTCCATGTGTTTTCCTTCCCTGGAGGTGATATCCGACCCTTTCCTGAGGAAATTGCTGCAATTGGAGGGTGGGATCCAGAAAATATACCTGCCATAACCTCTAGCTCTCAAGGGTACAAAAGCAAATTTAGAGATTTGCTTGGGCTGACTAAAGCTGAGGTTGACCGTCTTGTGACCTCAAAAGGAGTCCGTATGCTTGACTTTATTGATCGATTCATAAACAGGGAAGACCCTTCTATCTCTTATGTGGCGAGGCGTAGGGCGTTCGGGTTTTGCCTACTGCATGGTTATGTCCTCCAAGGGCATGTTGATAAGGAAATGAGAGGGGATCCTCGTTATTTGAGCTTGGTTGAACAAATGGAGCTGCGCAGGAGGCCAGCGTGTCTGTGCCTAGGAGAGATTATTTTGGGGCTGGATAATAGGAAAGCCAACCGCGATCTTCCTTATTTGGGAAGTCCTATCATTTTGCAGGTAAGAACCTCTTCTTTTTCTCTTTCTTTTTTTTTCGATTTTTTTTTTGATTGGACATTTATTCCCGTCTTCTGTAGGTTTGGCTCATGGAGCGTCTACGGTTGATAGAGCCCCCAGTTAATGTGCCAGGATATCACGCTCGGTCGATTGCGAGGAGGACCAGACTCTATATGGTGCACTTCACTCGGGTTTGCAACTATTAGGAGAACAAGTTGAAGAATGAAGATGGTCCTTTAATCAGATGGAGTATGCCATGGTGGCATCTCAAGTCAGTCACTGGAGTGTCATCCTTAGATCCTACTCAGTCAGTACGCAATTCTGGCTTGGAGTTTATGATATGTAGCTTCCCGGAGAGATTGATGAGGCAAGTGGGCCTTAAGCAGAAGATTCCTAAACTTGATACCGTTCCTCAGACCGCATTGGCACATACTACCGAGAGTCGTCGAGAGTGGGCCCTCAAGTGGGCTCAGAGGAACATGTAGTTTATACTTTTTCTTGTTGGTTCCTTATGGGTATCAGATTCATACTTGCAATGGAGGAAGGCTACTACTCCCGAGGAACGCGAGAAATTGAGGAAACGCGAGCCCGTTGACTACAAGATTCGTGAGGTAGCAAAGGAGAACCAGAAGTATTTGACTGAGGGGGAGGAAGAGGGCGGATTCCGAGTCGTTCATCCGTCGAAGAAACCGAAGACCACTATAGAGAAAACAATCGCAAGTATGAGGCTGTGAGCGCCAAATTGCCAACCAACTTCAACATGAGTAACATCCCGAAGTACAAAGGACCTAAAAACCTTTTGAACCACATTCGTGCTTTCAAAGACTACAGGTCTATCAAAGGCATCAAACCTGAGATGTTCTTAAGGATCTTTCCTTCATCTCTCGACACCATTCCTAAGCAATGGTTCTATTCTCTAGAGCACAAGAAGATTGCCACCTGGGATGACGCCGCGGCGGATAATGCTGAAATCCAAGTCAATATGCGCACTCTAGAGGTTCTTACCCAAAATGAGAATGAAGGCTTCACCGACTTCCTAAGTAGGTGGAAGAAGACTAGCACACAACTTGTCGAGCGTCCAGATGAAGCTACCCTTGTGGAAAAGTTTGTGGATAACTTAAGACCCATTTATGCAAATCACTTGTGGTACCAAAACATTAAGACCTTCAACGATTAAACTTTTGTCCAAAACGGTGGGTCGTGGGTATCAAGGTTCAACGAGTCGTTCTTATGGCTCTACTAGGAAGACTGATGAGGTTAATCTTCTCGAATCATCAAAGAAGAATAACCCCCAAAGGAAGTTCACAAACATTGGCGACACGTACTCCAATGCTTTGAAAAGGTTGATGAAACAGGGTAAGCTCCAACCCATAGGGCCTACACCTGATCCAAAAAAGAAGTCCAAGTTCTGGGATGAAAATTCATACTGCGAATATCATAGAGATAAGTGACACGATACAGAGAAGTGTTACAAGCTAAAACATGTCCTTCAAGATATGATCGAAGATGGTCGCCTACGCATACCTCCTGGAGGTAAGCCTAACAATACTCAGAATGTGACACCCCTCGATAGGGCATCAAATCTAAAGCGGAAATTACGAGATTTTTAAAACCTTTAAAGTTTAAAGTGTGAAATCCACCATAAGTGATCAAACGAAAATGAAGAGTAAGATGAATAAGTTTTACAATTAAAAACGGAGTGCGATGGGGAAAAGATATCCCACGAATAAACACAAGTCTAACGATAGGTGAGTCTAAGCAAACTATAACTAAGGTCCAAGGTTCAACGTTCTCGCTAGCTCACACGTCTTCCCCATAATCTGCATCACAAACCTGTCATTCATGTAAACATGAACGCCACGATCGAGTGGGGAGTAACTCAGGGTTCTCCCGGCCACAATATGTCAAAATGCACATAAGCAAGAACTTAATCAAACATATTGATCATGAATCATACTTGAATAATATGAACAAGGGAATATAAACGATAATCATAATGAGATAGGCACATTGCATTCTTAATGAGATAGGCATGGCACATTATATTAAACATGCATTCAAGGTAACCAAAACATGGATATGAGATTAGGCATCGAATCATATGAAGAAGGTAAACAACGGATCAATTGAATAGAAAATACATGGATGGAAACCGATAGCCATTCCTTTGAAAACCTCTTAACAACCATAGCACGGGACGTGGCTACTAATGTCACATTCATACTTATGGCTTACATCTCACCATAAGAACGGATGGGAACATCAATCCCGGCGATCATATCGCAACTAGGGGCTTGCATCTCACCACTAGTATCCGATAGGACCAAGACTCTCACAAACAATCATAGAAGACGTGCACTCTCGTATATAAGAACACACCAATGACCGTAACAAGCAAGACATTTACAAAGGATTGACTCAAAACAAGACAACCCCTAGACTCCAACCTCCTGGTAGGACGACGATCATAATACGGTCCTAGTCTAAATCTGGCCAGACTCTCGGGATGGACGACACCCGATTCGACATACAATCCCAAATCGTATCCAAGACTCGATCCATGACACCTAGCCGTGCCCCAAGGTCGAGTAACCCCAAATCGGAACAATGGTACCTAGCCGTACCCCAAGGTCCGAAGAGGCGGAAGGAAGATAGCCCAACTCGGAAACAATGGCACCTAATCGTGACCCAATGTCCGAGGGCAAATAAATGAGGAATGTCGAGTAGTCACACAACGTAAACCGTCACACTCCGGTCACAAATACGAGTAACAATAGTTGCATGATTATAACGTCAATAAGTCTTAAATTAACCAATTACCGATAAAGAAGAAGATACATGCATAAACCATTGATCATTAGAGGTTACAAGTGAAAAGGAGCACACAGGGGACTCCCAGTAGGGAGGTACCACCGCAAGGCCACCGGGCCTGGGACAACATGCCAAGATCGAAATTTAATAAAACTTACGGTGCGCTCCCATGGTCAAGAGACCGGCCGCCGGATCACCTACTGGGACTACTGACCAAATTTGAAACTCATAAAACCTTTAGTGCACTCCCGGTAGGTCACCCATTGCTGGTCCCCACTGGGAATACGACCAAATTTCCAAAAACTCATAAAACCTTTAGTGCACTCCCAGTAGGTCACCTATTGCCAGTCACCCTACTGGGAATACGACCAAACTCAAAATCACCTAAAATCCTCGGTGTACTCCCAAATGGTCAAGAGACCAAGCCCGCCGATCACCCTACTGGGACTACGAGCTTTCTAAAAAGTGTTCAAAACTTACGGGGAACTCCCAGTAGGTCAAGAGACCGCCGCCGTCACCCTACTGGGACTACAAACACGCGGATTCAATGCAAAACACTTCCAAACCATTTGAAACCAACAAAAATCGTTTCCCATCAATTGTTTACGTATCCTAGCATGATTCTAACTCGCAAAAACACATATTTGAGCATGTGAATGGGTAATTTCGGATTCAAGAGATGTAGCATGAGATTTTCCACCAAACATGTGAGAATTGCAAACAAGCATGATATTCAACATCCAAATTAGCACCAATCATGAAAGATACAACTTTTAACATTCATATGAGATTATAACTACATAAAACCACACAATTTTAACATAAAAGTCGAGTAACCCATCACCGTTACCTTTTTGCACTTAAATCCACAAAAGACTCGTCTACCTTTCAAGAATCCACTTAGGGTCAACTAAAACTTCTCCTAAACATAAGAAAACACAAATTAAGACTAAGAATCAAAACTAGAAAAAGGGTACCGAGTACAATATGGGTCGACAGCCCTATACAAGGAGGAAAGTCGGATCTTTTCTTACCTAGAAAGAAGGAGGGCGATGAGAGGAAGAGATAGACGCGAAAATCACTTGAATCGGATAAGAATTGAGCAAGTTATGGTGATTTTAGGGTTGAGAGCAAAGGGTTAACAATGGTGGAGAGGTTGTTGGGGGAAATTTCAGAAATTAGAATGAGGGAGATGAAGTTGTGAGGTGTTAGGTGAGGGTTTTATGAAAATAAAAGAGAAGGAGAAAAGGCCCATAAGTTGTAACAAGCCCAACAACTCAAATTGAGTCGGTTTCTACTAGAAATGACGTCTCAAGCCCACTACAACTCAAGACGGGAAATATTATTATTATTATTATTATTGTCCGACCAAAATATTTATTTTGTATAACTTAAGCTTTAAAAATATAATATTTATAAAAATCATGTTTAATAATGAAATTAATTAAATTAAATAATTAAAATATAAATAAGACAATAGAACGGTTAATTAAATTATATTTGCCAAAATGGAAAATTCGCGGGTGTTACAATCACCCCAACTTTTAAAAAGTTTCGTCCTCGAAACTTGAAAATAGAAAGGGAAAGTGGTATAAAAATAAAACCGAAATTTTGAAATCGGTAAACAAAACATCAAAAGGTTACTTATCGTAAGAATCGAAATCCTTTCAAAGATCCCAAATAAAATTTTTTTGACATAACCAAATTCTCATCAAAGGAACGAAAATGCTCTCGTTGCGCATTCGAGAACATCACATTCCAAATCGAAGATATGGTCAAAAGCAAATCATTTGTATAAATCGAAAATCAAAATACTTTCAAAAACATTAACAAAGAATTTTCAAAAGTATAAGTCTCATTCATGGAACGAAATTGCTCTTGTCGTGCACACAAGAACGCTAACCTTCCAAGTCTAAGACAAATTTAAAGCAAAAATCATTCGCCGACGAGCGCAGAACAAGTTATTAAACGTTTCAAATAACGTGTTCTAACATCCGATCAACGTCAAAATCAAAAGAAAAGGCAATTCACTCAAATTTTCTTTTGCAAGGGTCAAAATAGAAATAAAGGTTTCATTTCTAAATTAAAAAGGAAGTCAAATTCCTGAAAATATAATATTAAACTCTTGACAACGAAATCATAAGTAGGTCAAAGCTAGTTAGAAATTGAGCACAGTTAAAAGTAGCTCGGGTTTAGCAATTAAAAATCAATAAAATGAAGTTATACTCGTAGGACAAAAGGATAACTAAATCAAATTTTCATTTTTGAACTCTTAAAATAGGTAGGGTTTAGTAAAAGTAACATAAACTTTTAACGACGAACCAAAAATGGTAGCTTGAAATGTTTAGAAATTTTATGAATTGAAAAGTACTTAGATATCATGAAAACAAGATACGCTAAGAGGGTTCAAACTTAACCAACAAAGGAGATATGACGAACTTCCTAGGAGAAGAGTTGAAATCGAATCTACAAGGATATCAAAGATTGAATTTCATAGGTTAACATCAAATTCTAAAGGAGGAGCAAGCATAAACGAGGAAGAGAGGTATGAACGGAAACACTTATGGTCAAAGAGGACGGGAAATTAGGCAACAAGGAAACACTAGATACTTAAATCTCGAACAACAAAGTCATCCCGAACGGCCCGAAAACTTCCTAACCACAAAACTCATAACCACATAACTCCCAAGCATTTCCTCAAAATACCCACACTTTACTCTTAGGCTACCCCGTGGGTCAAGTAACTCCACCACAATTGTGATTCCATAACTCTCAAATATAAATCATCTATAAACGATTTCCACGAAAGATCAAACTACTAAAACAGTTACACACCTAACCAACTATCGACTACTAGGAGTTCTCACTATAGTAAAATCCTCAATCAAAGGTCAAAATCTTAAGGTCTTCATACTTTCTAACACTCCAAACCAAAATCTTATTCACACCCGAGTTCACAAGCATAGATGGTCGCATTCCCCAAATCATAAAGACCACCAACCAAAAGTAAATAGGTTTGTCATACAATTTTTCCTACCCAACTCAACTCAAGTTCCACTTATCCAATTTTGACGAAATCAAGGTTCACAAAGAATCCTCAAAGAGCATCTCACTCACTCTACAACATAGCCAACAATGCCATCACTCCACTAAAGAGACAAAGAGTAATAACTAGGTCAAGAAACGATAGGAAATTTCAAGGGGATACATGAACATGACGAGGTGTGAGATTAAAGGAGTCAATAGTAAAGGTAACTAGTTAACACCAGTAAGAGACATTAGAATTAGAGAGGTATTCAAGGCAAGGAAACGACAAGTAAACTTTTATACTTAAGAAATAAATCCAATCAAGTATGAACGAAGGGAAGGAAGATGATTAAAGGTACGAGGGGGATTTTAGGGCTTAAACCACACACTTTCTAAGACTTAAGGTTCTCTCTAACAAGGTCACACCTATTAGGATATTGTGCCTTCATAACAAAACGACCAAATTCCAAAACGAGGGTCAAGGCAATTCATCTCATTCCTTATATGCAAGTCTCTCTTAAAGGGTAACACCTCTATGGTGATCAAGGTAAAAATAAACGCCGCTTAAGGGTTGATACATTGGTTAGACTCATTGTTCACCTATCCTATCACGTATTAGGGTTTCCCTAAGGTAAATCTACCACTCAAGCATAACAACATCTCTTTATCTCAAGTATTCGTCACAACCTCAATGTTTTAAAAACAAAAGAATGAATTAGCAAGGACTTCTCAACAAAATCCTCAAGGGTCAACTAATATCAAACCACATCACCACTCTATACGGGATCATTAACATCTAAAAGTGGGTTTTCTTCCAAGCTCATATCATAGATTTATCTCCTGATTACTCCTAAGGTGACGACGCTCAACCTACTAAGCTTTCAAATCCTAAACATAAACAACAAAGCCAAGTTCTATAACTTTAATCACATAGGCAACTCATTCCTAACACAAAGAATCCGCCAATCAATTATACTCACTTGGTCAAGGCACTAGGTATAAGAATCACTAAGTATTTATCATCACATTACCTAAGTCTTTCTAACATCACGACCTCTCAAAACCGGGGTTAAGGGTCAAACACAAACAAACTCCACAAAAGCCAACTTATCCGACCGAAGTTAACATTCCATAAGGTAGAGATGAAGGTATACAAGAAAGGCATTATAAGGAGAGAAGGTACAAAGACAACTCCTAAGATATGGAATAAGGGTTGCGAAAGGCATAGAAGCACAAAGATAAGGGAATATGACAAGGTGCTCGAAGAGAGGGAGGTATCTTCAAGACGGTAAAGACATTCTTCAAGAGTAAGAGATCCGTATGCAAGATGTTATGTAAGGAGAAACAAAAACGAAGAATAGGTCGGGTGGGTACCAAACTAGCTTCAAAGGTGAAGCAAAAGAGAGTTTAGAAAGGAAGGATGAGCATCACGGGGTAAAAGTAAGGAAAGGTGGATCAAGGATAGGAAACACACCCATAACGGTGTCGGGAGGAACGGCGGTTCCGACTTGATTCTCGACAAGAGTGATTCTTCTTGGCTCGGCTTCCGGAGCATGAGGGAGAGGAGGAGGGGTAGTCTTCTTCTCGGGGCAATTCTTGAAGAGATGTCCGGGCTTCTTGCAATGGTAACACTTCAAGGGCATATTATAGCATCCAATCCCGGGGTGATAAGGTTGCCCACACTTGAAGCACTTGCGGTTCTTCTTAAGCCTATTAGTAGATGTAGGTACTTGTCCTTTCGGCTCTTGCACTATTGGTCGTTGTCCTCCATGGTCTTGTACTTCTTGTCCTTGGACTCTCGGCACCAACCTCTTCTTGCTAGAAGACGACGAAGATGAGGGCACAAAGGGTCTCTTGCCACGACGGATAGGGTGATGATTAACTTGAGCATTGGCATTTCGTTGATTCCGAAGAATTAGAGTAAGGGCTTCCATGATAGTATTCTCCACCTTGGTTGGTCGTACCATCTTCTCAAGACACCAAAAGAGTCAACCATGTTAGCACCTAACAAATAGCATGCACAAAGAGACTACCAACTTAGGTCCTTAGTTCTACCCATCTCTCATTCATTATTTGAGGTCAAGTTCAAGTTTAAATTCGGGGTACACGTGTGTGCGTCGGGAGCAACATATGCTCGATACCATTGTGACACCCTCGATAGGGCATCAAATCTAAAGCGGAAATTACGAGATTTTTAAAACCTTTAAAGTTTAAAGTGTGAAATCCACCATAAGTGATCAAACGAAAATGAAGAGTAAGATGAATAAGTTTTACAATTAAAAACGGAGTGCGATGGGGAAAAGATATCCCACGAATAAACACAAGTCTAACGATAGGTGAGTCTAAGCAAACTATAACTAAGGTCCAAGGTTCAACGTTCTCGCTAGCTCACACGTCTTCCCAATAATCTGCATCACAAACCTGTCATTCATGTAAACATGAACGCCACAGTCGGTGGGGAGTAACTCGGGGTTCTCCCGCCCACAATATGTCAAAATGCACATAAGCAAGAACTTAATCAAACATATTGATCATGAATCATACTTGAATAATATGAACAAGGGAATATAAACGATAATCATAATGAGATAGGCACATTGCATTCTTAATGAGATAGGCATGGCACATTATATTAAACATGCATTCAAGGTAACCAAAACATGGATATGAGATTAGGCATCGAATCATATGAAGAAGGTAAACAACGGATCAATTGAATAGAAAATACATGGATGGAAACCGATAGCCATTCCTTTGAAAACCTCTTAACAACCATAGCACGGGACGTGGCTACTAATGTCACATTCATACTTATGGCTTACATCTCACCATAAGAACGGATGAGAACATCAATCCCGGCGATCATATCGCAACTAGGGGCTTGCATCTCACCACTAGTATCCGATAGGACCAAGACTCTCACAAACAATCATAGAAGACGTGCACTCTCGTATATAAGAACACACCAATGACCGTAACAAGCAAGATATTTACAAAGGATTGACTCAAAACAAGACAACCCCTAGACTCCAACCTCCTGGTAGGACGACGATCATAATACGGTCCTAGTCTAAATCTGGCCAGACTCTCGGGATGGACGACACCCGATTCGACATACAATCCCAAATCGTATCCAAGACTCGATCCATGACACCTAGCCGTGCCCCAAGGTCGAGTAACCCCAAATCGGAACAATGGTACCTAGCCGTACCCCAAGGTCCGAAGAGGCGGAAGGAAGATAGCCCAACTCGGAAACAATGGCACCTAATCGTGACCCAATGTCCGAGGGCAAATAAATGAGAAATGTCGAGTAGTCACACAACGTAAACCGTCACACTCCGGTCACAAATACGAGTAACAATAGTTGCATGATTATAACGTCAATAAGTCTTAAATTAACCAATTACCGATAAGGAAGAAGATACATGCATAAACCATTGATCATTAGAGGTTACAAGTGAAAAGGAGCACACAGGGGACTCCCGGTAGGGAGGGGTACTGGCCAAGCCACCGGGTGGGACAACATGCCAAGATCGAAATTTAATAAAACTTACAGTGCGCTCCCAGTGGTCAAGAGCCGTGCCGCCATCACCCTACTGGGACTACGACCAAATTTGAAACTCATAAAACCTTTAGTGCACTCCCCCGGTCACCCGGCTTGCCAGTCACCCTACTGGGAATATGACCAAATTTCCAAAAACTCATAAAACCTTTAGTGCACTCCCAGCCGGTCACCCGACTGCCGGTCACCCGGCTGGGAATACAGCCAAACTCATAATCACATAAAATCCTCAGTGTACTCCCAAGGTCGGTCAAGAGGCCGCCGCCATCACCCTACTGGGACTACGAGCTTTCTAAAAAGTGTTCAAAACTTACAGGGAACTCCCAGTAGGTTGATGAGAAGCCGCCCAATCACCCTACTGGGACTACAAACACGCGGATTCAATGCAAAACACTTCCAAACCATTTGAAACCAACAAAAATCGTTTCCCATCAATTGTTTACGTATCCTAGCATGATTCTAACTCGCAAAAACACATATTTGAGCATGTGAATGGGTAATTTCGGATTCAAGAGATGTAGCATGAGATTTTCCACCAAACATGTGAGAATTGCAAACAAGCATGATATTCAACATCCAAATTAGCACCAATCATGAAAGATACAACTTTTAACATTCATATGAGATTATAACTACATAAAACCACACAATTTTAACATAAAAGTCGAGTAACCCATCACCGTTACCTTTTTGCACTTAAATCCACAAAAGACTCGTCTACCTTTCAAGAATCCACTTAGGGTCAACTAAAACTTCTCCTAAACATAAGAAAACACAAATTAAGACTAAGAATCAAAACTAGAAAAAGGGTACCGAGTACAATATGGGTCGACAGCCCTATACAAGGACGAAAGTCGGATCTTTTCTTACCTAGAAAGAAGGAGGGCGATGAGAGGAAGAGATAGACGCGAAAATCACTTGAATCGGATAAGAATTGAGCAAGTTATGGTGATTTTAGGGTTGAGAGCAAAGGGTTAACAATGGTGGAGAGGTTGTTGGGGGAAATTTCAGAAATTAGAATGAGCGAGATGAAGTTGTGAGGTGTTAGGTGAGGGTTTTATGAAAATAAAAGAGAAGGAGAAAAGGCCCATAAGTTGTAACAAGCCCAACAACTCAAATTGAGTCGGTTTCTACTAGAAATGACGTCTCAAGCCCACTACAACTCAAGACGGGAAATATTATTATTATTATTATTGTCCGACCAAAATATTTATTTTGTATAACTTAAGCTTTAAAAATATAATATTTATAAAAATCATGTTTAATAATGAAATTAATTAAATTAAATAATTAAAATATAAATAAGACAATAGAACGGTTAATTAAATTATATTTGCCAAAATGGAAAATTCGCGGGTGTTACACAGAATCCTCTTGGAGTTCTGATGATTACAAATGAAGAATCTACCTTAGATTGTTCACACCTTATCTCTCCGATCAAGGGGGAAGTCAATGGAATATGGGCAGACAATGATGAAGATGTCTACCTCTAGGATCTTCCCTTGATCAAAAGTACCGAAAGTCTTACAGATGAAATCATCGCCACGATGCTTCGAGACAATCACCCTACCGCGTTAATCACCGAAACCAATTCAAATCAGCAAAAAAGGATGGAGAAAGTCGGTCAAATAGACAAACGATCAAGCAAGACTCTTCAAACTCACCACTGGAGAAGGAGAGATGTTCAAAGGAGAACCCGAAGATAACGAATTCGAGTCAGAGTGCGAGTCAGAGTCGGAATCAGAGTCAGAGTCTAGAGAAGTTCCTAAAGAGTCTCCTCCTGTCGTCACTCCCAATCCCGCTGTTTCTCCTAGCATAGCATCAAGTAGTAACAGTAGTTTGGGGAATGTCCCAACAACTGTCGCTTTACCGCCATGGACTACTGAACAAATGGCTTCTTTGTTTAAACTCTTTTCAAAATTTAATATGAATAAATCAGATTCTGCTTACTCTTTGTGTTATTCTGAATGTAATTCTATTTACTGCTTACTCGAGATGAAGCTCCGTGAACTCGAAGATTTTTGATGCCTAAACTTACGGCTGCTTATAGCCCAATGAGGTAAGCTTCATATTCTGCTGCGTTATTTGTCACCTCGAAGTCGAGTTTGACAGAGAGTGGCGTATGCTCGCCTTCAGGATAAATGAGCAATACTCCTATTCCAAATCCTCTTAGGTTTGATGCTCCATCAAAATAAAGGTCCCAAGAGTCTACATTAGTTTGTAGTATATCCTCATCTGGGAATGACCATGTGTCTACTGCTTGGGTGTCGTTGATGGGATTATCTGCGAAGAACTCGGCAACGGCACGTCCCTTTATCTCCTTTAGAGGTACATATTTGAGATCAAACTCTGAGAGCATTAAAGTCCATCTTGCCAAGCGTCCGTTGAGAACGGGTTTTTTGAAGAGGTATTTGACATGATCCATTTTGGAGTACACCTTGACGGAGTAGCTAAGCATGTAATGACGTAGCTTCTTCGTTGCCCACACAAGAGCGAGACATGTCTTTTCGAGAGGCATGTACTTGCATTCATACTTTAAGAACTTCTTACTAAGGTAGTAGATAACACTTTCTTCTTTTCGAATGGTTTGTGCTAGCATAGCCCCCATGGCTGTTTCGGTCACTGTGAGATATAAACACAGAGGTTGATCCCGTTGAGGAGGCACGAGCACTGGTGGTTTGGCTAGTATCTCCTTAATTTTGTCAAACGCCTTTTGACAGTCATCATCCCATATGGTATGATCTGTTTTCTTGAGCTTCTTAAAAATGGGTTCACAGATCATGGTAAGTTTCGATATGAATCGACTTATGTATTGCACCTTGCCTAAAAATCCCCTAACCTCCTTCTCTGTCTGAGGTTGTGGCATTTCGATTAGAGCTTTGATTTTTGAAGGATCGATTTATATTCCTTATTGACTGCCGACATACCCCAGAAGTTTGCCTGATGTCATCCCGAATGCGCATTTCTGAGGATTGAGCCTCATGTTGTACTTTCGCAACCTCGGGAAGAACTTACGAAGGTTGTCAATGTGCCCCTTTCTATCCTTGGACTTGACAATCATTGTGGACAAGGCCCTCGGGAACTGCGTCCGCGGGATCCACACTAGGCATAATCGACTCGAGGTTCTTTCGAATCGAATTAAGACATATTAGAGTCGCCACCAAGTTTTCTGGGAACTTGGAACCGTTCAAGTCAACTTTACACCTTTCATCGAAAAACATAAAGCCAATCGACTACGAGTGATTAAAGATAAAGACTTGTACCCTATATCACTCGATTTGAATGACTCTCGTAATCCAATGGTATTTAGACGGATCCACAAACCATAGATCTTGAGTAAGGGGTGAGGGTACGTGTTGGGAAGCCCATAAGGACACCCAACCCCGCCCGTCGATAACGGCCTCTACTAAGTCAAGTGTCGGATTTCAAACAAGGTCATAGCTACTACGATGTATGATATGCAAACGTTGTTTTAACCCTATCATGTGACAACAATTTCTATGTCGTTTTAGATGCAACTAAACTAACTTTGTCAAAGTTGTAATTTAGCATGTGGGTTGATTGATCTAACAACATACAAAGCAAACAAGGCTTAAGGGGAATGGGGGAGCCGTTGGGATCTACCTATTACAAACCAGGCATTTCATGCCGACACAACAACAAATTAAAGATACAACTCGATCTAAATACAAATGCTACATACAACACAATACATAACAATACACACGGCCGTTTGGCCTAGAAAACCGTGCACATGAGGGGTGGCCCACGGCTCACATGACCCACGGCCTTGGGTCACTCCTTGTAATGCGTGCTCGCGCTTAATCTCATCGAATTAGACATAGGGCTACGCACCAAAGCATGCATTAGCATAAACCGGGCCATGTTGCTTTAGACAACATGCGGTTTACTACGCTCCTACAAGCATTGGAGAACAACCGTCTAACCAAACAAGACCAAGGTTTTTGAAGAGGTTTTGACTCAAAAGAAGTAAAACAAACTCGAAAATTACAACTCGATAAACAAACGATAAATTACAAGCTAACAAACGACAAAGAACAAAAGGTAAAAAAACGAGCGAGACAAAGAAAGACGTGGCTAACCCCATGGCCTAAAGCCACGGCCCAAACCAACGGCCAAGATGAGGTCAACCTAGTTCCTAAGTTAAGTTCATTGGTTAGATCGAATGTTTGCGAAAAGGGATAGGAAACAAGTTAGAAAACGAGTTAGAAACAAAGTTGATTGATTGTCGCGCAAAGTATGTTATTCTACACGAACTAAAGGTCTAATTAGGTCAGATATCATAAGATTAACGCTTACTCGTCGAGTGTTAATAGGAAGGTGCTAATCACGCACTCCTATGCTAGCGAAAAATCAAGTGATAAGAAAGATGCGTTCGATTATTTACAGAATTGTTAGTTGATTTTTAAAGCTACGTCGATGCACCCTAATGTGTCTAATTAGGTTATTAAATTAATTTAATGTCATCTAAATACGTCATAGGTTAACAATAAGAGGTTAAACTAACATACAACGGGTCCTAGGGTATGTCGATTTGGCCGAAACAATAAGGGGGTCGAAAGCGAAGAGCGAAGTTAGAAACTTGTTTTATTTATGCCCTACCTTGAACACGAGGATATGTAAATGAGACGGGGGTGTACGACCGACAAAAGTAGCGGTTTCTTTTCCCATCTCAAGTCAACGCGGGTGTTCATGGTGGTACTTTAACTCATACTCGGACTAACTAGTTTCATAATTAATTTAAAACAATCGATAAACAAACGAAAAAACAAACAAAAAAAGACAATAAAAAACGAGCATAAAACAAACGAAATAAAAGGGAGAAGAGGAGGATTTGATGCACCCTCAACCTACATGTATCGTTGACACCGTCTTGGGTCGTAATCGATGGTAGATTTTATCTCGAGAGGCCGTCGTCGACGAAGAATAAAGCAAACACGCGTTTTGGAAACTTTCTGGACAGCGATTTTCAAACGATGATATCTCCCTCGTTTCACGACGAAAATTCGATTTAAAAGATGTTTTGGAAACTAGAAAGAGAGGAGAACAGGGATATTAAAGCAACCCCTGCTCTTTTTGGGTTATTGGGCACGAAAAACGAGCACAAACAGAACTGGACAGACAAGAATAAACCGCGAAAACAGAGTGTTATTTCACTCTGTTTTTCGAGGGATTTCGTGTACTCTCAAGGGCAATTTGGCTCGTAAATCTTTGTCTAATGTGTAGATGGATGTTATGTGGTTAATTAGGAATAAGAAACTCGAGTTTTTATGAAGGTTTGATGGAGGAACGAAAGGGTTTTCGAAGAGGACACACAAACAGTTCAGTTTGTGTGTCGGTTTTGTTTAGGGTTTTTGAAGGATGTTTAGGGTTTGTTTCTGAGGTTTAAAGCTTGTGGGTGATGGTTGGATGTATGGAGAACTTAGAGGAATGAATGTATGGTGAAGGGGTGGTATTTATAAGGAGTTAAAATAGGTTAAAAGAGAGGGAGGGGCAATCGGGCTTCATCCCGTATGGCTGCTGTCCAGCCGTTTTTGTGAGGGTTTGAGGGGGGTTTTCTTGGTGATTAAGCTAGGATAATATGGGTAGGATACTAGGGTATGGGTTAGGGTTAATGGGTACGGGTCTTGGTAGTGTTTGGAGCGGGTTTGGGCTCGGGAATGAGCTGCCAAAACAGGGGCTGCTCGGTTTATGCGTGGGCTGGTTGGGGTTGTTTGGGGATGGAATTTGGGCCGTGGTATGGGGGGTTCGAACAAGGGTGGATGGGTATTGGTCTAGGTTGGTTAATGTACTCGAGATTCGTGCCAATTCGCAAAGAAAACGGGCTCAAAAACCGAGCTAAAATCGAGCTCAAAAACAAGTGTTCAAAACGAGTTTTCTTCGCTTTTAAAATCGATTTTTCAAATCAATTAACAAATTAAAATAAATGACTTTTCAAATCAAATATACTCATAAAATGATTTTTCAAATCAATTATTTATTTTATTTTCAATAAAATGAACTTGGGAAAATAAATTCAAAATAAAATAAAATAAATTGAATTTACCTAAAAAACCATAATTTAAATATCATTTAAATTAACAGAATGAATTCACTTAAAAAACATTAATTTAAATATCATTTAAATTAACAGAATGAATTCACTTAAAAAACATTAATTTAAATATCATTTAAATTAATAAAATACTTCATCGACGACGCCCATTCTACATCGTAAAACGAACCAAAATAATGACAATGACAACTAAAGAATACATGTGTCCTATCATCATCGGGTGTTTGTCGGGTTCTCTATAAATTCCAATATCGACGGATACGGGTATCTACAGAGCCCCCACTTTGACCGAGGCTTGGACAAGGCGAAAGTCAAAGTATACCCCAGGTCCCTTTCGACCGGAGGATTCTTCGGGTCGTTTATAGTCCATTAGACTTGCGTATATAAGCTCCTTGACCATAAGAAGAGATCATACCCGAAACTTCGTTGGGGATTGACTCTTGCTTCTGTTGCGTCGAATTATCATCGTTGGTCATCGACCCAATAAATTGCCTAAATGGTGGGTTGAGCCTTATCCTTAGGCGCCTACGTATCCGTTTCTGACGGAATCAAACCCGCGTCGTAGTTCGGCCACTGCTGACACATGCCCAAAGTTTATCATCTGCTGGCGTATGTCCAAAATTCATCATCTGTTGACATTTGCCCAAAATTTATCATCTGCTGGCGCTTGTCCGAATGGGACGGGACTTTCCGAGGAGGTTGCCGTCGCTTTCATCATTTGCTTTCAGCTACGGAGTTCTTCCATTTCATATTCTTGTAATTGAATTGAATTCTTGGTGGATGTCATCCTTTACATCTTGATAATGGTCTCTGAAGCCAACGACTTGAGCCCCGATTCTAATGGCTCTAAAGTCGAAGACTTTAGAGCCCCAGATGAAGCATATCCTGCTAAAATTGGAACACAAAAACGTACTAGCAATAATCATCACCTAAGCACATTAAAATTGGATTATTTGAAAGATCGGGTCATCGACACGAAAATTGAATTTGAAAATTTTGAATTATTGGGCCATCGACCCGAATTTTGAATTTGGCATCACTTGGAATGTTGTGTCATCAACCCGAAATTTGAGTTTGAAAGACTGGGTCATCGACCCGAAATTTGAACATGTTGAAAATTTTGAGTAATTGGGCTACCGACCCAAAAGATTGAATTTGAAACGAATCATAAAAAGTTTTTGAAATTTTGAATTTTGAAAGATTGGATCATCGACCCTTGATGGGTGAGCATGAAATGCGACTCACACATTCTATATGACTCGTGAACAACGTGGGCGTAGCCCGCTACCGCAAAACAAAAAAAGAAAACAAAACCGTAAGTGTGCACGGGCTTTAATTCAAATATGGACTTGTCGAGGGTAGAAATGTAAATCGGCCGTTCTGGCGTTCCCCAAAACGCGATAGATGCGCGAAAACCCGATGCATCGTGCCAAAGACTGGTGTGAGCTGGGGCGGGCCTAAGAGGCGCGCGACCCAAGGCCCACACGGCTCAAAAAACGGCACCCTAGGGGTGTCATCCTAGGTGCTTCCTTCCCTTATACTTTCTATATATAAGGAAGAGTCAGATCGCCAAATTTATTCTCGCTTTCCCCCAAACTGGTGCAAATAACATAAATCATTATGAATAATCTAGCGAGTGCTATGCGAGCATGGGAGACAGACTTCACTGGCGCAGAGAGACAAGAATTAAAGACCGCTCAACTGGCGCAATTACTTCCCTTACGCAGATCCCCTTCAACTGCGTTGTTGGAACACCGCCTTAGCTATTGGGATCCTCTCGAACCATGTCTTTGCTTTTCCCGAGGGGGAGATCGCCCTCTACCCGAAGAGTTTTTTCGCCCGGGAGGATGGGATCCGAGGCCATACGGCTATACCTAAATTTCATTCGGGTGGCGTGGAACATATCTAGACTGCCTTGGCCTTTCCAGGACGGAGTCTGAGGGGATAGTTACTGGTGACGAAGTCAACCTTTTTGGTATTCACCGGAAATTTTGTATCTTGCGAAACAGTACTTTACTGCCAGCGTACTGCCGCAGGACCTTTGGATTGATCATGCTTCACCTCTATGTCTTCGAATGTAGGATGAACAAGACAACTTGTGTAGGACAAGCGAAGCTTTTGTCCATTGTGTCTCAGATGGAGACGGGACATAACCCTTCCTGGATTATTCTTGCTGAAACTCTCCGGGGTTTAGATGCTAAGAAAATGAACCCTGGTACTGATTGGTCGGGATGCTCCCGTCTATTGCAGGTAACAAAATCTATTCTCCTGATTTCGCATCCTTGATTAATTTTCCTTTATCACAATTCTTGCCACGTTTTTGTCACGATTTTGCTGCATTCTGCCACGATTTTGCTGTATTCTGCCACGATTTTGCTGTATTCTGCCACGATTCCTGCCACAATTCCGTTTTTTTCCTTCTTTTTCTCTTTTTTCTTTTTTTCTTTCGTTTTTTTTTCTGTTTTTTTTTCGTCTTTTTCATGTTTTCTTTTTTTTTTTCTCTTTTTTTCAGGTGTGGCTTTGCGAGAGATTTTGGCTCTTTGCCCCGCCGCGTGAGCCCAGCTCGTATCTCGCTCGCATGCTGACTATGCGTGCCAAGCGGTATGAAGACGAGCATCAAAATGACCTTGCCTATTGGCGAAACAAACTGACAGAAGGGGAAGGTCGCCCTCTTTCTTTGGTTCATGCCTTGGCTTCGCCTCAAATCCTTTACTATCCTTAGGAAGATGACAAGACCGGATGTTTACAACTACTGGGTTTAGAGAGGTCTATTCACATTTACCCTGACCGCGTCCTGCGTCAGATGGGCCGCAGACAAATAATTCCCAAGTGTGAGGCTGTTCTGGGACGAGCAAGAGAGCTGAATTCCTCTATATGTGATGATTGGCTCAAGCGGTGGCACCAAAGGCGTCTTTGGTACGTATCTGCGCGCCCTCAGACTACCTGGGTATCCCCGTCTTATACTAAATGGCTTAAAGAGAAGACCGAATCAGGTAAGGACTTGTGTCGGAAGGATGAGCTTGTCGACATCAAATATTATGACAAAAGCAGAAGCAGTCGCGACTTCTTTGTTAACGATCTTTCGTCTGCATCTGGACCTGAAGCTAATACTGAGAAGACTCCTAAGACTAACTCACAGGCGACAGGTGTGTGGAAACGGTTGGGTTCAAAGGCACACTCGGGCTCAGCCTTAGAAGGGAGGCTTGGTCCTCGCTTGAGTGTAAAAGATAGGCTGGGCCCTCGGGAGGAAATGACGATTCCTCCTAAGAAGCGCTAGACAGAACGCAACTACCCCTCCCCACCGGAGCCTCGGTCACGTGACCCAAAAGGCAAAGGGAAAAAGAAGATGTAGGAGCCTTCGACTCCAAATATATTATTTGATACTACTACTTATTATTTGTTGCTAGTTGTTTTCTCCTTTTTTTTTTCTTTTGGAGGATGTAACGGGCATCGCCCGATCTTTAATAAGACTTACTATCTTTTAAAAATTCCAGTTTCTGCATAAAATTTCATTTTATTTAAAGAAGGGTCGGTTGTACTCTTTTAAAGAGCTGCCTACGTATCTGTTATCACAGAATCAAACCGAGCTCGTAGTTCCACAAACGCGCTACAATCATCGATTTATAACGCACAAAAAGCAGCGAAGCAAAAGTGCCGCGGCCTAGACTCGCTCACGAGCACTGCAATTCAAAATTTTATTTTGTGACATTGAGAGTGAGTTCTAAGGATAGTATTTCTTCAGTTGATCCAAATTCGTCGGATTCGCAAAGTCATTTCCATCTAGATCTGTCGTCGATCGCCCCTCCCGATAATATCTTCTTTACCAGGTAAGGACCGGCCCAATTCGGCTTGAATTTTCCCCTCGGGTCAATTGGTAGTAAAGCGCGAACGGACTTTAGGACTAAATCCCCATCTTTTATTCCTCGAGGTTTCACCTTCTTGTTAAATGCCCTTTGTATCCTTTTCTGATAGATTTGAACATGGTGTAATGCATTTAACCGTCGCTCGTCGAGCATGACCAAGGAATCATACCTAGCTTGCAGCCAGTCAGCTTCAGGGACCTGACTTTCTAACAGGATCCTTAGAGAAGGTACCTCTAATTCGATAGGCTGAACTGCTTCCATCCCATATGTCAAATAGAACGGAGTTGCTCCAGTCGTTGTGCGAATAGACGTTCTGTATCCCCACAGTGCGAACGGTATCTTTTCTGGCCACTCGCGATAATTGTCGGTCATCTTTCTGAGAATCACAGTGATTGTCTTGTTGGCGGCTTCCACTGCCCCATTCGTTTGAGGTCGATACGGTGACGACTTGTGGTGTTTGATTTTATACTTTTCAAGTATTATGGCAGTTTCAGCCTGGAAGTGAGTGCCATGGTCGCTAATGAGCTCATGTGGCACCCCATATCTGCAAATGATCTCATTCTGAATGAACTTTGCTACCTGCTTTGCTTGTAGAACTTTGTATGATTTCACTTCTACCCACTTCGTGAAGTAATCGATGGCGACCAGCATGAAACAATGCCCACCTGTTCCAGATGGGTTGACCTTTCCAATAATGTCGATTCCCCATGTTGAGAAAGGCCATGGTGATGTCAAAGTATATAACAGTGATGGCGGCACGTCTTTGTATGTTTGCGAAGATTTGGCAATTATGGCGGTGTTTGACATATTGGCGACAATCTGTCTCCATCGTGGTCCAATAATACCCTAATCTCATGATTTTACGAACCAAAGATATGGGCATTCATGTGTGGGCCACACTCTCCGTCATGGACTTCTTCCATGACTCTTTTTATGATTGGTGAGTTTATGCATCGCAGAAGGATATTTTTGCGTGATCTTCTTGTACAATTGTCCGTCATTGGTTCTAACGAACTGAGCGGCTAGCATTCGAATAGCGCGCTTTCCGCGGTTATCCATGTCGGGTGGATACTCTCCTGATTCTTTAAATTTCAGAATAGCGTGATACCAGGGTTCGGCCTCGGTTTCTTCTGTGTCTCCGATTACATTAACATAAGCAGGTGATGATCTTCGTTCGACACATATCGGCATAGTATCCATATGATCAGGTATGTTGATCAGAGCAGCTAGTTTTGATAGTGCATAAGTTTAACCTGGTTTTCGTCTGCGGGGAGGTGCACGTACTTGACCTCGGTGAACAACTTTTCTAGTTCTTCGATTTTTGCTTGGTACGGAGCCAAGCTATCACTTCGGGTTTTCCACGTCCCGGCCACTTGATTGATCACTAGTGACGAGTCCCCATGTACTACAAGATTTTTGATGCCTAACTCGAGAGCACTGTGCAAACCGAGTAGACATGCTTCATATTCAGCCGCGTTATTAGTGACGTTAAAGTCCAACTTGATCAAAATAGGAACATGTTCACCTTCCGGTGAAATGAGTAGAACTCCTATCCCGTATCCCCTATAGTTCGATGCTCCATCGAAATAGAGGTCCCACGTATCATTGTCTATGTGAACGATATCCTCGTCGGGAAACGACCATGTATCCACGACCTCAGTTTCTTCTATCGGATTATCCGCCAGGAAGTCTGCAACCGCCCTTCCCTTTATCACTTTCAGCGGTACATATTTCAGGTCGAACTCGGAAAGCATTAGAGTCCATCTTAACACCCTGCCGTTCAGAACCGGTTTTTCAAACAAGTATTTGATTGGGTCCATCTTCGAGTGGATGCAGACACTATGACTGAGCATGTAGTGCCGTAACTTCTTTGTCGCCCATACTAAAGCCAAGCATGTCTTTTCGAGCTGAGTATACTTGATTTCATACTCCAAGAACTTTTTACTAATGTAGTAAATTGCTCTTTCCTCTTTATCGACTATCTGCAAAGATTGCCCCCATTACGTATCCGAATCGTAAGATACAACAAAAGTGGTAACCTTGACCGTTGGTGGGCTAAGCACGGGAGGGGAAGATAGTATTTCTTTGATCTTATCGAACGCAGACTTGACAAAGTGATCATCCCATACGACGTGTCCCCCGACCTTCAATTTCTTGAAAATTGGCTCGCATATCATCGTTAGCCTTGCCACGAACCGACTTATATATTGGATTCTTCCCAGGAAACCTCGAATTTCTTTCTCGATTTTCGGGTGAGGCATTTCCATTATGGCCTTTATTTTCGATGGGTCCACCTCGATGCCACGGTGGCTGACGATGTGGCCCAACAATTTGCCGGATGTGACTCCGAATGCGCATTTTTGTGGATTCAACCTCATGTTATACTTGCGCAATCGTTCGAAGAATTTGCGTAGTGTACCAAGGTGGCCATCACGCTCCTTTGACTTGACAATCATGTCGTCGACGTAAACCTCGACCTCCTTGTGCATCAAATCATGTAGCAATGTTGTCGCGGTCCTCTGGTATGTGGCCCCTGCGTTTATCAACCCAAAAGGCATTACTGTGTAACAATAGGTTCCCCATTGCGTTCTGAACGCAGTCTTATGCATATCTTCTTTCGCCATCTTAATCTGATTATAACCGGCGTATCCATCCATAAAGGATAGTAACGCGTGTTTTGCCGTGTTGTCAACTAGGATGTCGATGTGAGGTAATGGGAAATCGTCCTTCGGACTTGCCTTGTTTAAATCCCGGAAGTCCACACAAACCCGAACTTTACCATCTTTCTTAGGCCTTTGGAACGACGTTAGCCACCCGGTCGAGTATTCGACACCTTGATGAACCCGACTTTGAGTTGCTTGTCGATTTCTTCCTTGACTTTCAAAGACCAATCTGTGTGCATTTTGCGTAGCTTCGCTTGATGGCTTATACCCCGGCTTGATTGGGATTCGTGCTCGCAATTTCCCTATCAATGCCTGGCATGTCTTTGTAGGACCATGCGAAAACATCTTTGAACTCATGCAACAAATCAATGAACCCCTGTCTTTCGGTGGGACTTAAAGTAGTTCCTATTTTAAGCTCCTGTGGTTCTAAGGTTGTACCTACATTGATGGTTTCGGTATCTTCGATGATCGAAGTTTTCTGTTCGTACTCTTCCAACCCTTTTATCAACTGTAGAGGTGGTTCCATTTCTTCTTCTTCTTCTTCTTCGACCAACTGTTCATCCTCGACCTCAGTCTCAATGTCATTATTAAAACAATCATTTTCAAAAATTGAATTGCAATGTAAGTAAGACGAGTCGTAAGCAAACTGGTTCATATTATTATTGATTTGAAATTGCGCGAAATGCGCTAACATTTGAGCCAACTGGGTCGAGCTCGATAGCGAGATAGGGGTATTCGGGACAGAGGCCGGAATACCACCATTAGAAAAAGGTGCATAGGAAGGAAAGCTAGGGGAGGGGTATTTTCAACACCCGACTCCTTAGACTCAATCTTAGGACCTAACTCGGACTCGGACTCGGACTCGACTCGGACTCGAGAATCGGTAACATCATCCGGCTTGAACATCTCTCCTTCTCCCATTGTCAACTTGAAAAGAAGTCCTTTGTTGTCAGTCCACTTGATTGTTTTCCGCCATCCCGTGTTGGTCCTAAGAGGATCTACATCGGTGATGAGGGTAGATGGGTCAAACCGCCGCTTCTCGGGATCATGCTTACCAAATCTTCGTTTGGTATTGGTGATTTCTTCTCTTCACCGAAAAGGAGACCCATAGCTTTTCTCGTCATTTATTGGATCCGGTTTGGTTTCTACTGGCATCACGGTCGAGAATGTCTTGGGGATGTAGTAGCAATCTTGGAATACTTCGATTCCGGGACCATAAGGTTCTTCCTTGGGTCAAAGATAGGTTCGGGGAAGTCCATGCAAGGGAGTTCTTCCCCAGCTTTCACGAAGTGACCATTGAGAGTTAGGTGATACGGTCCCATTTTAATATCTCGATCTTCGATCGTTCTTCCCCTCTTTTCCCGTAGATCTTTCTCAGTGGGCTCATATCCATGCCCGAAGGTTACTCCTTTGGCTATGGGTGGTTTCAACTTGAAAGCCTTCTCCTTTCTAGGATATAAAGAGAAACCGAAGTACTTCCGATTCGAGAATCACCTCGCATGAGACATGACTTCCGTATATAGATCCATATTTTACGCCGGAGTTAAGCTCGATCATGTTGACAATCTCGAAACCACATGCGTCATTGGCAGTTTCGACCCTTACTTCGGAAGTAATGTCTCCTCCGCCACGATAATTGGCGTGGCGTCAATGGTGACGGTTTTGCCATTGAGTGGGACCTTGATTTTTCGATGCAGCGTTGATGTTATGGCCCTTGCAGCATGGATCCAGGGCCGTCCCAACAATAAGTTGAAGGATGAGCAAATGTCAATTACTTGGCAATTTATTTTCTTTTCCACTTGCCCAGTCTGTACTACTAGATCGACAAGTCCACTTACTCGACGCACAGTGCCATCGAATGCCCGGACTGTCTGCGTAGTGGGAATGAAGTCATTCTTCTCAAGCCCGAATATGCGCCGTTTCGGAGGGGGAGTACGTTGACGGCCGATCCGTCGTCAACCAAGGTCATAGGGATGTGCTTGTTGAGACACACGGTAGCAATATAGAGGGCCAGGTTATGTCGAGGACCGAACGGTGGCAAATCTTCGTCGGAGAATGTCACAGCGTTGGTAATCTGAGGCCGATTCTGGGCGATGTGAGTGACCATGTCCGCAGGAGTAGTACTTGACGACACGGTCATGTTCATCAAAGCTTGTAACAAAGCTTGACGATGCTCGAAAGAGCTCAGGATAAGTTGCCAGATAGATACGTCGGCCTTAGTTTTTTGGAGTTGCTTGATGAGGGAAGCCTCGGAGGTCGACCCTTCACCAAGAACTTCGACCACTGCCGGCTCCTTTTGAGATGCCTTACTCGGGATATCCTTAGCTTTCTCCACACGATATGGGCGTCCGGATCTAGTCAAATGGTTTGACTCTAGGGCATCTTGCCTCACCTTTAAGATTTCTTCTTGGGTGTGAGAAATTGTCGCACCTTTGACGAGGTAAACATCATCCTCGTCATCGGCCCAAACGCCATTGATTTCATTGCCGCTTCGGAGTATGTAGGGAGTACAATCGACAACAAAATCCCCGAATGTAATCTCGTTTCTCGAGTTTGGTAGGAATTCGGAGCAATCTACGAATATTCTTCCGACGAAAACCCCTTTTAGACGACATGGGCGAATCAAGTGAGAGTAATCGACACTATCTTCGGTAGAGACAAAGTTAGTGTGGTCGCCAAACGGATTGGTGACGTTGTTGGGCTTTATGGCCGGGATTGGGAGCGTTCCGTTCTCAATCATATCTTGAATTTCGTGCTTTAGTCTAAAGCACCTTTCGAGATCGTGTCCCTTCCCTTGATGAAAGGCACGAGAGGCATTCGGTTTATACCATTTGCCTTGTTGTTGCCAGTGGATCCGGAGTTGGACCAATGGGCTTCAACTTTCCTTGGGCCATGAGCCTTTGGAGAGCATAGGCGTAAGTGCACCCGATATCGGTGAATACCCTCGGAGCTTTAGCGGAGGCCTTTTGACTGTCCATCTAAGAGATTGACAGTTTCAACAAAGTGAGCCGCTGCGGGCGCTTTTGCTTTAGATGACGAAGCCCCTTGGTATCCCTTTGGCTTCTCGGCTTCAAAGAATTCGGACATCGTCCTCTACCTTTATCCCGATCCTTATCAATTCTTTGAAAGAACCAAAATTTTGGTATTTCAGAGCATTACGGTAAACAGGTCGTAAATTCTTCACGAACTTATCTACCATTTCAACTTCATCAGGCTTCTTAGCTAACTTCACGCTTTCAGCGCGCCATCTTGCGAGGAATTCAGTAAAGCCCTCTATCTCCTTTTGTGTCATAACCTCCAAAGTTCTTATGTTGGTTTGAATCTCAACATTGTCAAGCATAGTGCTTACGTAACTCCACCGTAATATCTTCGAAAGTGGGGAAGTTCTTAAGGTCAAGATTGTAGAACCACGCCTTCGGGTGTTCTCCCAGAGATTGGGCAAAAATTTCGAGAGCATATCGGCAGGTACTCCCTTGAGTGCTAAGTACCCTTTATAGGCCTTAACATGGTGGACTGGATCTTCGGTGCCCTTGAACTTTGGGATGTCAGTGAGTACCATGTTCGTGGGCAGCTTATCCTGAACCGGGGCATAGGCCCTAGCATTCTCATAGTGAATGTTCTTCCCCTGAGAGAGCTTTAAACGGTCCTCAATGAACTTGAACCGTTTCTCCAGATCAGTCAGAGGTGGGGTAGATGAAGCGGAGTCTTCAACCAGCTTGGATTCGATTGCATCCATTCGGGTCATCATGAGGTTCACGGCCTCAGTAAGCTTGTTAACAGCATCTTCCATTGCTTGACGTCGGGTTTTGGCGGCCTTTCTACAAGAAAACCCCGTCAGATCGAGTCAATATTTAAAGTAAGAGCCCCTGCACACTTAAGGACTCGACCTCAACTTGACTCAAACAAAGACTCGACTTAAGATTGATTAAACAAGGGTTCGACTCACGGTTTGATTTAGACATCGGTTCACTTTAGACTCGACAAAACGACATGACTCAAACTGTCATAACTCGATTCTAAACTGGACTTGGTGTGACTAAACCCGTGATTGGGCTAACATAGCCCATGGGTTCGTGTGAAACGTCCATAAGGGCCTAGCTTGGACGTTTTTTGTGGACTATCCTAAACCAAAAGGTCGACCAACATGACTCAAAGCCCAAGAGGTGAGCTTGGGTGACCCAACAAGGTCGTGTTCTAGACTCTTGGAATGAAAAAACGTCTAGCCTAAACGGCCAGCACCCGGACACGACTCGACGCATTTCATGCTTGGTTGAGGTTCGAGAAACATTTTGGATTGATTTTGAAAAATGAAGGATTGATTTGAAAATGAGATTTGAAATGGGCAGCATGCCGGCTATAAAAGCTCATTTTGGGCCGAAATTTCTAGTCCTATTTGGGCAGCGTTCCGCGTTTTTAAAACCATGCTATTTTGAAAGTAAGTTGTTCAAAAGTTCGGTTTTAAAAAGGACATGGGAATTTTCGAAAAAAGACTCGGGAAAACACATTGCACATTGTCATTCTCATGTTATAAGGATGTATGCTCCTAGACATCTCTAAGTCTCGGCAAGTCTTCTACAAGAAGGTCTATGCCCTCCATCCTTTTGCGGTCTTATAGAGCAAGGTGTCTTAAGGTAAAGTACCTAGAAGATCGTCCCGACCATCAAGAACCACGCGAGGCGAAGTGGAAGCGAGCAATGTGCAGCTTCCTGGCATAGTGGGACGTCGCCCCCACGCATCACGAAGAAACGCATTTGGGGACGGCCCGGTAAGTCCTTAAGGGTTTATGCATGAATCGTTGCACTATGAGTAATGTTTTACTTTCCAACACTTTCTTTTCAAGTTTCACCTCGGAGGAAAAGACCCTAGAAACACAATGTAACTAGTCCTCTTATCCCAGTGAGTCGCCAAAGCGTGGACAAGCCCCTCGGGAACTGCGTCCGCGGGATCCACACTAGGCATAATCGACTCGAGGTTCTTTCGAATCGAATTAAGACATATTAGAGTCGCCACCAAGTTTTCTGGGAACTTGGAACCGTTCAAGTCAACTTTACACCTTTCATCGAAAAGCATAAAGCCAATCGACTACGAGTGATTAAAGATAAAGACTTGTACCCTATATCACTCGATTTGAATGACTCTCGTAATCCAATGGTATTTAGACGGATCCACAAACCATAGATCTTGAGTAAGGGGTGAGGGTACGTGTTGGGAAGCCCATAAGGACACCCAACCCCGCCCGTCGATAACGGCCTCTACTAAGTCAAGTGTCGGATTTCAAACAAGGTCATAGCTACTACGATGTATGATATGCAAACGTTGTTTTAACCCTATCATGTGACAACAATTTCTATGTCGTTTTAGATGCAACTAAACTAACTTTGTCAAAGTTGTAATTTAGTATGTGGGTTGATTGATCTAACAACATACAAAGCAAATAAGGCTTAAGAGGAATGGGGGAGCCGTTGGGATCTACCTATTACAAACCAGGCATTTCATGCCGACACAACAACAAATTAAAGATACAACTCGATCTAAATACAAATGCTACATACAACGCAATACATGACAACACACACGGCCGTTTGGCCTAGAAAACCGTGCACATGAGGGGTGGCCCACGGCTCACATGACCCACGGCCTTGGGTCACTCCTCGTAATGCGTGCTCGCGCTTAATCTCATCGAATTAGACATAGGGCTACGCACCAAAGCATGCATTAGCATAAACCGGGCCATGTTGCTTTAGACAACATGCGGTTTACTACGCTCCTACAAGCATTGGGGAACAACCGTCTAACCAAACAAGACCAAGGTTTTGAAGAGGTTTTGACTCAAAAGAAGTAAAACAAACTCGAAAATTACAACTCGATAAACAAACGATAAATTACAAGCTAACAAACGACAAAGAACAAAAGGTAAAAAAACGAGCGAGACAAAGAAAGACGTGGCTAACCCCACGGCCTAAAGCCACGGCCCAAACCAACGGCCAAGATGAGGTCAACCTAGTTCCTAAGTTAAGTTCATTGGTTAGATCGAATGTTTGCGAAAAGGGATAGGAAACAAGTTAGAAAACGAGTTAGAAACAAAGTTGATTGATTGTCGCGCAAAGTATGTTATTCTACACGGACTAAAGGTCTAATTAGGTCAGATATCATAAGATTAACGCTTACTCGTCGAGTGTTAATAGGAAGGTGCTAATCACGCACTCCTATGCTAGCGAGAAATCAAGTGATAAGAAAGATGCGTTCGATTATTTACAGAATTGTTAGTTGATTTTTAAAGCTACGTCGATGCACCCTAATGTGTCTAATTAGGTTATTAAATTAATTTAATGTCATCTAAATACGTCATAGGTTAACAATCAGAGGTTAAACTAACATACAACGGGTCCTAGGGTATGTCGATTTGGCCGAAACAATAAGGGGGTCGAAAGCGAAGAGCGAAGTTAGAAACTTGTTTTATTTATGCCCTACCTTGAACACGAGGATATGTAAATGAGACGGGGGTGTACGACCGACAGAAGTAGCGGTTTCTTTTCCCATCTCAAGTCAACGCGGGTGTTCATGGTGGTACTTTAACTCATACTCGGACTAACTAGTTTCATAATTAATTTAAAACAATCGATAAACAAACGAAAAAACAAACAAAAAAAGACAATAAAAAACGAGCATAAAACAAACGAAATAAAAGGGAGAAGAGGAGGATTTGATGCACCCTCAACCTACATGTATCGTTGACACCATCTTGGGTCGTAATCGATGGTAGATTTTATCTCGAGAGGCCGTCGTCGACGAAGAATAAAGCAAACACGCGTTTTGGAAACTTTTACGGACAGCGATTTTCAAACGATGATATCTCCCTCGTTTCACGACGAAAATTCGATTTAAAAGATGTTTTGGAAACTAGAAAGAGAGGAGAACAGGGATCTTAAAGCAACCCCTGCTCGTTTTGGGTTATTGGGCACGAAAAACGAGCACAAACAGAACTGGACAGACAAGAATAAACCGCGAAAACAGAGTGTTATTTCACTCTGTTTTTCGAGGGATTTCGTGTACTCTCAAGGGCAATTTGGCTAGTAAATCTTTGTCTAATGTGTATATGGATGTTATGTGGTTAATTAGGAATAAGAAACTCGAGTTTTTATGAAGGTTTGATGGAGGAACGAAAGGGTTTTCGAAGAGGACACACAAACAGTTCAGTTTGTGTGTCGGTTTTGTTTAGGGTTTTTGAAGGATGTTTAGGGTTTGTTTCTGAGGTTTAAAGCTTGTGGGTGATGGTTGGATGTATGTAGAACTTAGAGGAATGAATGTATGGTGAAGGGGTGGTATTTATAAGGAGTTAAAATAGGTTAAAAGAGAGGGAGGGGCAATCGGGCTTCATCCCGTATGGCTGCTATCCAGCCGTTTTTGTGAGAGTTTGAGGGGGGTTTTCTTGGTGATTAAGCTAGGATAATATGGGTAGGATACTAGGGTATGGGTTAGGGTTAATGGGTACGGGTCTTGGTAGTGTTTGGAGCGGGTTTGGGCTCGGGAATGAGCTGCCAAAAAACAAATTTGCTCGGTTTATGCGTGGGCTGGTTGGGGTTGCTTGGGGATGGAATTTGGGCCGTGGTATGGGGGGTTCGAACAAGGGTGGATGGGTATTGGTCTAGGTTGGTTAATGTACTCGAGATTCGTGCCAATTCGCAAAGAAAACGGGCTCAAAAACCGAGCTAAAATCGAGCTCAAAAACAAGTGTTCAAAACGAGTTTTCTTCGCTTTTAAAATCGATTTTTCAAATCAATTAACAAATTAAAATAAATGACTTTTCAAATCAAATATACTCATAAAATGATTTTTCAAATCAATTATTTATTTTATTTTCAATAAAATAAACTTGGGAAAATAAATTCAAAATAAAATAAAATAAATTGAATTTACCTAAAAAACCATAATTTAAATATCATTTAAATTAACAGAATGAATTCACTTAAAAAACATTAATTTAAATATCATTTAAATTAACAGAATGAATTCACTTAAAAAACATTAATTTAAATATCATTTAAATTAATAAAATACTTCATCGACGACGCCCATTCTACATCGTAAAACGAACCCAAATAATGACAATGACAACTAAAGAATACATGTGTCCTATCATCATCGGGTGTTTGTCGGGTTCTCTATAAATTCCAATATCGACGGATACGGGTATCTACAATCATATCATCCACGTAAACTTGTACTTCTTTATGCATCATGTCATGTAGCAGTGTGGTCGCAGTGCGTTGATATGTAACTCCAGCATTGATTAATCCGAATGGCATAACAATATAGCTATAGGTGCCCCATTGAGTAACAAAGGCAGTCTTATGCATGTCTTCTATGGCCATCTTGATCTGATTATATCCTGCATATCTGTCCATGAAGGACAACAACGTATGATCTGCTGTGTTGTCTACCAATATGTCGATGTGTGGTAGGGGAAAGTTGTCCTTGGGACTTGCTTTGTTTAAGTCCCTGAAATCAACACAAACTCGTATTCGCCCATCTTTTTTGGGTACGGGTACTATGTTGGCCACCCAGTCTGAATACTCGGAAACTTTGATGAACCCGACTTTGAATTGTTTATCGACTTCTTCTTTGATTTTAAGAGCCCATTCTGTCTTCATCCGACGAAGTTTTTGCTTACAGTTTTGAAACCTGGTTTTATTGGGATTCTATGTTCTGCAATATCTCTGTCGATCCCTGGCATGTCTTTGTAGGACCAAGCGAAAACGTCTTTGAACTCGTGTAGGAGGTCTATGAAATTGGCCCTTTCGGTTGGGCTTAAGGTTATCTCTATCCTAAGTTCTTGGGGTTCTAATTCGGTTCCTACGTTGATGGGTTCAGTGTTCTCTATAACTGGTGCCCCTTCCCCCTCTTGTAATATTTCTTTAGCTATGTAAGAAGGTAGTTCGATTGAGTCTGGGTCTAGATCATCCTCATTATCATCGTAAATAGAATTGCATTCAGAATAACACAAAGAGTAAGCAGAATCTGATTTATTCATATTAAATTTTGAAAAGAGTTGAAACAAAGAAGCCATATGTTCAGTAGTCGGTGGCGGTAAAGGGACAGCTGTTGGGACATTCCCCAAACTACTGTTACTACTTGATGCTATGCTAGGAGAAACAAGGGGATTGGGAGTGACGATAGGAGGAGACTCTCTAGGGACTTCTCTAGACTCTGACTCTGACTCCGACTCTGACTCGAATTCGTTATCTTCGGGTTCTCCTTTGAGCATCTCTCCTTCTCCAGTGGTGAGTTTGAAGAGTCTTGCTTAATTGTTTGTCTATTTGACCGACTTTCTCCATCCTTTTTGCTGATTTGAATTAGTTTCGGTGATTAACGCGGCAGGGTGATTGTCTCGAAGCATCGTGGCGATGATTTCATCTGTAAGACTTTCGGCACTTTTGATCAAGGGAAGATCATGGAGGTAGACATCTTCATCGATGTCTGCCCATTTTCCATTGACTTCCCCCTTGATCGGAGAGATAAGGTGTGAACAATCTAAGGTAGATTCTTCATTTGTAATCATTAGAACTCCAAGAGGATTCTGAGTATTGTTAGGCTTACCTGCAAGAGGTATGGGTAGGCGACCATCTTCGATCATATCTTGAAGGACATGTTTTAGCTTGTAACACTTCTCTGTATCGTGTCCCTTACCTCTATGATATTCGCAGTATGAATTTTCGTCCCAGAACTTGGACTTCTTTTCTGGATTAGGTGTAGGCCCTATGGGTTGGAGCTTACCCTGTTTCATCAACCTTTTCAAAGCATTAGAGTACGTGTCGCCAATATTTGTGAACTTCCTTTGGGGGTTATTCTTCTTTGATGATTCGAGAAGATTAACCTCATCAGTCTTACTAGTAGAGCCATAAGAACGACTCGTTGAACCTTGATACCCACGACCCACCGTTTTGGACAAGAGTTTAATCCTTGAAGGTCTTAATGTGTTGGTACCTCAAGTGATTTGCATAAATGGGTCTTAAGTTATCCACAAACTTTTCCACAAGGGTAGCTTCATCTGGACGCTCGACAAGTTGTGCGCTAGTCTTCCTCCACCTACTTAGGAATTCGGTGAAGCCTTCATTCTCATTTTGGGTAAGAACCTCTAGAGTGCGCATATTGACTTGGATTTCAGCATTATCCGCGTATTGCTTAGCGAACTCGATTGCGGCGTCATCCCAGGTGGCAATCTTCTTGTGCTCTAGAGAATAGAACCATTGCTTAGGAATGGTGCCGAGAGATGAAGGAAAGATCCTTAAGAACATCTCAGGGTTGATGCCTTTGATAGACATTTAGTCTTTGAAAGCACGAATGTGGTTCAAAGGGTTTTTAGGTCCCTTGAACTTCGGGATGTTACTCATGTTGAAGTTGGTTGGCAATTTGGCGCTCAGAGCCTCATACTTGCGATTGTTTTCTCTATAGATATCATCTCCTTTGAGGTACATTAGTTGCTCCTCCAAATATTGGAGTCACTTCTCAGCTTCAGTAAGACCTACTGGAGGGTTGATTTCTGGTTGTCCAACATAGGGTGGAAGGTTATCGTGCACAAATTCACTAGGAACTTCATCTTCTGCAGGCGGGAGTCTAGTTTCCACAGCAACAATTCGGCCTTCGATTGTGTTGAGGCGATCATAAACTCGGTCTTGGCTTATTTGGAGACGAGCGAGCGCAGCTAGGATTTGAGCATTACCATTTCGGGGTTGACCGCTGGCGCTTGTGGTAGTAGTTTCAGGCATCTTGGAAACTGGATAAGAGATCGACGACGAATCAAAACACGATCGAACACTCTAGCACACTTACTCAAAGAAAAGACTCGACTTGTAAAGTGGGAGTGTGCCACTTGTGTCAAGTGAGGTTTGAAAATGACAAAGTTTTGAAATGTTTGTCCTAATCAATTGTAGTGTGGTTGTAGGAGTGTTGACTCGAAGTGGGGTTTTGAAATGGGTTTTGAGGCCCGAATTTTGGCTCGATATTTGGACAGAGTTTCGACTCATTTCGCGCTAACTTGGGCCATTTTTCTAAAATATTTACATTTTGAAAAAGGTTTTTGATTTTACAAAATTCGTCATGGTTTTGTTTAGAAAATGGTGATGACATATGATACAAGCATTAAAACAGGCATTATAACGGTATGCTGAGTGCATTTAAAGGGTTTTGGCTTAAAAGGGTGGGTTGCCATACCCAGCAATCAAACCCGGGTCTGTGGAGAGGTCCGTGCCAAACAAGAGTAAGGTCGGTTCCTAGTCCATTCCCTCGAGTAGTGAAGGCCTTTAATGCAAACATGAGTAAGCATCATGGTATGGTTGACGTCAATCGCTATCCATCCTTAGGCCCAGATAAGAATTTGGACCGTCCAGACGGGACGATTGGTCGAATGGGTTGGGTTGGGCCTAGGAAGGCCGAATAAAATGATCTAAGAAGATCGAGTAATGAAAACCGACAACTGTCTCATATAAACTATTCCCTAACCTTGTTCAATTTTCACCCTTGGCAACACGTAAGTGTATTACTTCCCAGCGGAGTCGCTAAACTGTGGACAGGGGGGGGGGGGGGGGGGCACGGGGGCGCTTGGGAAAACAAGCATTTGCATTTGTGGAGTCGCCACCAATTTATTGTGGAAAATTAGAAACCGTTCGAATACTTCGCGTCATGTCAAGACACAAAGTAGTGACATAGACACTAAGAACTTGTTACCCTTAGCATTCTATGTTTAGAATGACTCTCGTGGATGCCAATGAACACGGATGTTCACAGAGATCTGGAGTAAGGGGTGGGGGTACGTATTAGGAATCTCTTTTGATCGAACACCTAATCCCGCCCGCCTCGATAGCGGGCTCTACTAATGATTAAGGAATTTATCTATACTTGATATGTTGTCGATTATATGCATCAAATGCAACAAGCAATGTTTTGATCCTAGCATGTGAGAATTAACTAAGTCGGTGAACATATAATTTAGCACTCATTAGGTCGAAGTAGGGATTTAGATTGATTACATGTGAAAGCAAATAAACGATAATAAAGATACAATAAATAAAATACGATAATTAAAATTACAATGGTTCAATGATTTACGTCGAAAATACATTTAAAACGGATGATTTGAGAAAATAAAGGGGAAAATAATTAGGGTTAGAAAATGGACAGATTAATGGTGATATTACGATTAATAGTATATTAAAACATAAACTAACAAACTAGGTCAAAGCAAGAACGGAATTTCAGAGACAGAAATCACCCCGGAACAGGCATAACAATGCTGCGTCCCTTGGAAGAGGCGCAGTGGTCACTGCGTCTGTTCCTGAGGTGAGTTCTGGCTGTGAAGCCGGAACTGCATATTGTTAATGTTCGTTGGTGATTTAATGATCGATTATTGATATTCGACTCAAGTAGAAGTGATTTAACAGATTATTTACATGTGAATTGGTCATAAAAACGATAAAGAATGGACTGAAACTAATTGTGATTAATCATAAATCATTAATGCAAATTAATACAAATTAAAACAAACTAAAACAAAATTATTAGGTTTATTCATGTTAGACTATTAAGAAAGACTGTGGTAATTAGATGAAAATATACAAAAGGCGAATTCCAGAGACTTGATATGAACAAATGAAATCTCTAAAATCCGGGTTTGATTTTAATGACGAAAACCCGCAAATATTGATTATAAGGGATTTAAGTCGGATTTAAAGATGACAAATAATTATGAACAACGTGTATTAATTATTAAGTGAATGAAACATGAAGAAAATAAGAGAAAACAGAATAAAAGAGACGAATCAACAAAGAACAAAGGAAGAAGAAGAAAGGCAGAAACTACGGCAGCCTCAAGTTTGATAAAGCGTTTCTTCTCGACTTCTGTCTTCTGTTAATCCGTGAAAAATAGGTTTGATAAAGGGTTTTATAAATCGATTTTAAGCATATTTTCGACGTAAACCTTACATTAATTTATACAATACAATAAAATACAATAATGAAATATGGGATTTACACCCTCAGACTTACATGTTTGAAGAAATGAGATTAACTAAGTTAACGATTAGTGATTCCTCGACTCGAAGTATGATGGAAGCGCCCTCGTAAGAGGATTTAAATTAAATTGATTTGATTAAAGAGTGGAGTTGGTCAAATGGTCGGTCATGCAACGATACTGGTACTCAGAAGGATCCGAGCTTACGTGGTCGATTGATCAAGCACGTAGATGTCAATAAGCTTAGAGCGCGGTCTTAGAATGCAAAGGGAGAAGAGAAGGGCGGACACTCGCGTGAGAAATATGAGGAACGAAGGTCCCTATTTATACTAATCACACGGAGAAATTATGGTATGACTGAAACTTTGGAAACAAATCTCGAAAAGATCTGAAAATATGAAGAAAAGGGCTTGGGAAGAGGCGCAACAACCACTGCGACCCTAGGAAGAGGCGCAGCAGGTGCTGCATCCTTTCCCCAGAGGTTTCCTCCTGCGGAAGAAAGATTTTCCGCGTTTCTGTTATGGAATTGTGGTAGATCTCAACTTCCTTATTGTTCAAAATAAAGTTTCGGGATATATTTTGCCAAAAGATGAAAATATTAAAATTATGGAATGGAAATATCCGGAATATTCCAGAACATTCCGACTCGGCATTTTAAACGACTTATTAGAAAATAAAGATGGTTTTTGACCCAGACTCCAAATGAACTCTAATTACTGTCAAAACGACCGTATCGGCGCGTAGACGACGACCAAGGGGTAGACACAAGTATTTGAGCTATCACTTAACGATAAACTTACGAATTGTCATAAATCGTTCCGTGTACAAAACATGCGGCCCAATCATTACCGGGTGACTTGCGGGAGGTGCAGAAATGAGGTATCTACAGAAGGAAATGGCAAAAGAGACTGAGGTGGGAGCCGAGGATCGATATCAGGCAATTGAAGAGGAAGAGGAAGCCATGAAGGCCGTGACACAGGATGAGATTGGGGTAGTTTATGATCAGACGTTTTTCTCTACACCGAAAAAGGTAATATCTGCTAGTTTATAATTATTCATCTTTGTGTACTAATTGATTAAATCTGTCGTGAAGGGCGATTTCAAAGTGGCTTGTCGTCTGTTATATTTACAGGGGAAACAAGAAGTTGTTGTTGCCAGGGGATACGTGTTCAATTACGACCGGTTACAGCAAGTTAAGGTTCATGGTATACCCCTTCGTGACAAATGCAGGAAAGTGGAAGTGTCCCAATTATATAAAGACGAGTATGGGGAAGTAAAAGTACCATTTCCTAATGTGGAGGTCACTTATTTGAAAGAAGCCCTAAGCTTTTATGTGCAATGGCCTGACAACCTCATCAATGTTGTCATCCCCAAGGTACCTATATGCAAACGTTAATTATTACTTGTTCTTTAAATATATTAGGGTACGAATATTAACATATCGTAAGTACTTTAATCTTTACATTTGCAGAAGTTAAGCAAAGCCATGATGGCAGCTAAATCAATTATTACTACGTCAACGAAAGTTGTTGCAGCCAAGCCTGCTTATGATTCTTATTATGAATCGTATGAATATAAGAAAAAAATGAAAACTGCTTCGCTGAAGGCTTTGCACAACCTGGTTGTAAAGAAGTCACCTAGAGGGAATGTAGTCATGATTAACATTGAAGAGGAAATTATGGGCGCGACTGATATAGCCGTACTGGACCCGAAGCAAGTGATGGAATTTGTCGACCTTGACAATTTAGATGCTGTTCACATTTTGATTTGGATGAAGTAAGTTTTATTAATAAAACTATTTAGTCATTTCCATTTACGAATAATGATGTTTGTTTAAATTATCAATTACAATAACAATCTTTGTTCCATGTGGCGTAATAGGTACCTCAATAATCAGTTCGCTGAGTTGAAGGTCCCAATTCACGCCTACAGATTCTTGAGTCCGGAGGCGTTCTCTGTGCACATAATTTCATACGAAGAAAAAATCAATAGTATCGCTCATCGGTTGATGTCGTCCAGAAAACTATGGCTTGCCCCCTACAATGAGAATATGTATGTATAGTACGTGATTATTTTAATGAATCACGGTTCTATAAATTTATTATTAACATGCTTAAATGCGTGTAAATGAACTAACAGTTCAATGTCCCAAATTGAATAGGAAGCATTGGGTGCTATTGGCAATCTAAGTGGAAAAAAAACAGTGTACTGGATTGACTCTCGCGAAGGCAAACCGTCTGACAGTTGTGTAAGGATCATAACTGAGTAAGTTTACAACTTTCAATAATGTCATTTATTATTGTATGAATTTGTGTTTTTGAAGCAAAAAAAAGATTATGTCCACTTGGGAAATATGAAATCAACACTGTTCCCAATTTTATCACGCCATTAGTAAGTGTATTCTTAATAAGTACTCGTATCATTTAATTAATGTTTATGCGAGAGGTTGATTATCTAATTCAGCTGATTTGTGTGTGATTTATATAATAGTCTCCTAAAGCACCAGACGACAAACAATGCGCCTTTTACTTTTGTCAGGTTATGTGGAAGGTTATCAACGGAAAACTTTCTACCATTCCGATACTGGTTAGTGTGATTTAAAAACTATTTCAGACGTAAATTGAGTTCAATTCTGTATACTTCCATGTATTATATCTATTTTGATTATGTATATTTTGAATTGTAGTTTCGACTAATACTCAACAAAGACCCAAAATATTCGCCAAAGGACATCAACCAGATGGAAAATATGTGGGCCAGTTATGTTGTTTCATTAGCGGAGTCTAAATAGTTTGCTCATGCTTTTATGTACGTGTGTGTGTGTGTATATATAGAGCCATTGTGTATTGGCGTCTTTTGTTTTTTTGAGGAAGTTGTGTTTTGGCTTTTGATCAAGTTGTTTGTACTGTTTTGAATCTGGGTTTAATTGATCACGGGGTGTAATATTTTGATGCAGGATTGAATTTTTGCGTGCACGATTCTTTGGAATGCTATATTTTTAGAAGAAATTTGAAAAATAGCATTCCAAAGAATTGGTACAATATTTGTTGAAAAAATAGCATTTCAAATTGTCGCTAGAACAAGCTAAAATCATTTTTAAAAAAAGAATAATAATTAAAAACGATAACGGTTAAAAACAACCCGTTGCAAATAATTATTTGACAACGGTTTTATTTAGACAAATAACCATTGACATCTTTTTTCTCCCATTCAAACCGCCAAAAATATACGATAACGAACGATAACCGTTGTCGAGTTCAAAACTTTTACAACGGTTTATTTAAGAAGAACCGTTGACAAAGTTTCATCAATAAAAATAGATAACAGTTAAATACCGTTGTCAATTGATAAATATAACAACGGTTTAGCACGTAATAAAACCGTTGTTAAATTTTGACATTTAATTAAATAAGATAACGAAATGAACCGTTATCATAGATAATATTTAACAACGGTTTTGGAACCACTAAACCGTTGTCAATAGTAAACTAGGACAATGGGCTTGAAACCGTTATTAATATTTAATAAGGGTTTCTTAAAAGTATACCCGTTGCCATAAACATATTTAACAACAATTTTATAACGGTTCTTGAGTTGTGATAACGGTATTATAGATCCGTTATTGATGTTATATAACGGTCGCGTGTTTGTATACAACCGTGGTATATATTTAACAGCAGTCGTTGCAATAACGGTTCCGTGTTTCTATTTAATAACGGTAATTACATTATCTGACCGTTATTGAAGGTCTTATTTGGCGTAGCGACTCCTAAGAATATTACTGTTGTGAGGGGATTCCATTGCACCGCTTCATTTTACAGAAGATTTATCAAGAATTTCAGCTCAATTGTAGCTCTAATCATTGAATGCATGAAAAAAGGGGACTTCAAATGGACCGAGTCTGCTCAGCATTAATTTGATAATTAAGAAATTATTATGTGAGGCACCAATTCTGAAATTACCCGATATTAATTGTCTATTTGAAGTAGAGTGTGATGCCGATGGAGTGGGCATATGAGCTATTTTGATTCAAAACCAAAAACCCGTGGCCTATTTCAGTGAGAAATTAAATGAAGCCAAACTGACTTATTCTACTTACGATAAGGAGTTCTATACTCTTGTTAGAGACCTTATGCATGGAATCATTATTTGAAACCTAAACCCTTTTTGCTACACTCAGATCACGAGGCTTTGATGTATATCAGTGTCCAACACAAGTTAAGTCACAGATTCACAGGCATGCTAAATGGGTTACGTTCTTATAGTCTTTTAATTACATTCTCAAGCAAGTACAAGGAGTGTAACCAAAATGTGATGGTTGATGCTCTATCAAGGAGGCATTCCTTACTGACAGTCATGGAGCAAAAAGTTTTAGGGTCTGAATTTATGAAAGAGTTGTACAAAGATGATTCATATTTCTATGAGGACTGGCTGGCTCAGATGGAAGATAACAGGGTTCAGGGAACTAAGTATGTCTTACAGCAAGGGTTCCTATTCTATGGCAACAAGTTGTGTCTATGTGCCTAGGGGCTCTTACAGGAACCTGCTAATCAAAGAGGTTCATTCAAGCGACATAGGAGGGCATTTTGAAGTACAGAAAACACTTGACATCTTGCAGGATCAATTTTGCTGGCCTAAGATGATGGGAGATGTAGTCCAAATTGTCCTAAGGAGGTGTGCAATCTGCCAATAATCCAAGAGTTCCTTCCAAGCAGGCTCGTATACACCACTACTAGTGCCAAACAAATCATGGGAAGATGTGAGCATGGATTTCATTGTGGCCTTACCTGGGACTCAAAGGGGAAAAGATTTCATAATGATTGTGGTTAACATATTTAGTAAGATAACTCATTTTATAGCCTGTAAGGGAACTGAGGATGCAGCTAGTGTGGCTGAACTTTATATTAAGGAGATTATGAGATTGCATGGAGTTCCTAAGACTATTGTTTCTGACAAGGACACTAAGTTCATGAGCTATTTCTTGAAAACTTTGTGCAGGCTGCTAAATACAAGTCCATTGTTTATCACATCTCACCGTCCTCAAACAGATGGCCAAACAGAAGTCACTAAAAAGACTTTGGGAAGGATTGTGAGGTGCATTGTTAGCAAGTCTTTGAAAGATTGGGATTTAAATTGCTACAAGCTAAGTTTGCCTTCAATAGAGCACCTTCATCTAGCACTAGACAGAGTCCATTTGAGAATATCAATGGAGATAAACCTCTAATGCCCTTGGACCTCTCAAGTGTACCAAGAGAAGACATGGGTTTTGATGCTAAAACAAGGGCTGAACAGATGTTGAAATTACATGAGATAGTCAAGAAACACATTGAGAAATCCAATGAAACTTATAAGAAACATGCAAAGGTTCCATAGAAGAAAAAAGAATTCCACCCAAGGGATCTAGTTTGGATACACCTAAAGAAGGAGAGGTTCCCACCAAAAAGAAAGAGCAAGTTAATGCCAAGAGATGAGGGTCAATCTGAAGTGACTGAAAGGATTGTTCTAAATGCTTACAAGGTTGATCTGCCTAGTGACTATGGGGTTCATATGACATTCAATATAGGGGATCTTAGCCCTTACTATGAATAGTCTAAGGAAGAAGAGAGTCCAGGTTTGAGGACGAACCCTTTTCAACCAGGGGAGGTAGCAGCAGGAGCTGAGGAACATGCCACCATGGGATTACTAGCACAACAAGGCAACACTGAAATAGGCTTCAGCTCAAGCCAACAACAGGTCAATGACAAGGAAGAAAATTGCTTAAGGAAAGGTTCAAATCACCAGCTGCCACCTTAGCCTGCTGAAACTACGGTCAATTAGCAACAAAAAAAGTCAAGGACACTCAAGGCAAAATCTCAACAAAACAGGCAAAAATCCGATGTACAAGACATATGAAGGAAAAGCAAAGGAAAAAGCAGAATTTTCTCTCTTTAGTCAGACAAGCTGAAGACTATTTTAAAGGCTATTTTGATGGGTTCTTTCCTGAACAACACTAAAACATGAATTCAAAGGTGTATTTTTTTTTAAAAAAAAATATCATTTCAGTTCTCAAAGAAAAAAATTACAAATTTTGTAAAGACTAACCATTAAGATACTTGTCACACTAAAATAGACTAATTACAAAGCCTATCTTTCATTAGAATATAATCTGGATTGAGCTTCCACATAAGCTAACGAAGTACAACCTGAAACTGAATCTTTCTAATTAGCATAGAAATGGGCTGCTGCCTGGCCTGAAAAATTCTATAATTACGTTCAGACCAAATGTAATAAACCACAGTAGCAAGAGTGACTCTAAACCACACATTCTTCCAGCCTTTTGCACCTCCTAAATTAGAGCAACTGTCTAGCTCTCCAATTGGTTGCTGACCCACCTAAGGCACAGTACAAAAAAAAGGAATCATTGCGACAGACACACTGCGATGGATACGCCGTAGCAAACAAAACCCTGCGACGGAAGTTGCGATGGCTCCCTCAAACCGCGACGGCTTTGCGACAGAATTTCAGTAGCAGCCAAATCTCCATGACCGCGCATTTTTTTGACATGGCGGGAAGGTCTACGACAGAAATTCCATCGCGAGAAAAAAATATTAATTTTATTTGCAACGGAAATTTCGTCGCAACATAAAATATTAATTTTATTTCCAACGGAATTTCCGTCGCAGTTTTTTAAATACACGGGCTTTACACGTCACAGAATAAAATATTAGTTAATGTTGCGACGGAAATTCCGTCGCAGAGTCCGTGTAATACTCCGTATTTAATATTTATACGAGTTATGTTGAGACGGAATAATAATAATAATAATAATAATAATAATAATAATAATAATAATAATAATAATAATAATAATAATAATAATAATAATAATAATAATAATAATAATAATAATAATAATAACAACAATAATAATAATAATACATTATACATTATACAGTATACATGTATTATATACTCCCACCATACATATACATACTACCCTTATCCACCTTTATCCCTTAACCCTATCCAATTGTAATCCACCAAATCCATCATCAAATTAGAGAGAAGAAAGAAGAGAGGAAAAAGAGAAGAAAAGGAGATCGTCTTTTGCCCCTCCGCCTTGAGATTGTAAGGTAAATCGTCTTGTACTAGTCTTTATATTATTTATTTTATACCTTTAACCCATCCCGACCTTGACCCGTCTTTGACCACCCTATAGGCTGCCGTTGACCGCCCATTAAGGGCTTTGACCAACTATTTTATATGGGTTTTTGGGGGTTTTGTGATGCGGGTTTAAGGCTACTGTTTTAGGGGTGTGTCGGGTCGGCTTGGGTCCGGATTTTGGGTGGTTATTATCGAAGGTGGTGAGGTGAGTAGAGTGGTGGTGGATATGGCGGCTAGAGGTGGCGGAAATGGGAGAGGAAAGGAAGATGTCGGGTAGTGTTGCTGTTGTGTTGTCGCCTATTGTTGCTGCTGCCGTGCTATTGTTATTGCTGCCGGTGGTGACCACGGCGTGTGGGGTGGTCACTGGACCCACCGTGGTCAGGGGCTGTGGCCGGTGCCGGTAAGGGTGGTTGTTTTGGGTTGGTGTGTGTGTGTGTGTGTGTATGTGTGTATGACGGGTGTGGTGGTTGCGGGTGGTGTTGTGGTTGGTGGTGGCCGTGGGCTGCTGCTGCTGGCCATGGCCACCGTTGTAATCGTCATTTTAGGGACCCGTTGACCATCGTTAACTGACCTTAGACACCGGTCTAGACCTTCGGAAACCTTACGAGTTAACCATGTGACGTAGTAAACCTTTGAGTTCTGGAGACTCGATCTAGCGGAGGCTACTCGATCGAGTAGCTTAGTCACTCAATCAAGTAGAGGCCACTCGATCGAGTGTCGGGAGTTCAGCGGGGAAGTATAAGTCGTGTTATCATGAAACCCAAATCATTTCCTTTCCTTCTCTTCTAAACCTAGATGCCATCATATCCTTATTCTTTCACCTTGTTTCACCCTTTTGGTGCATTTGAGAGTAGGGACACCATGGGGAGGGGAAGCATGAGTCGGGTAGCGGTCTTGACGCCGGATTTCTATGTATAGGTATGTTGTCATCATCATCATCGTCTTCCTTGGTTTCGTTTGTGATTTTGGTAGTAGTAATAGATGGTCATACTCTTTGTTATAGGTGGTTATGGAGGTTGCTTGTCGTCGTATGGTCTTGTGTGGAATTGCTGCGGGTTGCTAGAGGTAGGTTTTCCTTCTCAGTATTGTTGGTTGTCTAGTATGTTGGTTGTAGTGTCTGATTGCATTTGGTATGGTGTTGGTGTTGTTGTTGCATAGTTGGTTGTGTAATTGTCTGTGTTTCGCGAGGTGTGTCCTCGACTGAGTAGAGTCACTTACGGGAGTGGCTTCACGCCCTTGATTCGCCCTCTGTGGAACCCGCCACATGAGGGAATGTGCACATTAAGGAATATGGGTTTTCGCTCGGGATTGATGAGCGGGGATTTGGTGGGTACGGCTGCGGTCCCCCCACTGGCGGCGTGGATTACTGGTTGCGATTAGTAATCTGGCAGGACTGGACCTTCGGGCAGTCAGAGGAGTGTGGGTGATTGGGGAAGGTGATATGTGTGTTGTTGTGTCTGGTTTTGTGTGTTCCTTCAGTTACTGACCTTGTGTAATGTTGCAGTGTTTTCCTCTTGTGTTGTGTCTGCCGTGATCCACTATGTTGAGCAGTCGGTCTTAGCAGGTTGATATCTGAATCATAGCTGGGTGCGTGGAGGGACGAGTCTACCACGAGTCATAGCAGAGATAGCCTCACGTAGTTGATAGTTGTCACGAGTTGTATCTTTAGTTTGGTTAATAACTTGTAACTTAATATAATAGTTCTTTTATCGACATTTGATTATTACTGTTCCTCGGGCAACCGAGATGGTGACGCCATTATCTACTGGGGAAGGTCTTGTTAAGGCTCCTTGATAGATGGGGGTGTTACAACGTGGCTAGTGGTGGTGGTCCACGGTGGCAACGGAGGTGGTGGTATTTGGGTTGAGTTGGGATTTGTATAGTATAAGACGGATTTTATTTATTTAATTAGTCGTATATGTATTTTTATAATGTATTAGTATATTTATACATATTGGTATAAATATATTAGTATACTATACGTATTGGTATATGTATTGGATTAGTATATTTATACATATTTGTATGATTAGATGAGTATATTATACGTATTTGTATTATTATCGTATTTTAGGAAATATGTTTTGTGAGACGGTTTTACGAGACGGGCCTAGCTTGTGTGACAGTTTGCTTATGCGGATTTGCTGTGAGGTAGGTTTATCCTACTCAGTTTCATTGTTGCATTTATTTATAAAATGAGTCTTTTATCATTCATTTGCATTAAGTGAGTCGGTAATTGGCATGTTATATGGTATATCGTATTTGTTGTATTGTCTTGTATGTCGGAGGACATGGTGGTTTGTTTGGTTACTTGTTTTGGAGATGTAAGATGGCTGGGAGACCGTCTTTTGTCCCTCCGCCTTGAGATCGTAAGGTAAATTGTCTTATACTAGCGTTTATATTATTTATTTTATACCTTTAACCCGTCCCGACCTTGACCCATCTTTGACCACCCTATAGACTGTCGTTGACCTCCCATTAAGGGCTTTGACCGATATTTTATATGGGTTTTTGGGGGTTTTGTGATGCGGGTTTAGAGGTGCTATTTTAGGAGTGTGTCAGGTCGGCTTGGGTCCGGATTTTGGGTGGTTATTGTCGAGGGTGGTGAGATGAGTAGAGTGGTGGTTAGTGATGGTGGATATGGCGACTAGAGGTGGCGGAATTGGAGGAGGAAATGGGAGATGTCGGGGTGTTGTTGTTGTGTTGTCGCATGTTGTTGCTGCTGCCGTGCTATTGTTATAGCTGTAGGTGGTGACCACGGCGTGGAGGGTGGTCATTAGACCCACCGTGGTCAGGGGCGGTGGCCGGTGCCAGCAAGGGTGTTGGTTTTGGGTTGGTGTGTGTGTGTGTGTGTGTGTGTGTGTGTGTGTGTGTGTGTCTGTGTGTGTGTGTGTATGGCAGGTGTGGTGGCTGCAGGTGGTGTTGTGGTTGGTGGTGGCCGTGGGATGCTGCTGCTGGCCGTGGCCACCGTGGCTAGTGGTGGTGGTCCATGGTGGCAGCGGAGGTGGTGGTGGTCCATGGTGGCAGCGGAGGTGGTGGTGGTATTTGGGTTATGTCGGGATTTGTATAGTATAAGACGGGTTTTATTTATTTAATTAGTCGTATACGTATTTGTATAATGTATTAGTATATTTATACGTATTTGTATAAATATATTAATATATTATACATATTGTTATACGTATTGGATTAGTATATTTATACGTATTTGTATGATTAGATGAGTATATTTATATGTATTTGTATTATTATCGTATTTTAGGAAATGTGTTTTGTGAGACGGTTTTACGAGACGTGCCTAACTTGTGTGACGGTTTGCTTATGCGGATTTGTTGTGAGGTAAGTTTATCCTACGTAGTTTCATTGTTGCATTTATTTATAAAATGAGTCTTTTGTGACATCTATACTCTTCTAGCCAACTAGACTCGTCTCGTGATATCATCAAGCTCGTCCCGTCTCCCGCGTAGTATCCAAACAACCTGAACATAACCTGCTCCCTATATGACCAAAGGATATCATACGGATCGACACAGGCCACCCCAAAAGAGATAGGTGACAATGCACAGACACACAAACGTCAGTTAAATTAAATAAATAAAGTGTGACACGACTCGAGTGTGAACATGCAACATGACTGTGATATGAATGAATCACCATCAACAACCACCACCACGGTACCGGGACACGCCCAGACATACCGACAACCACACTGGTACCGGGACACGCCCAAACATACTGATCACCATACTGGTACCGGGACACGCCTAGACATACCGATAACCACAAACAGGTACCGGGATAGGCCCAGACGTACCGGGTCCGGAAGCCAACCGGATCCCCTGCCAGACGTCGTGCCTCAACCACAGGAGTCCCTCTGTAACTCAACACATTAATGTGCATATCCCTCTTAGAGTGGGAACCTCCAAGAGGCGACTTAAGCGTAAGACGGTCTCCCAACCGTCTTACGTCTCCAAAACAAGTAACCAAACAAACCACCATGTCCTCCGACTTACAAGACAACACAACAAATACGATATACCATATAACATGCCAATTACCGACTCACTCAATGCAAATGAATGACAAAAGACTCATTTTATAAATAAATGGAACAATGAAACTGAGTAGGATAAACTTACCTCACAACAAATCCGCATAAGCAAACCATCACACAAGTTAGGCCCGTCTCGTAAAACTGTCTCACAAAACACATTTCCTAAAATACGATAATAATACAAATACGTATAAATATACTCATTTAATCATACAAATACGTATACAAATACGTATAAATATACTAATCCAATACATATACCAGTGTGGTTGTCGGTATGTCTGGGCGTGTCCCGGTACCGTGGTGGTGGTTGTTGATGGTGTTTCATTCATATCATGGTCATATTGTATGTTGACACTCAAGTCGAGTCACACTTTATTTATTTTAATGAAACTGACGTTTGTGTGTCTGTGTCTTGTCACCTATCTCTTTTGGGGTGGCCGGTGTCGATCCATATGATATCATTTGGTCATATGGGGAGCAGTTTATGATCAGGTTGTTTGGATAGTACGCGGGAGACGGGACGAGCTTGATGATATCACGAGACGAGTCTAGTTGGTTAGAAGATTATAGATGTCACGAGTTGTATTTTATTTATTCATTTGTTTACGTTTATGTAAATCATTAAACATTGCATTAATAAAATGTTCTTTGATTGGAGTTTTGAAACCCTTCCTCGGGAAACTGAGATGGTAACGCTCCAATTATCTTGGCCGGATAGTTGGGGTGATAGAAAGTGGTATCAGAGCGACGATTTTGGAACCTAAAACTAATGAACCAAAAATGAATTTAGGAGAGTCTAAGTAAAATGAACCCAATGTGAGTACAATAGGAGATCGGTTTTGGATGAGTAGGCGTCCTCATGCCAAAGCTAGTGCCTATCGTCTCAGTTGGACACTACGGGGGTAGTTAGGGAGTATAGGAATTGTGATGTGAATCATAATATGAATGCATGTATTATTGCTTTAATGTGTATTTGCATATGGCATGGAATATGATCATTAGTGAAAGTGGTATGCATACATATGTTTCGTGACTCGTAATAGGTTTATCGTATGATAGAATCGTTTATGAAATATGATGGCATGTGATAAATGGATAAGTAAAATCATGTGAGTAGTATATCGTAGATATGATTGGTATATGTTGATATGAGGGACGGTAGTCCCGAGTCTTGGAACGCAGATATCGTGTGCGTATTTGAGCTTGCTAGTGTCGTTGTTATAACATGAATAGTGATGATTGTTGGTAGAAGAGCTATGATTATAGGAGTAATATACCATAGATAGTGAGTGTGAGACCAAACTAAACAAGTAGAGTATTACTTGGGCGAGTTGACCAGTCACTCGACCGAGTGGATGCGTCGCTCGACCGAGTGGGCAAAATTAAGAAATTTGGAAACTTCTGGAAAGGTTTTTACTCGATCGAGTAACCTGTCACTAGACCGAGTGGAGTTGCACTCGACCGAGTGAGCCTGTTTAGCTGAGAAATTCGTGTAAAATTTGCTTTTTACCTTATCGTTTCATTTCTATCTCGAACCTCATAACTTCGGCATCGATGTATCTTAAAATAATTCAAAATTTTCATATTGTAATTTGTTGTTTGAATTACATTTTGCTTCTCCACTTTTCCTTATCCGTCTTCTCAAATTTTGACCATGTAGTTAAGTCATCTTCTTCATTTTGCAATTTGAAATGGTTTATTTATATACACATGTTTATTCAATTTTATCAAGGAATTGCATGACTTTGTCCTATTTCATAGTAATGGTTGATTTTTTATATAAGTAGGATGGTCAAAAACCGGATTTTTACGATAATTGTTTTTTCTTTCCCACCATGGATGAGCTTAAAAACTCATGCTTTTGAGTCGATAACCTGATTTTCATGCTTGTTGTTGGGTCAAATTGAACAAGAAAGGCTTAATACATGTATTAATGTCGGATTTTGTCTTGTATATGAAAATTTCATCTTAAAAGTTTGCCTCAATCTTTGATTTTCATAGTTGGAACTAGTTCTTAATCATCTTACCAAAGACTACTACCATTCCTAGTAGTGCGGTACATTGTTTTAGAAACGAATATTTCATTGCAGTTTTGGCCTAAAATTTTGAACAATGTGAACAATTATTGATTTTTAACCCAAACGTAGTTTAATAGTATTGTAAGGTTATAATATTGTTTTCGGGATTTTATAATAAAAAGGTGTGAATCAAAATTTTACCGTCTTAAAGGTTGACAAATTTTCCGAAAATGAGTAAAAAGTACACATAAGCTTTGATTTTTCCACTCGTGATATACCTTATGTAGATACCTCATTTCTGCACCTCCCGCCAACCACCCAGTGATGATTGGGCCGCATGTTTGATACGCGAACGATTTTATGATAGTTCGTAATTTCAACGACAAGAGATAGCTCAAACACTTGAGTCAACCTCATGGTCGTCATCTACGCACCGATACGGTCGTTTTGACAGTAATTAGAGTTCATTTGGAGTCCGGGTCAAAAAACCGCTTCATTTTCTAAAAACCGTTTAAATGCGGAGTCGGAATGTTCCGGAGTGTTTTAGAATTCTCTGGATATTTATTCCTAATTAATTTAATATTTTTAAGGAAATATCTTCCGTATATTGTGTTTCATGGAATAAGGAAGTATAGCTCTACCGAAATTCCATAATAAAACGCGGAAATCTTTCTTGCCGAGGAGGAAACCTCTGGGGAAATGACGCAGCAGGTGCCGCTCTTCTTCCAAGGGTCACAATGGCTGTTGCACCTCTTCCCAAACCCTCTTTCCATGCTTTCAGAATATTTCCGTGATTTGTTTCCGTATCCGTGTCATTCCTAAACTCCTTCATAGGTTAGTATAAATAAAGACCTTCGGTGTCCATATTGGCACGCGAGTGTCCGCCCTTCTCTTCTCTCTTTGCATTCCATACTATGCTATTGCTTTCTACGCCTACGTGCTTGATCAATCGACCATGTAAGCTCAGATCATTCTGAGTCCCAATCACGTTGCATAGACCGGCCAAATTAACCAACTCCACTTTAATCAACATAATCAATCTTTTAAATCCTTTAAACAAGGGCACTTTCCACGCATATTCGAGTCGAGCAATCACTAAACGATAACTTTAGTCAATCTCATTTCGTCAAACATGTAAGTCTGAGGGTGTAAATCCTATTTATTTATTGTACTTTTATTTTGTATCATTAATGTGAGGTTTATATCAGAAGCACGTTCAAAATCCGTCGAAAAATCAATCTTTTAAAACCGTAGTTACAAAACAACGGAAGTCTGATGTCAAGAAGAAACGCAGCAGCAGCCGCGCCTCTTCGAAGAGTCGCAGCACCTGCTGCGCCTCTTCCCGAGGCTACCGCTGCCGCTGCCGCTGCTCCTGCTCTTCTTCTTCTTCTTCCTCGACCTTCTAGAATTTTCTGTTTTTCCCTTATTCTTTCGTTTCTTTTGTTCCTTTCAGCATATAAACATGTTTTTAACTAATCCTTTTTAATTTATAATGCATAATTCGACATAAATCCCTTATAATTCAATATTTGCGGGTTTTCGTCAACTATTAAAACCCGGATTTTAGAGGTTTGATTTTCTCATATCGATTATCTGGAATTCATCTTTTATACGTACTTTTCTTTATTTAATTTCAGTTTATCAAATTTAATTCAGTTTTCAACTTCAAAGTGTCGTTCTTTTCGTATTTCCGACATCGTATTAATATTAATTATGTAAACCGTTGTATTTTCTCATCTTTAATTCTTTTTATGATGGTTCCACATGCATGTAATCAATTAAAACACTTTTATGCGAGTCTAATATCAATATCCGATCTTAAATCTACCAATGAACGATAGAAAATCCGCGATTCTGACTTCACAGCCAGAACCCAACTCAAGAACAAACGCAGGAATTACTGCGCCTCTTCCAGAGGACGCAGCAGATGCTGCGCCTGTTCTGGGTTGGCTTCTGTCCCTGAACTCTTTCTCGTTTTGACGTAGCTTCTAATTACGGTTTAAATCAACTATTATCCGTATGATCACCCCTAATCTGACATATTTTCGTATTTTTATTTTTATTATTTTCTTCTTCGAAATTCCGCTTTGAGCGTGCTTTCGACGTAGATCAAATAAACCTTGTAATTCTTGTCATTTTAATCATTGTATTTCATTTATCGCTATTATTACCATGTATGATTTATTTTCTTGGCTTTCACATGTAACTAATCTAACATCTACTTCGACCCAACTGTTTGCTAAATTACGTGTGAACCGAAATAGTCTAATTTCACATGCTAGGATTAATCTATGTTTGTTGCATTGCATGCATACAAATTGACAACATATCAAATATGAACAACTTCCCTAATCATTAGTAGAGGCCGCCACCGAGGCGAGCGGGATTAGGTGTTCGATTAAAGAGCTTCCTAATACGTACCTTCACCCCTTACTCCAGTTATCTCTGGACATCCGTGTCCATTGGCATCTCGAGAGTCATTTTAGACATAGAATGCTAAGGGTAACGAGTTCTTAGTGTTCATTTCATTACTTTGTGTCTTGACATGACACGAGGTATTAGAACGGTTTCCAATTTTTCCACAATAAATTGGTGGCGACTCCACAAATGCAGGCTTACTCAATCTTTCACCGGTTTCAATGCCTCACAAATCAGAAATGGCCCATGACGTGCTTTGGCAAACCAAGGTTCCGTGGGAGAAGTGCCGTCGCCTCGAGACCAACGCGTGGGTGCGCGCCACGCGGGTGGCCCATGTCCACAATTTGGCGACTCCGCTGGGAATGATACAATTACGTGTTACCCAGGGTTAAACTTGAACGGGGTTAGGGAATAGTTTATACGAGATAGTTGTCGATTTTTATTACTCGACCTTCAAAGGTTGTTTCATTCGGCCTTCCTAGGCTTAACCCAACCCATTTTGACCAATCGTCCCGTCTGGACGGTCCAAATTCTTATCTGGGCCTAAAGATGGATAGCGATTGACGTCAACCATACCACAGTACATACTCATGTTTGTATCAAGAGCTTTCACTACTCGAGGAAATGGACTAGGAACCGACCTTACTCATGTTTGGAACGGACCTCTCCACAGACCAGGGTTTGATTGCTTGGTATGGCAACCCACCTTTTTAAGACAAAACCCTTTTAAATGCACTCAGCATACCGTTTTAATGTCCATATGTATGTATCATATACGTGATCACCATTTGTAAACAAAACCATGAAAAAATTTTGTAAAATAAAATCCTTTTCAAAATGTAAATATTTTCGAAAATGGCCTAAAATAGCTCAAAATAAGCCGACACTCTGTCCGAATGTCGAGTCAAAATTCGGGCCTCAAACCCATTTCAAATCTCACTTCGAGTCAGCACTCCTACAACTACACTATAGTTGTCTAGGACAAACATTTCAACATTTGTCATTTTCAAATCCCACTTGAGACAGTGGCACACGCCCACTTCACGAGTCGAGTCTCTTTTGAGTAAGTGTGCGAAAATGGTCGATCGTGTTTTGATTCGTCGTAGATCTCTTATCCTCAGTTCCAAAATGGTGGGAACTAGTCAGGGAAGTTATAATGGTCAACCCCAACCGTCCGTACATGGTAATGATCAAATCCTAGCTAAACTCATTCGTCTCCAGACAAGCCAAGACCAAGCATATGCTCGCCTTAACGTCATCGAAGGCCGTATTGTCGTTGTAGAAGCTAGACTTCCTCTCGCAGAGGATGCCATTCCCGACATGGTCATACACGATAATATTCCACCCTTTGTTGGACAACCAGAAGTCAATCTTCCACCAGGTCCTACTGAAGCTGAAAAACGACTCCAATATTTGGAGGAACAACTAATGTACCTCAAAGGAGATGACATCTAAGGGAAAACAGTCGCAAGTATAAAGCAGTAAACGCTCAACTGGCAACTAACTTCAACATGACTGACATCCCGAAGTTTAAGGGGCACGAAAACTCTTTGAACCATATTCGTGCCTTCAAAGATTATATGTCTATCAAAGGCATCAATCCAGAGATGTTCCTGAGGATCTTTCCTTCATATCTCGATACCATTCCTAAGCAATGGTTCTACTCCTTGGATCATAAGAAAATTGCTACTTGGGATGATGCTGCAATTGAGTTCACCAAACAGTATGCAGATAATGCTGAAATTCAAGTCAGTATGCGCACTCTAGAGGTTCTTACCCAAAGTGAGAAAGAAGGTTTCACCGACTTCCTAAGTAGGTAGAGAAAGACTAGCACGCAACTCGTCGAACGCCCAGATGAGGCTACTCTTGTTGAAAAGTTCGTGGACAATTGAAGGCCAATCTATACGAACCATCTAAGGTACCAAAACATAAAGTCTTTTAAATATTTAACGTACTAGGAACAAGAATTGAAGACGACATCCGTAAAGGACTCTTGTCCAAAATGATAGGCCGCGGATATCAAGGCACAACGAGTCGTTCTTATGGTTCCACTAGCAAGACCGACGAGGTCAACCTTGTCGAATCATCTACCAAGAAAATTAACCCGCAGAGGAAGTTCACCAACGTTGGTGACTCATACTCTAATGTTCTAAAAAGATTAATGCAACAAAGTGAACTGCAACCCATAGGACCTACACCAGACCCAGAAAGGAAGTCTAAGTTCTGGGATGAGAATGCCTACTGTGAGTACCATTGAGGAAAAGGGCATGATACAGAGAAATGTTTCAAATTAAAACATGTCATTCAGGATATGATTAAGGATGGGAGCCTGATGCTTATAGGATTGACTCAAGGATCCGAAACAGGCAAGAAAACTCACTAAGACCCGTGAAGGTCCAAGGAGTGCCGCCCAAGGATGGAGGGTGGACCTAGTCTTCCACACCTAGTTTTCATCACCTAGGTTTTATAAGAGTCTAGCATGTTTTTCTACATAGTCAAGGGCTTTGAATAATCACCTAGGAAATTGCCCTTAGCATTTAATTTTGCCTTGGAGCCCAAGCACATTTCGGCTATATAAGGGCCGAAATCCTCATTTGTAAAAGAACTCAAGAATGATGTAAAATCCTCACATTTGTGATGAACTTCGCTGTTGCGTAAAAACCTTTTGTTTTAATTCGACGCGTTTCGATTAAAACCCGATTATTCTCAATAGGTCTTGAGAATTATTCACCATTGGTCAAGCTATATGTCTAGCTTGAGCAAATATCCCATTGTTTTCGAGATTATTATTGAACTTGAAGTAAATATCCCATTGGTTCGATCTCTTCACAAGATGTCGAAACAAATATCTTTTTTATTATTTTTCGCGTGATCAAATCCGATTAACCCACAAACAACCTCGCTTGAGTTTAACCCTTGAATTCCAATCGCAATTAGAATATCAACTAACGGATTTGATGCTCCTAGGACCCTCTTGAATTTTAGGAAATAAAGAGCCGAAGCTCTGATACCACTTGATGCCTCTTCCAAAGGACGCAGCAGTGCTGCGCCTGTTCTGAGATGACTTATGTCCCTGAACTTCCGTTCTCGCTTTGACCTAGCCTTTAATTACGCAATTAATTGACTATTAATCGTAATATCACTCTTAATCTGTCTAATTTTTAACCCTTTTCTTTTCTTTTCTTCAAATTTCCGTCTTGAGTGTATTTTTGACGTAAATCAGTTAAATCGTTGTAATTCATTGTAATTTTATTTATTGCTATTTTATTTATTTATCGTTTCTCGTATGATTTATTTACTTGGTTTTCACATGTAATTAATTCTAATTCCCAATTCGACATAATTGAGTGCTAATTACTTGTTCACCGAGTTAGTCTAAAATTCACATGTCAGGATTAAAACGTTGGATGTTGCATTGCATGCATATAATCGATGACATATCAAATATGAACGATTTCCCCAATCATTAGTAGAGGCCGCTATCGAGGCGGGCGGAATTTGGTGTTCAGTAAAAGGACTTCCTAATACGTACCCTCACTCCTTACTCCAGATCTCTGTGAACATCAGTGTTCATTGGCATCCACGAGAGTCATTCTAGACAAAGAATGCTAAGGGTAACGAGTTCTTGGTGTTCATGTCAGTACTTTGTGTCTTGATATGACACGAGGTATTCGAACGTTTCCAATTTCCCATAAAAATTGGTGGCCACTCCACAAATGCAACGCTTATCCCAAGCGCCCCCGTGGCCCTTGTCCACAGTTTGGCGACTCCGCTGGGGATGATAGACTTACGTGTTACCCAGGGTGAAACTTGAACGAGGTTAGGGAATATTTTATACGAGACAGTTGTCGGTTTTCATTACTCGACCTTCTTAGGTCATTTTATTCGGCCTTCCTAGGCACAACCCAACCGATACGACCAATCATCCCATCTGGACGGTCCAAATTCTTATCTGGGCCTAAGGATAGATAGCGATTGTCGTCAACCATACCTTGGTACATACTCTTGTTTGTATCAAGGGCTTTCGCTACTCGAGGAAATGGACTAGGGACCGACCTTACTCATATTTGGCACGGACCTCTCCAGAGACCAAGGTTTGATTGCTTGGTATGGCAACCCACCTTTTAAGCCAAAACCCTTTTAAATGCACTCAGTATACCGTTATAATGCATGTATGAATGCTTGTATCATATGTGATCACCATTTTATAAATAAAACCATGACAAAATTTCTGTAAAATCAAAAACCCTTTTAAATTATAAATATTTTCAAAAGTGGCCTAAAATAGCGCAAAATGAGTCGAAACTCTGTCCAAATGTCCAGTAAAAATTCAGGCCTCAAAACCCATTTAAAAAAAACTCACCTCGAGTCAGCACTCCTACAACTACACTACAGTTGCTTGGGACAAACATTTCAAAACTTTGTCATTTTCAAACCTCACTTAACACAGTGGCACACTCCCACTTCACAAGTTGAGTCTTTTTTTGAGTAAGTGTGCTAAAATGGTCTATCGTGTTTTGATTCGTCATCAATCTCTTATCCCCAGTTTCCAAGATGCCTGGAACTAGTCACGCAAGTGTTAATGGACAACCCCAAAATGGTAATGATCTAATCCTAGCTGTGCTCACCTGTCTCCAAATAAGCCAAGACCAAGCTTATGCTCGCCTCAACGCTATTGAAGGCCGAATTGTTGCAGTAGAAACTAGGCTTCCTCCTACAGAGAATGATGTTCCTGAAATGAGCGTGCATGATAATCTTCCACCCTTTATGGGACAACAAGAAGTCAACCCCCCACTAGGTCCTACTGAAGCTGAAAAACGACTCCAATACATGGAGGAACAACTAATGTACTTTAAGGCAGATGACATCTACAGGGAGAACAATCGCAAGTATGAGGCGGTAAATGCTCAACTGCCTACCAACTTCAACATGATTGACATCCTAAAATCCAAGGGGCATGAAAATCCTTTGAACCACATTCGTGCTTTCAAAGATTAAATGTCTATCAAAGGCATCAAACCCGAGATGTTCCTAAGGATCTTTCCTTCATCTCTTGACACCATTCCTAAGCAATGGTTTTACACTTTGGAGCACAAGAAAATTGCCACTTGGGATGATGCCGCAATTGAGTTCACTAAACAATACGCGGATAATGCTGAGATCCAAGTCAACATGCGCACTTTAGAGGTTCTTACCCAAAATGAGAAAGAAGGCTTCACCGACTTCCTAATTAGGTGGAGGAAGACTAGCACACAACTTGTTGAACGTCCAGACGAAGCCACTCTTGTGGAAAAGTTCGCGGATAATCTGAGACCTATTTATGCAACCATTTGAGATATCAAAACATAAAGTCTTTTAAAGATCTGACTGTGCTAGGGATGAGAATTGAAGATAACATCTGTAAAGGACTATTGTCTAAAATGGTAGTGTAGATACCCAGTATCTGCCGAGACTCCGACAAACACCCGATGATTATCGGACTACAATATGTTTTGGAATCGCGGCGTTTGATCGACAGTTTGTATACAACTTTACGTCGGAAAACTTAAAACGATTTCGAAAATAAAACATCTCAAAACATTTTAAAAATACCTGGAGTGTTTAATGCACGACGACGGGGTCACAATGACACTAACTAAAGTCAAAACCGGCACCGGACCAAAAACCGACTCAAAAATTCAAATCCCGACTCCAACAACGAGTCAAACCGAGTCAACCACAAAAAACCAAACATTTCAAACCTTATACCTTAAGTTTTACCGGATTTATGTTGGTCAAGTACCAAACATGTGACTACAAAACCTAGGATAGAACAAATTATGATTGCGTTCGTTGTGAAAGTGACAACACAGCTCGAAGACCCGCGACGTGGCTCGCGCCTCTTTGAGTAGCCCAGGTGGCCACGTCGCTCAAAACTCACACAACCACTCATTCTCCTATAAATACCCCTCAAATGCCACCCATTTGAGACTTACGCGAGTGTCCGCCCCCTCTTTTCTCCCTTAAAATTCTCGACTTGACTTCTTAAGTCACAACCCGACGCGTATTTACGACCTACCGATCGTAAACACGAGCCTTACACATTTTTTGGTACCGTCATCGTGCATTAAATCACTTGACCGACCACTTCGACCACTACACCATCACTAAACTTTTAAAACACTCTTTTTACTTACCAAAACGGTTTTAAACCGAGTTTTTTCCGATCAAACGAGTTATTACACTTACGTCGGTCACTCGCCATAACCAAACATATAAGTATGAGGGTGTAAAAATCCTCTTTTAATGTGTTTTCATTTGTTTCATGACTATAACATGCTAAAACTTGCATAACATGAACCAAAACATGGAATAAACGAGCCAAAACTGATTTTTGGTCTGAGGCAGAAGCCCCTTAGGTCGCCAACTGGCCCACGCCTAAATGGGGTGCTCAGACCAGAGAGCAACCGTGTTTGTTCTCGTTATTTCCCTTAATCCATCTCCATATTTGTAATCGGTTTTCACCACTTCAAGTATTTTCGAACCCTTTTTATTTTATTTCACATGTTTTAACCATAAAACATTTTTCACCCTTGGTTCCTCATACCATGACGGTTAAATCCGTGTTTCGGTGATAATATTTAGTTAATGAAATTTAAAAGGTATTTTAAAGCCTTTTATTTCATTTCTTTGCATTTTCAAACAAACATATTAGTCACCAACACAAAATCATCCTTGGTTCTACATACCATGCCAAATTTTAACCCGGGTACGATGATGAGTATCGACTAATTACATTCAAATGGACTTAAAACAATTAGTCCATAATTATTTTCAAAACTATTCATGTCAAGTTTGACAAATCGAACCCGACACCGAATATTATCAAATAATGATGATTATTCGAGTCTAGTTCTTCAAATCAACAAATGCGGTCTAAACGACCCCTTCAAATCAAACCGGGTTCAAACACCCATTTTCAACACGTTTTATAACGTTTTCTAAAAGGTCAGAACACGGCACATAAACCGTGGGCTAACCCGCGCCTAAACAGGCTCCCCATTTCTCATTTTCAAAACCAGAGGGAGGCCCCTAACACCGCCGGCTGGCTCGCGCCTCATATAGCCGTCTGGTACAGGGCCTGTTCCCTTCCAGCATTAGTCTAGGACGATCCCGACTCCGGTTAACCTGGATATAGGACGGATCAGATGACTATTCAAACCATATTTGCAAAATGCCTTATTAAGACAAATGGATCATGTTATGCACCCTAAACCTAATACGGTAAATGGATGTTTAATTTCCGTCTTGCATGCAAATAAATCATTAATCCAACTCGACATCTTATACTTGATACTTGGATTAAATCAACCGACTTAGAAAGCTCTCATATGTTAGGTTTAAATCAGTGGATGCGCATTCATGCATTTAAACCATTTTATCAACTTTTGCATTCAACCAACCAAGATCGATCAGTAGAGGCCGCTAAACGCGGGCGGGATTGAGTGTGTGATTAAAGGGCTTCCGAATACGTACCTTCACCTCTTACTCAGAGACCTTATCCAGGGCGTACGAGAGTTATTCTAGAGATAGGATGCTAAAGAGGGACGATTTCCTTATCTTTAGTACCTATGTCATACGCTGCTTTGTGCTTCGATTTGACCGAGGTATAAAGTGGATTTCAAACGGGTTCCAGGCATCCCACAAATGCTTGGTGGCGACTCCGAACATCTCTAATCGTTTTGAGACCATTACCGAGACGAAACCGACCGATCTAAAACGATCCGGTCGAAAGCATTTTTACGCCGCCGAGCGTGGCTTTCAAAAAGACCGCTATACGTCCGCAGATCTTCCTGGCGTGTAGGTGGCTATGTCCACAGATTGGCGCCTCCGCTGTGGAGAACTAGGGCACTTACGTCTTTGTGATCCCTAGATAGTGAGACTCGAACGAGGTCTTGGTTGGAATGCATTAATTGATATTACGGTCACGGTCGGGTTTCCTTGTCCGGGCCCACAACCTAACCCTTTTCGACCAATTGGCTCGTTTCGTCGGCGTGAGTTTTCTCATCCCCGCGTTTCGAATCCCGATTGAGTCAAGCATACCGTTGACGTCACACATTTCTGTTTCGTCAAAGAGCTTTCATCACTTTCGAGCACGAGGCTAGGGCACCCTCCTTACACATTTTTGTTTGGATTGGTATCCCTCTCGCAAATCGGGGTTTGATTGCTTCGTGTGTAACCCACCCTTCTAAGCCAAAACCCGTGTCAGCATAATGCATAATATAATGAAACTGTGAGTGCTTATGTGCTACTTGATAATAAGTCCTTCCATGTCATTTTCAAACTTTCAATAACACCCTTTTCGCGCCGTTATAATGGCCATTTCAAACCTCGGTCTTTCGCCGACCGATGTACGCCTTTCTAGGCCGTCGTAATGACGATTTTCAAACCCGGTTTTTATAACCTTTTCAACACGCCTTTCTAGGCCGTCGTAATGACGATTTTCAAACCCGGTTTTGTATAACCTTTTCAACACGCCTTTCTAGGCCGTCGTAATGACGATTTTCAAGCCCGGTTTTTATAACCTTTTCAAATCACCTTTTTATGCCGTCATAATCGCCGCGTCTAGACACGGATTTTAACCCGTTTCGCGCCGACAATGGCTTTCTTTCAAAACCCGAGAAAAACACACACCCTCTTCTCAAGACACTTTCGGGATCCCGAGGACCATACACCGTCCCCGAGACCTCTTCAAACATTTCAAACTCGATTTTCAAAACATACGATTTTGAATTTCAAAAATCGTCTTGGGAAACAATGCACTGTTTCCCGAGCTGACTCAAACTTAAACCGTCTTTTGCAAATAAAATTAAGACAACCCTTTCAACTGATGGACTTGCGGAGATCTCTATCTTTGGAAGCCGCCCATTAAAGCGACAAATGAATCTTTTTGAAAATTCCTGTTTTCGAAAACTTCAGTCCACCATTCCAATTCCGCCTCGTGTCTATCGAGTCAAAGCAAACGTACTTATGGGTCTTTACTTGTGAGTCGTCTCACCACGAGACCCGTCCAATGGCGTCACGCCGTCATGTTGGACTCGTGTCAAAGGTTCGGTCAAACACCGTCACGTCATAAGTCGAGTCAGCACCGAGGGACCACACACGGTCGCCCCTTCTTGTCGAGTCAGATCTTTGTCTCGTCCTTTGTGTTATCTGCGTTCAGTCTTAGAACTTTCTCGGATTGAGTTGTAATGCGAGCCGTTTTTCAGCCTCAAAGCCATGGCCCCGTCTTCAGCTTCGTCCAACAACAACAATGATAACAACAGAGATGTCATAACTGATCAGCTAGCCAGCCTGCTTACCGCTCTTAAGGTCACCCTGGATCGCGTTGAGACCCGTATCGACGCCCTGGAGAACAAGGAAACTGGGGAACATAATACCCCACCTCTCGATCGAAACCGAGAAGAGATCGAAACTCTTGGAAGAACGACTCCTAGCCCGGGGTAACAATATCCATCTTGAGAACAACCGAAGGTTTGAGCCTGTCGGGGACCAGTTACCTGACAACTTCACCCTGACTGATGTGCCTAAGTTCAGGGGAGTGGAGGACCCACTCAACCATATCCGTGCTTTCAAGGACTACATGGCCATTAAGGGGGTCAAACAGGAGCTTTTTACCTGGATATTCCCATCCTCTTTGGAGCCGATTCCTCGCCAATGGTACTACTCCTTGGACCCGAAAAACCTTACTACTTGGGATGAGATCGCAGTTGAGTTTGCCAAGCAGTATGCCGACAACGTCGAAATCCAGGCCAACACCCGTACTCTCGAGGTGTTAACCCAAAATGACAAGGAAGGGTTCACTGAGTTCCTAACCCGCTGGAGGAGGGTGAGAACTCAATTGGTCAGTAAGCCTAGTGAATCAACTCTGGTGGAAAAGTTTGTCAACAATCTCCGCCCGGTTTATGCCAACCTACTGAGATATCAAAATATCAAAACTTTTCAAGATCTGCAGATTCTGGGGACACGTATTGAGGACGACCTCCAAAAGGGTGTCTTAGCAAAGACCACTGGCAGTGGTTACCAGGGATCCACCTCAACCGGATCTCTCCCTTACAGTCAGACAAACAAGATTGATGAGGTCAACCTCGTCGAACCATCTGCCAAGAAAACCGAACGCCCCCAGAGAGTGTTCACCAACATAGGGTCGACTTATGCAAGTGCCCTGAAAAGGCTCATGGACCGAGGGAAGCTACAACCGATCGGACCCACCCCGGATCCGACCGACGCCAAGAAGTCCCGATTTTGGAACCCCAATGCCTACTGTCAATATCATCGAGGGAAGGGGCATGATACCGAAAATTGCTTCAAACTCAAGCACCTCATTCAAGACATGATTGAGAAGGGAGATTTGCCTATACCCCCACCAACTAAGCCGAATAATAAGACGAATCCTCTGGGGATTCACGCCATTTCTGACGATGAGCCGACCCTAGACTGCTCTCACCTCATCCTGCCAATTGACGACGAGGTGAATGCTTTGGAAAAGGATCCTTCAGACGGAGTGTTTGTGTTTAGTGCTGCCACTATGCTCACTATGTTTCAACAAGTTGAAGAGGCCATAACCAGCCTCTCTGAAAGAATCACCCGACTCGACGACGCCTACCGTCGACCCATCTTCAATCTCCCAACACCGCGCCCAAGGGAGAATTCCCTAAGCATTCAAAACTACCCACCCCAGGTTGGATTGCTCCCGCGACCATTCTGGCATAGACCTCACGAAAATCACCCTCAAAATAATCACCCTCAAAATAACTACTCTCAAAATAACTACCCTCAAAATAACTACCCTAAAAATAACTACCCCCATAAAAATCACCCTCACAAAAGTATTCCCCACAAGAACTACCCACCAAGGAATACCCCTCCAAGGTATCCTCGAGACTCTGAAATTAACGGCATATAGAGGGATGATGTAGAGGATGTCTATATCCTCCCAGGAAAGGAGAAGCGGACGAAAGAAATCGGACATCTCACCCGATCTGGACGTCCCTATCAAAATCAGAACAACTCAACGGTCGTCCCAACAACGAATGACCAAATCGTCCCAGAGGTGGACACTCAACCAAAGGCCCCCGAGAACTCAATCCTGAAACAGCTCCAGAAAGCGAAAGCCAAAATCTCAATTTGGCAACTGAGCGCAACGTCTTTTGAGCATCGACAGGCCTTGTTGCAGGCCTTGGGAAAATTAACCGTGCCCTCCACCTCTTCCCAAGAAGAAATAGTCGCGCACATGACGAGAGACGCCCCGGATCTGAGTAACCCAGTCGTCTTCTCCGACGAGGACATCCCGCCGTTCGGAGCCAATCTTAAACTGGCCCTGTACATCACCGTACAATGCCTTCAGAAAAATATACCAATGGTCCTCGTAGATGACGGTTCCGCCGTGAATGTCATTCCTCTATAAACTGCCCATAGGCTGGGTGTCAAGGAATATGATTTGATCCCTGCGAATCAAGGAGTACGCGCCTACGACAGCACTCGTCGCAATGTCGCTGGGCTAGTCACTTTGACCGTCGCAACCGGACCCTTAGAAAGACAAACCAGTTTTCAAGTGGTCGACATCGACGCGTCCTTCAACATGCTCCTTGGACGTCCCTGAATTCATGCCGTCAAGGCAGTCACATCAACGCTCCACCAGAAGATCAGGGTCCCCTTCAACGGGAAAACAATCACGATTCCCGCTTCCCCAGTCAAAGCAATTATGAGAAGGGGGATAGCCTCCCAAGCCATTGAGGAGGACGACAATGAAATGTGGGGTTTCCAAGCCGTAAACGCCATAACTGATGAATTGGCGACCTCTGAGTGTGACCCGTTCACCAACCTCACGGTCAACCGTATCATGATGCGTCAGGGTTACTTCCCGGGTTTGCCGCTCAATCCACTGAAGGACCCATTGCCTCCCTTGAAACAGGCTAAGGTCCCCAACATTCCCTTTGGGCTGGGGTACGAACCTACAGACAAAGATATCCGGGAGATGAACCTCCTAGTCCGAAAATGCAAGAAGCACGGGGTTATCCTCCGTCCCTACCACCTGACTCTCAACGTATACTTTGTCCCCGAGGGAGAGTCCGAGCTCTACCACGGCTTTCCGGAGCCGATCTATGACTCTATGGCGAAGGCTAGGAACCCGGGAGTGGAAGTCTTCCAGGACTGCTACTTTATGAAGGGTTATATCCGTATAAAACCCTTTCTTTATAGGATTATAACGCAAATTTTATATGCAATTTATTGTCATAAACGAAATTAACAATGAAACGATAAAGATTAAGGAATAACCTTCGGTCCTAGTGCAATTCGGCAATGAGAGATCAAAGTAGACCTCCTCCTAATTGTTGCACCCAAGATCGTCCGAGAAATGCCCTTGTGCTAGAATGAATCCTCTAATTGCCTTGCAATATAGAGAGGATTGTTTTGTGAGTTTTGGTTGGATGTGAGATCCGAATTTTTGAGAGGCAATTTTTCTCAAAACCCTAGTTTTCATACAAATGAAAATGCTTAGGTTAACAAAAGAGGAGATGGCTCCTTTTGTCTATGTTTGGCTCGGCCAAACCGAGTGAGAGGGAGCCTCATGGGCTTTTTCATTTCCTCTTCATATAAACTCGTGGTCCGAATCCAAATTACTAAATGTATATGACACGGTCTAATTATAAATCGTCATCGGTTATCGGTTATTAAAGCATCAACTAATAAGACGGGTTAGTTGAATTATTAATACATGTCCGACAAAGACAATATCGTATAATTAATTTATTCAATATACATTAATCAAATATAAATCGTTTATATTCAATTTTACGAATTAATCGTTTAATTCGTCTTAGCCATTTTTATTTAATCCGTATTAAATAAAATATCTCAACATCACATTTTTGACTAATTACTAGTCAAATAACTCGGACTAACTGGTTAGTCAAATTTGGCATCTACATGACTGTATTTTCATACCGTCACATTTCTCAAACGTATCCTATAGGTGTGACTTTTAGGGACCAGTTGATCACCGCCATCTGTATGACAATAACGTCAAACTTATCTAGCAAGCCAACCGTTATTGATAAACGTGGACCAACTGATTATGATACAAAAGTATACCCTTTGATCCTTTTAGAGATTTATAAGTCCTTGCACTAACTGTAAAGGACACCAGCCCCAACAAGCTCCCACTTGTCCGTACAAGTGTGTGTGCAATGACGTTATCCGCACTAACTGGAGGACACCACCTCCAATAAACTCCCACTTGTCCGTACAAGTGTATGTGCGATAACCGATTCTCATATTCATTTAAAATTTCTCCCACTCAATGTAAAACAATTTGCGGATCCGGATCCGCAAAGGTCGTATTTTACAATCGATCCGTATCTAGAGTGGTTTCCCCGACTAGAGAGTAACTTAACCGATAAAACGAATCCGTATCCGAGCATGGCCATGCATTTCGATTCTGACTCCTCGAGTGGCCCCGAGAAATATCGAGTACACGATAAAGGCTGAATATTTCCTTCAACTCGAACTCCTTCCGATCTAAGCAGACAGCATGAAATGACCCGAAACAATCTACTTGGCCCCCGTTATGGATGACCGTGAGAAAGAAACCAAAGTCACCCAAAATCTGCCTTAGTCTCAAGAGACAGTCGATAGTCAAAAGAATCGACTCTTAGGATCACTATGGAGGTCCTATCCAGGACCGGGCACCGAATGTTGTAAAACATTTAGGACTCCACGTTGATGTCACAATTGTGTCCTACGAGATATCCGTATAAATCGCCTCTGTGATTGGTCAGTCAACCTGTTGACTTATGGCTCGTTGAACCCACCATCAACCAACGTCACAAAATAATTACCTTGAGTTATCAGCTCACGTGGGCAATTAAGGACCATAAAATATAATGTTTGTTCAGTTCACTTTGTGGTGTTCAAAATTGTCGTACAAAACCACATGAAAAACAAAATATATAAAAATTATCAAAACGATGATGTCGTATAGAGTACAAGAGAGAATGAATCTAATCCATAAAAGAGTACTACAACTTAGGGACACGTTTAATTCCCATGGAATTAACATGCCCTTCATGCTTATCTTGTCGTAATGGTTTAGTGAGAGGATCTGCTATGTTATCATCTGTAGCAATCTTTTCTATCACTACTTCCTTTTGCTCCACGTAATCTCGGATTAGATGAGCTTTCCGTTGTACATGTCTAGACTTGTTGCTAGACTTTGGCTCCTTAGCTTGGAAGATGGCACCTCTATTGTCGCAATAGATGGTGATCGGGTCATTCGAACTAGGCACTACTGAGATAGTCCATGTAAGAATTGACGCATCCATATCGCTTCCTTTGTAGCTTCGGACGCGGCATAGTACTCGGACTCAGTCGTAGAATCTGTTATGTGATTTGTTTGGAACTCTTCCACGGTGATCTGCAGCGCCATTAAGAGTAAAAATGAATCCGGATCGAGATTTCGAGTCATCACGATCCGTTTGGAAGCTAGCATCTGCAGAATCGGTTGCGCATAGCTTTTGATCGCCTCCATAAGTCAATGCCCAATCTTTAGTCCTCCGTAGGTACTTAAGAATGTTCTTGACACCATCCAATGTGATTCACCTGGATGCTGTTGGAATCGACTTGTCATACTCAATGCATATGCCACGTCCGGACGTGTGCATATCATGGCATACATGATTGATCCTATAGCCGAGGCATAAGGAATCCGTGTCATGAGCTCTTTCTCTTCCGGTGTCTCTGGTGACTGAGACTTGCTCAAATGCACCCCTGGAGCCATAGGAAGAAACCCCTTCTTGGAGTTAGTCATCTTTGAATCTCTCTAGGACTTTGTCTATGTAAGACTCTGATCGAGAGATAACATCCGTCGTGATCTATCTCGATAGATACGGATGCCCATAATTCTTTGTGCCTCTCCCAGATCTTTCATCTGGAAATGGTTTTTCAACCATACTTTCACCGAAGTTAAGAGAGGTATGTCATTCCCAATCAGGAGTATGTCATCGACATACAATATTAGGAAGACAATCTTGCTCCCACTCGACTTGATATAAAGGCATGGTTCCTCGACCGATCAAGTAAATCCATTTTCTTTAATCACTTGGTCGAAGCGATGATTCCAACTCCGAGATGCTTGCTTAAGTCCATAAATGGAACGCTTAAGCTTGCACACTTTCTTAGGATGTTGTGGATCGATGAAACCTTCGGGTTGTACCATGTACAACTCTTCCTCCAAAAAACCGTTTAAGAAGGCGGTTTTCACATCCATTTGCCAAATTTCATAGTCATGAAAAGCGGCAATCGCTAAGATAATCCGAATGGAACGCAAAGATGACTACGGGTGCGAAAATTTCATCGTAGTGCAAACCTGGCACTTGGGTGAAACCTTTAGCAACTAGTCGTGCTTTATAGATATCTTGTTGACCTTCCACAGAATGCTTTATCTTGTAAAGCCATTTGCATTGAAGGGGACGAACCTTAGCAGGTAAGTCAACAAGATCCCATACGTTGTTCTCATACATAGAGTCCATCTCGGATTGCATGGCCTCAAGCCATAGCTTTGAGTCAGAACTAGTCATGGCACCTTTATAGGTTGCGGGTTCACTACTCGTTAAGAGTAGAACGTCATCTATGTCATGTTCCTCGACCATACCAATGTATCTGTATGGAGGAATAGAGACTCTGCCCGACCTCCTAGGTTCCTCAGGAATATTCACCGCAGCCGGGATTGAAGGAATTGGTTCCTCCAATGGTTGCTCGGTATTTGGTTCTGGAATCTCCGACAGGTCGAAGGTTCTATCACTCTTTGCATTCTCGAGAAATTCCTTCTCCAAGAATGTCGCACTAGCCGCAACAAAAACACGTTGTTCGGTTGGCGAATAGAAGTAATGACCAAGTGTTCCTTTAGGATAACCTATAAAGTATGTCTTGACCGATCGCGGGCCGAGCTTATCCTCGTGTCTCCACTTGACATAAGCCTCGCAGCCCCAAACCCGTATAAAGGACAAGTTAGGGACCGTTCCCTTCCATAGTTCATATGGAGTCTTGTCAATGACTTTAGACGGACTTCGGTTAAGTATTAGCAAGCGGTGAAGAAGAGCATAACCCCACAATGAGTCGGCAACACGGTGTGACTCATCATGGATCGAACCATATCAAGTAATGTTCGATTTCTCCGTTCGGACACACCATTCAATTGAGGTGTTCCAGGTGGAGTTAACTGTAGGGCAATCCCACAGTCTTTAAGGTGTTGATCAAACTCGTGAGAAAGATACTCGCCACCACGATCCGAACGCAGTGTTTTAATCTTTCTTCCCAATAGGTTTTGTACCCTATTATGGTATTCCTTGAATTTCTCAAAGGATTCACTTTTGTGCTTCATTAAGTAGACATAGCCATATCTACTTAAATCGTCCGTGAAAGTGATGAAATACCTATAGCCTTCTCGTGCGGTGATTGACATAGGTCCACATACATCCGTGTGTATGAGTCCTAATAGGTCAGCAGCGCGCATTCCAACACCTTTGAAGGAAATACGAGTCATCTTACCGATGAGACATGATTCACACGTGCCAAATGATTGAAAATCAAAGGCCGAGATAGCTCCATGTTTAATGAGCTGTTTTACGCGTTTCTCATTAATGTGTCCCATACGGCGTTAGGCCCAGATACGTTTGATCTTTGTCACCAACCTTTAACTTTTTATTCATTACGTGTAATATTTCGGTGGTCTGATCTAAAACATAAATTTCGTTCATGGAGACTGCCTTGCCATAAATCATATCGTGTAAAGAGAAAATGCAAGTATTATTCTCTATTACAAATGAAAAACCAAGTTTGTCAAGTGCAGAAACAGAAATAATGTTTTTCGAAAGACTGGGTACATAATAGCATTCATATAATGACAACTCAAATCCGCTAGGAAGCTGGATCACATATGTCCCCTTTGAGATGGCAGCCACTCTTGCTCCGTTCCCAACACGCAGGTCCACCTCACCCTTTACGAGGGGTTCGATGTTTCGGAGCCCCTGCACATGATTACACAGATGAGAACCACAACCAGTATCAAGTACCCAAGTTCCGTAACTTGCGTGGTTAATCTCAATCATATGAATAAAAGTAGAAGAGAGAGAAGACATACCAACAGGTTTAACACGACCTGCCTTTAAGTCCTCATGATAAACAGGACATGTACGCCTCCAATGCCCAGTCTTGTGGCAATGATGGCACTCCATGTTTTCATTCTTGCTCTTTGTCGCGCCTGATGAGGTGCTCGACTCACCAGGCCCACTCTTACCTGAACCCGACTTCTTGAACTTCGGTTTACCTACTGCTAGGTTTGCCTGAGCTTTGCCCTTACCTTTCTCCTTGTTTGTCACAACTAGAACATCCTGTTTCATGCTCCCACTGAACTTCATGTCCTTCTCGGTCTGTACGAGAAGGGAGTGCAGTTCATGGGGACTTTTCTTCAAATCATTCATATAGTAATTCGCTCTAAATTGCGAAAAACCATCGTGGAGTGAGTGAAGCATGCGGTCGATCACAATGTTCTCGCTGATCTTACAATCAAAGGTCTCCAGCTTCTCGACATTCTCAATCATGCTGAGAATGTGTGGGCTAACTGGTTGGCCCTTCTGGAGTCTCGCATCAAAGAAGCGAGTGGTATGCTCATAGGTCACGATTCTCGGTGCTTTCGAGAATTCCTTGGTGAGCGTGGTGAAAATCTTGTTTGCACCTTGGGCTATGAAGCGTTTCTGCAAATTGGGTTCCATTGCAAAAATGAGTACGTTTTTAATCGCACCCGCTTCCAAGGCGAAATCGTTATACTTGTCGATCTCGTTAACTCCAGCCGTGGGGCCTGGGTTTGACGGCATGGGCTCAAGCAGAAATCTGAGCTTTCCGTCAGCAGCGACAGCATTCCGTAATGCTGCCTCCCAGTCCGCGAAGTTGGATCCATCATTCTTCAGTCGAGTTGACTGATTCATCTGATTCATGAAGATCCGAAGCCAGGACTCACGGTCCAATGTGGCACTTGGCATTGGGTCGTTCAAGTGACCAGCCATATTGTTATTAGCAGTTTATGTGAATGTGATCTACACTGAAAAAGAAAGAAACAAAAACGAAATAAGCAACTCATCGAGGTGATTTAAGTCTATTAAAATTCATTTTAATCGTGTAGACTCATTGCACTTGTATAATTGATCTCCCTCAAGAATAATACAAGTGATCCCAAGACTCAATTTCCGTAAATTGATAAGCCAACTGTTTAGCTAGTTCTTCCGTAAAAACTCTTGGTCGATAGGTTTCTGGAAATCCTATCTATAGTCCACCATAATCACAGGATCGTACGAGTGACCATAGTGTTGAGATAAAATAAGTCAATCGGTTCCAACTTACCCGACGTAGAAGGGGTCATATTATGCCTACCGACGAAGAAGGGATTCATTGGAGTTTGACCTATAAAGACCGTTCTCAATTTTTGATTATACGAGGAAGATCCCATCAACTAAGTTTCAATTCATTTTAAGTGAACGAATAACTAGCAACTGCGTGAATGAATTAATTTAGATGATGGCTTAAATCGTGTGACATGAGAATGTCAAAGAAAACTAACTCGTGACCTCTATATGTGTCAGTTTTCATGCAATTATTAGGTGGTTTGGTTTTTAGGCGGAAAATGATGCATACTATCGTTACGATAAAATAAATAAATGAATGCAATACGTAAATAAAAATTCCTAGTGTGGCCTATCCTAGTAAAAAGAACATAATACAACTTTGGAATCCACCGTTGGACCCGAAAAGCTTGTCTTGATGTTCCATCTTTGTCCATGTAGCGGGAGTGAGCATCCGGTCTCCTTCTTTAGTCTTCTCAAAATTACAATTAAAATTTACAAAATATAAACCTATTTACATTCTAAATAAAAACTGTAATTAAAAGAAATAAAGGGAGATACGAGATCTCAAAATACAACCAAGACCGTGTTCCATCATTACGGTAACACGTTCTACTAAGGCCACACTAAGTTACAACCGTTTGCAAAATAAATAAATAAATACGTAATTAAAAGCATTCAAAATATATATAAAAACGATAAATAAAATGCATCAACTAAATTAAATTTATTCGTGACATAATTCCGTAATTATGTTAAATTTATCCAAACCACCAAAGATAATTAAAATTATGTGACAAAACGGCTTCATCAACTTAATTTTAATTCGTGATAATCCGTTACTTTAAATCGTTTTAAAGTAATTTGATTGTTCGTGGGTGAACCGTTTCACTATCAAGCGAGTGCATAATTCGTATTATGCAAAATTGGCCGAGAAAAAAAAAACAAAACAATTTTTTTTTTTTTCTTTTACTGTTGGGCGTGAACAGTACCCGTAAAATTTTTTTTTTTTTTTATAAAATTGCTCATTGCCGTGAGCAAAAAGAAGGGGAAAAAAAAAACAGCCGCTCAAAACGAGATCAAACAAGTGATCAAACAACAAAACGATTTGTAAAAACTCAATTGCAATTTAATCTAATCCGGATTAAAACAAAATTACAATTGACATGATCTTCACATATTGTTGTAATTATCGTTTAAAACAACAATTCGCAAAGAACAAAAGGAATACAAATCAGAAAATCGACAAGGATACAACCGTGTAAACTGGACACGGTTTCCTATGCAAAAACAGGCCGTGGCACATAAAAAAATGCCGAGACCAACAAGGGGAAGTGGGCTTCCACTTCCTCTTGAAGGGTTATATCCGTATAAAACCCTTTTTTATAGGATTATAACGCAAATTTTATATGCAATTTATTGTCATAAACGAAATTAACAATGAAACGATAAAGATTAAGGAATAACCTTCGGTCCTAGTGCAATTCGGCAATGAGAGATCAAAGTAGACCTCCTCCTAATTGTTGCACCCAAGATCGTCCGAGAAATGCCCTTGTGCTAGAATGAATCCTCTAATTGCCTTGCAATATAGAGAGGATTGTTTTGTGAGTTTTGGTTGGATGTGAGATCCGAATTTTTGAGAGGCAATTTTTCTCAAAACCCTAGTTTTCATACAAATGAAAATGCTTAGGTTAACAAAAGAGGAGATGGCTCCTTTTGTCTATGTTTGGCTCGGCCAAACCGAGTGAGAGGGAGCCTCATGGGCTTTTTCATTTCCTCTTCATATAAACTCGTGGTCCGAATCCAAATTACTAAATGTATATGACACGGTCTAATTATAAATCGTCATCGGTTATCGGTTATTAAAGCATCAACTAATAAGACGGGTTAGTTGAATTATTAATACATGTCCGACAAAGACAATATCGTATAATTAATTTATTCAATATACATTAATCAAATATAAATCGTTTATATTCAATTTTACGAATTAATCGTTTAATTCGTCTTAGCCATTTTTATTTAATCCGTATTAAATAAAATATCTCAACATCACATTTTTGACTAATTACTAGTCAAATAACTCGGACTAACTGGTTAGTCAAATTTGGCATCTACATGACTGTATTTTCATACCGTCACATTTCTCAAACGTATCCTATAGGTGTGACTTTTAGGGACCAGTTGATCACCGCCATCTGTATGACAATAACGTCAAACTTATCTAGCAAGCCAACCGTTATTGATAAACGTGGACCAACTGATTATGATACAAAAGTATACCCTTTGATCCTTTTAGAGATTTATAAGTCCTTGCACTAACTGTAAAGGACACCAGCCCCAACAAGCTCCCACTTGTCCGTACAAGTGTGTGTGCAATGACGTTATCCGCACTAACTGGAGGACACCACCTCCAATACTTTATCCCCGACAACATCGAAGCTGCATCAACTGAGTCCAAGCCGTCACCATGCCTTGACGGACAAACTGTCACACTCCTCTTCGGGGAAGATAACGTCAAACACCTCGACTATGAGGACATCATCAACATCGCCCTGAAAGACAATCAATTTGATCTAACCGCCTTGATCTCCGATACTGACCCGGAGAAAGTTACCTAAAGTTGGAGGAAAACCATCAAGTGGACCGATCGCCAAGGCCGCAACTCAAGATAACAACTGGAGAAGGCCCTATGTTCAAGGAGGGAAGTGATGAAGGATCTGAGTCTGAGTCGGAGTCGGAGTTAGAGTCTGCCATAGCTCCTAACACTCCTAATGTCCCAGTCAAGGTCCCCTTTCCACTATTTTATCACAAAGTCGTGGCTGATTTAGAGGCCGAGTCTACTAGGGTCACCCCCATTCCCATGAATGGTGACAACCTGGAGCCTGTTCCAGGGGCCACTTCCTCTGTTGTGTCGCCTCTGACTGACCACGAGACGTCTGTCCTTTCCGAGCTTTCGCTCGTGTCAACTTAATGAACGCTAAGTTTGCTTATGACTCGTCTCAATTTAACTGCAATGCAATTCTGAATGACTATGAGGAATTTGACTTGAGTGACTACCCACCTCACTTAGCCAAAGAACTTGACAAACGGGAAACCAGAACCCCCATCATTGAGGAGACCGAACCTATTAATGTAGGAACCGACAATACACCTCAAGAACTTAGGATAGGGATAACCCTGGACCCCTCGGAAAGACAACAGTTCATTGACCTCCTCCATGAATACAAGGACGTGTTCGCCTGGTCTTACATATATATGCCTGGGATTGACAGAGAAATTACAGAGCACCGGATACCCAATAAACCCGAAGCTAAACCTGTGAAACAGAAGCTACGCCGAATGTGTCCGGAGTGGGCCCTAAAAATCAAGGAAGAAGTGGACAAACAGTTCAAGGCTGGGTTCATCAAAGTGTCCGAATACTCGGATTGGGTGGCCAACATTGTTCCTGTACCGAAGAAAGACGGGAGAATTCGGGTTTGCGTCGACTTCAGGGATCTGAACAAGGCGAGTCCAAAAGACGACTTCCCTTTGCCACATGTCGACATTCTGGTGGACAACACCGCCGAGCATGCTCTTCTATCATTCATGGACGGGTATGCCGGGTACAACCAGATTAAAATGGCTGAGTAAGACATGCACAAAACTGCGTTCACTACACAGTGGGGAACATATTGCTACACGATCATGCCTTTCGGCCTCATCAACGCCGGAGCAACCTATCAAAGAACCGCTACCACTCTCCTACATGATATGATGCACAAGGAGGTAGAGGTGTATGTTGACGACATGATTGTCAAATCGAAAGAACGGGACGGCCACATCAGTGCCCTCCGGAAATTCTTCGCTCGTCTGCGGAAATATAACATGAGACTAAATCCTCAGAAGTGTGCATTCGGGGTCACCTCCGGAAAACTCTTGGGACATGTCGTCAGCAAAAGAGGCATTGAGATTGATCCAACCAAAATCAAAGCCCTTCAACAAATGCCTCAGCCCAGGAACGAGACGGAGATTCGGGGATTTCTCGGTCAGGTCCAATACATCAGCCGGTTCATTGCCAAGCTTACTATGATTTGTGAACCAATATTTAAAAAGCTTCGTGGCTCCGATCACACCGATTGAGACGGCGACTGTCAGAAGGCCTTCGACAAGATAAAGGAAATCCTATCCAAACCTCCTGTCCTCATGCCACCTCAACCAGGGATTCCTCTATCCCTATACCTGACTGTTACCAACACAGCCATGGGAGCAATGTTAGCACAAACATATGGCAACGAAGAACGAGCCATCTACTACATCAGCAAAAAGTTCATTGAATACGAGACGAGGTATACCCAACTAGAAAAGACATGCCTTACCCTAGTATGGTCAACTAAGAAGCTGCGGCATTACATGCTCAGCTACACGGTCCACATCTACTCCAAGATGGACCCGATCAAATATATCTTCGAAAAACCCGTACTAAACGGAAGGCTGTCTAGGTGGACACTCATGCTGTCCGAGTTTGATCTCAAGTTTTTACCCCTCAAGGTTATCAAGGGAAGAGCAGTCGCCGATTTCCTAGCAGAAAATCCCGTCAACGAGGATCTAACGACCGATACATGGTCACTTCCTGACGAAGACATCCTTTGTGCCGACTCCGACGCATGGGACCTATACTTTGATGGTGCATCTAATCTGAGAGGCTTCGGGGTAGGAATCGTTCTAATATCACCAGAGGGAGAACATGTTCCAATCTCGGTCAAGCTAGACTTCGCCGTCACCAACAATGCCGCTGAATATGAAGCATGTCTCATCGGCCTACAAGCAGCCATCACACTTGGCATCAAGAGACTGAGGGTCCACGGCGATTCCTCACTCATCATCAATCAGGTATCCGGATCATGGAAAATCCGATCTGACAGCTTAGCTCCCTACCAAGCGAAGATTAGTCAAGAGGCCGAGTTCTTTGACCGAATCGACTACTTCCACTTGCCACGAGAGGAAAATCAATTTGCTGATGCCGTGGCAAAACTTGTCGCGCTCGTCAACATACCTGACGAAATGACGTCAATGCCCCTATGTGTCGAAAGACGGAGCGAGCCAGCTCACGTTTGTGTCATTATCGATGTCGGGGAAGGCCATGATGAACCTTGGTACCAAGCCATCCTCAATTACAAAACCAAAAACGAATTTCCTCCCAAATCTGATCAAAGAGGACAAAGAGCCATCCGTTTACTTGCATCACAATTCGTGATAAACCTAAATCAGCTCTACAAAAGAACACCCCAAGGAATTCTCCTCCTTTGCGTTGACCATAACAAAGCCAAAAAAGTAATGGAAGAGGTTCACGACGGAGAATGTGGCCCCCACATGAGTGCAATGATGCTTACATGGAAAATCATGCGGCTAGGTTACTACTGGACCACCATGGAAACCGATTTCCGTAACTACGTCAAACATTGCCACAATTGCCAAATCTTTGCCAACATACAACACATACCACCATCCCTTTTGTACACCATGACGTCACCCTGGCCTTCCTCAACCTGGGGCATCGACATCATCGGGAAAGTCAACCCGATAGGCACCAAGGGGCATTGCTTCGTCCTCGTCGCCATCGACTACTTTACCAAATGGGTAGAAGCACAATCATATGCAGTCTTGACCGCCAAACAAGTGGCCAAGTTCATTCAAAACAACATCATCTGCCAATATGGGGTACCCCATGAAATCATCAGCGATCAAGGCTCTCACTTCCGGGCGGAAACTCAAGCTTTGCTGGACAAATACAAGATCAAACGACATCGATCATCCCCCTACCGTCCCCAAACTAACGGAGCGGTGGAGGCACCGAACAAAACTCTTGTCACCATTATCAACAAAATGCAAGACAACTACCGCGATTGGCCGAGCAAACTCCCATTCGCACTCTGGGGATACCGAACCTCCATTCGAACACCGACAGGCGCCAACCCTTCTACCTAGCATACGGTATGGAGGCGGTTCAACCGGTGGAGTTAGAGGTCCCATCTCTACGCATCCTACTGGAGAGTCAAGTCTCTGAGGCGGAATGGACCCGTCGAAGGTACGAACAACTCACTCTTCTAGACGAACGGCGACTCAACGCCTTGCACAACGTCCAGTTATACCAACGACGTATACAACGGGCATTCAACAAGAAGGTTAAACCCAGAAACATCCGGAAGGGAAACTTGGTCCTCAAGTCAGTTCGAGCACCATTACCCGTCGATCCGAGGGGAAAATTCAAACCCAACTGGGCCGGGCCATACCTGGTCAAGAAAATACTTTCGGGGGGCGCAGTGAGACTGAGTGACCTAGATGGGGAGGACTTTACAAACCCGACCAACCTATACCAACTCAAGAAATACTACCCTTGAACCATAGCAACCAACGGCCTAGCCTAGTTTTACAGCTAGCAACGACCTCAACCCTTTTCAAGTCAAATTCCTCAACGTGTTCTGATTTGAAATTGCATGTTTTATCGAGTCTAAGCTACGACACCTTGCCCGTTTCAAATGGCCTTTGATCTATCAAAGGCAACGTCTATTTGCACCAAAACAAAAAAAGGCCCCTAAACTACGAGCATGGTTTGATTTCACCTCTCTAGGTGGATACGTAGGCAGTCCCTCTTATGCCTAAGGGATACAACCACAAAACCCAATTCAAATTCACAAAACATTTCGAACTACGATAATGGTTTGATTTCACCTCTTCGGGTAAATACGTAGGCAGTCCTTTCTTTCACAAGAAGGATACAACCATTCCCACAATAAAAAAAAAAACATTACCCACATATAAAAACATCCCAAAAAGGAAGAAAGGGAAAACCATTCGCTTTCCCACCAACATACAAAAATGAGCCTTTCTCCCTTTCCACAAAATACCACTTTTCCAAGTGCAATTGTTTAAGGCGATTCAAATTGAATTGCCTTCACCAAACGGATGGAAGAAACAAGCGTTCACAATTCTCGACACGGGCAATTCTCTTATTTAATTAATAATGGGAGGGATTACAATTTCAACAACAAATAAAGCTCGACTAGTCTACAACTCGTCAAAGCTAAGGTGTCAACTAACACACCTCACATAATAAAACTAGCACAAAACACACAACAACTAGCTAGTACAACATAATAAAAACTCACAACAATAATACAACATAATAATAAAACGGGTAATGGAGGTCTTCACTCTTCCATTCTACCCTTGCCTTTTCCCTCGGGGTACATTTTCCCCTTGTTCTTCTTGTTGGCCCGCCTAGCATGGATTTCCTCCTCGGAACGGATCCTAAACGGATCTAAGACGGCGACGGCCTCCGGTCTAGCACAAGACCTCATGTTCAACCCAAAAAGGGCCAATGCACGGCTCACCATATTCTTGGGGCCGGAACTCCTCCTCTTCGGTGGTCTCATCACATCGGGGGTAGCTCCATCAACATACTCCTCAAAGAAGGCACGGTTGGCCTTGCCAACCTCTCGATACTTCAAATCGACAACCTCGTCCTTACGAAATTTGGATCTCTCTTCCAAAGACGGAGCACGCGACCACTTGACATAAGCGGGAGTCACCCATGTCGTGGCAACGGGGTTTGGTACCTCCCAAAGAGGCCGAGTGGCCCACCATCTTTCGAAGGCCTCCACAAGCTCGGAGTTCCGGAAAACATTCTCTTGGACAAGAGTATCTTGAGCGGGCACCTTTTGTTGACGCCCCATTTGCCTCATGAGCCTTTCGGGATATATGAAGGAAACAACCTTCAAGCCCACCACCATCAAAGAACGAGGACTAGCACCCGAAGCGGGCAACCCTGTGAAGGACCTCAAGTGCCACCACGGCACCACCCAACGGATATGAGGACCACCCTCCTCCGCCAATCTTGCGGCCCAATCGGCCTCGGTGGAAGCAAAACTATCCAGGTACAACTTCTTCCTCATAGTAAGGTGACGGAAGGAGTAAGAAGAAGGATTAACCGGAGGCTCTACATACCTTAGCCTCTCCAATAGCCACACTTGGAGGATCCTTGGGGATCCAAAAGAGGGAGCTTCTCCACAAGAGCCTTCCTTGTCCAGAGCTTGGATAATCTCTCTAAGCACCAACCATGATGGATCTCTACCATGCTCCATTTGCTCAATCACATGGATAAGGGTCATGCTACCATGGCATCTCGGCCCCTCCTTCTTCAAGACATCAACAAAGAGGTACACATGGACAAGGCAAAATGCAAGAGCCCTTCTCCTAGCCACCTCTGAGACATTAGCATCTAATCGGTTTGAAAAGATGTTGATAAGAGCCAACATATCCACACCATGTGGAGCAAGAAGAAAGTTGATTTGGCTTGTTGATAAGCCCAACATGGAACAGAATTTCTCCTTGTAGCACAACCGAGTCGGAGGAAGCACTGGAGCACAACCCCGCCACCCACCAATGGCTCCAACTTCTTCGGCAAGAGGACAAAGCTCACCTTTCGGGAAAACGAAAACATGGTGTTTCGAATCCCAAAACCGAGAACATGCTTCAAGAAACGAAGGTTGCACCTTGACTTGACGAAGCACCAACAATTGACCAACTCCCATGCTAACGAGTTGATGCTTTTCGGGAGGCGACAAATCCCGGCACCATTGTCGCAAGGCGTTCTCAAAAGCATCCATGAAATATTTTTGTGGAAGAAGAAGAGGTTTTGTAGAGATGTTTTTGTGTTTCGGATGATGAAACAATGAAGCGCAAACGTCCCTATTTATACAAAATGATCAGCGCATTTTTCAGAAAAAAGGGGAGAGCTGGCTTCCATCGCCAGGCCGCTCGCACCTCTTTGAGGCTTCTCCAGGATTCCCGCTGTTGACTTGTCTCTTTCAACATGTGCTTTCTCCTGACACCTCAAACCTCCCGCCAGGAAGCTCGTGTCTCTTAGGGATAATCCGGGACATTTTGTGTTTCCTCACACTCACATTTCCTTGTTTTCGCGTTTTACGAAATTCGACACGGTTTCCATGACGCAGCTTTAAGCATATGGATTTTTCTTTCTTTTTTTAAGGGGGGAAGGGCTAGTCACCCCGATCCGCGATGGATCGTTTCCACGTCAGTCGAAATTCCGAAAATTTTTCGCTTTTTCGCAATTTTCCATCAAAAATCAAAATCGAAGGTTGATAACACGACATCAATTTTCCTCAAAAATTCAAGCACCCACAAATTCGAGTCTTGACCTCAAAAATCAAATATACTCGCAAAAAAAAAAATCCTTTTCTAAAATTCTTCCCTGACGGTTTGAGTTTGAGTTTTTTTTCGAGTCAACTTCGATAATTTCGATGCAATTTAATTCACGACACGAGTTAGTTGCTCAAATTTTCAAATCTTTCCTTTTGAATTCCGAACATCATGATTTGTCACGGAATCTTCAAATTTCAATTTTAACTTCAAGTCATCTTGGTTAATTTTGGTTTTCAATCAAATGCTTCCACGTGTTTACGTTTATGCGTATGTGCTATCTGTTGCCTGTTTTCTACACTAACGATGCAGGAACTGGTGCAAAGCAAAAGGAGAATCAAACAGCCGACAACGCTCCTCCGAAACACATCACAAAAGGCCAAAAATCACAAAATAAACCACAATCCAAAAACACATGTATACAAACCGCCTCACGCAAAATGTAAATATGTACAGACAAGAGTCCAAGACACGGACAAACTACAATAACTACTCGACGTCTCCCGTTGGACCAGTCCTGGTCTTACTAGGAGTCGCCGCCAACGTAGACACCACCACCTGCTCAGGCTCCCTCTCCGGAGAACTCTCCCGCGTCTCCTCCTCCAGCACGACGCGAACCTCCTCCGCCGCAGCCAACTGAGCCCTGAGGGAGGCAATCTCCGCGTCTCGACTCCGCAGCTCGTCCTCACGACGCCTCAAGTCCTGGTCCCGACGGATGATCCCCAGTTCCTGGCCCGCAATCGTCGACCTGGCTGCCTCCAACTCAGCACGGACCCGAGCAAGCTCTGCCGGATCCGCAGTGCCCTATAAAATACAGTAACAGATCCTCAAGATCTAAAAACGTGAAATACAACACCAAACACACAAAAACAGCACATAAAACGTACCTGAGAAAGCCGAGCCTCCCTCGTAGCCAGGTCACCAGCAAGCATCCTCTAGCGGTTAGCCATCTGCCACAAGTTCTGGTGACTAACAGTCATCACCTGCGAAACAAAAATGTCCTTCAATACAATGTATGGCAAAGCATAATCGGAGAAAGTGTTCAAGTCAGGAACTCACCCTCAGAACAATCAACCTCCACTCTATGCCGACATCGGTCACCTCGGCTGTCGCGGGCTCTGGTAAGCGTAACCCGGCCCCTGAAAAGTGGTCTCCGTCGGGAAAGCTGGGGGCTGAGTCCTCATCAGCGGGTCGACTCCCTACCATTTGGATCCACATCAAAGATGACAAACCCTCCTATCAAGGGAGGCAATGAAAATAAAAGAAAAGAGGAAAACATACCTCAATCGGGTACCAAGCAAGCCTCGACAACCGGAAGGTGTCGTAGTCGGCGTCCCGCAGCAACAGCTCTTCACCTCCCCGACCGTGAAGGTACTCCTCAACCTCATCAGGAGTCGACTCCTGGAACAACACCCCAGGCGGGTCAACCGGCACGACGAAAGTCTCGGTAAGGCACTGGCGAACTAAACGCTCACCCAAGTACCAGACCGGCTCAATCGCCGTCTCCAAGTACAGACGCAGGGAGCTGCGAGGCCGCAAACGCTCCCTGATGGCAGCCGGTACACCCGTGTAGTGCTCCCAAGGCCGCCCAACAAACTGCATTTAAAACAAAGCTATTCAGCTAACTGAGGGCTTCATAAGCTACCTAATCATCCTATCTCTATCTACTTCTATAAAGGAAAAGGGGAAGAGAGCGGAAACTTACATCAGCAACCCGAAACTTGTTCACGCGATGCCTGCAGTCCTCGTAAGTCGACTTAATCGACTTCTTCCGAGCCACCGTCCAACCCCTCACAGCAGGGTAAGCCGAGGGAACACCGTCTGTAGTCCCCGGACGCAGAGGACTGAAGTAAGCATACAACCAAGCCTGTAATCAAACACAGCAAACACAAATCAGCCAATTTCTCAAAAATTGCCAAAGTCAAAATCAAAATCAAACTCAAAAAAAAAAACCCGTGCCTCAAAGATGAGGCCGGGACCAACAAAGGCAGGAGCACTACCCGCTCCCACTGTCTCTGGACGCACCGCCGCGTGCAAGTACCGGGTGAAACTCGCCAAAGCCGGCGTAACCCAGTCAAACCGACCCAAAGTGTCAAGGTCGGTGAGGAGAGGAAGCACCTTGGTTGACAAGCGCTCACCCTTGTCGCCAAAGTACGTGGCACCCAAGAAGTACGACAACCACAGCCGCGCCTCCTTCGCGTCGGCCTCAACCTTTGCCTCCGGGCTCGCCAACGGCGCCGGAGCAACACCTGCCACCCTCTCAGTGAAGTGGTCCTTCACGTACGAACTTGCAATCAAGTACGGAGTGACGTCGGAAGGCTCCGGCAAAGCAGTACCGATCAAAGCAGTAACCGCAGGAGAGGTCACTCTCTCCGGCGTCTCGGTAAACTCAATGGGCAGCTCGCCACAGGGAAGGCCGGATACCATGGCGAAGTCCTCTAAAGTCACGCCAACCTCCCCATACTCCATGTGGAACGACGACGTCGTATCCCAATACCGATCCAACATAGCGCAGATCAAACACAGGTTCGCCCTAATCGAAGACCAGTGAATGTCCCGCCAAGCGGCCACCAACGGCCCAAAAGCCGACCTCTCTATCAACGCCCTCGACCCGGTTCGGAGAACGTCGTAGAGACCCAAGCAGGTAGAAAAGCCCGAGAAAGTCCTCATGGCGCCAATCTCCTGAAATCAAAAACAGACAACGTCAGAATGCCTATTTAGGCCCGACACTTCAAAAATGACAAAATTCAACCAGGGAATACGACTCACCATGCCCTCGTGAGCACGGTAGGAAAGGTGTCAGTCTAGTCGAAGCAACAACTGACTACCGTCAAAACCCTCGGCCCACTCAGGCGCCGCCCGTAAAATCAAACCCCGCTAGGCCGTAACTCGCCTGGCTCTCCAACTCGCGACGTCAGTATCGTCCTCGGCTGTCTCCACTCTCCGTCTCTTATGGCCGCGAGACTCGACGTGGTGGGTAGGACCCAACTGAACGACCCTGTTGACATCCCGCAACGACCGCCTAGTCGCCCGAGGACGTCGCTCCCTCGAAGAAACCCTCCTCCCAGAGGTACTCGCCTCAGCCCCAGTCTGAGCTCTCCCAGTGCTAACAGCCCCAACAACGGGCTTCTCACGCTCCTCGACGGCCCCTGAGGCCCCAACAGTCTGCTTAGGAGGTCTCTCCTCCTCAGTGACGTCCTCCACAACCACGGCAGGCGGGCTAACCGGAGTTCTAACCGGGCCCGTCCCGAACAACTCCTCAAGAGTCGCAGCCATGAACTCGGCCTGCACCGAACACTCTCCTACAAACAAAAAAAACGTCAGCCGGAGTTTCGTCATTACGACGGCATGAGATGGATAAATCCAAAAAAAAAAAAAAAAAACACAACCTGCAATGCAAAAACAAGGGCAATCCCGCCCAAAATCCAACTAAACAAAACGGTTCACAAAAAAAAAACACAAAAACGACTCGCCCCTCTTTTCAAGCAAAAGACGAGTCAAAACCACAAAAACGGCATTTCTAGACCCATACAAGGCCCGCCTACACACCAAAATACATTCCCGACACAATGGGATATTTTTCTGCGACTCAAAAAGGTAATTCATACGCTAATTTGAGCCCAAACCGGTCAAAAATTCGAAAACGACCACAAATGGTGAACGTGATTTTATCACGCCTCAAAATGACCTAAAATACCAATGAGGTCCATTTCAAGGCAAACTGACTCAATACAAGCCCAAACAGGCGCTTATTTGGTCAGACGTAAGACCGTCGCAAAGGGCGAAAATCCAATTTTGCCCGCAAACATCCAACGAAGGTCCTTAAATGGCAAATACGGGTTTTCCCAACTACAATGCAACCTGGGACCCACTACCCAAGCAAATAAACTTGGCATTGTGAAATGAGACGGTTTCTCGCCTCACTCAAGTTTTTCGAGCATAGGGAGCGGGAACGGGGACCAAAATGCAAACTAAAAGCACCCCTATACTCCTAAACAGGTTTCTAACCTAATGCAAGCATCAATTTCACTCGAAATGGACTCAATTAAAAATGCTCAATTCGATTTTTAGGGCAAAATTCGCCCTAATTCAATCAAGCTAAATATCAACAAATTTGAATGGATTCAAGAGGAAATACTTAATTTGAGATGACATTGTTGATGAAGGCAAGAATTCGAACAAGCAAGAAGGACCAACAATGGCGGATTTGGCTTTGTTTTGTCGAAGAGAAAGAAGACGAGATGATGAATGGTATGCGGCCTGAACTCGCGTCTTTTACAGAAAAATAGGGAAGCCCCTTTGGTTCGCCAGGTGGCTCGCGCCTAAACCAGGCCTCCCCCTTGCTCTTTCAGCGGATTTTTGGCTTTAGCCCAATTTCCCGTGACAAACTTCAAATTTTCATTTGACGATATTAAAGGTCGTCATTTTTCTCAAAAACAAATAGTGAAAATTCAAATTTACTATTTTCGAAAGCTTTAAACGACGGCACATAAACCGTCCCTTCAATCGAATAGTGAAAATTTAAATTCACTATTTTCGGGAATTTTCAAGCAAACGGCGATCAAAACCGCCAATTTCAGAAATAATGGTGAAATCAAAATTCACCATTACCCTTCAAAATTTCAAAAATAATGGCGAAAATTCAAAAACCGCTATTTCTCCAAATTTTAAGCGACGGCAATTAAAACCGTCATTTTCAAAATAATAGTTGGAAATTGAACTCCACTATTTTCACCACGCATGTCAACGGCGGCACATAAACCGTCACTTAAATTAATAGTGAAGATTCCAAATTCATTATTTCCATCAAATGTCAACGGCGGCACATAAACCGTCACTTCAATTAATAGTGAAGATTCCAAATTCACTATTTCCATCAAATGTCAACGGCGGCATATAAACCGTCACTTCAAAATGCAATAGCAAGCTCAAATATGCTATTTTCCTTCACAATTAAAACAAACGGCGATCGAAACCGCCACTTCAAGTTCAAAGAAGAACGACGAATGATGAAGATGCCAAATTCACTATTCTTTCAAATACCAGCAGGGGGCTTCCTCGCGGAACCCGCTCATTCCAAAAACAGTGATAGTGAAAATCCATACTCACTATTCCCGCAGCGGCATCATGAGTTCGCTACTTTCAAAACAAGCCCATTCGACGCGGATACTCCCATGGTCCATTAACCGACCGTACCCATGGCTGTCGAGCCTTTGTCCATAAGCATTCAAGGACAGATCCCGAAGATGCCTCGGGTACATTTCCTTACCATTGGCTGGCGAGCCTTTGTCCGCAAGCATTCAAGGACAGAGCCCGAAGATGCCTCGGGTACATTTCCTTACCATTGGCTGGCGAGCCTTTGTCCGCAACCTTTCAAGGATAGATCCCGAAGATGCCTAGGGTGTTGGAGCTTGTGTCCTCCACAAATTAGTGTAATAACATTTGTAAATCTCTTACAGGTTCACAAGGGTATACTTCGTATATTTAACCAGTTGATTAACGTTTACCTAATAACGGTTGGCTTGCTAGAAAGTTTGACGTTATTATCATACAGATGGCGGTGATCAACTGGTCCCTAAAGGTCACACCTATAGGACGTATTTGAGAAATGTGGTTATAGAAATATAATTACATTGATGCCCGAAATAACTAAAAAGTTAGTCAATGTGTTGATGAGATAATTATTTAATGAAAATTAAATAATATTAAGTTGAGACGAATTAACTGTCAATTCGTAAATTAAATATAATAAGTTATATTTAATTTAATATATATAAGGTTAGTTTGGACGAATTAATCCGTTAATTCGTAGTTAAATATAATCAGTTGTATTTAATATCAACAAGTTGAATGTGTCATAGTGGTAATAGTGAGGGTACACATACCAAGAGGTCATGGGTTCGATCCTCACTAGATGACAATTCAACACATATTATATATTTTTGGAAAGACCAAAATAAGGAGAATTTTGCTCCATAATTCGGTCTGATGGCCGAAAATTAGGGAAGTAATTTTCTTTCCTAATTGATTTCGTATTTCGGTCTATATAAAAAGAAAGGTAGAGAATTATTTCTAACCTAATGCTTTTTCTTGACCTAGCCTCCTCTTTCTCATCACAAGAACACAAAGACAATTAAATTTTACAGAAAATTTTAGATTGATCTAGCATAATCAAAGGGCATATCTCAGATCGTCTTGGGTGCAACTAATAGGCGAATATCAATTTTGATATTGTTCTTAGGCCATATTTGCTAGGACCGAAGGTTAATTCTAAATCTTTTTACTTATGTTTATGTATTTTATTTTATGACCTTAGATCATCTTTATTAAATCGTTATAATCCTTCATGTTAAAGGGAAGTATACAGATTATTTCCCACAAGTGGTATCAGAGCAATAGGCTACGATTTTAATTTTGATGATTTTCATAAAATTTGTATGTAAACTATAACCTAATTTTCGAGAAAAAAATTAGGGTTTCGTTTTTTTTTCGGCTAAAAAAAAAAAAAAAAAAAAAAAAAAAAAAAATCGGCCGAGTTTTTTTATCTTTCGGCCTGTTTTTTTTCTTCTTTCGTTTTTCCTTTTGTTTGATGATTTATATCCAATTTCCTTAGATCATATCATTGTTTTAATCGGTTAAAATTATCATATGAGAATTGGTAGATTTTGATTTAATGCAGATTAAGTTAAAATAAATATAGTATCATCATGTCATTGATACAAGAACTTGTTTTTGCTATATAGTTTTAGCATATAAGATTAATCATGATTGTTAATTCATTTGCTAAACCATGTTCTATTAGCAGCTATAAACTTTGTTCTTCATCAATTTTTGTATTAGGGCTTTTTGCCGCAAAAGGAAAATAATTTTGACGGCTCATTTGTTTTTAGGTATGCCGTGGAAAAAAAACGTTTTTAGGTTATTTTTTTTCTCTATTACCGAATCAGAAAGAAAAAAAAAAAAAAGGAAAGTTTTTTTTCCGAAAAAAATTATGGAAGTTTTTTTTCTTAATTGCCGAATAAAAAAACGGGGAAGGGGCTGTTTTTTTTTATGATCAGCCGTGTAGTAGCTGTTAAAAATAACAAAAAAAAATTTGTTTATTTTTCAGCCTAACCAATTTTAATTGGTTTTTGTTTTTTTTATTTTTGGCCAATTAGTTATTGTGAATCGGTTCACAATTTAAAGATACCGAGTTATTTTAAAGCGGTTTAAAATTTTGACGGATAGAATTCATATTACAAGTTTAATATGGATTGAAATGAAATTAATGTGATTAAATTGCGGAATTGTCACTTAATTTAATTTAAATAGGTGGTTTGGATAAATTAATCAACATAATTAATGTATTGTATTATGTATGTTTAATTTATTTTAGTTGATGCTTTTAATTATGTTGAATGAATCGAATGAATGAATTTTATTTACGTATTTAATTTTGCAATCGGTTGTAATTTGTAATACTTAGTGTGGCCTTAGTCAATTATGTTTTCGTAATGAAGGAAACATGATTTTTATTTAATTATGAGATCTCGAATCTCCTTTATTTTAGTTTTGGGTTTTGAAATTAGAATGTAATTAATAGGTCAATTATGTAATTTTATTTATTGTAATTTTAAAGAAGACAAAAGATGAAGATTCAAGCTCACTCCCGCTACATGGATCAAGATGGAACATCAAGACAAGCTTCTCGGGTCCAAGGATGGATTCCAAACTTGTATTTATTGTTCATTTTGATAGGATAGGCCACACTAGGACTTTTACTGTTTTTTTTACGTTTTTTATTTTATTGCTTTTCATTCACTTGCTAGTAATTGCATCATATTCCGCCTAAAACCAAACCACCTACTACTAAAATGCATGAAAATTGACTCATATAGTTGTATGTTAGTTTTCATGGACATGCGAGATGTCACGATCTATAAGCCATCACTTTAGTTTAAATCATTCTCGCATGCTAGATTATAGTTCACTTAAAATGAATTAAAAATAGTTGATGGGATCTTCCTCTAAAACGGAAATTGAGATTAGTCTTTATAAGGGCAAACATCTATGAGTCCCTTCTTCCTCTAAAACGCTGGGTAAGTAGTTGTGTTGACTTAGTTTACCTCAACATCATAGTCCGAAGAGTTTCTCGTGATTATGATGGACTAAAGATAGAATTTACAGAAATTTATCGACCAAGAATTCTAACGGTAGAATTAGCTAAAAGGTTAGCTTATCAATTTGCAGAGAATTGAGTCTTGGGGTCATTTATATAATTCTTGAGGGAGGTCAATTGTATAAATGTTTCGAGTCTTCGCGTTATGACATTAGTTCATTAAACTTAAAATCAAAACGATGCACATGCTTATTATTTTATTCTTCTTTCGCAGTGTAGAACACGTTTATTATCGATAATACTGTTACAACAAATGGCTGGAAATAACGCAATCCCAATGCCTAATGCCACACTAGATCGTTCGTCCTGGCTAAAAATGTTTATGGACCAAATGAATAAGTCCACTCGACTGAAGAATGATGGGTCCAATTTTGCGGACTGGGAGGCGGCACTACGGAATGCTGCCATTGCTGACGGTAAGCTCGGGTATTTAACTGAGCCAATACCGGTCAACCCAGGCCCAAATGCAGGAGTCAACGAACCACTTGCTTATAGTGATTTCGTTATGGAAGCGGGTGCGATAAAGAACGTACTTATCTTTGCAATGGAAACCAATTTGCAGAGACGCTTCATTGCCCAAGGTGCAAACAAGATTTTCACCACGCTCACTAACGAGTTCTCAAAGGCACCGAGAATCGTTACATATGAGCATACCTGTCGCTTGTTTGATGCGAAACTCCAGAAGGACCAACCGGTTAGCCCACACATTCATCAAATGATTGAGAATGTCGAGAAGCTGGAGGCACTGAATTCTAAAATCAGTGAGACCATTGTCATTGATCGAATGCTTCATTCTCTTCACGATGGTTTTGCCATCTTCAGGGCGAACTACTATATGAATGACTTGAAAAAGAGTCCTCATGAGCTACACTCCCTTCTCGTACAGACCGAGAAGGATATGAAATTGAGTGGGAGCATGAAGCAGGATGTTCTCACAATTTACAACAAAGGTAAAGGTAAGGGCAAGGCTCATGGCGACCTAGCTGTAGGTAAGCCAAAGTTTAAAAAGCCAGGAAACAGTAAGAGTGCGCCCGGTGAGACTAGTGGCTCACAGGGCAAGACAAAGAGCAAGGGCGGTGACATAGAGTGCCACCATTGTCACAAGACTGGACATTGGAGGAGGAATTGTCCCGTCTACCGTGAGGACATCAAGGCAGACCGCGTCGTTCCTGTTGGTATGTCATCTTATATTCATATGATTGAGATTAACCATGCAAGTTTCGGAACTTGGGTACTAGATACTGGTTGTGGTTCTCATCTGTGTAATCATTTGCAGGGCCTAAAGAACATCATACCTCTCGAAAAAGGTGATGTGGACCTGCGAGTCGGTAATGGAGCACGAGTAGCTGCTGCCTCGAAGGGAACATATGTAATCCAACTCCCTAGTGGTTTTGAGTTATCTTTAAATAACTGTTACTATGTACCCAGTTTATCAAAGAACATTATTTCTGTTTCCGTACTTGCTAAAGACGGTTTTACATTTTCAATATAGGATAATAGTTGTATTTTCTCTTTTAATGAAATGATTTATGGCAAAGCAGTTTCCATGAATGGAATTTATATCTTAGATCAAACCACGGAAGTATTACACATGAATAATAATAAATTAAAGGTTGGTGACAAAGATCAAACCTATCTATGGCATTGTCGAATGGGACACATAAATGAGAAACGCGTAAAGAAACTCGTCGATAATAGGACTATTCCCTCATTCGGATTTTCTGCATATGGCACGTGTGAATCATGTCTCATTGGCAAGATGACTCGAATTTCCTTCAAAGGTGTTGGAATTCGCGCTAGTGACCTATTATGACTCATACATACGGACGTATGTGGACCTATGTCAATTACCGCTAGGGATGGCTATAGATATTTTATCACTTTCACGGACGATTTGAGTAGATACGGATATGTCTACTTAATGAAGCATAAAAGTGAGTCCTTTGAGAAATTCAAGGAATACCAGAATAGGGTACAGAACTAACTGGGTAGAAAGATTAAAGCACTTCGTTCAGATCAGGGTGGCGAATATCTTTCAAATGAGTTTGATCAACATCTGAAAGACTGTGGAATCGCTCTACAGTTAACTCCACCTGGAACACCTCAATTAAATGGTGTGTCCGAACGGAGAAATCGAACCTTACTTGATATGGTTCGATCCATGATGAGTCACACCGTAGTGCCTGATTCATTATGGGGTTATGCTCTTTTGTCAGCTGCTCTTATACTTAACCGAAGTCCGTCTAAAGCTGTCGACAAGACTCCATATGAAATGTGGAAGGGAACGGTACCTAACTTGTCCTTTATTCGGGTTTGGGGCTGCGAGGCTTATGTCAAGTGGAGACACGAGGATAAGCTCGGCCCGCGATTGGTCAAGACATACTTTATAGGTTATCCAAAAGGAACATTTGGTCATTACTTCTATTCGTCTACCGAACATCGAGTATTTGTTGCGGGTAGTGCGACGTCCTTAGAGAAAGAATTTCTTGAGAACAAGTTGAGTAATAGAACCTTCGAGCTGTTGAAGATTCCAGAACCAACAACCGAGGAACAGATGGAGGAAGCTGTACCTCCAACTGATGATACGGTTAATATTCCTGAGGAACCTAGGAGGTCGGGTAGGGACTCTCATCCTCCGGACAGATACATTGGTATGGTCGAGGAGAATGACGTTTTACTTCTAGAAAGTAATGAACCCGCAACCTATAAAGGTGCTATGGCCTGTTCCGACTCAAAGCTATGGCTCGAAGCCATGCAATCCGAGATGGACTCCATGTATGAGAATAACCTATGGGATCTAGTTGATTTACCTAATAAGGTAAAACCTCTACAGTGCAAATGGCTTTACAAAATAAAGCGTTCTGTAGACGCGCAACCCGATATCTATAAGGCATGACTTGTGTCAAAAGGTTTCACTCAAGTGCAGGGATTGCATTATGATGAGATTTTTGCACCTGTAGTCATGCTACGTTCCATTCGGATAATCTTAGCGATTGCCGCATTTCATGATTATGAGATTTGGCAAATGGATGTAAAACCGCCTTCTTAAACGGTTATTTGGAGGAAGAGTTGTACATGGTGCAACCCGAAGGTTTCATAGATCCTAAACATCCTAAGAAAGTATGCAAGCTTAAGCGTTTCATTTATGGACTTAAGTAAGCTTCTCGGAGTTGGAATCATCGTTTCGACCAAGTGATAAAAGAGTATGGTTTCACTCGATCAGTCGAAGAACCATGCTTATATATCAAGAATACGTGTGGGATGTAGTTGAGCAAGTCTCAGTCACCCACGACGCCTGAAGGGATTGAACACATGAGTTGTATTCCTTATGCATCTACAATAGGATCGATCATGTATGCCATGATGTGCACACGTCCAGACGTGGCACATGCATTGAGTATGACGAGTCGGTACCAAAAGAATCCAGGTACCTACGGAGGACTAAGGATTGGGTATTAACTTATGGAGGAGATACTAAGCTATGCGCAACCGGTTACGCAGATGGTAGCTTCCAGACGGATCTCAGTCCAGTTCGTCTTCACTCTTAGTGTGTTGTAGCAGATTCTACGACTAAATCGTTGAATTATGATAAGCATATAGGGCACGTTATTTCCATGGGAATTAAACGTGTTCCGGAGTTGTAGTACTTGATTATGGATTTGATACATTATCTTTTTCATATACTATTTATAACTTCATCGTTTTATATATAATATTTTGTTTTTCATGTGGATTGTACTGACAACATTGAACGCCACAAAGTGAACTGAATTACATTATATTTGTTTTGGTCCGTAATCGCCAATGTGAGCTGATAACTCCGGCTATTATATTGTGCAGTCGATTGATGGTGGGTTCAACGAGCCATAAGTCAAACGGTTGACTGATCGATCACAGATGCGAGATTATGACGATACCTCGTAGGACAACTTTTTGTGACAACGTAATGGAGTCCTAAATGTTTTATAACATTCGGTGCCAGGTCGTGGATAGGACATCCATTGTGTTCCTAGAGTCGATTCTTTTGACTATCGACTCTCTCTTGAGATTAAGGCAGTTTTTGGGTGACTTTGGTTTCTTTCTCACGGTCTACCGTAACTGAGGCTAAGTAGATTTTTTTCGGGTCATTTCATCGTGCTTATATCTCAGGATTCGAGTTGAGGAAAATATCCAACCCTTATCAGGTATAGTTATTTCTCAGGGCCACTCGAGGAGTTGTAACTGAAATGCATGGCCATGCTCGAATGTTGATTCGTTTATCAGTTAAGTTACTCTCTAGTCGGGGAAACCACTCTTGATATTGATCGCTTGTAAAATACGACCTTTGTGAATTCGGATTTGCAAATTGTTTTACATTGAGTGGGAGAAATTTTATAGGATATGAGAATCGGTTATCGCACATACACTTGTGAGGACAAGTGGGAGTTTGTTGGAGCTTGTGTCCTCCACAAATTAGTGTGATAACATTTGTAAATCTCTTACAGGTTCACAAGGGTATACTTTGTATATTTAATCAGTTGATTAACGTTTACCTAATAACGGTTGGTTTGCTAGAAAGTTTGACGTTATTATCATACAGATGGCGGTGATCAACTGGTCCCTAAAGGTCACACCTATAAAACGTATTTGAGAAATGTGGTTATAGAAATATAATTACATTGATGCCCAAAATAACTAAAAAGTTAGTCAATGTGTTGATAAGATAATTATTTAATGAAAATTAAATAATATTAAGTTGAGACGAATTAACTGTCAATTCATAAATTAAATATAATAAGTTATATTTAATTAAATATATATAAGGTTAGTTTGGACGAATTAATAATTAATTCGTAGTTAAATATAATCGTTGTATTTAATATCAACAAGTTGAATGTGTCATAGTGGTAATAGTGAGGGTACACATACCAAGAGGTCATGGGTTCGATCCTCACTAGATGACAATTCAACACATATTATATATTTTTGGAAAGACCAAAATAAGGAGAATTTTGCTCCATAATTCGGTCTGATGGCCGAAAATTAGGGAAGTAATTTTCTTTCCTAATTGATTTCGTATTTCGGTCTATATAAAAAGAAAGGCAGAGAATTATTTCTAACCTAATGCTTTTTCTTGACCTAGCCTCCTCTTTCTCATCACAAGAACACAAAGATAATTAAATTTTACAGAAAATTTTAGATTGATTTCTAGCATAATCAAAGGGCATATCTCAGATCGTCTTGGGTGCAACTAATAGGCGAATATCAATTTTGATATTGTTCTTAGGCCATATTTGCTAGGACCGAAGGTTCATTCTAAATCTTTTTACTTATGTTTATGTATTTTATTTTATGACCTTAGATCATCTTTATTAAATCGTTATAATCCTTCATGTTAAAGGGAAGTATACAGATTATTTCCCACATAGGGTACATTTCCTTACCATTGGTGGCGAGCTTTTGTCCGCAACCTTTCAAGGAGATCCCGAAGATGCCTCGGTATATTTCCCTACCATCGGCTGGCGAGCCTTTGTCCGCAAACCTTTCAAGGACAGATCCCGAAGATGCCTCGGGTACATTTCCTTGTTGTGGCTGGCGAGCCTTTGTCCGCAAACCTTTCAAGGATACATCCTGAAGATGCCTCGGGTAGATTTCCTTACCACGGCTGGCGAGCCTTTGTCCACAAACATGCAAGGACATATCCGAAGATACCTCAGGTATGACTCCTTCCTATGGCTGGCGAGCCTTTGTACGTAGTCTAACGGACTCTAAATGACCCACACGGATATTATGATATAGTGATAGTTTACCATGAGGGGTGATGTGACTCATATTTAGCATATTTAGTCCCCGAATTAGCCTCGTTCCTATGCTTTTTAGTGCATAATTGGGTCATTTACTATCTTTAGTTTCCCGTTTTGCATATTCTTTGAGATTTTGTTCCTTTGGTAGGAAAGGAGTACAAACCTTGCATTTTCATGGCAAAATGGAGCTAAATTGATCAAATTCAATGACCAAGCACCAAAGGGAAGACAATGCTAGAAGGCCTATATAGGAAATAAAGTAGCTTGGGCAATGATGAAAGGATCCTTGCATCTACAACAAGATCCCCGAGGATTGTTGAGGAAAGAAAAGAAGAGAAGTGACTGACAAGGAATCCAAGCGTCTCCCTGCCCCGGACGAGCGTCACCCTGCTACAATCCGAGCGTCCTGATGCCAAGACGCCCATCTTGAGGCCAAATGATCCGAGCGTCCCTCCCACAATCCGCTCAGATCCCCATGCAGAACCAACCGTCCCTGCTGCCTAGACCCTCGGGACGAGTATATTCCTTGGAGACTACCAAAACGGAGATGAGCATCTCCTTGGAGAGGAGCACTTCCTCAACATTTCTTAAGGGTCTTAATAGTCAATTAAGCTCTTAGTAACCCTAATATTTGTACATAATCTCTAGTATAAATACCCCATTGTACTACCTAGATGATGTGACCATAATTGGCGCATATTTAGCCCCCGAATTAGCCTTGTTCCCATGCTTTTTAGTGCCTATTTGGGTCATTTCTTATCTTTAGTTCTTTGTTTTGCATATTCTTTGAGATTTTGACCCCTTGGTAGGAAAGGAGTAAGAATCTTGCATTTTCATGGCAAAACGAGACTAAATTGATCGAATTCAATGACCAAGCATCAAGGAGAGACAAGATTAGAAGGCCTTTGTACATATTATAGTAGAAGAGCAAAGTTGAGAAAGGATCCTTGAGTCCCCAAGGAAATCCCCAAGGAATTTATGAAGAAAAGGGAAGAAAAGAAGAAGATTTGTTGCTGACTGACAATCCGAGCGGATTGTCACCAATCCGTCGATCCCCAAAGAAGACAATCCGAGCGGCTTTGCCTTAATCCGCTCGGATTCCCCTCCACAATCCGTCCGGATTCCCCTGAATCCGCTCGGATTCCAACGCTAGAATCCGCCCGTCCCGACCCTATTCCGCCCGGATTCCAAAGACAAAGACGGATTGTCTTCTCCAAGCTACGAAGAAAGAAGCCCTTCTCTCAAAAAATACCGGGTCCTCCTTGCTCAACTTAAAAAGGGTAATTACTAGTTTAGCCCTTAGTTAACCCTAATGCATCCTCCCTAATTTCCACTATAAATACCCCATTAGTCTAATTAGAGGAGCATGTTCTTCTTATCAATAATTAGTGTAGTTAATATCAATCAAATCTCTCTTTAATATTGTAATCAAGTATTAATCAAGTTTTAATCCAAGTTTTAGTTCTTTAATCTCTCTTTTGTTCATCCTTTATTTTGGGTAATTGAAGATTATTTGGGTTATTGTTGGGAGATTGACAACCTTCCAATCAAGCATTCAAGTACTTCTTTTATCTTTGCTTTATTATTGGAATCATTAGTAGGTATAATCTCTTAATCCCTTTTAATTATTGTTAATTACTTTCATTTATTCATCATGTTTCATATTGTTGGTATGATTGACAACCTTGCTAGCATGATCAACATGATAATGAGTGAGTAGTCTCTTAGCTAGGGTTAATGGGTGATTAGGGGAAACCAACATGGGGAATGATTCATGCTTAAATTAATATGCTTTCATGTTTTATTTGCTTGCTTGTTTTGATCTCAACTCATGCACATGTTATATTTGATGAAATGCTAAGCCTATGAATCCTTGCATTTACTATCATCTTCTATCTTTTCAATGAGACTTGTAAGACATAACCCAACTCGAGTCTCATTAGACCATGCATGTTGTTGAGTAGGGAAGATTAAGTCGACTTGTAGGTGTTGTACAATCTAATCGATTCGGCTCCGGGACCCAAACTTTCCTAGGATTGTAAGATATAACCCAACTCAATCCATCACAACAATAATTGCTTGCTTATAATTTGAGAACATGTTTGTATGATCATATCCCATGATTCCCCTATGATCCCATGACACCCTAGTGCCTTTAACCAATTGTTTACACCCCTTTAATTCATCTTGCTTGTTTATTTTCATTGCTATTTTAGTTTAGTAACCTTCTACATCAACCCAATTTGTGACACCCCTTAGACACCGCTAGTTGCAATAGAAATCTCATTTCAATACCCGTCCCTTGGGATCCGACCTTTACTTGCCTCTTTACTAATTGTAGAGTTGTTTGTGGAGCTATAAATTGTGTTTTGATTCGACCGTGACCAACGACCACATCTTAATTTGTGAACACTTAGCGGGATCGCATCAAAAATGGCGCCGTTGTCGGGGACGGTGTTTGTTTGATTTAGATTTCTTTTTATTGTTATTAGTTGTGTCTTTCTTCGCCTTGAGGAAGTAAAACTCCTCAAGGTTTGTTCTAATTGTTTTCGAGTTGTTTGATATTTTGCATGTCTAGAAGGTTACAAGGTGATTTGTTACCTTTTGACCGTGAAATCGAAAGAACCTTGACGAACAATAGGAGACTTGTTAGGAGGAATTTAAGAGGTATTAGTGAAGTTGTCCAACCCACTAGTGAGTTTGTCAATCCTTTCGCAATAGAAGGAGAAGAGAACCCATTACACAATACCCCACAAAATCCACCTACAATGCCAAAATTCTCGTCACACTCCGTACCCACCGAGGAGAATCTACCAAATGGTACTCCTACACCGCAACATCTAACCGGAAATTTTATTGCCAAGTCCGCCTTCATCCAATTAGTTGAGAGGAGCCAATTCGGGGGGATGCCTAGTGAGGACCCTCATTCTCATATGGAAACCTTTTGCGACTATTGTGATGCTATCTCTCAAACGGGCGTGACTCAAGACCAAATTAGATGGGTCTTATTTCCTTTTTCCTTAATCGGCACCGCAAAGCAATGGTTGAAGGGCCTTGATAAGGCCGCCCTTGGAATAGATTCTTGGAAGAAGTTGGCTCTAGCTTTCTACAAAAAATTCTACCCACCGGAAAAGACTAACATGCTAAGAGCTCAAATTACGGGTTTTAAGCAAAGGGATGAAGAGTCTTTGTATGAAGCTTGGAGCGGTTCAAAGGAATTTGTCGCTCATGTCCTCACCATGGACTTAGCGAATGGTTTTTAGTACAACAATTTTGGAATGGTTTATATGAAGATTCTAGGAACATTCTCAATATGGGATCAAATGGAATGTTCACCGAAGTTGATGACAATCAAACATGGAACAAGATTGAGGAAATGGCGGTCCATAACTCACAATATAGTAGACCTCGCAAGGCTACTAGAGGAGGAAAGCATGAAGTGGACTCCGTTACTCAATTGGGTGCTCAACTTAGTGCTCACATTGACACAATCAACTTGAAGTTTGAACAAGCTATGGCTAGACTTGAGGAAAACTCAAAATCATCAAAGCATCATGTTAATGCCATGACGGCATCCTCATCAATCCCAAGTGGGATATGTGAGAATTGTGGAACTTTGGGACATGACCAAGGTGAATGTAGGGGAACAAATGAACAAGTGAATGCTTTCCAAGCATACAAGAGTGGTACCCCTTATTCCAACTTTTACAATGAAAACACCAAATTCCATCCAAATCTCTCATACAAAAGCCAAAATGTTCAAAACCCTCAAACAACATACACTCCACCACCCATGAGAAACCAAAATCAAAGACCCTTTTACAATCAAAACCAAGGTTACCAAAATCAAAATCCATACAATCACCAAAATGACCAAGGTTTTGATGTCCAAAAAGCGGTCCTCTAAATGCAAAAGAATCAACAAGAATTTTTCACTCAAATGCAAAAATATAGCCAAGCAAAGGAAACCACCATCAACAACATTCTAGCTCACACCAAGATGTTGGAAACACAATTGACTCAACTAGCATCTTCAAGCTCACAAAGACAAAAGGGGCAATTACCACCTCAAAGTAATCCCCCTAGACATGAAACGGTTAGTGCCATTCACTTGAGAAGTGGTACAAGGTATGAAGCACCGAAGAAGCAAGTTGAGGATGAAGTTGTGGAAGCTAGTGAAAAGGAAGAAATTGTGCAAAACTCCAAAGATGGAGAATCGTCAAAAGAAGAAAGTTCAAAGAAAAATGAAGACAAGGCCAAGGAGAAGGAGCCCATTGTGATTAGACTCCCTTTTCCAAGTCGTCAAGCCAAGCCCAAATTTGATGATCAACTTGGGAAGTTCATGGAAATTGTGAAGAATTTGGAAGTCTCAATTCCTTTCACGGAATTAATCAATCACGTGCCGGCCTATGCGAAATACATGAAAGATATCCTCACAAAGAAGAAGTCGATCCGGAAGCTTGAGACTATCGCCTTCACTAAGGTGAGTAGTGCAATACTTCAAGGAGTTCACCTCCAAAACTCAAAGATCCAGGAAGCTTCTCAATACCGTGTACCATTGGCGACACAACGATCAACAAAGCCTTATGTGATCTAGGGGCTAGTGTGAGTGTCATGCTGTACTCGGTGAGTAAAAGGTTGGGGATGGGAGAGCTTAAATGCACCAACATCACACTCCAAATGGCCGATAGATCGACGAAGACACCGTTAGGGATATGGGAAGATGTCCCCGTGCGAATTGGGAAGTTTTTCATCCCGGTGGACTTTGTCATTGTTGATATGGAGGAGGATTCCAACATTCCAATCATCCTAGGAAGACCTTTCCTACACACCACCGGTGCGGTGATTGATGTGAAACATGGTGAGCTCACTCTAGAAGTGGGAGATGAAAGCATAACTTTTAATCTTGACAAGACTATGAGAGCTCCTCGTTTGCATGAACCATGTTTCATGATTGATCATTATAGCCGGAAGGATGAAAGGAAGAAATCGGAACTCCAATGGAAGAAGAAAATTGAAGATGCTCCATTCAAAGAGCAAGTGAATTGTGACAAGGAGAGCCTGCAAAGCTCATCAAAATCAACCAAGGAAGAAGAGGATGGCCTCATTGGCCAAGAGAAGAAATTGGGAGAGTTGTCTCCATCTAAGCAAGAGATTTTCAATGATCAACTCAATGAAGTTTGTGGTCTTTGGGACGACGAATTTGAAGGGATTTTTAATCCCTACATTGGTAATGCCATCGATCAAGACCAATAACAAGGGCCACGGTCTATTGAGAACCTCTACCATGATAATGAACAAGCTTTTGATTACTTCTTCAAGGTGTTGAGCAACATCAACAACACCTTGGACATGCCCCCTTGACATCTCATCAAGAATGAGAGTTTGGTGGAGTCCTCCCTAAACCACCACTTGTAAATATTTCTAACTCCCTAACTTACATTTCAATTCTTGTATTGCATTTTTGTCATCTTTGGATTTTTTTTTTTGGTGAAATGTGAGAGTATATATATATCAAGGACAAAAAATGTCAAATTTACAACTTGCAAAACTAGAAAGAGTATTAACAGAAACCGTTAACACTCAGATAGCTCAAACAAACCAACATGTATGCAAAGAAACTCAGACTAAGCAGCCTGCTGCCCAACAATAGGATGTACATACCCCCATTTATTAAGCCACTCTCGTTCTCCTCTTTGCATATTCCTGCCAACCATACTCCTGATTCTATGCTTAGCTTCCTTTATCATGCGTTCAGCAAGGGTAGCTGGTCTCACCAACACTCCATTCATTCGTGCATTGTTCCTCTGTTGCCAGATATAGTAGCAGCAAGCAGTCCATATCATAGCATGAGACTGAGCTTTTACTCCCATTCTCCCTGTAACACTCATATTGACATCTATTCTGAACCCGCACCAGATTTCTATATCTGCAAAGAAATTATCTCTTGTAGTTCTGATTAAAGAAACAGATGCTCCACAGTTTCATCAAGCATCTTCACAAATGCAGCAAGTCTTCTCTGACAGTATCCAATTCTATGCACTTTTCTCGACATTCAGACCCTTATTCATATAGAGCCAGGTAATAACAGCATGTTTTGCTATATTCCATTTGTTCCAAACTGCAATAGACCAGTCTTTCTTAGGTTGTGAATGTCTAAGCCATTCATAACCCTGTCTAACTGTGTAACCAGCTATGTCATGCATCCATTGACTGTCTATATATGAACTCTTCATCAATTCTTTCACTTTGCAAATTTGTTTCCAAGCCCAAGCAGCATCAGGAGGTGGTTTATAGTTATGCCAGTCCCCATTTTTCAGATAAATCTGGTTGATCCATCTGATCCAGAGCCTATCAGCCTTCCCATAAATCCAGTCCACTAATTTGGCTATAATAGCTACATTCCAGGTTTCTACCTTTTTAATCCCTAGGCCTCCCTCCTCCTTTGGTAGAGTAACTGTGTCCCAAGCAACCAAGGGTACCCTATGGTAGTCAGAACTCCCATCCCAAAGAAAATTTCTACATATAGCTTCAATTCTTTTGATCACAGCTTTAGGGATAAGGAAAATGCCAGCCCAATATGAATAAAGAGTATTCAAGACTGAGTTTATAAGCACAATTCTCCCTGCATAAGATAACTTTTTTGCCCCCAAACTTCGAATTCTATTGACCATCTTCTCAGTCAGGATGTTGCATTCTTTTTTGGTGAGTTTCCCAGCCTGTATAGGAACTCCAAGATATCTGAAGGGCATGCTACCCTCAACAAACCCGGTGACTTCTTTGGATGTCATTTTTAAGCTCTTGTTTAACTCCATTGAAGTACACCTCTGATTTAGTATTATTCATGACCAATCCAGAAGCCTTAGAGAATGAGGAGAAAGCTCTAATCATCAGCATAATAGAGTGAGTATTGCCCTTACAAAACATTAGTAAGTTATCTGCAAACATTAGGTGATTCAACTTGATGCCCTTGCATAGAGGGTGGTATTGGAAAGGCCATCTGTCAGTAGCATAGTTTATCATTCTAGTGAGGTACTCCATGCACATTGTGAAAATAAGAGGAGATATAGGGTCTCCTTGTCTGAGTCCTCTCCTTCCTTTGAAGTATCCAAAAGAGCTATCATTTAGACACATGGAGAAAGATGTAGATTGCACACAAGTCATGACTCTTTGAGTAAAATTTTCAGGGAATCCCATTTTCTGAAATAATTGCTCCACAAAACCCCATTCAACAGTGTCATAAGCCTTTTGCAAGTAAATTTTGAAGAGACATCTAGGTGATACTACCTTCCTGTTGTATAGCTTCACTATGTCTTGGCATATAAGGACATTCTCAATTATAGATCTTCCCTTAATGAATGCCCCTTGGTTTGCACTGATAAGGTCAGGAAGTACCAAGGATAATCTATTGCACAATAGTTTAGAAATCACTTTGTAGATCATATTGCAGCAAGCTATAGGTCTAAATTGCTTAACAGAGGTAGGTCTATCACATTTTGGGATCAAAGTGATATTAGTAGCATTTATTTGGTTAAGCAATTTACCTGTGTGAAAGAAATCTTTGATGGCTGCACATATATCCCCTCCAACAATTTCCCAGCTATCTTTAAAAAATCCACTAGTAAAACCATCAGGTCCAGGAGATTTATCAATGGGAGTCTCAAAAAATATCTGCTTTATTTCCTGATTAGTTATGGGAGTATTCAGGATATCAACATGTGCTGGAGTACAACAATTCCCAACCTGAATAACCTGGTTTCTGACCCTCTCAGTAGGTTTGTGAGTGCCTAACAGTTGAGTATAGTACTCAAGAAATGCATTCTGAATGCTCTGACTGTCCTTGCACATAACACCATTTTGATCCTCAATTTGTATAATCTTATTTTGATTTCATCTCCTTCTGATGACTCCATGGAAATATGCAGAGTTACTATCCCCATGCTCAGTCCATTTTACCTTTGCTTTCTGCAATAAAAAACTATCCCTTGCCTCTGTTAGTCTCCTCAAAGAGTCAGCAATTTTAATTTCCTGCTGGATCAGATCAGTATGCTGTGGATCTTGATATAATTTCGTTTGCACTGCATACAACTCCTTCTCTGCCAGTACAGTAGCATTTTCTATATCAGAAAAGCACTCTTTGTTTATATCTTTTAACACAGGCTTCAGAGCTTTCAATTTTTTCACAACACAGAACATTTTATGCCCAGGTATCTCTTGCTGCCATACCATTTGGACTTTTGGAGAAAAAGATGGAGCTTTACCCCACATGTTGAAGTACTTGAAGCTGGCTCTCTTCATGCTTCCTATCTGAGTATGACTAACAATACATGGACTGTGATCAAACAGTCCAGCAGGATGAAAGTGAGCATTCATATCAAGAAATAGATCTCCCCATTCTTGATTTATCAGGAACCTATCAAGTCTACTATACACTCTTTGTCCGAGGCTCTTGCTTATTAGTCCGGTATAGTAAGCACCGATTGCAGGAATGTCGGTCATGCCACAAGTCGCTATACACTCAATAAAATCATCCATATCACTTTGCTTGGTTTGTCCACCCAATCTTTCAGCAGGATTTACCACTGTATTAAAGTCCCCTGCCCAAGCCCATGGACTCGAACACCGAGTCGAAACTGTTCCAAATCGCCATAAAACTTTCCTCTCTTGTCCATCATTAAAAGCATAGATCATAGTCAAATGAAAGGACTGCAGGGTAATTCTAGATGTAACCTTAGCATGAATGAATTGTGCATCATAAGCTTGCACTTGCACATCAAATAAACTAGGTCTCCATAAAAGCCAAACTCTTCCTCCCTTATGATAGTTACTATTGGTAGTAACACTCCATCCGTCCAGCATAGTTGAGGAGATATTATGAATATTCTTACTATTTATTTTGGTTTCCAGGAAACCAAATAACCCTACATTATTATTGTGAATAAACCATTTAATAAACTTTTGCTTATTTACATTATTCAACCCTCGCACATTCCAAAAACCTAGATTATGCATTATTATCAGGGGGTTCAGGAGTTAAGTTACCAATTTGTGCACTCCCTTTTTCTGGGGTTGTTTCATTCATAGCAACTGTCTGACTGATAGGAACAGGAGAGCTAATCACCACAGTGGCACTAGTGCTTCCTTTCTCTATAGTCTGGACAGGGGGTCTATCAATCTTTGCATGTTCTTGAGGCTGCTGAACAATCTTAAGTTTCACCGGTTTCCAAACTTGTTGAATTTGCGGTGGCTTCTACCGGTGGGTGGAGCATTCTTTCAGCAGTTCTGGCTCTCATGACCAATGCCCTTACATTTCCGCATAAAGAAGGCTTCCATTCATATTCTATGTTCAGAGCTATCATCTTCCCCTCTTCATCAAGAAATTTCACTTTGTTAGGGAATTTTTTTCCAACAGTTAACTCCACCATAACCCTAGCAAATCCCAGTCTGGTCTTGTCTGTGGTAGCCTGATCTGCTTTCTGATATTTTCCTACCAGTCCAGCTATAACAGCAGGCACTTACCCCTAAACGCAGAGAGGCGGTTCATGAATTCCGATCCATGCGGGGACATTTTTGACATCTTCCTTTGTAAGTTCCACATTTCGGTCCATGGCCTCACTATCGAGGTTTATTGTCAAACATAAAGTGTCCAGCCTTGAGAACATCATCCTTATCCTTTGCTTCCTTAAACCTGACAAGAAAAACTCCATTTGGCATAAACGAGACTTTATCAATGTTATGCTTTTGCCAAATTCTACGTATATAACCATCCAGAACTTCCCAAGGAGGGTTAGCACCCAACACAAAGCAACAGACTGCTTTATTCCAATATTCAATCTCATCATGAGTGTCCTCCTTTGTGAACTGGACTAGGTTACTATCGTTCTCATCATCCTCTTCCTCTACTACTGTTTTCTTTCCTCGTTTGGTAATCCATAGGTTGTTTTCAACCACTGGTTCCTCGTCATCATCATCAAAGGACAGTCCAGGGATTCCATGCACCTCTTGTGTGCTTGCTGTTTTAGTAACATCATTCTCAGACGGCCCCTTCTTCCTCAATTCCTGAATTGTAATACTACTTTTTCCACCAGATTTCACCTTAGTAATCCTACTAACATGCTTGGATTTCGTTTTGTTTGATGAATTACGTGCCATAATGGTGAAATTAAGCAGAAAATTGAAGCCCTAGTTGATGTCTGCGTAGGGTTTCTCTAGGGTTTCTCTTCATTCTTTTTTGTTTTTAAAGTTACAATGTCATCTTTGGATTTTTATTTACTTTGATCAAAATAATTGTCATGATTGAGAGAAGTGAGGGAGGGACTAACGATTTCAATTGATGTGTAGTGCTTTTAGCTTAGTGTGGGGATGGAAATTGCCTAGGCTATCCATGCCTTAGTAGTGCCCCCACGATGACGAACACAAGACTTGAAGAAAGAATGGAAGAATGGTATGGGAAACGCATTGTGCACGGATGGAACTGAATCCGTGTACACAGGGGAAGAATCCGAGCGGATTCCAGAGAATCCGCCCGTCTTGAAGAATCCGAGCGTATTGCAGAAAAGACGCCCGTCCTGAACTGAGCTGAATTTTGAAAAATTCTTGAATGTGACTGAATTCGGGCGTCCTGTGAAGAATCCGCCCGTCTTGAAGAATCCGCCCGTCTTGTAAGAAAGACGCCCGTCTTTGCAGCTGAGGAAAACAAGCAAAATTTTCTGGACTGAAATCCGTCCGTCTTTAAGCAAATCCGCCCGTCCCGTGTTAAGCAAATCCGAGCGGATTGTCGCCAATCCGCCCGTCTTTAGGCGAGTTTTGCAAAGTCCAGAAAGAGCAGAATCCGCACGGATTCGACAGAATCCGCACGGATTGCCCCTGCAGATTCGAAAATTTCGGTCTCTTTAAAACCCCTCCCACCTTCATTCATTCATTCATAAACACTACCCACAACATCAAAACCCTCATCCTCTCCATCACAAAAACAAAAACCCTCAACAACATTCACCAAATACAAATCAAACCATCCTTCCAACAACAAATCAATCACTCCTTCCTCAACAAAAATCAAAACCAAGCACAAAATCTTCAACCTTTGAGTCGATTTTTGATTTCATAAAGGCAAAGCCTTTCACCTTCAAATCGATTTGGGCATACTACAAATTGAAGATTTTTAATTCTTTTCTTGGTTAGTTCATCAATGGCAAGGACTAAGGGAGCAACAAAGGCAACAAAGGCACCAAAGGCTAAGGCACTCTCACAAAGGCAAAAGGCTCTTCAAACAAAGAAAGCATTGGCTATGGTGGTAGCAACACCAAACTTGGAAGTGCAACAACAACAACCTTCTATGGGAGCAACAACACCTTCTACTCCGGTAATTGATCAACTTTTGCATTATCCGGAGGTAACTTTTATTTCCGATACCCATAGAAATACCTTTGTCAAGTTTGCTATGAAGTCATTACAATCCACCAAATTCATATGTGAAGATACCTTAGAAAAATTGGGTGTTCTTGAGCAAACAAAAGCCTTTTTCAATGCCATGGGGTTGAAGAAATTGTTTGAAAAAAGGGAATTGACATACCCCTCCCTTACCTTGGAATTTTTCAGTTCTTTGAAAGTCACCAAAGTTGAGAATAGGGAGAATCTCGAGTTTCGTCTAGCTAATGTTAGTAGACGCATTACCTTTAGGAAATTGGGTGAAATTTTGGGTCTTAGTGATGAACCGAGTTATTTTAAGAGTTATGGAAAGTATTGATGCGTGTCTTTTATATAAGGTTTTCACCTCATTTTTACACGCATTCTTGTGTTTTTTATGTAGCATCTGGCTACAAATACCCCCGAATATTCTACTTTGGTCCGTTTATTGTAATTTGCAGGAATTGACCGAGGAGGAGCTAAATCGAGCCTTAATTGTCCTAATTGTATGCATTCATGGGAAATGAGGAGTCGGAGCTTAGGAATCTTACACTTGGAGGACGTATGAGCTGAGTTAAGGAAGAAATTCAAGTCCTGATGCGCCTATATAGCTCGATCGAGTGCTTTAGTGCTCGATCGAATGCTTTACACACTCAAGGTTGGTCGATCGACCAGCTTAAGGAGTCGATCGAGGATGTTCTGCAAGCAGTGCTCGATCGAGGGATTTTGCTAGCTCGATCGAGTAACTTGGAGTTCGATCGAGTAATCTCTCTGCTCGATCGAGAGGATTTCGTGTGTTTTTGGTTTATTTCCGCCTAATCCTCTATGGGCTTTGGTAATCAGTCCATAGATTAGGTTTAAGACAATTTTTCAATATAAGACTGAGGAGACACTACGTTGCTGTCATCTCCTTTACGACGTACATTTCATTTGTTACTTTTGTCACTGTTCTTGGGATTCTATTCTCTACCTTGCTACTCGAATTCGGTATTATCAATTTAATTTACTTCTTTATCGTATTTATTGTTTTTAATTCCTTCTCTCTCTTTACCTTTTAATCGTTCAATCAATTAGATTATTCATCATGTTTAGTTTTAATTGTTTGGTTATTGTTATTGTTAATCTGACAATTATGAGTAGCTAATTTCCTATGCTGAGACTATAAGGGACCCATGATTTGAAGGAGAGTAATCGAATTACTAGATCAATGCCGGTGAGATGCCGTCTTTGTTGTTTAAATGCTACAAATAATCGTAATTGCCTAATTGAGTCGACGCAATTAGACCCTTATTCTTGGTGGACCTTGACCTGGACCGAAAGGTTGGAAGAGGCAGACTAGTAGCGAACAATAGAGTATTGCAGCGAGGGCGAAAGTTAAACTGTTTACACTTTAGGGTGAATTAAGGACCGAAAGGTGACGTTCGCTACCCTTTAGACCGCATCTTTGCGTTGACTGGGACCTAGATTACTCGACGGATGATTATGGCGAACCGCTTGTCTCGGCCTATTCTCTTTTATCTCGTTAACTCCTCCTTTTATTTCTCTTTCCCTTACTCGTTAGTTTAGAAATCACAATTTATAAACCCCCAAAATTGGTTACTTAGACGAGCCTAGTTTTAGCAGTCAATTTCCTACCTCTCTGTGGATTCGACTCGACTTCCCTAGCTATATTAGTTAGTTGGCCAGTTGGTTATTTTTTGTGTACGCGACAGACGTGTCAAATTTTAAGGCGTGTTTAGGGGGAGGTGGCGCATATTTGTTGCTTTAACTAAGTTTGTCTTTTTGTCTCGAGGAATTTATTCCTTGGGACTATCTCATTTTCTGCAAAGTTTTGACCGGTTTTGCAGATAAGCCGTTGTTTTGAAGTTGTTTGCCAAAATGCCTACGATTACAGAGCATACAGAGCCATGTGGAAGATGTGGTGAAGAAGGGCACGATCTTTATGAGTGTACGTCAAGTATAGAGCGCGCCCTTGCATATAAGAAGTTCAAGCAGGGAGTTCCTTTCTCCCAGCTATATGACGAGATAAAAAGCGTTTCTACCCCTTCTGCACCCGTACCACAACCGGTCTCTCCTTCTTCAAGAGAAGCAATTGCCGAATTGAAATCCATCATGTTGAGTAGGTCACGACAATCGATGTTTGTTATATCGGAGTTGAAAGAACAAGTCGCGCAGTTAACACTCGCGGCAGACCAAACCAAGACTCCTCCAATTTGCGATCCCGTCAGTGCCATGAATTCTCAAAATGACCTTATTCATGGAGAGGACGAGGTTTTGGCAACTGATGATGACTCAGATGATGATCTAGACGAGTTCTTGCAAGAAATACTTGCTGCGTGTGCAGTGACCACTCGATCGAGCAACTCATCTACTCGATCGAGCGGTTCTAATCATCCAGCCACTCGATCGAGTGACAATGGCGGTCGATCGAGAAGCACGTAACTCAGGTTGGTCGATCGAGTAACTATCTTTGAGGAAAACGTTCGATCGAGTGCCAAGACTGGTCGATCGAATGAAATTGAAGAAGAAACTGGTCGATCGACCAGTAAAAGTGTTCGACCCAGTGCTGTAAGTGGCGGGAATCCTAATTTATTATCTAATACCGCCACCGTGTCATCTTCCCCTGCTGTGGAGACGTCACGAATTGATAAGGGTAAAGGAAAGGTTGCGGGACCACTCATCGCTACCAGGGTGCCCTTCCCGAGCCGTCTGAAGGACGCAAGGATCGAGCAACAAGATATGGTAAGTTCGTGGACATCGTGAAGAACCTTCGTAATCTGTCCCTTTTTTCGAACTTGTTACTCGGTACCCACTTACGCCAAGTTTATGAAGGATATCGTGACGCGTAAGAGAAATTTGAGCGAATTTGAGACGATTTCATTTATGGAAGAGTCTAGTAATCTGCTGTTAAATAAGGCCCCTCCAAAAATGAAAGACCCGGGCAGCTTTTCTATTACTTGTGTCATAGGTAATATGGTTATTGATAAGGCCCTCTGTGATTTAGGTGCCGTGTCGGTGTCATGCCCCTTCCGTCTCGCAAGAAATTAAAGATGAGTCACTTCAAGGTGACTAACATCACCCTACGAGATGGTGATAGATCGTTAGGAGACCTTTAGGTGTCTTGGAGGATGTGCCTGTGAAAATAGGCAAGCTATACATCCCAGTAGATTTCATTGTTTTGGATATAGCTGAGGACACCCGGACCCAAATTATTTTAGGAAGACCGTTCCTTTGTACAGCTGGGGCCGTTATTGATGTCAGACAAGGGCGTCTAACTCTTGCAGTAGGGGATGACACTATCACATTCAGTTTGCCCAGTACTTTGGCCCACCCAATGATAGAGGACACTTGTTATTCGGTCGATATCATTGATGAGTCTATTTATGACTTCTGGTCGGGTTCTTTTATGAAGGACCCACTGGAAGCTCTCATGCTTTTTGATGAGTGTGCAGATAGCCCAGAGGACGATGACGCTGCGTTGGATTTGCTTGTGGATGACTTAGATGAACATGAGGGAGAGCAGGTGGAACAAATGATCAGCACTTTTTGCTCCATTGAGGTAAAGGTACCGGAACGTAAGCCTCTCCCATCTCATCTTAAATATGCCTTTCTAGACGATACGAGAAAAGATCCGGTCATCGTTAGTGCCAAGCTTAGTGATGATCAGCTGACTTCTTTGTTAGCTGTACTTAAGAAAAACAGGAAAGCAATGGGCTATTCACTGGATGATATCACGGGTATTAGCCCCGATATTTGTATGCACAGGATAGAGCTGGAGGAGGATCACAAACCTTGCAGGCAGGGTCAGCGTCGGCTGAACCAGAAGATGCAGGATGTTGTGATGGCTGAGGTAATGAAGCTGCTGGATGCAGGTATTATCTATTCGGTAGGTAATTCTAGATGGGTAAGCCCAGTACAGGTAGTCCCAAAGAAAGGAGGGACAACTGTAGTTAAGAATGAGAAAAATGAATTAATACCTACCCGAGTAGTGACTGGTTGGCGGATGTGCATAGACTACAGACAGCTGAATGCCGCCACTAAGAAAGATCACTTTCCCCTTCCTTTTATTGATCAAATGGTAGAAAGGTTAGCTTCTCATAAATTTTTCTGCTATTTAGATGGGTATTCATGGTTCTTTCAGATCCCTATCCACCTGCACGATCGAGGCCAAGACTACTTTTACCCGTCCTAAGGGCGTTTTTGCGTACCGCATGAGAATGCCTTTTGGTTTATGCAATGCCCCTGCCACCTTCCAAAGGTGTATGATGGGGATATTTTCAGAGTATATTGAGTCTATCATGGAAGTTTTTATGGACGATTTTAGTGTTTATGGAAGTGATTTTTCTAACTGTCTGTCTAACCTTGAGAAAGTGTTGCAGGTATTTGTATTGAGGTTAACCTTGTCTTTGAATCGGGAGAAGTGCCACTTTATGGTCAACGAGGGAGTTGTCTTAGGGCACTTGGTTTCTGATAGGGGAATAGAAGTTGACAAAGCAAAGGTGGAAGTGATTCAAAGAATTACCACCTCCCGTTAATGTTAAGGGGGTGAGGAGTTTCCTTGGTCACGCTGGCTTTTATCGCCGGTTTATCAAGGATTTCTCCAAAATTGCTAAACCACTTACACAAATTGTTGCTTAAAGATGCCCCTTTTGTGTTTATCGACGCTTGTCTTTCCGCTTTTAACGGGTTAAAGCAGGCCTTAGTCTCCGCGCCGATCATACTGACCTCCCAACGGGACTTCCTTCGAGATCATGTGCGACGCGAGTGACTATGCACTAGGAGCGGTGCTAGGCCAGAGGAAAGACAAAGCCTTGAATGCTATTTACTATGCGAGCCGAACTCTGGATGAGGCTCAAGTGAAGTAGTACACTACCATCGAGAAGGAGCGTTAGCAATGTAGTTTATGCCTTAGAAAAGTTTCGTACTTATTTAGTTGGGTCGAAGTCACTGTCTTTACCGACCATGCAGCTTTGAGGCATCTCCTTGCTAAGAAGGAGGCTAAACCGCGGCTATTGAGATGGATACTCCTTCTTCAGGAGTTTGATTTGCAGATTAAGGATAAGAAAGGAGCCGAAAACGTTAGAAGCGATCACTTGTCGCGATCGATGCGACAAGAAGGGGAAGATTCTCTACCCATTGATGATTCTTTCCCTGACGATTCTTTAATTGCTGTTATATCGTCTATTGTTGACCAGGAACCTTGGTATGCAGATATAGCTAACTTCGTTGTCGTGGCAAGTCGCCGCCCGACCTTTCTCATCAAAGAAAAGAAGCGTTTTCGTATAACGCTAAGCAAGATTTTGGGATGACCCTTACTTGTTTAAGGAATGTGCAGACGGTCTCTACAGACGGTGTATTCCGCAGTGGGAGACCAAAATAGTCCTGGAAGGCTGTCACTCCTCTTCATATGGTGGTCACCACGATCCATCGCGCACCGTGGCTAAGGTACTTGATCTGGTTTTTTTCTTGGCCTTCTTTGTTTCCGACGCCAAGTCTTTTGTTTCATTTGTGATGCATGCCAACGATCGGGAATATTTCGAAGAGACACGAGATGCCACAAAACGGCATCCTAGAGGTTGAGATTTTCGATGTCTGGGGCATTGATTTCCAAGGACCGTTCCCGTCCAAAGAAAGGTAACAGTACATTTTAGTAGTATTTGTAGACTATGTGTCAAAATGGGTTGAGGTAATTGCTTCACCCCATTGTGATGGTAAGACCGTGATAAAGATGTTCAAAAAGATCATATTCCCCCGTTTTGGTGTCCCTAGGGTCGTCATTAGTGACGGGGGGATGCATTTTAAGGAAAAGAAACTCACTTCCATACTGTCTAGAGTTGGTGTCCAACACCGGCGTGGTTTAGGGTATCATCCCCAAACTAGTGGTCAGGTAGAAGTCTCTAATCGTGAGCTGAAAGAGATCTTGTCTAAGGTAGTTTCTAAATCACGGAAAGACTGGAGTCTTAAGCTAGATGACACGTTATGGGCTTACAGAACTGCCTTTAAGACACCGATTGGTGCATCACCTTATAGGTTAGTTTATGGGAAATCGTGTCACTTACCTGTTGAGCTGGAATGCAAGGCCTGGTGGGCAATCCGTGAGCTTAATTATGATCCTAAACTGTGTGGTCGAATCGTCTTTTGCAGCTAGATGAATTGGAAGAGTTTAGGCTTAATGCCTATGATAACTCGCGCATTTACAAGGAAAAGACGAAGAGATGGCATGACAAGAGAATCTTACCTCGGGAGTTTCATGTGGGGGGCGAAGGTGTTCTTTGTTCAATGCCCGTTTGAGACTATTTCCTGGCAAGCTGAAGTCCAGGTGGAGTGGTCCATACACGGTGACAGGTGTCACCAAATTTGGATCCGTGGAGCTTGAATATTCCGAGGGCCACAGATTTAAGGTGAACGGCCAATATGTGAAGCATTACTATGAGGCGAGTGAAGCGGACAACCGCGTTGAAGTGTTGCTCTTCGACGATCTCGACGCGCCAGTTACTTGATACCAGAAAGGTCGTGCGGGACCTCTTAAACCAGCGCTCTCCGGGAGGCAGCCCGGACAGTTTTTTGTACTTTTTGTTGAACTTTTTGTTTTTATTTAGCTTTACGTTAAACGTTAGACGCTGCTTTATGAACAATTTTTGTGCCTTCCTTGCTTTTATGCGTCCTTTGCAGGTTAGGGTACTCGATCGAAGGGTTTTTGTGTTCGATCGAGCACTTTCTGATGCGGCTGCTACTCGATCGAGGGATGATGTCTTCGATCGACCAGATACATAACCGTGCTTACTCGATCGAGTGGGTTGTCACTCGATCGAGCCCTTCCAATACACTGGTCTACTCGATCGAGCCGTTCCAGGCGCTCGATCGAGCAGTTATGATCTCCAGCCGCTGTTGGGTTACGTCTACAAAGCCACTCCTTGACTTTCCTTGACCTCCCATGTTCATGGTCGGTTTGGGGAGGTCCCGCTTTATGACGTTTTGTAAGTTTTCCGACTCCAATCTTCCTTTTCTTTTCAGTTGCATTTCTTTCCCTATTTTTGGTACAATGAGGGCATTGTACGGTTTGGTTTGGGGAGGTATGCATCCATATCTGTGTCTGCATGTTTCTTGCATTTTTGCTTGCACGTTTATTTATTTCCGCATGCATTGTTGTTTTAATTAATTCAAAATTTCATATAAAAATCATAAAAAATTCAAAAAAAATTTCAAAATTTTCATGTTTAAATTGAGTCGGAACGTTTGAACATTGACGCTACTTTGAATCCTTACTTGAGCCTGGCAGATTCTTGACATTTAGCTGGCATGTTTATGTGCATAATCTACGAGTTTTTGTTTCTCTCTTATCTGAACGAATAGACTTGATTCTTTATGTCGGCAAGCTACAATACATTCTGAGGTTAGAGCTTATTAAACTGGTGACATTCATGACCGGTTTCATTTAGGATGTGAGTAGTACTCTCTTTAAGACATGTAACATCAATTTGCATAAGCATGAGTCCAGTCTTCTTAATACCTGTATGCATTCGGTCTGTGGATGGTGACACGTGTTAGGTGAGGCAGTTCCCCTTATTTCATTCTACCCATGAGCCTCACATAGCCAAATTGCCTTTTTGTCCCATCAACTACTTTCTATAATATTTCCTACCCTAGCTGAGCTAGTAACGAGTAGTTCCTGGAATGTGTTATTGCAAAATGGTTATTTCATCTGATTTCAGAAGATGGTAGAAAGATTGAAAGGGAAAGAAAGAAAAAATGTTGAATTGAAAAAAAAAGGAGTGCGAAAAAGAAAGAAAAAAGAATGAGAATTGCGCAACGTTTCACACTCCCATGCCTTATTTATATCTTATGGGGAGTTGACGACTTTTGGTGTTTTGTGAGTTTAGTGCATAAATTTTGCACCGTTTCATCTAGCTGTTATGAGTATGAAGTTGGGATGCAGTTTATATTTGGATCCGTTGTTGCTAGCCTAGCTATTAACCCCACATATCCAAATTCATTTTAGCCCCTTCTTACCCATTACCTCACTAACCCAAATGTAAGTCCTCGGCACGTGTCTTGGTCACTAGTATGGTTGGAATGCGTATGTACGGTTGTAGAGACTTTATTCATGTTAACTGCATGCATGTTCTTATGGGTCGAGTTAGGTGAGTGTCTTGCTTTTTCCTATCTTTCACATATATTCTCACCTTGTACCTGATTTTGAGTGACGAGCGACCCGTGAGAGTCCGACATCTTTGAATCTTGCAAGGTCGACGGTTCAGTAAGCTTGAAACATTAATTTAACTCGTTTGCACTTTTCAGTTGCCACTTTGTCATTTTGTTGCATTAAATTGGTTCTAGTGGATGATTTTGTTGGGAAATGTGTCCTCAACAATAGTGCGATCACATGATTTAAATATCATTATTAAATCTCATTTCAAGAATACGGAAGGGATGATACATTACATATATATATAGTCAACTGGTCCACACATATCGGTAATGATTGGCTGGGTAGAGTTTGACATTACTTGTCGTCGTGCGACGGTGGTGATCGATTGATCCTTGAGGTCACACCTAAAGGACGATTCCCTTAATTAAAAAGGTTAATTAGTTGTATACCGATACAGATTAATTAATTCCTTAAAATTGAACAATTCGATTTGTGAGAGAGAATATTGATATCTTATTGTAATGGGATTAAATAAGATTTATTTTAGTAATAAAATGCTTTATTACTAAAATTGTTTATTGTTTGAGAAACAATAAAGATAAGAATGAATGGTTGATTATAATTACAAGACATTGTGAATTATAATTATATGACCCATTTTATTTACGTGATCAAGTATCACTAATCAATTTGTTGAATATAATTTAATTAATTTATAAAATGATATTTATGTGATAAATATGCATTTAATTAATTAGTAACATGTATCATACTACATGTGACATTTTGTGTGACAATTGACAAATTGACAAAATAAAATGGTAGTCCATTTTAAGACATGGACCGAAAATGGAGGGTGTGTTAGTGGGTTTTGGTTGTTTTATTTTATTTGATAAAATAAACATAATGATGCCTACCTACAACTAGTCTTACACATCTTACACACCTACTATTTTGAGAAGAGTAAAAGGAAAAGAAATGATGCCAATTTAGGCTCTTCCAACCGTGACACTCCCTCTCCATTATGGGTTGTTGGTTATTTTATTTTCCTCACACACACATTCATATGATGATAATTCATTCTTACAAAACATGCAAAAAGGTTCATGCTTTTCTCTCTTCTCTCTCTTTAATCTTCATCAAAAAGATGAGATTTTAATCCAAATTTGTTCAAAAGATTACTAAAATTATCAAAGTAATATATGAGTATTAGTAATCAAATTTAAGGTAAACCACAATATAAACATCTAGTACATGTTAGTTTGTGGGATTAAGGGATTGTCTTGGGTGCTACTAATTGGAGAATCTCTACTTTGGGATTTTTGTATGTTCATCCATTATTGGAAAGCTCAAGAACAAGAGAGAAAGGTGATCTCTCTTGTGCCCATAAACCGAAAATCCATATGTAAGAATAATGCTTCTTCCTTATTTTGTTTTAAAGTTTGCATGCATAAGATCCATATTTAATTTTATGACAAATTAATTTATAACATATATGAGTATGTTTATGTATAAAGATCTACATTTCCTTCAATCGGTATCAAGAGCCATGGTTGTTTGCATGCAAATCGGTTAAAAGTTTTTCCGAGTTATAAGAATAACATATAAAACTTATAAAATTTGTGTTATTATGAAATATCACGAAATTAAATCATGCATGTTAATATTTCTGGTCCTAAAATGTTTTAGGATATTTTGGTTAATTTTACGGATTTTTATTGTTCATATTATACAATAATGACATTTAAATATGATTTTATGAGTAAAAATGTCATTTTTGGTCTAAAATTAGCTATACTTCGAATTTTCAGTTGATTTTTGGATATGTTGTCACATATATTATTTTGAGATAACCTGTAAAGTTTCATAATTTTTGGACTTGTTATGCTCGAAAAATGGATTTTTCATTATTAAATTCGGTTTTAGGTGAAAAATAGGTTAATATGAGTTAAATTTCGAATCTGGTCATAGAAAATTAATATGTTGTCACATGCAATTTTACAAGATGTGTGTAAAATAATTGGCTATAAAGAAGTCTTTTTGCATGATTTATGGATTTTTGAAGAAAAATAGCATAAATAGTGACATTATTAGTGTAAAATTAATAAAACATAATCTATGACTTAGGAAAAACGTCTAATGTTGCTTTTTATTATCTTTTTCAGATCTAAAATTGAAAAGTTTATGAATATTATTTTTCCCATGTTTTTATGATTATTTTAGTTAAAATCGATAAACCGCAACATTGTTTTTCCGGAAAAATCTCGAAATTTTTAACCTAAGATTTTGAACATTATGAGTGTCATGGTATTTTTCCAGAATGTTCATGAGTTTAAATTTCAAATTTTGAATTTATTTGAAATTTTTGTGATTTATTTGAAGTTTATAGCTTATTTTTGTATTTTTAGTCCATTAATGAACAATTTTATAAAAATGAGTTAATTATGGTCAAATTATTAGTAAAGACTAAATTTTGAGTCCTAAGATGTTAGGGTAATTAACTTATGCATAAATATGAATTTATGTAATTTTTGTGATTGTAAAATGTTGAAATCACGCAAATCTGTAAAAACCGAGTAATATATGATATTGGCTAATTAAAGGCGATTTAGCATAAAATTGAGCATGTTCATACATATTATAATGCTGCATTTTCTTTATGATTGTCATAATTTTAATTTATGTAATTTTGAATTATGTAATTTTACTTAGTATGGCCTTAGATTTTAATTGATATTTCCCGAAATGTATGGGAATATCGATTCGGTTGTAATTTTATTGTGATCTCGTATCACCGTTTTGTAATTTAATAGATTTATTTTATTTTAGTTACAAATGTATAATAGGAAATTATGTAATTTTATTCATTCCGGAGTTCCCAAAGATGGATTTCTTCAAGAATGGCGATACATAAAGACGGTGTTACCTCGAGATGCGTGCCACAACCGAAGTTCAAGGGACCAATGGAGTTGGTTTCCGAATATGTAATAGTTAAATAGTTTTTCTATTTTAGGAAAGGCCATACTAGGATTTATTTATTTTTATGCTTGCATTTTATTTTATGTCACATGCATCGCTAAATCGCCATAACTAAAACATGCATTTTCTTTTATCGAGTTTATCGACCGTGTCAATTAAAATTATCGTAGTTCACCGCTTTAGTTCACTTAAAACGTGATAGATAATAAATTGACATGACCTCTCGCTAAAACAATTAATTGAGACATAGCCTTACCAAATAGTAGAAACCATGAAAACTTATTTCGCGAGGGAGTGCACTCGGCCCTACCGGGGTACAAACCTTGTTACGTAGGGGAAGTGGGTGATAAATGTCAATCCACCGAATTCATGTTGATGAGGGTTTCATCGGCCATACCGTGCCCAAGTTGATGTGGATTTGGATCATGGACACATTTATTCGAAATTTGGATTGAGCTCAACGGAAGTATTCGCGACCGTAGTTGCATGTGTTCCGGGCTATAGATAATTACTAGAGTAATTTTATCGACCAAGAGTTCTAAAAGTAGAATCGATTAAAACGTTAATCCACCGAGTTATATTGATAAGGGTTTCATCGGCCATACCGTGCCCAAGTTAATATGAATTTGGATCTTGGAATCATTTATCATAGTTGGGTAGAGGGCACTATGTAAATGCTTTACTTGTTATTTACAAGTATTAATAAAACGATAAATGTTAAGTTTTCCACTATTCCGTTATTATATTGTTCTATTTCTTTACCACAATCATATACGATATCATTTCGATTTTTGATTCAAATCTCCATTAAAACATCGTAACTAAAGACAAATATGAATTTGCTTCTAAAACCTCAAATGAACCATTGCTAATGATCTCTTGTAAAGAGTATAGATTAAAGTTATTCATTATCAAACAGGTTTTTGATTCTTGACTAACACATCTACTTACAATGGATTATTATTCATATACTTAATTGAATTAAGTACCTTGAAGCGATAAATTGTTTTGGTAAATTAGATTTATCAGAATTCGTAATTGTCCAAAATAACGCAACCACTTCAATGAAAGTTTTAAGACTAAAACGAACAAATGAAGAGTAATCTTCATGAATTCAATTTTGCTTCTCAAAGCAAAGACTCATTGAAATGAGTGGGAGCATTCTCTTAAACCGTTAAGATGAGGACGAGGTTCAAGAAGTAAAAATTATAATGGAATTGATACAAGGTAATGTTAAAGGTAAAGTTGTTGAGAATGACGATACTTAACCTATCAATCCCGACCGATAAAGTTTCCATTGTCTTAAATGTTGGACACAAGAGAGGAAACTACCCCAAATTATTGAAGAATCAACAAAATTAGTTGTGGGACATCTAATGGGATCTTCTTCTTTAAATGTTTATTTGGTTAAACATAAATTTTGCTAGTACCACTTCGTCAATATTAGAAACCAGTGGTGGTTTTCATCATGGTATGCGATACATAAGAATGATTAGAATATGACGACTAGCAACAATGAAGTCGAGAGATAGAGTCATTGTGTACTAAATCTAGTTTTTCGGGTTTGGAGTTGTACTTAATTGTGACTATTAAGTACATAAACTCTAAATAATAATACAAACTTGTTAAGATACAAAAGAGGTTTCACTTTTGTGACCCTATACACCACGATTTGATGTATGGCTAGCCCATTATCAAGGTGATAATATTCTAAACCAAACTAGAATGATATATCATGAAGATGATGCAAGACTCAAATTGGTAACCCAAGATCAAACCTTAAATATTGGAATGATGAACGCAAAGAGTTATCGAGTACTCTTGAAACCATTAGATTGTTAATGGTATATGCGTATCTTGTATTCAAAGCAAGATGTCTCGTGCCTTTTGGTTGAAAAGGAGATCGAGGTTGTAAATCATTGATCCAAAATAGGTTGATCATTTTCTTTTACCAACGATTTAGGTTGACGCTAATGTGTTCACTTAATAAGGTAAATAGAGAAATCTTTGAAGAATTTCAAAGAGTTCAAGGAATCACGATTTAAGTCGTGATGGGATTATCAAAGTGAAGACTTTGATATAAGCCAAAGGAAATGTGATATAGTATCACAAGTTAATCTCTCTTAGCACACATTATGGAATAATGTGTGGTTGGATAAGAAATCAAATGCTATTCGATATGGTTGAACTTCAATCAAGTTACTTTGAGTTACTTGATCCTTTTGGGGATATTATCATTTTTGTCTAAATTATTTTTCCACTAAATCGAATCATATGAGATATGAAATGGTAAGGGTACCATGTTTGTAAGTTTTCACAAGAAACAAATGCTCATTTTTCCCTTTCAATTATCACGAGTACACCGGGTTTGTGGCTCGTGAAGCTGTCTTTCTAAAATACAAGTTTATTTCTAGAAGACAGAGTGGGAGAAATTATTCAAGAGCCACAAAGAATGCCACAAAGAATTTTATGTCGCAAGAAACTGGTCTTTCTTGGCTACATGAGACGTTTTGTGTAAAACATTATACATTGTTTCTTCAATACCTAGGAGGTTAAATTCGTCACTTGTTAAAAATGATGAATTCATGCTACTTTTAAGAAAGTAAAGAGCTTATAACTTACAAAAGAAATTGTTTGATTCAAGTTGATTACTTCTAGAAAGTAATGAACATATGACTTACATAAGAGTGTTTAAGTCACAACTCAATACAAGGCTTAGAGCCATGAGAATCCGAAATAAAAGGCTTGATTAGTTACAAAGGGTTTTGCACTAATAAAGAGATATTTCAAAGCAAGATTGGTTGCAAAGGGTTTTGCACTAATTGAAATGCTTAAGTCTATTTGGATCTTTTTAGGGATTGTGTTTCATTATGAAGTTATGAAATACGTAGCAAGTGAATCTAAAACCCACTTCTTCAAAAGAAGGAATGTATTCAATACATGTCATGAGTTTTGTAGATTCTTGCAATCCTAAGATAATGTGAAACTTAAGAGAGGGTCTTAAGTAGGACATCCATGAGTTGGAATCAACATTTTGATCATGTGATAAAACATTTCTCGATAAGTCGAGAAGTTATGTTTACACATGGAGTTTAGTGGGAGTTACGGAAGTTTTAATTAGTCCGATATGTGGATGACATATTGATCATCGAGAATGATTTAAGACTTTTGGAGTATTATAATACGTCTTGAATATCCGGTTTTATGAAGATAAATCCACATGATATTAGTGTCAATAAGAAGTCTTACGTTGATAAGATTCATGACTAGTTCAATTATATTGAACATATTTGATTGATTCCATTTGCTTCCGCTGCCGAATCAATTAAAAGGAAATGATGTATAACACTTCATATGCTTTGAGTATGATGAATTGTTTTCAAAATCGAATTTAAGTAATCTTTGCCCAGTAAGCAATAAAGATTACCCTTAAGTGCTTACAGAAGCATTAAGGCTGTAAAGCAAAGTGTTTATGATGCAATTTTGTGTAAGGGTGTTACACAAGTGACAATTGACAATTGAGATTGCGCATGGTTTCCGACAAAACCATAATCAAAACACATCATGATGGTTAAGATACCATTGTGGCAATGTTAATTAAGAAGTAGATTTTCTAGAATCGTTCTAGGCAATAAAGAACAATGAGAAATGTTTACAATGGAAATTGAGTACACTTGCAATCATGAGATGTGCAAGAGGATGAGTCCCGCACACTGTGAAAACAGTGGGAGCTATTCTTAGGCTAAGAGGGCCTATGTCTTGATTGGATCTCGACACGTACTCAGAAAGTTTTGTAATGCAAATGTATACATTACAAAGGAAAACGAGTATGTAGTAAGGTTGAGTAAGGTACAAGAAGTTGATAAAACCTACTAACCAAAGCCTTCTCATAGGCTTAACATGATGAGTCATGTCATTTCAATTAAATTGAGATGAATAACTACATAAAAGATCAAATTAGATTATAGAATATGAAGTAGTAATCAAGCATTGACTATTCATATGTGATAATCGCATTTGTCGTTCGAGTTTTACTTTAAAACTCTTTTATTATACTTTGTTACATCCAAACGGGTTGTAAAGACAATTGAACACCGTTAAAGTGAACACGGATTAGCATTGTATTCGCCCATAGTCACTTATATGAGGTGACGTCTCGAAGTGACTAGAGTGTGATGCGATTGATGGCAAGTTCAAGTGCCATAGAGTCATGTGAGATGACTAGTCGATCACATAGGCAGACTGTTAGGAACACTTTGTCGGGCAGTGACCGCTTATAGAGTTCTGGCAAATTTATAAAGCCTGGTCGTGGCGAGAGCTACTATAGTATTCTAATGAGTCGATTCTTTTGACTAAAGACTGTTCACCTAAGATGGCACAGTTTCAGATTAACTTTGATTTGTGTTACTACGACCTTCGTAAATGGGGTCAAATGGGCATATTTTGGGTTATGATGGTGTGGCTAGTCGAAGGGAATAAGTGCGATAGGAATTGTCCACCCCCTTGTCGGGGTTAAAACAATATCTCAGGGCCACTCGAGGAGTAATGAATCGGAAATACGTGGCCACGCTCGGAAGGTATCCATGGTGGATAAATTCCGGTCAATCAGTTATTCTCCAGATCGAGGAAACCACTCTCGATATGATCACTTGAAAGTACGACCCGAAAGACACCTTGCATTGAGTGGGAGATAGTAATAGGACAAGAGAATTGGTGACGCACACTTGTCGAGGACAAGTGGGAGATTGTTGGGAAATGTGTCCTCAACAATAGTGCGATCACATGATTTAAATATCATTATTAAATCTCATTTCAAGAATACGGAAGGGATGATACATTACATATATATATAGTCAACTGGTCCACACATATCGGTAATGATTGGTTGGCTAGAGTTTGACATTTCGTCGTGCGACGGTGGTGATCGATTGATCCCTTGAGGTCACACCTAAAGGACGATTCCCTTAATTAAAAAGGTTAATTAGTTGTATACCGTCTGATTAATTAATTCCTTAAAATTGAACAATTCGATTTGTGAGAGAGAATATTGATATCTTATTGTAATGGGATTAAATAAGATTTATTTTAGTAATAAAATGCTTTATTACTAAAATTGTTTATTGTTTGAGAAACAATAAAGATAAGAATGAATGGTTGATTATAATTACAAGACATTGTGAATTATAATTATATGACCCATTTTATTTACGTGATCAAGTATCACTAATCAATTTGTTGAATATAATTTAATTAATTTATAAAATGATATTTATGTGATAAATATGCATTTAATTAATTAGTAACATGTATCATACTACATGTGACATTTTGTGTGACAATTGACAAATTGACAAAATAAAATGGTAGTCCATTTTAAGACATGGACCGAAAATGGAGGGTGTGTTAGTGGGTTTTGGTTGTTTTATTTTATTTGATAAAATAAACATAATGATGCCTACCTACAACTAGTCTTACACATCTTACACACCTACTATTTTGAGAAGAGTAAAAGGAAAAGAAATGATGCCAATTTAGGCTCTTCCAACCGTGACACTCCCTCTCCATTATGGGTTGTTGGTTATTTTATTTTCCTCACACACACATTCATATGATGATAATTCATTCTTACAAAACATGCAAAAAGGTTCATGCTTTTCTCTCTTCTCTCTCTTTAATCTTCATCAAAAAGATGAGATTTTAATCCAAATTTGTTCAAAAGATTACTAAAATTATCAAAGTAATATATGAGTATTAGTAATCAAATTTAAGGTAAACCACAATATAAACATCTAGTACATGTTAGTTTGTGGGATTAAGGGATTGTCTTGGGTGCTACTAATTGGAGAATCTCTACTTTGGGATTTTTGTATGTTCATCCATTATTGGAAAGCTCAAGAACAAGAGAGAAAGGTGATCTCTCTTGTGCCCATAAACCGAAAATCCATATGTAAGAATAATGCTTCTTCCTTATTTTGTTTTAAAGTTTGCATGCATAAGATCCATATTTAATTTTATGACAAATTAATTTATAACATATGTGAGTATGTTTATGTATAAAGATCTACATTTCCTTAAGATTTGTAGCTGATGCGTTGGTCCCGTTCTATTGTTCACCCTTAGTTGCATTCATATTTGCTTGGGGACAAGCAAAGGTTTGGTTTGGGGAGATTTGATGCGTGTCTTTTATATAAGGTTTTCACCTCATTTTTACACGCATTCTTGTGTTTTTTATGTAGCATCTGGCTACAAATACCCCCGAATATTCTACTTTGGTCCGTTTATTGTAATTTGCAGGAATTGACCGAGGAGGAGCTAAATCGAGCCTTAATTGTCCTAATTGTATGCATTCATGGGAAATGAGGAGTCGGAGCTTAGGAATCTTACACTTGGAGGACGTATGAGCTGAGTTAAGGAAGAAATTCAAGTCCTGATGCGCCTATATAGCTCGATCGAGTGCTTTAGTGCTCGATCGAATGCTTTACACACTCAAGGTTGGTCGATCGACCAGCTTAAGGAGTCGATCGAGGATGTTCTGCAAGCAGTGCTCGATCGAGGGATTTTGCTAGCTCGATCGAGTAACTTGGAGTTCGATCGAGTAATCTCTCTGCTCGATCGAGAGGATTTCGTGTGTTTTTGGTTTATTTCCGCCTAATCCTCTATGGGCTTTGGTAATCAGTCCATAGATTAGGTTTAAGACAATTTTTCAATATAAGACTGAGGAGACACTACGTTGCTGTCATCTCCTTTACGACGTACATTTCATTTGTTACTTTTGTCACTGTTCTTGGGATTCTATTCTCTACCTTGCTACTCGAATTCGGTATTATCAATTTAATTTACTTCTTTATCGTATTTATTGTTTTTAATTCCTTCTCTCTCTTTACCTTTTAATCGTTCAATCAATTAGATTATTCATCATGTTTAGTTTTAATTGTTTGGTTATTGTTATTGTTAATCTGACAATTATGAGTAGCTAATTTCCTATGCTGAGACTATAGGGGACCCATGATTTAAAGGGAGAGTAATCGAATTACTAGATCAATGCCGGTACCGTCTTTGTTGTTTAAATGCTACAAATAACTGTAATTGCCTAATTGAGTCGACGCAATTAGACCCTTATTCTTGGTGGACCTTGACCTGGACCGAAAGGTTGGAAGAGGCAGACTAGTAGCGAACAATAGAGTATTGCAGCGAGGGCGAAAGTTAAACTGTTTACACTTTAGGGTGAATTAAGGACCGAAAGGTGACGTTCGCTACCCTTTAGACCGCATCTTTGCGTTGACTGGGACCTAGATTACTCGACCAGATGATTATGGCGAACCGCTTGTCTCAGCTATTCTCTTTTATCTGTTAACTCCTCCTTTTATTTCTCTTTCCCTTACTCTGTTAGTTTAGAAATCACAATTTATAAACCCCCAAAATTGGTTACTTAGACGAGCCTAGTTTTAGCAGTCAATTTCCTACCTCTCTGTGGATTCGACCTGACTTCCCTAGCTATATTAGTTAGTTGGCCAATTGGTTATTTTTGACAGGTACGCGACAGACGTGTCAAGTATGACCCCGAACCTCTTTGGGAGGCAATCTCCGGGAAGAAATTTGAGGATTTTCATGCGAGTCGTGCTCTTTTGGTCCACCATCCGGGCATAAGAGTATGGCACAAGGTCGTGGGTAACACCATAATTGCTAGGAAAGATACCAACCATTTCACAAGACTTGATTTTATTCTCCTTGAATCGGCTTTGAATATCGGAAGAGTACACACCAAGCCTTACAATTCTTTGAGGCTCTTGGTAGATAGATGGCTCAACATTGATTGTGGGAAGAAGGGCACGACAGTTATTGTCAATGGCGGCCTAGTCACTATCCTAGCCAAGCACTTTGATCCTAACTTTAATAAGGATAACAAGTACAAAGCAAAGGAGGGTGGTCATCTTGTTGATATGCATACTATGATTCACAAGTTCAAGTGGGTTGCCCATAACCCCCTTGACACTAAGTATGGATGGCTCACTAGTGAAGCTAGATCGTTCACCTTGCCTTCGAAGATTTGTCGTCTAAGCGTCCACCGGACCAATTATCTACTTCCCCTTTCCAAAGAGGCCGAGTATATCATTCAACAACAAAAGGGTGATCTTGAAATGCCCTCCTCTTCCATTGTCATACCACCTTACCCCTTTAAGTATGAAGAGTTCAAGCCGGAAGGAGTTCAAGTTGGGAAAGACTATGTGACTCTTCTCATGCAAGCAATGCACAAGCAAGCCTATGAAGATCGGAAAAATGCCTACTTGGCTCAATATCCACCCCTCCTACTTTTAGCTAGGCAAGGACTACTTGATCCATCTTGTCCTTTGCCTAGTTGGGCGGATAGAGAAGTCCTATTTCCGGGTGCATCTAGGGTCGTTTTGGGTGACAATGAGGTTGTTGGAAATGATGAAGAAGTTGATGATAATATTGAGGAAGAAGCAAGTGAAGAAGAAAAGGATGGTGAAGATGATGATGAGGAAGATGAGGAAGAAAGTGAAGAAGCAAATGACAAGGAAAGTGGCAATGTGACCACTTCTCATGAGGGAAGTGATGATGATAGCATGATGGAAGATTAGCAAGCCTTGGAGACTCCTACCCTCTCATGGTTTGTCTATTTCTCTCTTTGTATTTTACCTAATTTTGATCATTGTTGGAGTAGTCCTAGCCCCATTAGGGGACTCACACCTCGGTACCATTGAGGTGTTCTCATTCTATTGTTCCCATTTTCAAAATCCAAAATGACAAATTAGTTTCATGCATAGCATAGTGTGTGCATGAACTACACCCATCCTTGGACATTAGCAATAGTGTCTCACTCAGTTTGGGGAAGTTAATGCATACACAACGGGAGGTAATCTAAATTATCCTCTCCGTCATAACAAAAACCATGCATCATGTAGTATAGCTTAGTGTAGATTGCATTTAGTATAGAAATCATGCATCATCTTTGCATAATTTCCATCATTTTGGCCATTGAGGACAATGCCCATATTAGTGTGGGGATGTGAATTCTAACATTTAACTTTTACTCAAAAAATCCAAAAAAATTGAAAAATTTCAAAAATCATAAAAATTTGAAAATTGAAAACCCAAAAACATGTCTATTTCCTTTTAAAGTCTTGTATATATTGTCTTGTATATATTGTGTTTGTTCTATCCTTGTTCACATTAATTGACTACGCCACATCTGAGACATGAGGATATTGAAGACCGCATGGTATGATCTTTCCAATCTCCTTTTTCCTCTTTATGTTAATGACTATGTGGCTTTATTTTGATTGATGCGGTATAACAATGTGAATTTAGGACTTGCATTTAGTTTATATGTCATATTAGTTGATAGAATTATTTGCATTAGGATGTTTATATTAGTTGCATCATGGCATGTAGTTGCATGTTAGAAATGTTTTGAAAAATGCCTATTTAGGACCTTTGACAAGAGCAACTAAGCCATTACAAATACTTGTTCAACTTAAGACTTTGCCTACTAGAATGGTTGTAAAACACCCTAGATAGTGTCATACTAGTGTCTTTTGACCCATGACCCAAGGCCTAGTCAAGGGTTTGCATGTGAGTCACCTATCCAACCCCGTGATGCGATGTAGACTTGGCTAACTTGTCTAGGTGACCTTGTTTGACCTTGTGGTAAGGCAACCCAAAAATATTTTCTATCAATAAGCTTGAAGTGCTCATTTCAAAGAAATTTTGTCATGTGGAAGTAATGTAATGCCAAGGAAACCTCAAATGTTATGAATTGTTGAAAGTTGAGAAAGTTAAGTTGTTTTGATGGAGGCGTACCACTTCGATGTGCTTTGGTGCGGGATCCATTGAATTGGGCACCCATACGGTTGTGAATTCGGCCGCCCAGAGACAGAGTGACTATCACCCCGAAAAGCTATTGTCTAGAGGTTAACCGGTTGCCTAATAAGCGATTGGCGAAAGCAAAGGACACTAGCCCGGAAGGGACAACCCCCATCTTAAATTTTTGAAATGTGAAAGTGAAATGAGGACAATTTTGAATACTAGTCATATCCACCCGTTGTGAATAAAGATTTGAGCATTTCATTCCCAAAAAGCCTTTTGTCAAGCCACTTGGTCGAGTTTGGGACGATCCATGACCTTTACTTTTGTAGAGAATTCGAGACTTGTCATGTCATATGCTACTAGCATCATAGGGATCATCATTCCACCACCATCCGATCGCTCTTGACGAAAGCATTTGGAAATTGAGGACGAAAGTAGTCTAGTTTAACACCATTTGGAGGTGATTTAGTGCCATCCTCTTAGACTTAGTAATTTGTTGAACTAGTATTTGTGAAGGATTACATGCTCTTAAATTTGTTCCTCTTTAGTGCCCCCGCCACTTGATGAGGGAGTGGCTATTCTTTTTGTAGATGCATCCATTATGTGTTTTTGTGTGCTTAAAGTTTGGATGTGTCGCCATTTTGGCAAGACCCACCTTGCCTTGCAAGAAGGCATCCTACCTCATGGTTGTCTTGTTGTGAGTTGAAGGGGCGCAGTGAGACCCGCTAATTGTCTCATATCGGCTATATTATTAGGATAGGTTAGTATTGGTCCTAGTCTTTGTCACCTCTTTACTCGGGACGAGCAAAGGTTCGGTTTGGGGATATTTGATGTGACCATAATTGGCGCATATTTAGCCCCGAATTAGCCTTGTTCCCATGCTTTTTAGTGCCTATTTGGGTCATTTCTTATCTTTAGTTCTTTGTTTTGCATATTCTTTGAGATTTTGATCCCTTGGTAGGAAAGGAGTAAGAATCTTGCATTTTCATGGCAAAACGAGACTAAATTGATCGAATTCAATGACCAAGCATCAAGGAGAGACAAGATTAGAAGGCCTTTGTACATATTATAGTAGAAGAGCAAAGTTGAGAAAGGATCCTTGAGTCCCCAAGGAAATCCTCAAGGAATTTATGAAGAAAAGGGAAGAAAAGAAGAATATTTGTTCTTTGATCGACAATCCGAGCGGATCGTCACCAATCCGTCCGTCCCCAAAGAAGACAATCCGAGCGGCTTTGCCTTAATCCGCTCGGATTCCCCCTCCACAATCCGTCCGGATTCCCCTGAATCCGCTCGGATTCCAACGCCAGAATCCGCCCGTCCCGACCCTATTCCGCCCGGATTCCAGCACAGCACGGATTGTCTTCTCCAAGCTACGAAGAAAGAAGCCCTTCTCTCGAAAAATACCGGGTCCTCCTTGCTCAACTTAAAAAGTGTAATTACTAGTTTAGCCCTTAGTTAACCCTAATACATCCTCCCTAATTTCCACTATAAATACCCCATTAGTCTAATTAGAGGAGCATGTTCTTCTTATCAATAATTAGTGTAGTTAATATCAATCAAATCTCTCTTTAATATTGTAATCAAGTATTAATCAAGTTTTAATCCAAGTTTTAGTTCTTTAATCTCTCTTTTGTTCATCCTTTATTTTGGGTAATTGAAGATTATTTGGGTTATTGTTGGGAGATTGACAACCTTCCAATCAAGCATTCAAGTACTTCTTTTATCTTTGCTTTATTATTGGAATCATTAGTAGGTATAATCTCTTAATCCCTTTGAATTATTGTTAATTACTTTCATTTATTCATCATGTTTCATATTGTTGGTATGATTGACAACCTTGCTAGCATGATCAACATGATAATGAGTGAGTAGTCTCTTAGCTAGGGTTAATGGGTGATTAGGGGAAACCAACATGGGGAATGATTCATGCTTAAATTAATATGCTTTCATGTTTTATTTGCTTGCATGTTTTGATCTCAATGAAGGAAAAGTAGATCTATATACATATTTAACATACTCATATATGTCTAATTAATTTGTCATAAATTAAAACGGATCTTATGCATGCAAACATTAATAAAAGAGAAGAGAAATAATCTCCTTACATTGAAGTATTTCGGCTATTAGGGCACAAAAGAGATCACCTTTCTCTTTTGTTCTTGAGCTTATTCCAATGGAAGAACAAAGATCTAAGAGTAAGATCTCTCCCTATGCTTTATACCCAAGGCTTTCTCTTAATCTAATTAATATTATTAGAGCTAGTATAATATTAATCTTAGTGAAAAATTGAACCAAAAATCTTTGGTTATACTCCTAAAACCGGGTAGGAGAGGAAGTGAGAAGGAAGGTAATTTTTATCTCTCTAAAAATTATATTATGAAAAGTGAATGAATAAAATTATTACACTACAATACATATTGTGAATAATAATTAAAATAAGCAAAAGAACTCCTTGTTCTTCTCTAGGTAGAACCGGGTAGGAGGAGAGGTTAAGGCCAATGCATGCACAATTTGTTCTTCACAAGAAAGTGTAGGGTGCATGGCTAGAATTAGGTTAATCATCATTATGTTCACCACTAATTAAACAACCACAATATTTGTTTAAACCTCCTCCTATTTTCGGCACAAATGATAATATGGGATCCATATTATTTTTGTCAATTGTCAATATGTCACATGTCACATGTCACATAAATTTGTTATGTATTTTTAACATATTAAAAATCAACGTATTAATAAAAATACGTCACATACAAAAATCGACTTAGTAATTTCATAATTACTTGTGCCAAAATTTTTACCAATTTATAAATCGTATTTACAAAAATTCATTCAACTTTGATTGTTTCTTTAAACAATAATTTCATCCGAGTAATGAAACAATTCGATTACTCAGACCGTATCTCATTTAATCTCATTTCAATATGATACGTAAATTTTACTTCCAAAATCGTCCGTCAATTTTTCAAGTAATTTAATTAACTCGTAACACTATACGATTAATTAAATGATCAATTAAGAGTATTGCCCTATAGGTATGACCTAGGGGGTCAACTGATCACCACCGTCACACGACAGTAATGTCAAACTCTAGTCAGCCAATCATTACCGATATATGTTGACCAGTTTGACAAAAGAATAATATTACTTCCCAATTGTATTCTTAAAATGAGATTTAATAATGATACTTAAACCATGTGATCGCACTATTGTTGAGGACACATTTCCCAACAATCTCCCACTTGTCCTCGACAAGTGTGCGTCACCAATTCTCTTGTCCTATTACTATCTCCCACTCAATGCAAGGTGTCTTTCAGGTCGTACTTGCAAGTGATCATATCGAGAGTGGTTTCCTCGATCTGGAGAATAACTGATTGACCGGATTTATCCACACTGGATACCTTCCGAGCGTGGCCACGCATTTCCAGTTCATTACTCCTCGAGTGGCCCTGAGATATTGTTATAACCCTGACTAGGGGTGGACAATTCCTATCGCACTCATTCCCTTCGACTAGCCACGACCATCATAACCCAAAATATGCCCATTTGACCCCATTTACGAAGGTCGTAGTAACACAAATCAAAGTTAATCTGAAACTGTGCCATCTTAGGCGAATAGTCTTTAGTCAAAAGAATCGACTCATTTGAATACTATAGTAGCTCTCGCCACGACCAGGCTATATAAATTTGCCAGAACTCTATAAGCGGTCATAAGGCCCGACAAAATGTTCCTAACAGTCCGCCTATGTGATCGACTAGTCATCTCACATGACTGTATGGCACTTGAACTTGCCATCAATCGCCTCACACTCTAGTCACTTCGAGACGTCACCTCATATAAGTAACTATGGGCAAAACAATGTTAATCCATGTTCACTTTAACGAGGTTCAATTGTCTCTACAACCCGTTTGGATGTAACAAAGTATAAATTAAGGATAAAAGACAAATGCGATTATGAACATGAACAAAAACAACACTTTTATTTCATTTCAAAATCTAACAGAAATTTGGTACACGTTTAAGTCCCATGGACGTAACATGCCCATCATGCTTAGCTTGCGATAAAGGCTTGGTGAGCGGATCGGCTATGTTGTCATCCGTCCCAACCTTACAAATCGCAATTTCCTTTCTTTCAATGAAATCTCTTATTACATGATATTTTCTAAGTACATGTCTAGATCTATTACTAGACTTCGGCTCCTTAGCTTGGAAGATCGTCCCACTATTATCACAATAGAGAGTGATGGGATCATCGGCGGTAGGTACTACTTTTAGACCTTCCGTGAATTGCTTGATCCACATAGCTTCCTTGGCAGCCTCGATCGATGCCGCAATGTACTCAGCCTCCGTTGTTGAATCATGATTCTGACTTCCTTGAAGCTTCTCCACTACGGCACCACCATTGAGCATGAAAACAAAACCACTTGTGATTTCATGTCATCTCTATCTGTTTGAAAACTTGAGTCCGTGTATCCTGTAACACGCAACTCGGTGTCTCCTCCAAACACAAGGATAGAGTCCTTAGTTCTTCTCAAGTACTTAAGGATGTTCTTTGACAAAGCAATCCAGTGACTTTCACCCGGATTTGCTTGATATCTACTCGTCATGCTCAAGGCATACGAGACATCAGGACGTGTGCATATCATGGCATACATGATTGATCCAACAACGGAAGCGTAAGGGATCAACTTCATGCGTTCAACATCATGGGGTTCGGAGGGACATTGAGTCCTGCTCAATATCGTTCCGGTTACCATAGGTACCAAACCCCTTTTGGATTTGTCCATGCTGAATCGTCGAAGAATCTTATCAACATAAGACTCTTGACTTAGTGCCAATATCCTCTTGGGTCTATCTCTATAGATCCGGATACCTAATATGCGTTGTGCCTCTCCTAAATCCTTCATTTGGAAGTGGTTACCTAACCACTTCTTAACGGAAGACAACATTGGAATATCATTTCCAATGAGTAGTATGTCATCGACATACAAGATTAGGAACACAACATTGCTCCCACTAAATTTCATGTATAAACATGGTTCCTCAACATTTCGAGTGAAACCATTTTCTTTTATAACATGATTGAATCGATGATTCCAACTTCTAGATGCTTGCTTAAGACCATAAATGGATCTCTTAAGCTTGCACACTTTGTTAGGATTTTTAGAATCAACAAAACCTTCGGGTTGTATCATGTACACCTCCTCTTCTAAATGCCCATTTAGAAAAGCGGTTTTGACATCCATTTGCCAAATTTCATAATCATGAAATGCGGCGATCGCTAACAAAATCCGTATGGATCTTAGCATGGCTACGGGGGCGAAGGTCTCATCATAATGGAGACCTTGGACTTGGGTAAATCCTTTTGCCACTAGCCTAGCTTTGTAGACATCGTCATGTCCTTCTATGCCATTTTTGACTTTGAATATCCATTTGCATTGGAGGGGTCTTGCCCCTTTAGGCAAATCTAACAAGTCCCAAACTTGGTTTTCAAGCATAGAATCCATTTCGGATTTCATGGCTTCAAGCCATAAGGTGGAATTAGGACTAGAGATTGCGGCCTTGTAGGTGGCGGGCTCGTCACTTTCCATAAGTAACACATCGAGTGTTCCATCTTCTTCGATAAGTCCCACATATCGATCAGGATGGCGAATTACTCGGCCCGTCCTTCTTAGTGGAGGAGGTACAACCGCGTTAGACGACGAAGGAACATCTTCTTGCGTCTCCATTTCGGATTTCATGGCTTCAAGCCATAAGGTGGAATTAGGACTAGAGATTGCGGCCTTGTAGGTGGCGGGCTCGTCACTTTCCATAAGTAACACATCGAGTGTTCCATCTTCTTCGATAAGTCCCACATATCGATCGGGATGGCGAATTACTCGGCCCGTCCTTCTTAGTGGAGGAGGTACAACCGCGTTAGACGACGAAGGAACATCTTCTTGCGTCTCTATCTCGGTTTGTGGCTCTTGAACTTCGTCAAGTTCAAAATTTCTCCCACTCTGTCTCTTAGAAATGAATTCTCTTTCTAAAAAGACAGCCTCGCAAGACACAAACACTTTATGATCTTGAGGTTTATAGAAGTAATATCCTCGAGAGGTCGAGGGGTAACCTACAAAGGTGCATTTTTCGGATCTTGGGGCAAGCTTGTTGTCGTTCTTAGTTTTGACGTAAGCATCACATCCCCAAATCTTCATATAGGAAATATTTGGGATCTTACCCGTCCACATCTCACATGGAGTCTTTTCGGTGGACTTTGTGGGACTATTGTTCAAAGATCGAATTGCGGTTTGAATCGCAAATCCCCAAAACGAGTTCGGCAACTCGGTTTGACTCATCATGGATCGAACCATATCAAGTAGGGTTCGATTTCTCCTTTCGGCAACACCATTGAGTTGTGGTGTTCCGGGTGGAGAAAGTTGTGATATAATACCACGACTTTTCAAGTGTGAATCAAATTCAAGACTAAGGTATTCACCACCACGATCGGATCGTAGTGCCTTAATCCTTTTGTTCAATTGGTTTTCTACTTCGTTTTGAAATTCCTTGAATTTCTCAAACGCTTCACTTTTATGTCTCATTAAATAGACATGCCCATGTCTACTTAAGTCATCGGTGAAGGTTATAAAGTAGTCATAATTACCACGAGCGGTGATACTCATTGGTCCACATACATCGGTGTGTATGAGTCCCAATAGCTCACTAGCTCGTGTCCCTTTACCACTAAAAGGATTACGAGTCATTTTGCCAAGTAGGCAATATTCGCATGTACCAAATGATTGATAATCAAATAGTTTAATCACATTAGTCGAAATTAATCTTTTGATGCGATTCTCGTTTATATGACCTAATCGACAATGCCAAATGAACGCTTCACTTGGGTCACTTGTTTTGAGTTTCTTTGATTGTATGTTATAAATATCATTTGTTGGATTTGAGGTCTCTAAAATGTAAATGTCATTAATGGAAGAAGCTTGGCCAATAACCAAATCATTCCTAGAAATAGAGCAACGATTGTTCTTAATGACAAAACAAAAACCGTCCATGTCTAGCATGGCGATTGAGATAATGTTTTTAGAGAGCGTAGGAACATAAAAACAATTATGCAAATACAACTCAAAACCGTTTGGCAAAGCTAGAACATAAGTTCCTTTGGATTCGGCCGCTACCCGAGCTCCATTTCCAAGTCGAAGATCCACATCTCCCTTGCTAAGCTTCTCCACATCTCTTAAACCCTGTAAATGATTACAAAGGTGAGAACCACAACCGGTATCTAGTACCCATGTCGTAGTGGAAGTATAATTTATATCAATAACATAAATTTCTTTAGGAATTGTACCTTTTGGAGTAATGAGTCCTTCCCTTATATTTCGCAAATACATAGGGCAATTCCTAAGCCAATGTCCCATGCCATAGCAATAATGGCACTCATCATTAACTTGCTTGAAGTTTTTGATTTTCTTTCCTTTCTTCTTGAACCTCTTGCCCTTTGTAGCAAGAACTTGATTGCTAGAGCTCCCACTAGCTTTGGCATCTTTGTCTTCCAGAGACAAAGACCCTATAGCTTGCATGAGGTAGTCTTCCTGAGACGGACTCACACGAGGTCTAGTAGTAGTGGGTGGTTTAGAAGTGGTGATGAAATTAAGGTTTCCATCCGAACCCATCCCGAAATGAAGTTCTCTAGTTGTATCGAAATTGTTGTTTGGAGCAAACGTCGTCAAGAACATGGTGATATGACTCAATAGTAATGGGTGCGGTAACATTTGATGGATTCATTGCACTACAAATATGGAGGAAAGGAAATATTAACATTTGTCCTTTTAAATCATACTTGCAAATTTAACAAGATATGATCATTCATATAGTGACCTCTACCCAACTATAATAAATGATTCCAAGACCCAAATTCATATCGACTTAGGTACGGTAGGGCCGATTCATCCTTTATCAATATAACTCGGTGGATTAACGTTTAATCGATTCTACTTTTAGAACTCTTGGTCGATAATATTACATTAACATTTATCTTTAGCCCAAAACACATTCGACAAGGGCACGGTAGGGCCGATACATCCCTTATCAAAAACTTTTGTTGAGTTCAATCCAAATTTCGAATAAATGTGTCCATGATCCAAATCCATATCAACTTGGGCACGGTAGGGCCGATACATCCCTTATCAACATGAATTCGGTGGATTTAACATTCATCACCCACTTCCCCTACGTAACAAGGTTTGTACCCCGGTAGGGCCGAGTGCACTCCCTCGCGAAATAGGTTTTCATGGTTTCTACTATTTGGTAAGGATATATCTCAATTAATTGTTTTAGCGAGAGGTCATGTCAATTTATTATCTATCACGTTTTAAGTGAACTAAAGCGGTGAACTACGATAATTCTAATTGACACGGTCGATAAACTCGATAAAATAAGATGCATGTTTTAGTTACGGCGATTTAGCGATGCATGTAACATAAAATAAAATGCAAGCATAAAGATAAATAAATCCTAGTATGGCCTTTCCTAAAATAGAAAAACTATTAATCTATTACATATTCGGAAACCAACTCCATTGGTCCCTTGAACTTCGGTTGTGGCACGCATCTTGAGGTAACACCGTCTTTATGTATCGCCATTCTTGAAGAAATCCGTCTTTAGGAACTCCGGAATGAATAAAATTACATAATAAATTACATAATTTCCTATTATACATTTGTAACTAAAATAAAATAAATCTATTAAATATTACAAAACGGTGATACGAGATCACAATAAAAATTACAACCGAATCGATATTCCCATACATTTCGGGAAATACCAATTAAAATCTAAGGCCATACTAAGTAAAATTACATAATTCAAAATTACATAAATTAAAATTATGACAATCATAAATAAAAATGCAGCATAATAATATGTATGAACATGCTCAATTTTTATGCTAAATCGCCTTTAAATTGCCAATATCGTATATTACTCGGTTTTTACGGATTTGCGTGATTTCAACATTTTATAATCACAAAAATGCATAAACTCATATTTATGCATAAGTTAATTACCCTAACCTCTTAGGACTCAAAATATAGTCTTCACTAATAATTTGACCATAATTAACTTTTATTTACAAAATTGTTCATAAATGGACAAAAATTACAAAAATAAGCTATTAAACTTCAAATAAATCCAAAAATTTCAAATAAATTCAAAATTTGAAATTTAAATTCATGAACATTCTGGAAAAAATCCCATGACACTCATAATGTTCAAAATCTTAGGTTAAAAATTTCGAAATTTTTCCGAAAAAACAATGTTGCGGTTTATCGATATTTAATAAAATAATCATTAAAACATGGAAAAATTATTTTCATTAACTTTTCAATTTTAGATCTGAAAAATATGATAAAATGCAACATTAAACGTTTTTCCTAAGTCATAGAATATGTTTTATTAATTTTCAACTAATAATGTCACTATTTATGCCATTTTTCTTCAAAAATTCATAAATCATGCTAAAAGACTTCTTTATAGCCAATTATTTTACACACATCTTGTAAAATTGCATGTGACAACATATAAAGTTTCTATGACCAGATTCGAAATTTAACTCATATTAACCTATTTTTCTCTTAAATCCGAATTTAATAATGAAAAATTCATTTTTCGAGCATAACAAGTGCAAAAATTATGAAAATTTACAGGTTATCTCAAAATAATATATGTAACAACATATCCAAAAACCAAGTGAAAATTCGAAGTATAGCTAATTTTCGACCAAAAATGACATTTTTACTCATAAAATCACATTTAAATGTCATTATTATTAAATATGAACAATAAAAATCCGAAAAATTAACCAAAAATACTAAAACACTTTAGGACCAGAAATATTAACATGCATGTAATTATTTCGTGATATATCATAATAACACAAATTTTACAAGTTTTATTTTGTTATTCATATAACTCGGAAAAACTTTTAACCAATTTGCATGCAAACAACCGTGGCTCATGATACCGATTGAAGGAAAAGTAGATCTATATACATATTTAACATACTCATATATGTCTAATTAATTTGTCATAAATTAAAACGGATCTTATGCATGCAAACATTAATAAAAGAGAAGAGAAATAATCTCCTTACATTGAAGTATTTCGGCTATTAGGGCACAAAAGAGATCACCTTTCTCTTTTGTTCTTGAGCTTATTCCAATGGAAGAACAAAGATCTAAGAGTAAGATCTCTCCCTATGCTTTATACCCAAGGCTTTCTCTTAATCTAATTAATATTATTAGAGCTAGTATAATATTAATCTTAGTGAAAAATTGAACCAAAAATCTTTGGTTATACTCCTAAAACCGGGTAGGAGAGGAAGTGAGAAGGAAGGTAATTTTTATCTCTCTAAAAATTATATTATGAAAAGTGAATGAATAAAATTATTACACTACAATACATATTGTGAATAATAATTAAAATAAGCAAAAGAACTCCTTGTTCTTCTCTAGGTAGAACCGGGTAGGAGGAGAGGTTAAGGCCAATGCATGCACAATTTGTTCTTCACAAGAAAGTGTAGGGTGCATGGCTAGAATTAGGTTAATCATCATTATGTTCACCACTAATTAAACAACCACAATATTTGTTTAAACCTCCTCCTATTTTCGGCACAAATGATAATATGGGATCCATATTATTTTTGTCAATTGTCAATATGTCACATGTCACATAAATTTGTTATGTATTTTTAACATATTAAAAATCAACGTATTAATAAAAATACGTCACATACAAAAATCGACTTAGTAATTTCATAATTACTTGTGCCAAAATTTTTACCAATTTATAAATCGTATTTACAAAAATTCATTCAACTTTGATTGTTTCTTTAAACAATAATTTCATCCGAGTAATGAAACAATTCGATTACTCAGACCGTATCTCATTTAATCTCATTTCAATATGATACGTAAATTTTACTTCCAAAATCGTCCGTCAATTTTTCAAGTAATTTAATTAACTCGTAACACTATACGATTAATTAAATGATCAATTAAGAGTATTGCCCTATAGGTATGACCTAGGGGTCAATCGATCACCACCGTCACACGACAAGTAATGTCAAACTCTAGTCAGCCAATCATTACCGATATATGTTGACCAGTTGACAGTAACAATATTACTTCCCAATTGTATTCTTAAAATGAGATTTAATAATGATACTTAAACCATGTGATCGCACTATTGTTGAGGACACATTTCCCAACACTCAACTCATGCACATGTTATATTTGATGAAATGCTAAGCCTATGAATCCTTGCATTTACTATCATCTTCTATCTTTTCAATGAGACTTGTAAGACATAACCCAACTCGAGTCTCATTAGACCATGCATGTAGTTGAGTAGGGAAGATTAAGTCGACTTGTAGGTGTTGTACAATCTAATCGATTCGGCTGTATGACCCAAACTTTCCTAGGATTGTAAGATATAACCCAACTCAATCCATCACAACAATAATTGCTTGCTTATAATTTGAGAACATGTTTGTATGATCATATCCCATGATTCCCCTATGATCCCATGACACCCTAGTGCCTTTAACCAATTGTTTACACCACTTTAATTCATCTTGCTTGTTTATTTTCATTGCTATTTTAGTTTAGTAACCTTCTACATCAACCCAATTTGTGACACCCCTTAGACACCGCTAGTTGCAATAGAAATCTCATTTTAATACCCGTCCCTTGGGATCCGACCTTTACTTGCCTCTTTACTAATTGTAGAGTTGTTTGTGGAGCTATAAATTGTGTTTTGATTCGACCGTGACCAACGACCACATCTTAATTTGTGAACACTTAGCGGGATCGCATCACTAGATTAGCATGTCATCTTAATAGGATCTTAATCTTATCTTAATCAAGTCCTAATACTCTCTTAATCTTGTAATCAATTCTTAATTTAGCATTAATACAAATATCATTCTTTAATCATTCCTTAATTTCTCTATTGTTCATCATTTATTTTGGGTAATTAGAAGATTATTTGGGTTTATTTGGAGGATTGACAACCTTTCATCAATCATCAAGTACTTCTATTAATCTTTGCTTTATTATTTGGAATCATCTTTATAGGTATAATTCTCTCTTAATCCTTTTTAATTATTGTTAATCATCTTCATTTGTTCATCATGTTTTGCCTTGCTAGTATGATTGACAACCTTGTTAGCATGTTAAACTTGATAATGAGTGAGTAGTTTCCTTAACTAGGGTTAATGGGGAATTAGGGGAAACCAACACGGGGATTGATTCATGCTTAATCTAATATATTTTCATAATTAATTTGCTTGCTTTTTGTGATTTCAACTTATGCACATGTTATGTTTGATGAAATGCGAGCCTATGAATCCTTGCATTTTTTACCCATCACTTACCTTTTCAATGAGACTTGTAAGACATAAACCAACTCGAGTCTCATTAGACCATGCATATAGTTGGATAGGGAGGATTAAGTCGACTTGTAGGTGTTGTACAATCTAATCTATTCGGCTCCGGGACCCAAACCTTCTTAGGGATTGTAAGATATACACTAATTCGATCCCATCACAACAATAATTGCTTGCATCTAGTAGGAAACATGTTTATATGATCAAATCCCATGAATCGCCTATGAACCCATGATACCCTAGTGCCTTTAATCAATTGTTTACATCTCTTTTTAATCATCTTGCTTGCTTTCATTACTTTATTTACATTGTTATTTAGTTTAGTTGATCTCCTACCTCAACCCAAATTGTGACACCCTTAGACACAACCATTTGCAATCGAAAATCCTACAACAATACCCGTCCCATGGGATCCGACCTTTACTTACCTCTTTACTAAAAGTGGAGTAGTTTGTGAAGTTATAAATATTGTTTTGGTCTAGGTAACTCTTAACGACAAGTAACCGAAATCCATACACCAACAAAAAATGGCCCCGTTGCCGGGGACGGTGTTAACTTGATTTTATTTTCTTTGATTGTTTTTAGTTGTGTCTTTCTTTACCTTGGGGAAGTCAAACTCCTCAAGGTTTGTTCTAATTGTTTTCAAGTTGTTTGATATTTTGCATGTCTAGGATATCACAAGGTAACTTGTTACCCATTGATCTTGAAATTGAAATAACTTTGACCAACAATAGAAGACTTGCTAAAAATACTTTGAGAGGTATTGGTGAGATTGTGGACATTCAACCAAATAACATTGAGTTCATCAACCCTTTTGCAAGAGAAGGAGAGGATAACCTAACACATAACCAACCACAAAATCAACCCACAATGCCTAAATTTTCCTCACATTCTGTACCAACCGAGGAGAACCTACCAAATGGTACTCCCACACCAAAACACTTAACCGGTAATTTCATTGCAAAATCCGCATTTATACAATTAGTTGAGAGAAGTCAATTTGGGGGGATGCCTAGTGAAGACCCTCATTCTCATATGGAGACTTTTTGTGACTATTGTGATGCGATTTCTCAAACCGGAGTGACTCAAGACCAAATTCGATGGGTCTTCTTTCCTTTTTCTTTGATTGGTTCCGCGAAACAATGGTTAAAGAGCCTTGATAAGGCTACTCTTGGTATTGACTCTTGGAAGAAATTGGCACTTGCTTTCTACAAGAAATTCCATCCTCCGAAAAAGACTAACATGTTGAGAGCCCAAATCACCAGTTTCAAACAAAGGGATGTAGAATCCTTGTATGAAGCATGGGAGAGATTCAAGGATACTTGCCGATCTTGTCCACATCATGGACTTAGCGAGTTGTTCCTTGTACAACAATTTTGGAATTGTCTAAATGAAGACTCCCGAAACATTCTCAATATGGGATCAAATAGTATGTTTACCGAAGTTGATGATAATCAAACATGGAACAAGATTGAGGAAATGGCGGTCCATAACTCACAATATAGTAGACCTCGTAAGGCTACTAGAGGAGGAAAGCATGAAGTGGACTCTATTACTCAATTGGGTGCTCAACTTAGTGCTCATATTGATACCATTAATTTGAATTTTGAGAAGGCTATGGCTAAGCTTGAAGAAGCCTCCAAATCGCCTAAGCAACATGTTAATGCCATGGTGGCATCTTCATCAATTCCAAGTGGAGTATGTGAGAGTTGTGGAACTTTGGGACATGACCAAAGTGAATGTAGGGGAACAAGTGAATGCTTTCCAACCATACAAGAGTGGTACCCCTTATTCCAACTATTATAATGAAAACACCAAATTTCATCCCAACCTCTCATACAAAAGCCAAAATGTTCAAAACCCTCAAACAACATACACCCCACCTCCAATGAGAAACCAAGCTCAAAGACCCTTTTTCAATCAAAACCAAGGTTATCAAAACCAAACTCCATACAATCAAACAAATGACCAAGGTTTTGATGTTCAAAAAGCGGTCCTCCAAATGCAAAAGAACCAACAAAAATTTTTCACTCAAATGCAAAAGGATAGCCAAGCAAAAGACATCACCATTAACATACTAGCTCACACAAAGATGTTGGAGACCCAGATGTCTCAATTGACATCTTCATGTTCACAAAGACAAAAGGGGCAATTACCACCTCAAGGAAATCCCCTAAGACAAGAATCGGAGAGTGTCATCCATTTGAGGACTGGTACAAGGTATGAAGGGCCGAAGAGGCCCGTTGATGAAGATGTTGTGAATGCTAATGACAAGGAAAGAGTTGTTGAAGACTCTAAAAAAGAAGAAGAACCCGCCACCATTCAAGAAGTTTCAAAGGAGAATGAAGAGAAGGCTAAAGAGAAAGAGCCTATTGTGATTCTGCTTCCATTTCCAAGTCGTCAAGCTAAGCCTAAGTTTGATGAACAACTTAGGAAGTTTATGGAGATTGTCAAGAACTTGGAAGTCTCAATTCCGTTTACGGAATTAATCAATCACGTTCCGGCCTATGCGAAATACATGAAAGATATTCTTACAAAGAAGAAATCCATCCGGAAACTTGAGACTATTGCTTTCACTAAGGTGAGTAGTGCCATCCTACAAGGAAGTTCACCTCTAAAACTAAAAGATCCGGGAAGCTTCTCTATTCCATATACCATTGGTGACACCACAATCAACAAAGCTCTATGTGACCTTGGGGCAAGTGTGAGTGTCATGCCATATTCGGTGTGCAAGAGGTTAGGAATGGGAGAGCTTAAGTGCACTAATATCACACTTCAAATGGCGGATCGATCAACGAAGACACCTTTAAGGGCATGGGAAGATGTGCCGGTAAGAATTGGCAAGTTCTTCATCCCGATGGACTTTGTTATTGTTGATATGGAAGAAGATTCCAAGATTCCTAGCATTTTAGGAAAACCTTTCTTACACACCGCGGGAGCGGTGATTGACGTGAAACATGGAGAGCTCACCCTTGAAGTGGGAGATGAAACAATCACTTTTAATCTTGACAAAACAATGAGAACTCCCCGATTGCATGAGCCATGTTTCATGGTTGATCATTATAGCCGAGAAAGTGATAGGAAGAAGTTGGCATCTCAATGCAAAGAACAAGCTATGGGTAATGAATCACCACCCATATGGAAAAAGAAAGTGAAAGATGCTTCGTCCAAAGAGCATGAAAGTTTCAACAAAGAGAGCTTGAAAAGCTCACTCATGACAAGTAAAGAAGAAGGCCTCATTGGCCATGACAAGAAGGAAGAAGAGTTGCTCTTGTCAACTCGTGATATTATTGGGGAACACGTAGATGAATTATGCGGTCTTTGGGATAATGAGTTTGAAGGGATATTTAATCCCTATATCGGTAATGCTATGACCCAAGATCACAATGAAGAACAACAAGTGCAAAGGTCTATTGAAGATCTTTATCATGACAATGAACAAGCTTTCGACTACTTCTTCAAGGTGTTGAGCAACATTAATAGCACCTTGGACATGCCCCCTTGACATCTCACTTATGGATGAGAGTTTGGTGGAGTCCTCCCTAAACCACAATTTGTAAATATTCTAACCCCTTAACTTGCATTTTACTTATTGTATTGCATTTTTGTCAATTTTGGATTTGTATTTTTATGCCTTGATCAAGATTTTCATCATTTTGAGAGAAAGTGAGGGAGGGACTTATGTGATTATTCATGTATAGTGTTTTGACATAGTGTGGGGATAGCAATTGCCTAGGCTATCCAAGCCTTCGTAGTGCCCCCACAATGAAGACCAAAGGAATGAAGAGTAAATGACACGGGTTATGAAATACCCACGGATGGAACTAAATTCGTGTAGTAAGGGGAAGATCCGAGCGGGCCGATAAGAATCCGCTCGTTCTGAAGAGAATCCGAGCGTCCTGGTGAGAAGACGCTTGTCCTGAGAGAGCTGAAAAAAGAAATTTTGGGACTGACTGAGAATCCGAGCGTCCCCATAGAGAATCCGCTCGGCTCAGTCAGGACGCTCGTCCCAAGAACAATCCGCTCGTCCTACTGCTTGTAAAATTTGGGATTCCTCCCTGAAAAGGAATCCGAGCGTCTTCACAGCAATCCGCTCGTCCTCCTTCAAAAGATGCTCGTCTTTCTCAGAAGACGCTCGTCTTTCTTAGAAGACGCTCGTCCCAGAACGTTCAGAATCCGCTCGTCTCGTGGAGAATCCGCTCGTCTCCCCTCTGAAATTCAAAGCCAACGGATTAAAACCCCACCTTCCCCAATTCATTTTACTAATTCATAACACAAACACATCTCCAAAACCCTCAATCCCTCCACCCACAAAAATCAAATTTCCCAACCAAATTCACCCAAAATAATTCCAAACTCTCTCAAAACTCAAACAAATCACTCCTTTGTCAACAACAAGCAATTAAAACACCAAAATCTTCAATGTTTGAATCAATTCTTAGGATACAAGGCGAAATTCAACTATCCTAAATCGATTTGGGTCTTATTGAAATTTGAAGAAATCAAGCTTATCTTTGGTGTTACTACATAAAGGAGAACATGGCAAGAACAAAAGACGGAAGAAAAGCACCCCCAAAGAAGAACCTTTCCAAAAGATAACAAGCTCTACGAGCTCTTCAAGCATCTAAGGCATTGGTTGTTCAAAATGCAAGGATGGAAATTCAAGAGTCTATTCCTCCTATAAAAGCTACTACTTCTACTTCGCTTGTTGAACAACTAGATGATTATCCGAAGGTAATTTTCACTTCCGACTCTCATAGGAAGAAATTTGTTTCCCTTGCTAAGAAATCTATTTTACCCACCAAATTCATATGCCAAGAGACCTTGTCAAAATTGGGTGTCTTAGAACAAACTAAGACCTTTTTCGAGTCCATGGGATTGAGTACTTTGTTTGATATACAAGAGTTGACATACTCATCACTCACCTTAGAATTCTTAAGCTCTTTGAAAGTTACTAAGGTGGAGACCCGAACAAATATTGAATTCCGGCTCGAGAATATTGATAGAAAATTGTCTTTTCGCGAGTTTGGTGAAATTTTTGGCCTTAGCAATGACCCGACTTACACGAAGAAACCTACCAAGTTTGATCCCGCCCCCTTATGGAAGGCTATTACCGAGAGAGAGTTTACATCTTACCATGATTGTCGTGCTATTTTTTGTCCATCATCCGGGCATAAGTGTATGGCACAAGGTTGTTGGGAATACTTTAATTGCTAGGAAGGGAACGAAACATTTCACCGAACATGACTATTTATCTCGAGTCAACCTTGAACATTGGAAGAGAGTTCACCAAAAAGTACAACATTCTTCAACTTTTGATTGAGAGGTGGCTTAAAGTCGATCATGGCAAAGAAGGCACAGCCTTTATTGTTAATGGAGGTTTGGTAACTTATTTGGCAAAACACTTCAACCGGAACTTCAACAAGGATAGCACCTATAAACCGGTTAAGGGACGCCATATCATTGATCTTGCCACCATGGTTCAAAAATTCAAATGGGTCACGAATGATACTCTTGATGACAAATTTGGGTGGTTAACAAAAGATGCTAAATCCTTCACATTGCCAAGCAAGATTTGCCGATTAAATGTTCATAGGCCAAATTACCTTCTCCCACTCTCTGAGGAAACCGAGTATATTATACAACACCAAGGGGAAGACATTGCCGAGCCCTCCTCCTCCATTATCACCCCACCTTACCCATTCACCTACCATGAATTTCAACCCGAAAATGTTAAGGCGGGGAATGACTACTTGACTCTCTTGATGAAAGAAATGCACAAGCAAGCTTATGAGGATAGAGTCGATGCTTATAAAGCACAATATCTGTTGGAGCTTGTGTCCTCCACAATTAGTGTGATAACATTTATAAACCTCTTATAGGTTCACAAGGGTATACTTCGTATTTTATCAGTTGATTAACGATTACTTAATAACGGTTGGCTTGCTAGAAAGTTTGACGTTATTATCATACTGATGGCGGTGATCAATTGGTCCCTAAAATTCACACCTAAAGGATGTGTTTGAGAGATGTGATTATGGATATGTAATCACATTGATGCCTAATATGACTAAAAGGTTAGTCCATGTATTTGACTAAACAGTTAGTCAATGTGATGATGAGACGATTATTTAATACAATTAAATAATATTAGCTGAGACGAATTAACTGTCAAATTCGTAAATTGAATATAAACAGTTATATTTAATTAATGTATATTATGTTAGCTTAAATGAATTAAGATGTTAATTCGTAGTTAAATGTAACCAGTTATATTTAATTAGCAAATTATAAATATGTTATATTTATAGTTATTGTATATATTATGCAAAATTGTCATAATAAAATGTTGACAGACCGGTATTAATAAATCGACTACAAACTGTTGTGTGTAGACTTATTAATACATGTCGACATAAATAGACAATTGAGAAAATAATACACATTTATACATTTTGAGGATTACCAAAATAAGAAGATTTTCTCCTCATTTTGGTAGTTGAAAAAACCGAAAATAAGGAGATTATTCTCCTCATTATTTCGGTGGTAAGACAAGGAAAAAGAAAGAAAAAAATATCTCCTCTTTACTTCTCCTATTTTCGGTTATAATAGGGTGGAGGGAGATCATTTCTAACCTAATTCCTTTTTGACCTAATATTCTCTCATCAAAAACACAAAAAACCCTAAATTAATTAGTCAAATTTGGGGATCTCATTCTAGCAATTTAAGGGGCATTTCTCGGAGCATCTTGGGAGCAACTAATAGGAGAATATCAATTCGATATTGTTCTTAGGCCATATTTGCTAGGACCAAGGGTTATATCTTTATCTCTCTATTTTGTTTATGCTATTTCATTTATGACTCGTTTTCATAATCATAATTTCGTTATAATCCTTATAATTTAAAGGGAAGTATACCGATATTTCCTACAAGTGGTATCAGAGCCAAGGCCACGAAATTATTTTGATGATTTTCATGATTGAATTTAAACAAAATTTGATAAGGAAAAAAAAAATTCATTTCAGCAGAATTTTTTTTAGCCGTGATTTTTTTTTTATTTTGCCGATTTGATTTCTTTTGTTTTTTGTTGTTTTGTTTCCATTTTGATTTTTCATATTGTTGTTTTAATTAGTTAAAATGATAATATGATGAATTTGTAGTTGTTTTGATTTAATGAGGATTAAATTAAAATGTAAATGGAAATTGTTTTGATTAGTGATGATTTTTGTTTTTGCTATATAGTTTTAGGCATACATGATGTTAAATCGTTGTTTAAGATCATGATTCATTATATTGATGATTATGCCAATCTTGTTCTAGTAGCAACTTTAAACAAACTTGTTCATTATTAATTGAGTTGTTTCGAAAAAAAAAATCATGTTTTTTATTTTAGGGCATTTCTGCCGAGAGGTCATTTAAGAAAAAAAATTTCTGTTTTTTTTTATTTTAAATGTCGTGTGATTAAAAAAAATATGGGCTGCTATGTTGTTTTTTTTAATTCGGCCGAGAAAGAAAAAAAAAACCTGTATTTGTTTTTTTTTGTGCAAAATGCCGAGACAAAAGAAAAAAAAAATCTGTTTTCCCCTTTTTTTAGGCCGTGGGCTGTAAGATAAAAAAAGGGGGTTCGGTTTTTTGTTAGTTTTTGGCCAATATTGATTATACATTAAATTAATAATGTATGATTAATTGTTGTGAAGAAGTTCACAATTTCTAGATACCTAATTATTTTAAAGAGGTTTAAAATAATGTTGGATTAATTCAAATTACAAGATTAATATGTATTAAGATTAAAATTATTGTGAGTAATTGAGGAATTGTCACATAATTTGATCAATTAAATAGGTGGTTTGGATAAATTACTCTACATAATTAATGAATTATGTGTTGAATGTTTAATTTATTAGTTGATGCATTTTTATTTAGTTGAATGTTTTGATGAATGGTTTAATTTACGTATTTTTGCAATCGGTTGTAATTTGTAATACCTAGTGTGGCCTTAGTTAAATTATGTTTTCGTAATGATGGAAACATAATTTTTAATGTAATTTTGAGATCTCGTATCTCCTTTTGGTTTTCTTTAAGTATTATGGTTTTGAAATTAGAATGTAAATAGGTTTATTATATAATTTTTAAATTTTAATTTTGAGAAGACTAAAGATGGAGACTGGATTGCTCACTCCCGCTACATGGACCAAGATGGAACATCAAGACAAGCTTCTCGGGTCCAAGGATGGATTCCAAAGTTGTATTTATGTTCATTTTGGTAGATAGGCCACACTAGGACTTTATTTTGTTTTTACGTTTTTTCATTCTCGTTACTTTTCATTCACATGATAGATATTGCATCATATTCCGCCTAAACCAAACCACCTACTAAAATGCATGAAAATTGACTCATATAGGTTGAATGTTAGTTTTCATAGACATACAGATGTCACACATTTTAAGCCATCACCTTAGTTTATTCATTCTCGCATCCTAGATATTAGTTCAGTTAAAATGAATTAAAATAAAGTTGATGGGATCTTCCTCTAAAACTGAAATTGAGCCTAGTCTTTATAAGGGTAAACAACTATGAATCCCTTCTTCGTCGATAGGCATATAGGACCTTACTCTCCATATGACCCCTTCTACGTTGGATAAGTAGTTTGTGTTGACTTAGTTTACCTCAACATTATAATCCGAAGAGTTTCTCGTGATTATGATGGACTAAAGATAGAATTTACAGAAATTTATCTACCAAGAATTCTAAAGTAGAATTAGCCAAAAGGTTGGCTTATCAATTTACAGATAATTGAGTCTTGGGATCATTTATATAATTCTTGAGGGAGGTCAATTGTATAAATGCTTGAGTCTTCGCATTATAACAATATTGCATTAGACTTAAATCATAACGATGAGAATGCTTATTATATTTTTTCTTCTTTTCGCAGTGTAGAATACATTTTATTTTGATAATATGGTTACAACAAATGGCTGGACATAACGAAATCCCAATGCCAAGTGCCACACTTGGACGCGAGTCCTGGCTGAAAGCTTTCATGGACCACATGAATCAGTTCACACGTCTGAAAAATGACGGGTCCAACTTTGCGGACTGGGAGGCATCATTGCGGAATGCTGCCATTCCTGACGGTAAGCTCAAGTACTTAACTGAGCCAATACCGGTAAACCCAGGCCCCAATGCAGGAGTTAACGAGTCACTTGCTTATAGTGATTTCGTCATGGAAGCGGGTGCGATAAAGAACGTACTCATTTTTGCAATGGAAACCAATTTGCAAAGACGCTTCATTGTCCAAGGTGAAAACAATATTTTCACCACGCTCACTAATGAGTTCTCAAAAGCACCGAGAATCGTTACTTATGAGCATACCTGTCACTTCTTTGTTGCGAAACTCCAGAAGGGCCAACCGGTTAGCCCACACATTCTTAACATGATTGAGAATGTCGAGAAATTGGAGGCACTTGATTGCAAAATCAGTGAGAGCATAGTCATTGACTGTATGCTTCATTCATTTCATGATGGTTTTGCCCTTTTCAGGGCAAATTACTACATGAATGACATGAAGAAAAGTCCTCATGAGCTACACTCACTTCTCGTACAGACCGAGAAGGATAAAAAATTGAGTGGGAGCATGAAGCAAGATGTTCTCATGATTTCCAACAAGAATAAGGGTAAGGACAAAGCTCCCGGCGACCTAACTGTAGGTAAGCCAAAGTTTAAGAAGCCAGGAAACGGTAAGAGTGGGCCTGGTGAGACTAGTGGCTAACAAGGCAAGACAAAGAGCAAGGGCGGTGACATTGAGTGCCACCATTGTCACAAGACTGGACATTGGAGGAGGAACTGTCCCGTGTACCGTGAGGATATAAAAGGAGGCCGCGTCACTCCTGTTGGTATGTCATCTTATATTCATATGATTGGGATTAACCATGCGAGTTTCGGAACTTGGGTACTTGATACTGGTTGCGGTTCTCATCTGTGTAATCATTTGCAGGGCCTAAGAAACATCAAACCCCTCGCAAAGGGTGATGTGGACCTGAGAGTTGGGAATGGAGCACGAGTTGCTGCAGTCTCAATGGAAACATATGTAATTCATCTCTCTAGTGGTTTTGAGTTATATTTATATAACTGTTACTATGTACCCAGTTTATCTAAGAACATTATTTCTGTTTCCGTACTCGATAAAGACGGTTTTGCATTTTCAATAATGGATAATAGCTGTATTTTCTCTTTTAATTAAATGGTTTATGGCAAAGCAGTTTCCATGAATGGAATTTACATCTTAGATCAAACCACGGATATATTCACGTGAATAATAAGAAATTAAAGGTTGGTGACAAAGATAAAACTTATCTATGGCATTGTCGAATGGGACACATAAATGAAAAACGTGTAAAGAAACTCGTCGAGAATGGGACTATTCCTGCATTCGATTTTTCTACATTTGGCACGTGTGAATCATGTCTTATCGGCAAAATGACTCGAATTTCCTTCAAAAGTGTTGGAATGCGCGCTAATGACCTATTAGGACTCATACATACTGATGTATGTGGACCTATGTCAATTACCGCTAGAGATGGCTATAGATATTTTATCACTTTCACGGACGATTTGAGTAGATACGGATATGTCTACTTAATGAAGCATAAAAGTGAGTCCTTTGAGAAATTCAAGGAATACTAGAATAAGGTTGAGAAGCAACTGGATAGAAAGGTTAAAGCACTACGTTTAGATCGGGGTGGCGAATATCTTGCAAATGAGTTTGATAAACACCTTAAAGACTGTGGAATCGTTTTACAGTTAACTCTACCTGGAACACCTCAATTAAATGGTGTGTCCGAACGGAGAAATCGAACATTACTTGATATGGTTCGATCCATGATGAGTCACACGGTAGTACCTGATTCATTATGGGGTTTTGCTCTTTTGTCAGCTGCTCTTATACTAACCGAAGTCCGACTAAAGCTATCGACAAGACTCCATATAAAATGTGGAATGGAACGGTCCCTAACTTGTCCTTTATTCGGGTTTGGGGCTGTGAGGCTTATGTCAAGTGGAGACAAGAGGATAAGCTCGGCCCACGATCGGTCAAGACATACTTTATTGGTTATCCAAAAGGAATGTTTGGTCATTACTTCTATTCGCCTACCGAACATCGTGTTTTTGTTGCGGCTAGTGCGACGTTCTTAGAGAAAGAATTTCTTGAGAACAAGTCAAGTAATAGAACCTTCGAGCTGCCGGAGATTCAAGAACCAACAACCGAGGAACAGATGGAGGAAGTTGTTCCTCCAACTGATGATACGGTTAATATTCCTCAGGAACCTAGGAGGTCGGGTACAGCCTCTAATCCTCCGGACAGATACATTGGTATGGTCGAGGAGAATGACGTTTTGCTCCTAGAGAGTAATGAACCCGCTACCTATAAAGGTGCCATGACCTGTTCCGACTCAAAGTTATGGCTTGAAGCCATGCAATCCGAGATGGACTCCATGTATGAGAATGACGTATGGGATCTAGTTGATTTACCTAATAAGGTAAAACCTCTTCAGTTCAAATGGTTTTACAAAATAAAGCGTTCTGTAGACGGGCAACCAGATACCTATAAGGCACGACTAGTGGCAAATGGTTTCCCTCAAGTGCACGGATTGTATTATGATGAAATTTTTGCACCCGTAGTTATGCTGCGTTCCATTCGGATAATCTTAGCGATTGCCGCTTTTCATGACTATGAAATTTGGCAAATGGATGTGAAAATCGCCTTCTTAAATGGTTATTTGGAGGAAGAGTTGTACATGGTACAACCCGAAGATTTCATAGATCCTGAAAATCCTAAGAAAGTATGCAAGCTTAAGCGTTCCATTTATGGACTTAAGCAAGCTTCTCGGAGTTGGAATCATCGTTTCGACCAGGTGATAAAAGAGTATGGCTTCACTCGATCAGTCGAGGAACCATGCTTATATATCAAGTCGAGTTGGAGCAAGATTGTATTCTTGATAATGTATGTCGATGATATACTCTTGATTGGGAATGACATTCCTCTCTTATCTTCGGTTAAAGGATGGTTGAAGAACCAATTCCAGATGAAAGATTTGGGTGAGGCACAACGCATATTGGGAATCCGTATCTATCGAGATAGATCACGACGGACGTTATCATTGAGTCAGGAGTCTTATTTGGATAAGGTTCTTGAAAGGTTCAGCATGACCAACTCCAAGAAGGGGAACCTTCCAATGACGTCTGGGATGCATTTGAGCAAGTCTCAGTCACCCACGACGCCTGAAAGGATTGAGCGCATGAGTCGTGTTCCTTATGAATCAGCCATAGGATCGATCATGTATGCCATGATATGCACACGTCCAGACGTGGCATATGCATTGAGTATGACGAGTCGGTACCAAAAGAATCCAGGTGAATCACAATGGATAGCTGTTAAAAACATTCTTAAGTACCTACGGAGGACTAAGGATAGGGTATTGAATTATGGAGGAGATACTAAGCTATGCGCAATCTGTTACGCAGATGCTAACTTCCAAACGGATCGAGATGATTCAAAATCTCAGTCCAGGTTCGTCTTCACTCTTAATGGTGCTGCGGTCAGCTGGAAGAGTTCCAAACAGGATGTTTTAGCAGATTCTATTACTGAATCCGAGTACTATGCCGCTTCGGAAGCAGCAAAGGAAGCTATATGGATGCGTCAATTCTTACAAGGACTTACGATAGTTCCTAGTTCGAATGACCCGATCACCATCTATTGTGACAATAGAGGTGCCATCTTCCAGGCTAAGGAGCCAAAGTCTAGCAACAAGTCTAGACATGTACATCAGAAAGCCCACCTGATCCATGATTACGTGAAGCAAGAAGAGATAGTGATTGACAAGATAGCTTTGGATGACAACATCGCGGATCCTCTCACTAAACCGTTGAATTATGATAAGCATGAAGGGCACGTTATTTCCATGGGAATTAAACGTGTTCCTGAGTTGTAGTAGTTGATTATGGATTCGATACATTATCTTTTTCATATACTATTTATAACTTAATCATTTTATTTCATATTTTGTTTTTCATGTGGATTGTACCGACAACATTGAACGCAACAAAGTGAACTGAATTACATTATATTTGTTTTGGTCCGTAATTGCCTACATGAGCTGATAACTCTGGCTATTATATTGTGCAGTCGATTAATGGTGGGTTCAACGAGCCATAAGTCAAACGGTTGGCTGATCAATGACAGATACGAGTTATAACGATACCTCGTAGGACAATTTTTGTGACAACGTAATGGAGTCCTAAATGTTTAAAACATTCGGTGCCAGGTCGTCGATTGGACGTCCATTGTGTTCCTAAAGTCGATTATTTTGACTATCGACTGTCTCTTGAGATTAAGGCAGATTTTGGGTGACTTTGGTTTCTTTCTCATGGCCTGTCGTAACAGGAGGCTAAGCAGATTTTTTCTGGGTCATTTCATATTGTGCTTATATCTGCAGGATTCGAGTTGAAGAAAATATCCAACCTTTATTAGGTTTAGTTATTTCTCAGGGCCACTCGAGGAGTTGTTACTTAAATGCATGGCCATGCTCGAATGATGATTCGTTTATCAGTTAAGTTACTCTCTAGCCGGGGAAACCACTCTTGATATTGATCACTTGTAAAATACGACATTTATGAATACGGATTTTTCAAATTGTTTTACATTGAGTGGGAGAAATTTTAGGATATGAGAATCGGTTATCGCACATACACTTGTGAGGACAAATGGGAGATTGTTGGAGCTTGTGTCCTCCACATATAGTGTGATAACATTTATAAACCTCTTATAGGTTCACAAGGGTATACTTCATATTTTATCAGTTGATTAACGATTACTTAATAACGGTTGGCTTGCTAGAAAGTTTGACGTTATTATCATACTGATGGCGGTGATCAACTGGTCCCTAAAAGTCACACCTAAACTATGTGTTTGAGAGATGTGATTATGGATATGTAATCACATTGATGCCTAATATGACTAAAAGGTTAGTCCATGTATTTGACTAAACAGTTAGTCAATGTGATGATGAGACGATTATTTAATACAATTAAATAATATTAGCTGAGACGAATTAACTGTCAAATTCGTAAATTAAATATAAACAGTTATATTTAATTAATGTATATAATGTTAGCTTAAATGAATTAAGATGTTAATTCGTAATTAAATGTAACCAGTTATATTTAATTAGCAAATTATAAATATGTTATATTTATAGTTATTGTATATATTATGCAAAATTGTCATAATAAAATGTTGACAGACCGGTAATAATAAATCGACTACAAACTGTTGTGTGCAGACTTATTAATACATGTCGAAATAAATAGACAATTGAGAAAATAATACACATTTATACATTTTGAGGATTACCAAAATAAGAAGATTTTCTCCTCATTTTGGTAGTTGAAAAAACCAAAAATAAGGACTTCTTGACCCATCTTGTCCTTTGCGTAGTTGGGCGGATAGGGAAATCTTCTTTCCTAGTGCTTCTAGAGGTGGTAGCTTGGGTGAAGAGGAGATGGTTGTTGTTGAGAGTGGTGCACAAGAAGGTGAAGAAAATGAAGAGAATGAAGAAGAAGAAGAAGAAGAAGAAGAAGAAGAAGAAGAAGAAGAAGAAGAAGAAGAAGAAGAGGGTAGTAAGGATGAAGAAGGAAGTTCAAGTGCAAGTGGTGATGACTCATCATCTATGGAGGTTGATGATGACTCAAGTGAAGAAGTCGATGGAGATGATAGTGATGACGCCTTGGGCAAAAATTGAGGTTTGTCTATTTCTCTTGTTTTTCATATAATTTGCATCTTGATCATAATTAGTCCTAGCATCATTTAGAGGACTCACACCTCGGTCACATTGAGGTGTTTCTTTTATTGTTCCCACTTTCAAAATCCCAAATGACAATTGTAGTTTCATGCATAGCATCTTTATGCATGAACTCCCCCAATTTTTGATATTAGAAATTGTGTCTATTTTGGTTTGGGGAAGTTTATGCATATGCATTGGGAGCTAATCTAAATTATGCTCTCCAACATAACAAAAACCCATGCATCATATAACATAACTTAGTTTGCATTCACTCTTGTTTATATGTCATATAGTTTGCATTTAGCTTAGAAATCATGCATTTTCATATAAATTGCATAATTTCCTATCCTATTGGCCATTGAGGACAATGCTCATACTAGTTTGGGGATGGGAAATTCTAACATGACTTCAAAACAAAAATGATAAAAATTGAAAAACTCTTGAAAAATACAAAAACATGTCCTTTTAATTTCATTAACCACAAAACCCATAAAATTTTGAAAAATTCAAAAAAAATCCTAAACCATGTTCATTTCCTTTGTAGTGTAGTCTTGTATATATTGTGTTTGTTCATCCTTTTTCACATTGATCGACTACGCCACATCCGAGACATGAGGATATAGAAGACCGCATGGTATGATCTTTCCAATCTCCTTTTTCCCATTTATGTTAATGACTATGTGACTTTATTTTGATTGATGCGGTATAAACAATATGAATTTAAGATTGCATTTAGTTTATTTGGCATACTAGTTGGTAGAAGCATATGCATTAGGTTGTATAAATGTTAGTTGCGTCATGGCATATAGTTGCATTTAGGAAAAATTTTGTGAAACCGTCTATTTGGGAAGCTTGACAAGTGTATATAAGGCCCTTGTAGATACTTTTTCTTCTTAATACTTTGCTTGTTAGAATACTTGTAAAACATCCTAGATCACTACAACAAATCCCTGCAGTTTTCGACGATTTTTGGGTCAATTATTGACGCTTTAAAGCGTTGATAAATATATTCTCGACGCTTAGCTGAAGCGTCAATATTTTCGCCGTCACTAATTTTTGACGCTTAATAGTGTCAATATTCTCCACGCTTATATGTGTCACATACCTCATCTTGACACTTTGACGTGTCCATATTCTTGACACTTTTTAATGTCCATTTATTTTTTTCGACGCTTTATGGGATTAGATGAAATCTTTGGCAGGACCCGCAGGAGGTGGGCCTTTTAATGAAGTTTTTTTATTTTTTTAAGAACCAGCGGCGTAATAGCGTGAACAATTGGTCCTACAATCTTCAATTAAAATTTGAAGGACAAAAACAAATTTAACAATTCTTTACTAAAAATACTTAAACTCGTGCGAACAATAGTTCTTGCACAGAAATACAAAAAATCCAAAAAATCCCTTGACTGGATTCTTACAGTTTTGTTAACATATCTCCACCAACTTTCACACATACATCGATTTACAATATGATTTTACAATGTCTCTCCCTTGTTATGAAAGGCCCGTCTTGCTTCTACTCATAAGGCGAGTCATTTGAAGATTGCAATTCGACCAGTTGTTTCACGAAAGACCCGGTATGACCACAAACATGCTGGTCTTATTTTCTTCTCATTGAAACTGCATAAAAATTTATAGCAAATTAAGATAAACTGAGTTTCTGAACAAGTTACAAATAATTGAACAATTCTTGAACTATAGAGTACAAACACATCCCAAACATAGTTTAAAAGCCTATAACTACAACCATATCACAACAAAAAAACTTAAAACTTTAATTTACAAGGATGTGCAGCAATTCACCAAATGCTCGTCAATTTCATCTCCACTACGAGACAACGCTCTGGTATGTTGTTGACATAAACCTAAGACCTATTACTCCCTTAATAATTACTCCAACCCCCATCCCTTCTCTCCATTTTTTAGTTCATTTTAACTCTATTACTCCCTTAATAATTACTCCCATCCCAAGCAAGCAAGCCCTTAATTAAAATACCCCTTACAAACGATATAAATGGTAAACAAATAATTGAGACATAGGGAGTACTAAATTATTCGTAACTCTCCCAGGTTTTGAAAAAAACTTCTTACTTAATAATAACTTGGTCATATATTATTGGCAGTAACATGAAACTTAATCTATAAAATTATTCATAACAGTCCACAACGTATAATTCTATAAATATTCTCTACACTTGGCCACTTGGGTTATACACTATGTTACTTCGACACTTCATATGAGCTCACGTACCCGTGCCCGACACTCAATCCTTGGACCTTGGACATTGGTATGACACTCGGACACTTCATTTATATTTTTTCATAAAATAGCAATATCCGACACTTGGATACGTACCCGTGTCCGACCCTTCAAGCCGAGTCGGAGTAACATAGGTTATACACCAAACTAAGGTTGGTGATGGTGAGTGTAACATATCACAAATTACTAGACATCCTGCTTATACTATATCAGTAATTGGCAATAATCTATGCTTATCCATTAAATGTCCTATATATGTTCTAAATAATAAATCAAAATCAAGAGAAAGCTAATACCTGCAATTTGCATCCTGGTATGTGCAGGTATAACATGCCTACGTAATTAACCAAATGATGAAAACATCAAGCTACATCTACAAAATTTGCCATATGTATACATGAAACATAAACAAGTTTATTATAGTTTCTTAACAGCCATTGGAATTTAAATATAGTTTACTATTAATACATTATAAAACGCCACCATTTTTCATCCGAGGCTTCAAATCTCAAAGACAACTAGAGAAAAATGATGTCCCAGAATAAAAAAAACCTTCTACTGCTCAATAAAGGTGCAGACTGCAGAGTATTAGTTTTTAACAGTAACATTTAAAAATACGTCCTTATGTCACAAGTATATTGATAGCCGAACATACTAAACTAAAAAATGATGTATGACCAATAGGAAGAGTTGGATCAAATAATCTACCGTAGACTAATAAATTACCGGAAAAAATCAGCAAACAAACTGCCAGATATGACAAGCCTCCAAAAACGAAATTTTGAATATAAGAACTGTGACAGTTCTTATACCAAGCCTCCCTCGCCATTTGCTCCATTTTGTTTTCTAATAACAATGATCTTTATATAAGATATTTATTCACTCAGACCATGACATGATCATCAAATATTAAAGAGAGGATAGAAAGAGTGAAGTACCTGAACTTGGAAGCTTAGTAGACATATTTTAACAGACATCACCGCATTAGAATGCATTAGCTGGAGAGCAAAACAGAAAGAGCTAGAAACTTGATACTAACAAATAACCTTAACTTGGCCAATGCAAAAAGCGACACTCTATAAACCGTAAAGAAGATGGAATTCGACAAAGAACAGATGATATTACCTTCTCTTCCATTGCATCTTGAATGAGTACGGTGTCACCAGACATTCTTTTTCAGATAAAGGTTCCATATTCTAGCAGCTTGGCTTTCTCTCGTGACTATCCAAGAAGCCAAAAACAAATGCTTCTATTAATCAACCGATATCAATAAGATTTAAGTAATCCGAGTTAACTTATAAAAATAGATCAACACAATCAATAAAGCGAATTAAGAAAACATTAAATTGATCACAAAAGATGATGTTTTCCTATAAATCAACTTAACATTACTCTGATTAACAAAAGAATTCACAATATCAATCAACAAATTTGTCTCAATTAACTAAAACAGACAACCAAATGTAAGTTTGAGAATCAAATACGACCAAAATAAAAACAATTAATAATTTGGATGTGAAATTCCTATAAAACCCTGATTTAATCAGTACAAGATATGAGAAATTAAAAACCAAATTAAGATATTAAAACTCATAGTTAGTGGTGAAGAAGTATAATAGCGGATCAACAACAGAGTTTATTAATATTATGTAGTTCGCCAGCCGCCAGCCGCCAGGAGTGAAATTTGAGGAAGAATACATCTGAGGAAGATGAAGAAAAGAGAAGCCGAGAAGATTCTAGGTTGAACGAAGGTGATGTGACACATAATTGCGCAAATTTAGTCTCCTAATTGAGCCTATTTTGCATACTATTATAACATTCCATAGCCATTTTATCCGTCAAATGCTTTCTATTTTGCTTTCCTAGTGCATTTCGTATGTTTTGTAGGAAAGAAGGTAATTAGGCGGAAATTCCCGTCTCCCATGCATATTTAGAAGCTTTTTGACGATATTGGATGAACTAGTATGAAGAGGAGGCAAGAATGATGACCAAGGATGTAGGAATAAAGAGTATATAGAAGAATCATAGGCTTAAGCGCAAGGATGACGAGAAGGAAGACATTACAAGAAGAAATTGATCGGAACCAAACCTAGAGTTGCTCCTTTGGCTCTGAAAGTATGCTAGATGAAACGGCATCGATAATTCAAGTGATCTATGCTTTTGAATCACTCCAATAGGAGTCCGGATGAGAAAATGACGTCCGTTTTACAATCTGAGCTCAAATAGAGAAACTGTCCGCCAGGACGAGCGTCCCGAGCCTAATCCGCTCGTCTCCTGCAGGACGAGCGTCTCCCCTTCAAGGACACTCGGATTTTTTGATAGACAAGAATGAAGAAGAACACTGCTTTAAGATCGGAGTGTCCCGTGCTTGATCCACTCGTCTCCCCCTGCTACAGTCCGAGCGTCCCGACCCACAATCCGCTCGGATTCCTTCACAGTGCAAAACGTCCTCTTCCTTGTTCCACTCGAGATGCGCATATTTCTGAAAGACTAGCAAAAAGGAGACTAGCATCTTTCTTTGAGAGGAGCATTTCCCTACTCAACAATTAGCATTGTTATTTACTAATTTACCCTTGCTTAACCTAGTGATGTACTACTATATATACCCCATTTGTAATGCTCTCTTAACCAAGTTTTCCTTAGATTAGAACCAAGTTCCCTTAGATTAGAATCAAGTTCCCTTAGATTAGAATATATTATCCTTTAATCTTTCCACCACACCAACTCGGTTCCTTTACAACAATAATTGCTTGCTTATAATTGAGAACATGTTTGTATGATCAACTCTCATGAATCCCATATGACCCCATGACATCCTAGTATCCTTTATTATTTATCTACACCTTTATTTGCTGGTTTTACTTTGTTGCTTGTATTAGTTTAGAACACAACTACAAACCCAAATCAATTGTGACACTAGCATAAATTGAGATAGATAGACTTAGAACCCAAAGCACACCGTCCCATGGATCGACCTCGACTTAACCACTAACTAGTTGTTTTGTTGAGAATATAAATGTGTTTGATTGGATGTGTGACGACCAAATCTTGTCCTATCAAAATGGCGCCGTTGCCGGGGACGGTGTTATGTGATTAAGTTCTTGTTTGTTTGTCTATTTTAGTTGTGCTTTAACCTTGATGAACTTGTTCCTCAAAGTTCGTTTTTACCGTTTTATTGTAGTTTCCATGTTTGTAGTTGTATCTTTATCTTGGCTATGATGATGACCCAAGACTTGGTAAATGGAGTATGTGGTAGATTCTTTGAGTATGACTATGGGTATGGGGAGTTTGAGAAGCAAGTCAACACAAACCTACCTTACTATATATTCATAAAATGAAAATCCTAACTACTACCCCAAATTTTCCCACCAAAATCACCACATCCAATATCCACAACAACCACCCACCCAATACCCACTTCATAATGAATTACAATTGCCACAATACAATCACTTTCACACCCACCCACAACAAGAAAATGAACCCATTCAAAATATGATTCTCCAAATGATTGGAGATCAACAAAACTTCTTCAAACAAATGCTAGAGGAAAGCCAAAAGAGGGACAATGTTCTTCAAGGCATTGTTACCCAAGGTGAGGAGTTGGAGATTCAAATTGCCCAAATAAAGGCAACCCAAGAAACCACCCAACACCATTCCTTGGACATTGATCATGAATGTGAATTTGAAGTAGAAACCTTTGATATGGAAAATGAGAAGTGGGAAGAGCCAACCTCTTTGAGCTCTTGTGAGTATGAAAGTGTGGTATTTGACGAGGAAAATATGAGGTTGAGTAAGCCAAGTACTCTTTGCCTTTGTGAGTATGAGGGTGTGTCCTTTGAAGTGGATGTAGAGGTGTTGGAGAAAGAATTGGTGAAGAGGAATGAAGCCCCTATATATGATTCGTATGAAGATAGCGATGATGACGTGGCTAAAGAAGGAGCTTATGCGGAATATGTTTCTTGCAATGACTCATGGAATGAAGAAGAGGAATGGACTTGTGATATTGCCTCACTTGAGGACCCCATCCTTGAGAAGTTTGAGATATGCTTCCATGAGGAAGATGAATGTCTCTTTCCTATTGACCATGAAGACCTTTTCGCACCCACCATGGAACCTATGATTGTTAGAGATGATATGGTGGACCTTCTCCAAAAAGTCAAATCATCATATAAAGGGTACTTGGTGGAAAAGCTCAATAACAAACTTGCAAATGAACTTACTTGTGGAGGTTTAGCATCCAGAATTTCAACTCCAAAGATACCCCGTCATCAATGCCATGAGAATTTTCCTTTTACCTTGGAAGGATTGAATAATCAAAGTGCTATCATCATCACCATATTTAAGGGAGACGGGAGAGAATGGAAGCCTCCCGATGACAAGAATTTTATGCTTACTAAATTGGAGAGCCAAAAAGGCCATGATGAAAAGGCCAAGGTGAAGGGGAGAAATTTCAATGAAAAGCCCCTTGTGGAGGATTGGCTCTATTGCATTTTGAAGTGGCAATGGTTCTATCTTTGCTTATTTGAGGATTGTGCTCAAGCCTTTGACCGGTTATTGAGAGCATTGAGCAACATGGACAACATCAATAACCATGGCAACAAGGAATGAGTTTGGTGGAGTCCTACCTAAAACCACCATTTGTAAGATACTCTTTCCTTTGACTTTGCATTACATTTACACTTGCATTTAGTTATTTACATATACATTTAGCTTCCATTTATATTATATTTCATATTGCATTTACATTAGTTAGTTCATATAGTATAGTTGCATTGTAATATATCTCACATGATTCATGAAGATAGTTGCATATATACTAGAATTCATGCATAGTCACTAATGACCAATCCTATTCTTTTCTACACTAGAAATAGTATTTAAATCGGTTTGGGGAGGTTTGATCATAGGTGACCATAGTTTACTAGAAATCATGCATCACATAGTATAGTTTAGATTGCATTCATTTGTTATATATCTCATATAGAATTGCATTTAGTAAGAGTATGCATTCATTCATATCATTGCATATATTCAAAAATCTAAAAAAACATGTACTCCCTCCCATTCACAATAAACCTCCCATTTCATTTTGGCACAAAAATTAAGGAAACACACTACCCCACCATATAATTAAATTTGAACCACACAAATACACTACCCCACCATACAATTAAATTTGGACCACACAAACACTTACCAAAAAAGGAAATAGGGAGGTTATTGTGAATAACCGAAAAAGGAAATGGGGAGGTTTATTTTGAATGAGAGGGAGTATTTCTTTTTCATTCCTACTCCTACATGAACATTGAGGACAGTGTCCAAAATAAAGTGGGGGATGGGAATTTATATTCCAAAATAATGATAAAAATTGAAAAATTTTGAAAAATACAAAAACATGTATTTTTGTTTCAAAAACAAAATCCATAAAAATTTGAAAATTTAAAAATTCCAAAAGCATGTTCATTTCCCTTGTAGTGTAGTATTGTATATATACTTATGTTTGTTTGTCCTCCTATCACATTGATCGACTACGCCACATCCGAGGCATGAGGAATATGAAGACCGCATGGTATGATCTTTCCAATCTCCTTTTTCCTCTCTATGTTAATGACTATGTAGCTTTATTTTGATTGATGCGGTATAAACAATGGGATTATAGGATTGCATTTAGATTATTTGGCATACTAGTTGGTAGAAGCATATGCATTAGGTTGTATAAATGTTAGTTCCATCATGGCATATAGATGCATATTAGAAAAACTTTGTGAAAGCATCTATTTGGGAAACTTGACAAGTGTATATAAGGCCCTTTTAGATACTTTTTCTTCTTAAGACTTTGCTTGTTAGAATACTTGTAAAACACCCTAGGATGTGTCATGTTAGTATCCTTTGACCCATGGATTAAGGCCTAGTCAAGAGTACCTTGTGGTGTGATAACTCCTTGGCTACCGTTTATTCCAAGGTGACTCTTGAAACCATGCAACAATCATCCATATTCTACCACATTTTGTCATCAAAGGGAATGGGCACAAAAATCGTTCAAAAATTTGAGTTCAAGAAATGAAATGAAAAGTCAAAAAGTTTGCAAATTGCATCAAATGAAAAGAGGAGCAAAAATAGACTCCTAAAGCTTCAAATATAAGCACCCTCACTACAAATGGGGTGACTTTGAAAATGTTCAAAAGAAAATGCAAAAGGTTGAAAATTTGTCAAGTGTTGAAAATGCCAAACATCAAAGAAATGGCAAAAGAAATGTTCTCAAAATGTCAAATTCCACAAGAAATTGGGGGGAAAAACAACAACAAAATCAAACTCCCACATGAAACTCAATAACTATTGATCCCTTTATCCATCGTATCCATTTTTGTGTATGGTAGAGAGGAGACGACCCTTCTTCTTGTCTAGGCAAGGAGGGGAATTCCGCGATCCTCCAGTGTTTCTAACACCATAGGGAGTCTATTCTTGACAAAAGCATTTAACGATTGAGGACAAAGGTACCCTAGCTTGACACAACTTGGAGGTGATTTATTGGTATCCTTCTAGGCTTAGTAGTTTGAAGAAACCATATCTATAATGGAATGTGTACCCTTAGATTGCTTCCCCTTTAGATAATTTCCGCCACTTAGATGAGGAAAGTGACTATTCTTTTGTAGATGCATCCATTACTTGATTTTGTGTGCTTTAATGCTTGGATGTGTCGCCATTTTGGCAAGACCCACCTTGCCTTGCAATAAGGCATCCTACCTCATGGTTGTCTTGTTTTTAGTTGAAGGGGCGGAGTGAGACCCGCTAATTATCTCATATCGGTTATATTATTAGGATAGTTTAAATAAAGGTCTAGTTTTAGTCACCTCTTTACTCGGGACGAGTAAAGGTTCGGTTTGGGGATATTTGATGTGACTCATAATTGCGCACATTTAGTCCCTTAATTGAGCCTATTTTGCATACTATTATAACATTCCATAGCCATTTTATCCGTCAAATCCTTTCTATTTTGCTTTCCTAGTGCATTTCGTATGTTTTGTAGGAAAGAAGGTAATTAGGCGGAAATTCCCGTCTCCCGTGGATATTTAGAAGATTTTTGACGATATTGGATGAACTAGTATGAAGAGGAGGCAAGAATGATGACCAAGGATATAGGAATAAAGAGTATATAGAAGAATCATAGGCTTAAGAGTTAGGATGACGAGAAGGAAGACATTACAAGAAGAAATTACTCGGAACCAAACCGAGAGTTGCTCCTTTGACTCTGAAAGTATGCTAAATGAAACGACATCGAAAAATCAAGTGATATAGGCTTTTGAATAACTCCAATAGGAGTCCGTATGAGAAAATGACGTCCGTTTTGCAATCCGAGCTCAAATAGATAAACTGTCCGCCAGGACGAGCGTCCCGAGACCCAATCCGCTCGTCTCCTGCAGGACGAGTATCTCCCCTTCAAAGACGCTCGGATTGTTTGATATACAAGAATGAAGAAGACCACTGCTTTACGATCCGAGCATCCCGTGCTTGATCCGCTCGTCTCCCCCTGCTACAGTCCGAGCGTCCCGACCCACAATCCGCTCGGATTCCTTCAATGTGCAAAACGTCCTCTTCCTTATTCCACTCGAGATGCGCATATTTCTAAAAGACTATCAAAAAGGAGACTAGCATCTTTCTTTGAGAGGAGCATTTCCCAACTCAACAATTAGCATTGTTATTTACTAATTTACCCTTACTTAACCTAATGATGTACTACTATATATACCCCATTTGTAATGCTCTCTTAACCAAGTTTTCCTTAGATTAGAACCAAGTTCCCTTAGATTAGAATCAAGTTCCCTTATATTAGAAAAGATTATCCTTTAATCTTTCCACAAAATTACACATTAATCTTTCTTTAATTATTATTCAAGTTTATTATTGAGTAATTCAAGTTTATTATTGGGTAATTAGAAGATAATTTGGATTTATTGGGAGATTGACAACCTTCCATCAATCATCAAGTACTTCTATTATTCTTTGCATTATTATTTTGGAATCTCCATAGGTATATTTCTCTTAATCCTTGTTTTAATTATTGTTAATCTTTCTTACTTGTTCATCATGTTTTGCCTTGTTAATATGATTGACAACCTTGTTAGCATGTCAAACTTGATAATGAGTGAGTAGTTTTATTCGCTAGGATTAATGAGTAATTAGGGAAACCAACATGAGGATTGATTCATGCTTAATCTAATATGTTCACATAATTAATTTGCTTGCTTGTTGTGATGTCAACCTATGCACATGTTATGTTTGATGAAATGCTAAGCCTATGAATCCTTGCATTTACAACCATCTCTTATCTATTCAACTTGACTTGTAAGATATAAACCAACTCGAGTCTAGTTAGACCATATATAGAAGTGATTAGGAGGAAAATAAGTCGACTTGTAGGTGTTGTACAATCTAATCGATTCGGCTCCGGGACCCAACTCTTCCTAAGAACCGTAAGACATACACCAACTCGGTTCCTTTACAACAATAATTGCTTGCTTATAATTGAGAACATGTTTGTATAATCAACTCCCATGAATCTCATATGACTCCATGACATCCTAGTATCCTTTATTATTTATCTACACCTTTATTTGCTTGTTTTACTTTGTTGCTTGTATTAGTTTAGAACATAACTACAAACCCAAATCAATTGTGACACTAGCATAAATTGAGATAGATAGACTTAGAACCCAAAGCACACCGTCCCATGGATCAACCTCGACTTAACCACTAACTAGTTGTTTTGTTGAGAATATAAATGTGTTTGATGGGATGTGTGACGACAACCTCTTGTCCTATCAGAAGGCAAGCGGTTTTTTTTAAGCGGCAGATGTAGGGTTTTGAAAGTATACATGAATTACGATGTTGTTTTGCTTTTAAGTGTTTAATAACTTACCCCCCCCCCCACTCAATTAGAGAGATGGACGCTTTCTAAAAGCGTCGATGCAAAAGCGTCAATATTCCAAGGGATTTGTAGTAGTGGATGTGTCATGCTAGTATCCTTTGACCCATGGATTAAGGCCTAGTCAAGAGTACCTTGTGGTGTGATAAGTCCTTGGCTACCGTTTATTCCAACGTGACCCTTGAAACCATGCAACCATCTTCCATGTTCTACCACATTTTGTCATCAAAGGGAATGGGTACAAAAATTGTTCAAAAATTTCAGTTCAAGAAATGAAAAGAGAAGAAAAAGTTTGCAATTGCATCAAAAGAAAAGAGTAGTAACAAAAATAGACTACTAAATCTTCAAATATAAGCACCCTCCCTACAAATGGGGTGACTTTGAAAATGTTAAAAAAGAAATACAAGAAAAAGTTGAAATTGTCAAGTGCTGAAAATGCGAAACATCAAAAGAAATGGCAAAAAGAAAAGTGTTCACAAAATGTTAATGCTACAAGAAATTGGGGGGAAAAACAACAACAAAGCAAACTCCCATATGACACCCAAGTCCTATTGAACCCTTTTCCATCGTATCCACTTTTGTGCATGGTAGAGAGAGGACGACCTTCTTCTTGTCAAGGGAAAAAGGGGAATTCCACGATCCTCCAGTGTTTCTAACACCATAGGGAGTCTACTCTTGACGAAAGCATTTAGCGATTGAGGACAAAGGTACCCTAGCTTGACACAACTTGGAGGTGATTTATTGGTATCCTTCTAGGCTTAGTAGTTTGAAGTAACCATATCTATAATATAATGTGTATCCTTAGATTGCTTCCCCTTTAGATAATTTCCGCCACTTAGATGAGGAAAGTGGCTATTCATTTTTGTAGATGTGATAAAGCTAAAGTCGTATCACCAAATCAAAGTAAAACTATCTCAAGACTAACAAGAATAGCTAGCAGCAAGACAGGTATCGAATCCACAGGGAGGCGGTAAAAGCTAAGTCTGTAAATATTTAAATCGTCTAAAGTAACCGTTTTCTGGGGGTTTGTTTTGATTGTTTTCTAACAAACTAATTGCAGGTAATTAAAAAGAGTTTTGAACGATGATATTAAAGGTCTAGGATTTTCGGTTCACTAGGTCAATTATATGAGGTCTATTAATCAATTGCTAGATCTACCAAGCTATTTAAGGTCATAAGATCGGTCGACTCAATTATGGCCTTTAGATCGATTCTAACATGCGGTCGCTATAATTAGATACAATATATTCGATTATCGCAGCCTATATTAATTCTAACCCGGTCGGTGAAAGGATTAATTCGATACACTAATTAACAACTCAGGCCTAAGTTAATTAATTAGAAGAAGAACAATAATCAAACAACAACGTATGCGATTTCACTAGCAATTAATCAATTTTCCCTTTAAATTAACCTAGATCCCCTTCATCCTAGATGAGGAGATTAGCTACTCATAACTAAAGCAATAACAACAATAATAATAATGAAAGACATGATTAAAAATAAGCAACAAGAATAACAAATGAAGAACATAAACTTGAATGATTAATTACTAAGGAAAGATTAGTACCGTAGTAGGAAAAATTAGGGCTAATGAGAGTATTCAACTGTATGATAGTAAATAAAAGCGTAACCTAGAATAAAGTACGAGTTTCTAATTTATAACAAAAGATAATTTTTTTAGGAAAATCCGGAAAATAGTCTGCCAGAGAGGTTCCTCGATCGAGCCGAGGTGACTCGATCGAGGACGGCTGCTCGATCGAGCCCTCCCTGACTCGATCGAGGAACCAGCTTCACAAGCGGTTTTCCTCCTTTCTTTCACTTCTAGCCTTCATGCTTCCTCGTTCCTCGTGCCATGCTTCGTGTATTCTACTATGCCATCTCCGCTTTGCTCGTCTTAGCTTGATTATCTTCTTAATGCGTCATTTCTGCATTAAAACACAAAATAGCGGCAGTATCGACAATGTTTTGAAATAAGGCATATAAACAATATAAAGGCACGAAAACGGTATATAAAGTGGTATAAAGAGGGCTATAAAAGTATATATATAAGTGATACATCAAACTCCCCCAAACCAACCCTTTGCTTGTCCTCAAGAAAAGCAATCAAACCAGCAAACATTTGGTGAATGAATAACTCAGAGCAAATGTCTAGGCATATACAAATCCCAGCTATCCATATCTATAACAAAGTAATGACCAAAAATTGTGCCAATAAAACAAATTTAAAGGCACGGGTAATAGACTAACGCGACTCTTACTCAAGATGTGACATGATACCGAGACTCGGCCAAATGCTTTTCAACCTTGCAAGACATTTCTGTTGGATTCTCGCGGTTTCACTCATGCACTCATAAGGGGTGAGATATATGTAAGATAGAAAGAATAAAGACACTCACTCAACTTATGAAATATGCATGCAATGTAATGTGATAAAAGATTCTCCAACTAGTGCGCATTCACAAAATAGACTGAGTACATGTATCAAGGACAGAATGGTGGTAAAGTGGCATGGGTATAGAAGTGGCTTGTGCAAAAGCACGTATGGGTATGTGAGGCTCAGACGGTAGTCGCAGCGCTAAACCAATAGCCAAATCTAATAATAAATGGAACAAACATCCAACCGGAGAAATTATCTCAACTTTGACAACATATGAGAAAATAAAAGAGCTCTCCAAATGTGCATTAGACTCCAGTAATTACCACTCATGACCTCCTAATAAAACTTGATGAAGCAATACTTTTCTTCTCTTTCTTTTTCTTTCTTATTTTCTTTCTTATTTTTTTGCTTCATAATATATCTCTTTTTCAACATAGGAGGTCACACAATTACTACAAAAATATAGCTACTACCCACATGACAATAAAAGTCCCAACCCAACCAAAGCAGCTATAACACTGAAGACTCAAGCAACTGCGACTGTCCCAAAAAAAGGTAGGCAAATTCTGGAATGTAGCTAAGAAATAGGATATAAAATGGCTACATGGTTCAAACGGGCTAACAAAAACTGGGTAATGTATGGCTTATTTGAACCATAAGAACCGCCTTTCCTCATGTACTCAATCATATGAACGCGCAAAAGCTAAGAAACTAATATCACACTTATGCAGTTTGATATTACATATTCCACAAGGAGACCACACTCTTCAGCCTAGATAACAATGAGACCGGTTAATTAATGTTTCCGGCCTAGGAAGCTCTAAAGACCTCAGAAATTTAAGTGGTTTACCAACAAAATAAAGTCAAATCTACTCGGCATAAGGCATATTGTGACGGTCAAGACTTGAGTAAAGAGCTTTGTTCATCATAGCTAACAGGTCAAAACAATGTACATGGAAAACTAAATGAGACTCAAATGCAAAGACAAAGCAAATTATCATCTTTGCTAAACAATTCACCGCGACTCGACTCAAAATAAATAAAACATGTTTTGGTATTTTATAGATTTTTGAATTTTTTTTGAATTTTTGAATTTTTCACACACAACAAGAAATAAAAACACACAACAGAAATAAACACACTCCCCCAAACCTAAATGTCACAGTGTCCTCATTGTGATGCCTACAACATAGCAGTCACACAGAAATCCAGCAACCTATGGGACACAACTAACAAAGGAAAGAGGGGAAAATAAGAAATGCATGCAATAAAACAAAAAACAGGAAAGATAATACCAGCTATAATGCAGTAGCCTCCCCCAAACCAGCTGGAAAGAGAGGGGTGTAGTGACCAGCTGTCACTACTGAGCTCCATCATTATCAAGGGCAGCCTCATCAAAATCATCAATCTCAGCATACAAAGACAGCAGCTCAGGGTCAGAAGCAGGGGGACCACGACCTCTAGAACGGCCACCAGAACGGCCCGGACAACGGCCAGCCCCTGGAAAGCTAGCGCAGCAGAAGTAGAAGGGACGACCCCCTAGGATAAAGGGACACCAACATTTTCAGGAAAAACAGAAAAAGGCTGATGGGGACGGACTGGAGTGTAGAAAGGACGACCCAAGGCACCATAATCAATACTAAACTGTCCGAATTAAGTAGGAGTCACTCCATAGAGGTGGAAAACTCGGCTATCATCACCGGGAGTGGCGTAGTAGCTAGGAGTCACACCCGCATACTGTCCTCCCGAAGCAAGAGTCATAGCCTCCATCAGTTCCCACATGCGCCGCTCAGTCAAAGCGGTGGTGATGCCCTCATGTAACCTCACCTCTCGTGCAATAATTGGGTCAAGAGGATAACCCTGAGTAGGATAATGTGTAGGAGGTGGAGGAGTAGGCTGGAAAGAGCCAGGCAAGTGGGTGGGAGGCTGTCAACGTCTCCGACGCCCACCAGTAGTAGCAGTAGTGCTGGAACGGTAAAAAGTGACCAAGAGGTCCTGAGGAATCAGATAAGTAACAGGTGGGGGTCTCTCCCTAGCTGTACTCTCCTCAAGAGGGTCCACAGCCGGCAAACGGTCACACGGCAAAAGCATATAAAACTCACCGTGGACCTTCCAGTAATGGTCCTTCCCATTCCTAATGTCTATATAAGAGATGTCCTAACGGAAATGGTCATCATCAGCAAGGGGCTCATGGTCGTCCATGGGCTCGTAAGGGTCATCTCCCTGAAAATCACATACATCCTGAGCAATCCTAGTGATGAGGGCACCACAATCTAAGTCCCCATATCTCCCGATCATACGGTCAAAGGCAGAACACACAAGAGCAGGGGGAGAAAACTGGAATGTCCTCTCCCGAAATGGGTTCAGGTAACTAGCAAGAATCAAGACCTCAATGGTGGAGGCCTTACTCTTGTCGTGCCTCCCGTAGAGTAAGTAAATCAAATACCGCAGAAACAATCTAAGACAGACATGTTGGACATCCAACAAAGACATGCTACTAACATCTGCATCCGCATAGCCAGTAAACAAGGGAAAGTATCGGACTGCACACATTCCACTCGCATTATACAAATCACCATCAGTGTGTTTATGAATCCCCAGAATTTCTGAAAGACGGTCAAAATTCAAAGACCGTTCCACGTTGAGCAACCTAACCCGAATAAGGTGGTCACTGGGGAAGTAGGCATATGAGCTTAAAAACTCAAGGGTTAGAGCAGGGTAAGACAACTCATGAAGCAGAAAAAGACCCTGTAAACCAATTTCAACGAACATGCCTAACATAGTATCATCAATCTTCAAGGTTCGTAAAATTTTCCTATCAACACATCTAGTAGCACTCATGGATTTTGTCGTCAAAAATTCAAACCTGTCCCTTTGTTCCTTGTCACGGAACTCAACAAAAGGATAATCATCAAAAAGAGATAGGACCTCCTCCTCAGAAGACTCCACTACCTCAGGTATCACCTCGGGTTGACGAATGGGAGCGCTCCTCTCCCGGGACCTCTTGTTTCCTTGACTAGTAGATGACATTCTCTATAAAATAAGCAAGTATACAATCATACCCCAACCATAGGACAAAAACAGTCCCGTTTTTTTGGCAAATATGGGTAAAAAAATCAATTTTTAAAACTCAAAATCACAATTAAACCATCCAAAAAGTTAGGGGATCATGATTATGTACCAAATAATGAAGATTTCAGGCATAAGAACACAATTTCTAACCAATTTAATGCATAAATTTAACCCGGATTTTGAAGAACCCTAATTCCCAAATTAGCAAATTAGGCATGAAATTCAACAAATAGAGGGCTAAAAAGCAAGGAAATAGCAATTGTATACTAGCAATGGAAGATTCAATGCAATAAACTCAAGTTTTAAGCAAGAAATTTCATATTTTTTCCGGGACAAAAGAGAACAAATCGGGACTTACCTTAGCAAATATATAGCAATGAAATTGCAAAAAGAAGCACAAGAGATTGATGTAAACACTTAATAAGCAAAGAAACCCAATTTTTATGAGAGATTTAATGATGAATGATGATGAATGAAGAGAGAAAGAGCAATAAAGGCAGAATAATGCAGCAACAATGACAAAATAGAAGAAAGAAATTGGAAGAAGTAACAACAATTAAAGCATTAAACCGGTGTTGGAAACACGCGGAACCGGGTTCAGGAAGGATCCTCGATCGAGCCCGGCCTGGCTCGATCGAGGAACCAAAATCAGAATATGCCAACTCTTATTTTAAATTGATTTTAATTCATGTCTAGGTTCCTCGATCGAGCCCCACACTGACTCGATCGAGGAAGTTGCTGTTGGCGTCTTCTTTCGTCTTTTGTTACTCTTTAACTTCAAATTCCGTCAAATTCCTGCAAAAATTACTTGAAAGCATATCAAGTTCCTTCCCCTCGTCTCTCAAAGGTCAATAAAAACAATACTTGTAAAAATTAAATCCTAATTTACAATTTAATAAGTTACAATCTCCGAGCTGCCTCTTGGTAGCCCTTGGTTTTTGCGGTCCCGCACGACCGTAATTCTTCATCAGCAAGAAGAATCAATGGTAAAGAGGTCCAAAGCCTCTATTATCCCAACATACGCTCCTTCATAGTATGTTTTCAAGCGTGGCCCATTCACTTTGAAGGTCTTTCCTGTGTCAGAATGCAGTGTAACTGACCCAAATTTGTTCACATCAGCAATAGTGAACGGTCCAGACCATCTACTCTTTAATTTACCTGGAAACAGATGCAAACGAGAGTTAAATAATAACACTTTCTCACCGACATGAAATTCTCTTTGCAAATTATGCTTGTCATGCCACTTCTTCGTTCGCTCCTTGTATACTTGAGCAATATCGTAGGCATACAGTCGAAATTCATCGAGCTCATTCAACTGCATCAGTCGTTTCTCACCCGCCAGTGAGGGATCCATATTCAGCTCCTTTATGGCCCACATAGCCTTGTACTCAAGCTCCACAGGTAGATAGCAAGATTTGCCATAGACTAGACGGTACGACGATGCTCCAATCGGCGTTTTTAATGCAGTACGGTAAGCCCACAAAGTGTCATCTAGCTTCTGACTCCAATCCTTTATGTTCTTGCTTACTACCTTTTCCAAGATCTGTTTCAGCTGTCTATTGGAGACCTCCACTTCTCCACTGGTTTGAGGATGATATGCCAATCCTCTGCAGTATGTAACGCCATATTTCTTCAAGAGAGAATTAAGATGACGCTCATTGAAATGCTTACCCCCATCACTGATCACTGAGCGAGGCACTCCGAACCGTGGAAAGATAATCTTCTGAAACATCTTAACAATAGATTTAGCATCACAAGTGGGAGTGGCAATCGCCTCTACCCATTTAGAAACATAATCTACAGCTACTATTATGTACTGGTTCCCAAAAGATGTAGGGAACGGCCCTTGGTAATCAATGCCCCAAACATCAAAAATCTCTACTTCAGAGATTCCAGTTTGAGGCATCTCAAGCCTTTGCGAGATATTGCCGGTTCTTTGACATGCATCACAAGAACGGACAAAATTAGTAGCATCCTTTAAGAAAGTAGGCCAATAAAAACCCGATTGCATTACCTTTGCAAATGTCCGAGAAGGACCATGATGACCACCATAAGAAGAAGAGTGACAATGAGAAAGGATGGCACGTACCTCACCCTCTGGAATACATCGTCTGTATATACCGTCGACGCACTCCCGGAACAAATAGGGATCGTCCCAGAAGTACCGCTTCACATCATGCATAAATCTCGTCTTCTGCTGATAAGACAAATCAAGAGGAAGCGTACCTCCTACCAAATAATTGGCATAATCTGCAAACCATGGGGTATTTGCAGCTACAGCTAGAAGATGGTCGTCTGGAAAAGAGTCATCAATGGGCAAAATCTCTCTTCCTGAAAATCTCAATCTGGACAAATGATCTGCAACAAAATTCTCAGCACCTGACTTATCACGGATTTCTAAATCAAATTCTTGTAACAACAAAATCCATCTAATAAGTCTAGGTTTAGCCCCCTGTTTAGTTAAAAGATATTTTAAAGCTGCATGGTCAGTATAAACAATAACTTTAGAACCAACAAGATAAGCTCTAAATTTGTCTAAAGAATAGACAACTACAAGAAGCTCCTTCTCCGTAGTAGAATAGTTAATTTGTGCATCATCGAGAGTCTTGCTTGCCTAGTAAATGGCATGTAACACCTTGTCCTTTCGCTGCCCCAAAACAGCTCCAACTGCATAGTCACTGGCGTCACACATAATCTCTAAAGGAAGGCTCCAATCCGGTGATCGGATTATGGGAGCTGAGATAAGAGCTTGTTTAATCCTGTCAAAGACTTTAACACACTCGTCAGTAAACACAAAAGGTGTATCTTTATGAAGAAACTGAGTTAGAGGTTGAGCAATTTTAGAGAAATCTTTAATAAAGCGGCGATAGAACCCTGCATGACCAAGAAAACTACGCACACTTTTAACATTAACCGGGTACGGGAGTTGCTCAATTACCTCAACGTTAGCTTTGTCCACCTAAATACCTTTACCTGACACCAAGTGACCTAGTACCACCCCTTCAGTAACCATGAAGTGGCACTTCTCCCAGTTGAGAACAAGGTTGCTCTCCTCACAGCGCTACAAAACTTTAGTCAAGTTTCTCAAGCAAATATCAAAATCAGTACCATATACACTGAAATCATCCATAAAGACTTCCATGATAGACTCTATGTAATCAGAAAATATGGCCATCATACAACGCTGAAAAGTAGCAGGAGCGTTACATAGACCAAAAGGCATCCTCCTATAAGCAAATACACCATATGGACATGTGAAAGTGGTCTTTTCCTAATCATCTGGATGAATGGGTATCTGAAACAAACCGGAGTAGCTATCTAGGTAACAGAAATAACTATGACATGCTAGTCTCTCTAACATTTAGTCAATGTAAGGAAGTGGGAAATGGTCTTTCTTAGTAGCCGTGTTCAACTTCCTATAGTCAATGCACATCCACCACCCTGTAACAAGTCTAGTAGAAATCAATTCATTCTTATCATTCTTTACTACTGTAGTACCTCCCTTCTTAGGTACAACTTGGACATGACTTACCCATTTAGAATCAGATATAGAGTAGATAATACCAGCATCAAGTAATTTCTATGCCTCTTTTCTTACCACCTCTTGCATCGGAGGGTTTAATCGTCTCTGACCCTGTGCACTAGGCTTGTGGCCTTCTTCCAAATGAATACGGTGCATGCAAAAATCAGGACTAATACCTTTCAGATCATCAATGCTATACCAAATTGCCTTTTTATGATTTCTCAAAAAAATCAACAAAGCAGATAGTTGACCTTCAGTTAGGCTAGCATTGACGATCACTGGGTTCATTTCACAGTCATCAAGAAATTCATACTTAAGATGAGAGGGAAGAGGTTTTAATTCAGGTTTCTTTACCTCAGTTACCTTAGGTGTAGTACCCAAACTATATACCCTTTGATAGGGGCATTCCTCTCTAGTTAGAAGCTTCTCAATCCGATGAACTTCTGGACTACATGAACCCGTCTGATCAGCTGAATCCGTGACTAGGGCATTCTCCAGAGGATCCCTGTCCAAACACATAGGAAGACATTCATCAATAGTAAAATCAACAACATCTATACTATGACAAGTCTCTTAAATCATGGGATATTTTAATGCTTTTTCCAAGTTAAAGATAATTGTATCATCCCCCACAGCTAAAGTCAATCTCCCTTGCCTAACATCTATAACCGCCCCCGCAGTGTGTAGGAATGGTCTGCCCAAAATGATAGGGATTTGGTTGTCTTCAACCATGTCCATGACAACAAAATAAACAGGGATGAAAAACTTCCCAATACGAACGGAAACATCCTCCAACACCCCCAATGGGTGTTTAACAGATCGATCGGCCATCTGCAGTGTCATATTAGTAACTGTGAACGGACCCATATTTAATTTCTTACAAATAGAATAAGGCATAACGCTGACGCTAGCTCCTAAATGACAAAGAGCTTTACTAATAGAAAGATGACCAATATGACAAGGGATAGAAAAGCTTCATCGGTCCTTTAATTTAGGTGGTGAATTAATCGGTAACGTGGCACTGCACTTCTGAGTGTAAGCAATAGTTTCCACCACATCAAAGGATCTCTTCCTTGTCAAAATCTCCTTCATAAATTTTGCATAAGCCGGCACTTGAGTAATTAATTCAGTGAAGGGAACACTTACCTGTAGGTTCTTCACGACCTCCATAAACTTACCAAACTGCTTATCTAGCTTGGATTTTTGCTGCCGATGAGGAAAAGGTAGTGTAATAGTAATGGGCTCGGTTTGCTTGACCTTAGAAACAACTTTTGAAACACCGTTGTCTGTCGAGGAGGTGCCTCGATCGAGCCTGGAGGTGACTCGATCGTGCACAGTGGTTCCTCGATCAAGCCTGGGCTGACTCGATCGAGGAACCTCAGCAGGTTCAGCTTTCTAGTTCTTTTTGCTTTTATCATCAGCTCGTGTTTCAACTTCGTCAGGTTCTTTCTCATCATCACTAAGCTCCAAATTACCCAATCCTTTGGGATGCATATAAGGGACTTCATCATCAGTAATAGGCACATCATTACCAAGGCTTTGCAGGTCGGGATTCGCATAAGAAGTACCGCTCCTCAGCTGAATAACATTAGCTTGCTCGTGAGCTTGCTTACCTTGAGGAGGAAGACCTACGGCCTGTTTTGATGGGTTTTGAAGTGCCATCTGAGCCACTTGATTATCTAGCATCTTATTATGGGCAATCAGCTAAGAAATTTGAGCCGTCTGCTTCTGCTGCATCAACAAAGTTTGTTGCAAAAGATTGCGCAACTCTGCCATCTCACTGTTCGGAGCTTGTTGAGGAATTTGTTGAGGAGTTTGTTGAGGAGGCTGTTGATATTGATTGTTAAAATGCTGGCCTCCTTGATTTTGCCTTTGATATCCCCCTTGTGGTTGACTACCATGATTGTTGGGAGGGACATAAGTATTCTTTTGCGGTTGTAACTGCTGCGGGTTTTGCACATTCTGACTAGACCATTGAAGGAATGGATGCTCCTTCGTTATTTCATTGTAAAAGTTGGAGAAAGGTGTACTTGTGCACCTTGTCTGTAAGCCTGAAAGGCATTGACCTGCTCCAATGTGCTCATGCAATCAGCTGCGTTGTGACCATCTAAACCACATCTAGCACAAGACTCCTCTACTTGCTGACTCATAGCGTGAACTCTCTCCTTACTACCCAGTGATTGGGTAGTCTTTATCTAGGCAATCTGAGCTGAAATAGTCTCTAACTATGCCGCCAGGGCACTATTAACACCAGTACCTCGCGTGCTTCCCCTAGGATTTCCATACCTGGCGGTATGGGTAGCAATCTGATCAATTAACTTCCACGCGTTATCATCATTGGTGTTGTAATCAATTCTTAATTTAGCATTAATATAAATCTCATTCCTTAATCATTCCTTAATTTCTCTATTGTTTATCATTTATTTTGGGTAATTAGAATATTATTTGGGTTTATTTGGAGGATTGACAACCTTCCTTCAATCATCAAGTACTTTTATTATTCTTTGCTTTATTATTTGGAATCATCTTTATACGTATAATTCTCTCTTAATCCTTTTTAATTATTGTTAATCATCTTCATTTGTTCATCATGCTTTGCCTTGCTAGTATGATTGACAACCTTGTTAGCGTGTTAAACTTGATAATATGTGAGTAGTTTCCTTATCTAGGGTTAATGGGGAATTAGGGGAAACCAACATGGGGATTGATTCATGCTTAATCTAATATGTTTTCATAATTAATTTGCTTGCTTGTTGTGATTTCAACTTATGCACATGTTATGTTTGATGAAATGTGAGCCTATGAATCCTTCCATTTTTTACCCATCACTTACCTTTTCAATGCGACTTGTAAGACATAAACCAACTCGAGTCTCTTAGACCATGCATATAGTTGGATAGGATAATTAAGTCGACTTGTTGGTGTTGTACAATCTAATCGATTAAGCTCCGGGACCCAAACCTTCCTAGGGATTGTAAGATATACACTAACTCGATCCCATTACAACAATAATTGCTTGCATCTAGTAGGAAACATGTTTGTATGATCAAATCCCATGAATACCCTATGAACCCATGACACCCTAGTGCCTTTAATCAATTGTTTACATCTCATTTTAATCATCTTGCTTGCTTTCATTACTTTATTTACATTGTTATTTAGTTTAGTTGATCTCCTACCTCAATCCAAATTGTGACACCCTTAGACACAACCATTTGCAATCGAAAATCCTACATCAATACCCATCCTTTGGGATACGACCTTTACTTACCTCTTTACTAAAAGTGGAGTAGTTTTTGAAGTTATAAATATTGTTTTGGTCTAGGTAACTCTTCACGACATGTAACCAAAATCCATACACTGACCAAGGGGAAGGGTAATGTAGTAGGAGATACTTTGAGTAGAAAGTCGGTTCATGCCTTATGTTTAGCTATATCGCAGGTTAAGTTGCAAGATGAATTAAGGGAAATGGGAATTTGTGTGATAAGGAAAGGGGATTCAGTTGGGGTTTGACTGTAAAGCCAGAGTTGTATGCTAAGATCAGAGAGAAACATAAAGGTGACCCGAAGGTGGAGAAGTGGCGCTCGGCCGTGGAGGAATGTGTGCCATCACTGTTTGTCGTGGGGATCGATGGTAGTTTGAGATTCGATGGGAGATGGCGTCTACCTGAAGATGAGGAATTGAAAAGAAAGGTTTTGAAAGAAGCACATTCTACACCATATTATGTGCATCCTGGAGGAGATAAGTTATATAAGGATTTGAAGAAGTCGTTTTGGTGGTTTGGGATGAAGAAGAAGGTTGTTGAGTTTGTTTCGAGATATTTATTTTGTCAGAGGGTGAAAGCATAAGAGACCACAGGGGAAAGTACAGTCTTTAGATGTGCCTGAATGGAAGTGGCAGAGCATTTCTATGGATTTTATTGTTGGTTTGCCTCGCACTTAGAAGGGGAATAATATAATTTGGGTGATAGTAGATCGTTTAACCAAGACAGCGCACTTTATTCCTATGAAAGAAACTTTAAGTAAGGCTGAGTTAGCTAAAACATATGTTAAGAATATCGTGAAATTACATGGGATTCCCAAGGATATTGTTTTTGATCGTGATTCAAGGTTTATTTCTAATTTCTAGCAAGAGTTGCAGGAGTGTATGGGTACGACTTTGAAAATGAGCACTGCATTTCATCCAGCTATAGATGGACAGACTAAGAGGACTATTCAGACTTTGGAGGATATGTTAAGAGCTTGTGTTTTTAAGTTTGGAGGTTCATGTGAAGAGAGGTTATACTTGATAGAGGTTTCTTATAATAACAATTATCATCCTAGTATTGGTATGGAACCTTTTGAAGCATTGTATGGAAGGATGTGTAGGAGTCCAGTTTGTTGGGACGACGTCACTGATGCCGTGACACTGGGGGCCGGAGTTGATCCAACAGATGGTTGAGCAAGTACATGTAATTAGACAAAAGATGAGAGCTGCACAAGATCGGCAGAAGAGTTATGCAGATTTGAAGAGAAGTGAGATTGAGTTTGCAGTAAGCGACAAAGTTTTGTTGAAAGTGTCACCAATGAAGGGAGTGATACGTTTTGGCAAGAGAGGGAAGCTGAGTCAGAAGTACATTGGGCCTTATGAGATTTTAGATAGAGTTGGTGAAGTGGCATATCATCTTGCACTACCACCAGCCTTAGCAAGAGTTTAAAATGTTTTTCATGTTTCACAGCTGAGGAAATATGTCAGTGATCCTACTCATGTATTAGCAGCTGAGATAGTTGAGATGGATGAGAATTTATCATATGGGGAAGTGGCTAAAGAGATTTTGCACAGAAAAGTGAGAAGGACTAGAAATAGTGAGATTGCTTGGTGAAAGTTTTATGGTCTAATCATAATTTAGAGGAAGCTACTTGCGAAGTTGAAGCTAAGATGAGGGAGAAGTATTCTCATTTGTTTGCGTAATGTGTATTGGTTATGTGGACGTAACCTTTTTCTTTCGGGGGTAGAATATCACACCGCATTGATTTTGGTCATTTATGATAATAGTATAGATAAGCTTGTGTAACGCTTAATGTGTAGTTGCTTGGTTCGGGTAGTATGGTGTGGTGAACTTCGGGACAAAGTTCTTTTTAAGGAGGGAAGACTGTAATACTGCGTATTTTAATTAATAATTAATATCTAAGTGAATAAATAATAAATAAGTTGTTGTCGTAAAAAGAAAAGAAAAACAACATAAAACAAATAAGACGGACCGGGTTGGACTGTGAGGTAAAACGGTTTGGACTGTGTGGATGACGGCTTGGATGTGTTTGAGGGAAGGTGGTATGTGGTTTAGGTGTTATCTATGTTCTAAGATATTTTCATTATTTTAATATTAAAAGCACTTTCCTAGAACTTTCCAACTACATCAACCAACTAATATAAATACCTACCCTATGCCTTACCATCATATTTGTTCTTGTACAAATAAAAACTCAATACAATTGTGAGGAGAGCTTTTGTGAGACAACTTTAAGATAGAGTTTTCATCTCTCGCTAATTAATTGTGGTAAGTTATCTAATCGCCTCATATCAATTATTTATGTTTCAACCTTGACCCGTATCTTGACCATGGCTGTTGACCACCAAGAAGTTGGCCATGGGGACCGTTGACCGGCGGGTTGACCACCGTCGGGTCAGCCGTGAAGTAGGGCGTGTTTTGTGATGGTTTTTGCGGGATTGTTTTGGGTAGTTTACATCTTAAATTCATTAATAAGATTAGTTAATAATTATACATAATTTAATTATTTGTTTAGGTGGTGAATTTGTTGAAGAAGCTTTTTGATTGTTTCATTGGTTGAGAAGATTTTGCTAAAAGGTAGGTTAACTACTCAACTATACTATATTGGTAATTGGTGAAATGTTGAAAAATGGATTATTGCTGTAATTGTTGTCCTGAGCACATCGTCGTAATTCTTGTCTTGAGCATATTATTATAATCGTTGTCTCATAATCATATTGTTATTATTGTTTGTTGGTTTCCTATTGTGCGTTGGAATTGTGAAAGTGGATTGGCAATGCGTTGAGATTATTTGGTCGGTCAGGCACAGGGATGTGGAAGAGCCGTGGTCCTGTACGGTTTTGGTCGGGCAGGCACGGCGGTGTTCGGAGGTTGTCGTGGACCTAGTAGTACACCGTGTGTGGTGTCAGTTGTGTGCGCGGTTGGTAGTGGCGTGTGATGTGGCACGGTTGAGCCGTGTGTGACGGTCATGTTTGAGCCTTTTATTGTATCGTATTGTTATTGTTGTTTAGTTATCCTACTCAACCTCGTGGTTGACTGTGTATTCGTGAACACCTGTGATGAACCAAATATTGGGGAGCAGATTGATTGCAGGTTAGCCTGTGAGAAGTGCTGGATGCTTAAGGGGGAGGTTGGGACGAGTTTATCAATTGAATCTAGAGATCACTTTTTAAATTCACACACTATTTATTTTATTTCCGTTGCAGTTGTTTTAAAAGTACTTGTAATTATTATTTATCTCGTTGGAATTTTGTAATAAAGTCCTTTGAGGCACTTTAATTTATATCGTCTTAAAGTACTTTGGTATTGTTATTGTTTGTCTTTTATTCTTACTACCTCACGAAACTGAGATGGTAAAACCTTTATTTACTTGAGAATGTCTTGCTAAAGGCTCTTAAAAAAATGGAGGTGTTACACACGGCCTAAGACACGGCCAAAGCACATGACTAAACACACAAACACGTCCTATTTCCTAGGTTAGATTAATTAGTTAGATCGATTGCAAACAAGTTAGGAAACCAAGTTAGAAAACGAGATTGAAACAATGTAATAATGTGTCGCAAGGTTGTGCATTCTACACGGCTTAAAGGGTCTAATTAGGTCAATAAATTTCAAGATTAATGCTTACTCGTCGAGTTTTATTAGTAAGGTGCTAATCACGTACTCCTATACTAGCAAGAAATCAAGTGAAAAGAGAGAGAGAGTTCAATTATGTTATAGAATTGTGATCGGTTTTAATAGCTATGTCGATGCCACTTAACATCTCTAATTAGGTTATAAAACGGTCTAAAGTTATCTAAATTAAATATATGTTAAGAACCAGAGGTCGATTTAAAGTGTGGATGGTCATAGGGTAACTCGAATCACACCAGAAAGAAAAGGTGTCAAAACGCGAGAAACAAACAAATGTCGTTATTCGTTTTATTAATGTTCTACCCTGAACACGAGGATATGTAACACTACTACAGATACAGGCTATAACAACGGTTAAAAACTGTTGTTATATAAAAAAGCGGACGTTGTTAAAGCGTCCGTTGTAAAAGATTTTAAAAACGGTTGGTTTTCTTAAGGAACCCGTTGTTAAAACTATTAACAACGGTTTTAAGTATAAAAACCTGTTGTGGAAAGTGTGACTCAATTTTGGTGGGAAAGTTATAACAACGGTTGTAATATACAAAACCGTTGTTATAACTAAACACAACGGGTTGTTTCTCAATAACCGTTGTTGTTTATTTTTAAAAAATATAAAAAAATTAAATTAAATATTACTAGATGCATGCATAACTACGGCCCGTTATAACCGATGCATGCATTATTACTCCCATCCCTGTGCATATGAATGGACAATATGGAATGAGAAGGGTTATAATAAGATTTGAAGCAGCAGAGAGAGATATGATGATGATTATGGCACAACTTCCTAAACATATATTAATTAAAAAACAACTCAAACCACACATTACTTAGTATAAATACATGCATTATCTCAACCACCATTCTATTATCTCACTATCTCCAAACCCTAACTGCTAAAACAAACTCCAAACCCTAATTAATCTTTCAAACAAACTCCAAACTTCATCAACAAAATGAATGATATCATCCTTAAGACTCTTACTATGATCGAGAACAACAACAGTTTCATCCGCCGGTTGCTCCACATTAAGGACAGTTTCAGGAGCTACCTTGTGGATGCTCGATCCGTACTCAAGGAAGCCAAAAAAGATGGCTTGACAGAGCAGCAGTTGTTGCAGCTATATGACGATATAGCAACTGCTGAACGGAACCTCCAAATAGCTAAGGAGGAGAGGACGGATATCATAGAAGAGAATAAGACTCTCTATGAAAATATAAAAATTGCATTTGTTTTACTAGCTAATTAAGCGAATAATACTTAGAGAAATAACATAATGATCGATAAAAACACATACATGCAAATGAAATAATTAGAAAAAGAAAATAATGACGATGAAAGACGATTAAACCAACAGTGACGGCGAGATTTACCTGATAATTAGAGAAAGTAAGAGACGATGAAATCAACAGTGACGGCGAGATGATAAAGCGACGATGAGAAAGAGAGAAAGAGACGATGAGAAAGTGTGTGTTTTGTGTTTGTGTTTGTCTGTGTTTGTGTTTGTAATTGTGTTAAGGTTTGTGTTTTGTGGCTGTAGCTGATCTGTGTTTGTGTGGTTTATAGTATGGAAAGTATTGACAACGGTTGTTAAACAAAAACCGTTGTTAAAAAGTTTTAACAACGGTTGTAAAACAAAAACCGTTGCTAAAAAGTTTTAACAACGGGTTTCAAAAATAACCGTTGTGATTACTTTTCACTAACTTTGCGCCAATTATGCGCCAAATTATTAACAACGGTTGTGCATGTTTGACCCGTTGTTAAAACTTATAACAACGGTTATATAACCATACCCGTTGTAATTAATTTTAGTAAATGTCGCGCCATACGTTCTACAACGTCTATGGTGATTTTCGTGAATAAGCGTTGTTAAAGGGGCGTTGTAGTTACCTGGATTTGTAGTAGTGTAAACGAACGAGGACAATCAATCACTAATGAGTAAGCCCTTTTAAACTAAAGTCAACGCGGGTGTTCATGGTAGCACTTTAACTCATACTCGGACTAAACTAGTTTCTTAATTAGTTAGACGATAAACAAACGATAATAAACAACATACAAAACAAACGAAAAAAGAAACAATATAAAGAAATAAAATAAGAGAGAAAGAAAGAGGATTTGATGCACCCTAAACCCACATGTATCGTTGACACCGTCTTAGGTCGTAATAGATCGTAGGAATTCTCTCAAGGGGCCGTCATCGACGAAGAACAAAACAAAGCAACACGTTTTTCCAAATCTGAACCGCGGTTTTGAAACTAGAATTGCAAACTCCTTTCTCAACGAAAATTCGATTGGAAAGATGTTTTGAAAACTAGAAAGAACTTAGATTAAATATTTGTAAGTGAGCAGGGCTCATTTCAAGGGATTGGGCACGAAAAACAAGTAAGAAAGGAGCAGGTCTGCGCTAGAACAAACACGAAAACTGAGAAATTGAATACTCTATTTTTCGTGTGAATTCGAGGGCCTTTTAGGGTTTTTTTGCTTTAGTATTGTGTTTTAACTGTAGTGCGTTGTGTGGAGACCTTAGAGGTTCTAATGGAGGCTTGAACGAGTGGTTATAACGGTTGGAAAAACCACGACAAAAGAGCAAGTTCCTGCTCTGTTTTTCGTGCTAATTCGAGTCGAGTTTTAGGGTTGTTGAGGGATCGGTATCTGTGGTTTCTTGCTGGTGGTTGATGTTAGAATGTTAGGGTTATAAGTGGTGATGGTAGTAAAGTTTTTATAGGGATGATAAGAGGGTGTTTCGTAGGGTTTAGAAGGCAAGGGAGCTGCTCTGGCCTGTTTCGCATAGCTGATGTCCAGCAGCAATTTTGCGGGTTTTAGGTGGGTTTTCTTGGAGGTCAAGGCACGATAGTATGGTAGGGATACTCGGGTATGGGTAGTAGTTAATGGGCACGGGTTTAGTAGTTGTATGGAGCAGGTTTGGGGCTTCGAAGTGGACTAGGGAAAATAGGGGATGGGCTGTTTGTGTCGTGTTGTTTGAGCTGCTTATGGAGTGTTGGACACTTGTTTTGCATGGGGTTAGGGTTGGTTTGGAGGTGGGCATGGTGATCAATAGGGAATGAGTGATGGGCTGGGTTAAAGGTCGGTTTTGAGATGGGTTTAGGGATGTCAAAGGTGTCGGGTTGAGTGCTGAAAACAGAGGGGATGACGGGCTGCTTTGAGGCCTGTTTTGGTCATTTTTTGACACGGGATTGGCTGGGTGTTGGGTAAGTTTATGGTGAGGCTTGAACACGGGCTAATTAGAAGGAAGAATTCGGTTAAAAGCGCGTTAAAAATCGAGTATAAACAAGCTCATAAATCGTGTATAAGACCGTCGTCAAAACCGTCGTAAAATAAATTTTTCAAATTAATTAAAATTACGAATTATGAACGATTTAAACTTCAAGTCGATTTTTCAAATCGAACTAAAAACTCGGGTTTTAGAAATTATCTGAAAAAAGTCGAGTTCTATTTTATTTTCAATAAAATGTAAACAAATGACTTATTTTCCGATTAAATCTAAGACAAATAAAACAAATTCATTTATTTTAAAATCATAAAAAGTTAACCCTTGATAACTTTTAAATCGATCTTGAAAACAAATAAATTCATTTCAAATACAAAGTATTAAATTGATTAAATTTCATTTAAATCAAAAGTTTGTCAACAAATGCCATTCTACATCGTAAAACGAGTCCCAATAACTGACAGTGTCAACTCAATAATACATGTCGTCCCATCATCATCGGGTGTTTGGCGGGATTTCTATAAATTCCAATATCGACGGATACGGGTATCTACAGGTATCTACACCTGCCTTTGGTATGGTTTAGACTTAGTTCAAGGGTCCCTTAGCTGTCCATGGTGGCAACTGGTGGTTGGCTCTGAACTGGTATCTGTTGCCATTCAAGGCAGACTTGGCAGTAATTAAGATCAGGTCATGGCCTCGGTTGTGGCCTGGTTCCTGATTGACATTGGCTCCTGTTGCAAATACAAAAATATATCTTCAATTTTTCTTATTTCTTCCCTACATTTCGTTCCATCGAGGACGACGTAAATTTTAAGTGTGGGGAAGGAAATATCCACTTTATGTATATTTGTATATATTTGCATATATTCACATGTTTATTTGATAAAATTTGCAAAATCCAAAAAAAAATCAAAAAATTCAAAAATATATATAAATATTGAATTGTATATATTGTATATATTGCTACTTCCTAACCATTTTGATAGACAATACGCGCAAAGCATTAGAGAAGAACGCTTGGTAAAATTCTTCCAATCATTTCTCCTTTATCTTCCCTTTTCCTTTTGTATATATTAGCATGAAGGAGGACGGTATATTTGATGTGGATGTTCCCTTTGGGAACTTTTTGAATATGGGTGTGTTGTTGGTGTGCTGTTAGGACAAGATATTGTGTGCATTTAGAGTATATATGTATATATGTGTTCACTCTTGCATTCGCATAGCTTGTTCATATGTGTTAGTTGCATATCATACACGTTTCATTATGTTTCTAAATAGTTGAATAGAAGGTCTAAATGTGGAGGGTATATGTCGTCAATGATTATAAATGTTTTGCCCGTGTCATTCCCCTCTTAATAGCTTGTGCCTTTTGATGACACATGGTTAGAGTTCTTGCTTGCAAGAACCCGAAAGTCTAGCTTAACGACCAAGTTGCGACCACCCTGTGAGACCGTATTAGGCCTGAGACTCGATCTATGACCGACATAGATACTCAAATATAAAGATTAAGCCTCCATATGGTGGGCCCATTAAACCGGTCCTGTTATGTATTGTTAGTAGTTCTCCTTATATGGTGTGTCATGTCAAAACGCATAAGTATGGAGCTCGTTCCATGATTCCGTAGAAGTGTAGATGTGAATATTGAGACGATTTTGTTTAATAAAGTATTCTCACAATAGCCAAATAAGCCTATGTTATGCCCTTGACTCATTTTTCCCTTTTGTTAACCCATTGTGAGCCTAAGCCTTGGCCTTTCGTTTGCCAACAAACCAACTACATGCCATAAGCAACTCATCTTTTTTGAGTAGTTCGCGTTGTAGTCCGTTTGTGGAAGTATGTTGGGTTGGAATTGATTCTCTTCGGGATGCGTAATCTTGGATAACAAATATATGTGACGGTTCTTTAATTTTGGCTCCTTTGGTCTGAATAAGAAGGTTACAAGTAAGGAAAAGTGGAAGAAAGAAAATCAAATAGAAAAGAGAAAAATGAAATGAAAAACAAAAAGAAAAGAATATTGTATTTGTATTCAATAAAGGGTTGATAAATTTGCTATTGAAACATATTTTGAAAAGAATTGAACGATCTACGGAAATAGCAATCTTCCCGAATTTTGCGGAGAATTATTTTGCATTGGGTGCGGTTTAGTGGATTGGTTAGATGTGGCGACTACTCAACCTTTGACCCCACATTTCCTAATACGGTTCTTGTACCAAACCCTTTTCACCTAACCCAAGCCCCGTTACAACCCGATTGTCTCTCTTGTATATGCATCGTTTTAACATTTCTCTTATGGATATTGGATAGAGTACCATATTAGATTATGGGCATGCTTCGTAAATCGAGTTAGGAGAGTGATTTTGGTTTCTTTTGTCTCGAAAATCACCCCGCTCTTTTATTGAGTGACTAGTGAAACCCGTGAGAGTCGGTGCTTGGGTCTCCTCTGGTCAAAGGCATGATATAGAGTCGAATCTTGTGTGTGTCATGTCAATCTTGGGAGTATAGCGACGTACTTGCTTTTTCCCCGCCTAAAATTTGTTTCTTAGGCATTCCATGTTGTCAATGTTGGCTACTTGAGCTAGAGCTAGGGGATCGATGTCCTCCACTAAGACTCTCTATGTTCAGTTTTTGAAATCCCGCTTGAATGAAGCAAGTGTGGGTGTTTTGTTTGATTCAATCCCGTGCATTACTTGGTAATTTAGTGGCATTTTCAATCAATATTTTGTAGCAAGACCTTACTTGCCTTGCAATAGGGCGCTTCCCCTCATGACGTGTCAAATTGCGAGTTGAAAGGGCTCCGGGTAAAGCTAAACCCGATTTGGATAATATTTGTGTAGTTAGGTATAATGTTAATAAGGATCAAAAATTTCACTCACGTACTCGAGGACGAGTGATACTGTCGTTTCGTACCAAAAATAAATACCTAAGTACTACTAACAGAAGTCAGCGGTAAGTAGGGTCGATCTCCACAGGGAGGCGGTGTACTATCTATTTGTCTATTCTATCCGTCTGATGTCACAATTGGGGGTTGAATTGATCGTGTTGACTAAACTAAAGACTAAAGCGAGGGAAAAAGATGAGAGAAATTAACAATAAGAGAAAGGAAGTATGCTAGGAGTCGGTCCACCGTGGCAGCTATCAGATCTTATATTATCGAGAATACTAAGGCGATTAGACTATTGATAAGAAGAGCTATGGTCGTCACCTTTCGGTCCTTAAACCGCCCTAGAGCGTAAACAGCTTAACTTTCGCCCTCACTGCAATACCCTATTGTAATTAAGCAAGCCTTCCCTTCCAATCTTTCGATCTAGGTCGGGGTTAACTAGATTTATGGTCTCCTGCATGCATTCATTCGACCGGATAACAGTTAAATTGCCTAATACAATTCTTATCGCAGGGCTAATCTATTTAATACAATTAAAGCATCGCTACCACGGCTTCCCTAATCCTAACATACCAGGGGGATTTAGCTAGACATGGAATAAATAAGTACAATAAATAAATAGGGAGAGGGAATAATAAACATTAAATAAAAAGAGAGAAAGGAAGAAAGAATTACTGAATTAAAGAGATCCGGAAATGAACAGGAATAAAAGTAACAGTGTATAGAGAAAAGGGGAAGAGCAACGTGATCCTTGAATTGTTGGATGATTAAAAATGACATCCCTAACTCCTATTTATAAGAAAATAGGAGTAGGATTAAACCTAATTAACGAATTAAAGCTTAAAAGCCCAACCCGTCAGTGAAGCCACTCGATCGAGTAAAGAAATCACTCGATCGAGCAAACTCAGCCAGAAAACAGCTCGATCGACCAAGGAAAGTGCTCGATCGAGTAAGGGCATATAAGGAACTGGTCGATCGACTTAGAATAGTGCTCGATCGACTGATTATTGACTCCTAAACCACTCGATCGAGTAATAAATCACTCGATCAAGTGAAACTTGACTTCAGCAGCTCATCACTCTCGTCAATTTGACTTGACTTGTCCTTTTAGCTCCCGAAACGCCTTCACGCATCCCAAGACAGCAATATTTCCCGCTCCAAATCTACTCTTTCTCCAAATGCATGCAAAACGGACGGTAAATGACTTGATTTCACTACTTTCCGGTCTATTCCTGCAAATAAGACAAAATACACCAAAGTAGCATATTCGGGGCAATTCGTAGCATAAAACTACGATAAAAGCATAGAAATACGTGCGTAAAATAGGCTAAAAAGACTATATAAAATGCACGTATCAAATCTCCCCAAACCAAACCTTTACTCGTCCCCGAGTAAACTCAAAACTATACGCTAATGGAACGGAAAAAGATAACTCAGAGCTAGCTACAAATGCCCACTTAAGCCAATTTAATGCAAGCAAACTAACACTTATAGCAAGACAGCCAAATGCAAACGAGTTATAAGATGTTTGTAAATAAAGCTGAACCGTCGACCTTGCAAGACCTTTAACAATGGACTCTCACGGGTCACTCTTCTCTCATGAAGCAAAGGCAAGCATATATATGTAAGAGAGGAAGAAAAATAGTCGCTCACCTAGACTACGACCCACATAAACATGCATGCAACTAATATGATAGACAATTCTAGCTACCGTTCATACATTCCAACCAAACAAGGTCCGTCACAGCCGAGGGCTTACAAAGATATGGTAAAGTGAGGCAATGGGTAAGAAAAGGCAAAACATTTATGGGAATGTGGAGGTATAGGTGATCAAGCTAGTACCTAAACAGAACCATATGACAACATCCAATTCTCAACTCAATTATGGAATAAGCACATGCCCTTCACTTGGCATAAAACTCACCAAACCAAACTGAACATACTCCTCAAATGATGTAAGATAGAACATAGGAGCAGAAACCGTCTCAAACAACATCTATTTTTTTCTTCTTTTTCTTTTGTTTTCATTCTTTTTTCTTTTCGGTTTCTTCATTTTTTTTTTCGAATTCTTTTTTTTTTCAACTTCTTTTGTTTTCTATTTTCCTCCTTTTCTTCATAAATTACCAACTCCAAAACAATAGATATGAGCCAAACTTGATACAATGGACAGTATACCGCAAAAACAATCTAAACTAGCTTGACAAGGCAGGCTAAATTTGGATGTAGCTAAGGGTCAACTGGCAAATTTGGCTAATGTGGAGTTAAATGGGTAAAAATGAAAGAAGGGGAATTTGTAAGCGCCTCCCTGCATGTGACACCAACCACTAACCCGAATGTATGACGGCAAAAAGCAATTGAATTTCATATATGTGCAAATTGATGAACATGTTATGCAAGGAGTAACTACTCACAATCCTACATGAAACTGGTCATAAATGACACCAGTTTATAAGGCTCTAATTCCTTAGAAATTATAAGTAGGTTGCCAAAATTTCAGGTCAAATCTATTCGTTCAGCTAAATTAAACATTAACTCGTAGATTATGCAAAAGACAAAGCTAAAAGATAACAGTTTAATGCAAGGCTTAAGCAGAAAGACAAATGCAGTGCAATATCATCATTGAAATCTACCGTTCCGACTCAACCTATATGCTAAAAATAAACGTGAATTTTTTGAAATTTTCAACAATTTTTCCAATTTTTATTGAATTTTTTGAATTTTAACAAAAATAAATAACAATGCAAACATAAATTAAATGTGATAACTGAAATGCAATAAAAAACAATATGCAGACACAGATATGGATGCATAACCTCCCCAAACCAAACTGTACAATGCCCCCATTGTACCAAAACATGGAAAGGAAAATGCAAACTAAAGGAGGAAGAGAGTAAAAGCGGAAAACTCACAAGATAGCGCGAATAAGGGGACCTCCCCAAACCGACCATGAAATGGGAGGTTGCTAAGGGCCCGGAAAACCGTCTCAGGAAGCTGATACAAGTCAAATACACTCGATATCCGTCCAACAGTGGTCGATCGAGTGAACTGGGCATCCAAAAACTGCTCGATCGACTGGAATAGTGGTCGATCGAGTGGTTCTCTAATCTGCAGGTGGTCGATCGAGTGGATTAATTACTCGATCGAATGAATCCCTCAGCAAAGGTGCTCGATCGAGTAGAAAAATTACTCGATCGAGTAATCCTCGTTGTAATTCCTACAAAACGCAATAAAAACAGCCCGCAACTAACAAAGACAAGCTTAACTGAGATAGTCTATGGTATAAAAAAACCATTTATTACAACTGAAATTAAATAAAAAGCAAAATAAAATCGCCGGGTTGCCTCCCGGGTAGCGCTAGCTTCAGACAGGTCCCAGCTCGACCTTCTTTTCTTCAAGCCTCTCTAATCAATCACAATCAAAACAGCTCAAAGCGCGCAGCAACCTGTCAAATAGCTGCGCATGTGCTACACAACAGCATAAGTAGCACCAAAGTGGAATAACAGAATAGGAAATTAAAATAATAAACCGTTTAAGTCTAACAAATTTCCTATGAGCGCTCCTAAATTTATCCACAAAATATAGGAGCGAGGGAGCAATTGTCAATATATGGGGGTCCCGATTCAGATTAGCAAACTTGAAATGATAAGGACGGTGAAAATTCGTTAAATTATGCGTCCACATATGAGGGGGTATAGCTTTGAAATAGGAAGCATGAATAAGACGAGGCAATTTACAAATAATAATGAAATTACCGTTTACTACCTCAGGTCGATCACTCTTAATGACGGAATCATAGATAAAAGAATTCATTACCTCTTCCGTGCTAGGAGTAATTACCGTCTCAGCTGCTTCTTCATCAACCTCCTCAGTGGAATCCATCCCGTAGATCGCAGCTTCAAGTGTATCCGACTCGGCTGTGAATAGGGGAGGTTTACCGTAACCTTCATCATCGTCAGACTCGTCATCCAAATCAAACCAAAATGACGAACCAAAGCTCCCAATGGCCATTTCGATCGATCGAGCGAGAATAATCACTCGATCGACCAACTTCCTCCCGCATCTCACTCGATCGAGTAACAACATCACTCGATCGAGAACTATCCTCCTGCATGTCACTCGATCGAGAAGGGATATTACTCGATCGAGGATCGTCTTCGGAAATTCACTCGATCGACCATTATAAGTCACTCGATCGAGTGATTCTTCCTGCATAGAGCTGAAATCTTCACGTGGGGCAGTGAAATATGAAAGGAACTCGTCGTCCGAGTCATAGAAGTCATCCTCATCATTGGGCAACACGGTTTCCTCAGGAGAAAAACCGCTCTCAGCAAGGTAAACCTCTTCTTCTTGCATCTCACCGCTAACCGAGCTATTTGTGACTCCAGTTCGGGATTCGAGCGTCCATATACCTATCACTCTCTTGCATTTGTGATACAAGCATTCTCATTAAATATGTCGACTCGCGATCTCTTCTCTCTCCATCTCAGTGCTAATTGAGCAACTGAGACTCGAGCTCATCAAATCGCGAGACATATTCTTGCACTTGGAATGCAAGTGCCTCCATCAAGGATTTCAGCTCCGCAATGTCTTCTTCTTGTATATCAAGGGAATCTTGTTGCGGTGGCCATTGATAGGGCGGATGTGGCGGCACAACTACGGCTGCATTGTGCTCGTGCAGAACCACATCTCCGTAGCGGATCACCGGTACATTCCATATAGTGGGACATCGGTGATGGGTCAAAGGTACTCAAGCCTTCCCTTTGGCTGTCTTTCACCTAGAACTGTCTAGGTAGTACCTGTAAGGCCTATCAAAACAGCACTAAACAAAAGATTAAAACGGCCTCAAGGGAAAAATCCCCTGAGGCTAAAAACAGATAAAATTTAACAAATAAATAAATAGATTGCCTCCCCGGCAACGGCGCCAAAATTTGATACTGTCGTTTCGTACCAAAAATAAATACCTAAGTACTACTAACAGAAGTCAGCGGTAAGTAGGGTCGATCTCCACAGGGAGGCGGTGTACTATCTATTTGTCTATTCTATCCGTCTGATGTCACAATTGGGGGTTGAATTGATCGTGTTGACTAAACTAAAGACTAAAGCGAGGGAAAAAGATGAGAGAAATTAACAATAAGAGAAAGGAAGTATGCTAGGAGTCGGTCCACCGTGGCAGCTATCAGATCTTATATTATCGAGAATACTAAGGCGATTAGACTATTGATAAGAAGAGCTATGGTCGTCACCTTTCGGTCCTTAAACCGCCCTAGAGCGTAAATGACTTAACTTTCGCCCCTCACGCAATACCCTATTGTAATTAAGCAAGCCTTCCCTTCCAATCTTTCGATCTAGGTCGGGGTTAACTAGATTTATGGTCTCCTGCATGCATTCATTCGACCGGATAACAGTTAAATTGCCTAATACAATTCTTATCGCAGGGCTAATCTATTTAATACAATTAAAGCATCGCTACCACGGCTTCCCTAATCCTAACATACCAGGGGGATTTAGCTAGACATGGAATAAATAAGTACAATAAATAAATAGGGAGAGGGAATAATAAACATTAAATAAAAAGAGAGAAAGGAAGAAAGAATTACTGAATTAAAGAGATCCGGAAATGAACAGGAATAAAAGTAACAGTGTATAGAGAAAAGGGGAAGAGCAACGTGATCCTTGAATTGTTGGATGATTACAAATGACATCCCTAAATCCTATTTATAAGAAAATAGGAGTAGGATTAAACCTAATTAACGAATTAAAGCTTAAAAGCCCAACCCGTCAGTGAAGCCACTCGATCGAGTAAAGAAATCACTCGATCGAGCAAACTCAACTGAGAAAACACTCGATCGACCAAGGAAAGTGCTCGATCGAGTAAGGGCATATAAGGAACTGGTCGATCGACTTAGAATAGTGCTCGATCGACTGATTATTGACTCCTAAACCACTCGATCGAGTAATAAATCACTCGATCAAGTGAAACTTGACTTCAGCAGCTCATCACTCTCGTCAATTTGACTTGACTTGTCCTTTTAGCTCCCGAAACGCCTTCACGCATCCCAAGACAGCAATATTTCCCGCTCCAAATCTACTCTTTCTCCAAATGCATGCAAAACGGATGGTAAATGACTTGATTTCACTACTTTCCGGTCTATTCCTGCAAATAAGACAAAATACACCAAAGTAGCATATTCGGGGCAATTCGTAGCATAAAACTACGATAAAAGCATAGAAATACGTGCGTAAAATAGGCTAAAAAGACTATATAAAATGCACGTATCAACGAGTAAGACTTAGGTGTGGGAAATTTTGATGTGTGTTTATTTTGTCATAATTCCTCCCTCTTTTCTATGTATTTTGATCCGTTTTTATACGGTTTCACGTGCCTTTAATTGCATTTTGTGTCCGGATTCCCCAAACTATGAGATTGTTACTCATCTTGTAAGACTTTAGATGGAAATGAGGAAATCAGAGCAAGCAAGGTGGTTTTGAAGCAAGCATGGGAAAAAAAAGGGAGAAAAAGCTGAGAATGGGTCTCAGCCGGTCAGCCGGTCGGACGGCAGCCAGCTCATTGGCCGACACCCCCTCCACATGAGCTTAGGAAGAAATGTGAAGAAGAGTTACAGAAGCCTGCCAGCCGGGCAGCATACCGGCAGCCGATCAACCGGCTGGGGACACTTGAAGATTGTTGAAAATGTAAAGAAATGAAAAACAGTTATAGGAGGCTCCGAGCCGGCAACTAGCCCACCGACTGTGCACACCTGATGACCCAGTTTTGGTGTTAAACTCTCATAAGACTCCGAGACGGGCAGGCCACCGACGGTCGTTCTACCGGCTGGGACCCTTTCTCCGCATTTTCAACTCCTTTGTAATTTTTGACCTAATTTTTGTGTAAACTATAAATACCCCTCCCTAATTAATTTGAAGATACAATACCCTAGATCTTAGATATTTCCTATTGTTATACTAAGTTTTCATAAGCAGGTTTTAATCTTTACCTAATCATTCCTTAATTACTCCTTAATTTAGTTTAGATCTAGTTAAATTCAATAGCTTACATCTTAGTAGTTGGGTTTGTAAGTGAAATTTTTGAAGAAATTCTTCCATTATTAATCCAAAACTTGCATCTCTCTTAAGTATTAGTACATTTCCTTTTCTTATTTACTTTTATTTTCAATTTTTTACATTTTTATTTCATCTTTAATTGTTGTTTGAATCCATTTAATGTTTATTGCAATGATGATGTTGGTCTTTTCAAATGTTTATAATTCTCTTGTTAACATGTGTGAACTAGAGTTTAGGTGGATCTCAAGTAAGGTTGATAGGTTCGTAAGGTTGATAGGTTCGTATTTTATACATTTTATCCCCTTGATTTAGCTCTATTTTACATGACATATGCACTAACTTTAGTGATTTTAGGAGCTAATATTGTATTCTAGTTGTCGTTGCATGATTTGTCACATTTTGTAGGAAGTTGAGCTTTTTGAAGCTTATTTCATAACTTGTGCAAGAGCTAGAATACAAGGCTAAGTATGGAGCATGAGTTGGACCAACATTGAAGTGTTACATGGATTTTCAAGCATAAAGATATGGATTAAAATGAGAAATGCAAAACAAAGTCTTATTCAAAGTCAAGCCCAATATTTGAAGTCCAACTAAGGTGGAAGCTTAGGATGCTAGAGTACATTGGATGCCATGCTTAAAGATCATTATCATATGCTTAATAGAGCATTTATTACTAAGCATTGGATTCCATAAGCATTAACTAGAGGAATTAAGACGAACGAGCTGGAATGTCACGATCCCGATCGGGGCTTGGGAACCCCGATCGGGGTTTCCTTGTTCTATGTACATACGTTTCATCCCTAGCTCCCTATAACTAGAGAGCTAGGTCCGACCTAATAAGCATCTTATTTTCATCATACATTCTCACATTTTTTATATTCTTAAGCATACAAAAATTCTCTCATAGTTTTTATTCTAGTTTTAATATTGTTAAGCATTTGGTATTTGGTAAACATTTGGTTCTAATTATTCAAGCTTTTGGTTCTCATTTGTTCTTCCTTGCAAGTTTCTAGTTCAAGTTCCATTTCCTATTCGGTAATTCTAATTCTATTTTATTTAGCTTACATTTCTATTTTAGTTATCGCATAGTTTTATCATTAGTATTTTAATTCCATCACATAGTTTATTCTCATATTTCATAATTCATCTTTTTGTTTATATCATTTTTACAATCATGTCTAGCATTTCATACAACATAGTTGGTAGTTTATATTTCAATATGGGTAGCTAAAATTCCTTAGTCTAGGGACTAGGGAAGACATGCAATAACCAATATATGTAAAATGTTAAAATAGGTTGATATAATATACTCCCTCCTATTCTAAATAACTCTCCCTATTTCCTTTTTCGTCTATTCACAATACTCTCCCTATTTCTTAATTTGGCAAACTTTTATACTTATTTTAATCACCCCACCCTACAACAATACCCCACAATACTCATACTTTATCTTATTTTAATCATCTTACCCCACAACAATACTTATTTTAATCATCTTACCCCACAACAATACTTATTTTAATCACGCAATACCTTCCCTCTCTCCAACCTCCTACCCCACTACAATACTTTACCATATAATACTCCCCTTCCTTAATTCCCATGCCCTCCATGAAAGGGGAGGGTTATTAAGAATAGGAGGGAGTAGTAAACATGGATCCTTAATTAAAAAATGATGAGTTAGAGAGAGAAGCCAAACTTGCGATTCTTTTGATGCTGCTCTTCGTTCCAGCCTGGAACGTATTGTCACCGCGTCTAGCCCGGGTTTTGGGGATTTGCAGTGGCGCCTTGCTACGTTCCCTTTTCATCTTGGCGGGCTTGGTGTCTATGCGGCGGGAGATGTTCGATATTATGCTTTTATTGCGTCCCGTTTGCAGTCTGCTAATATGCAGGCTAAGCTCCTCGGACCTTCTGGTATTGTAGTTGCTGGTCCTGCTTTTGACGATGTCGCACGGGTGTTTAATGTGACTACAGGCTCTGATATCTTAGGTAACCCTAGTGAAATTGCTGCCCCCAAACTTATGAAGAAATTGGCAGACATTTATTTCGCGACGGCTGATGCTGCCTCAGGGTCTGTTTTCTCTTTGACACCACACCAGCTTGCTTTGTGGCAGTCTCAGCAGGGTGCCCACTCCTCTAATTGGTTGCGTGCGGTTCCTATGTCTGGGTTGGGTCAGACCATGAACGGGAGGACATACCGTAGTGTGCTTGGGTACCGTCTGGGTGTTCCGTTATTCACGGTATCTAGACCTTGTCCCGCTTGCTCTTGGGTTTTTGCTGATGATGTTTTTGGGGACCACGCTGTTTCTTGTACTAGTACTGTGGGCGTTAAACATCGGCATAACCTCATCCGTGACACTCTATTCGACATCTGCTATAGATGTGGTATTTCTGTGGAAAAGGAGGTTGATATCGGTTTGGTTGACGGGCATTGTGGGTCTACTCGTCCTGCGGATTTGCGGCTTTATTCTTGGGACAGGGGGCGCGATGTGTGTGTCGACTTGACAGGGTCTTCTCCTTTGACTCAGACTGCGATGGCGCATTTTGTGCCCGGCCGGGTTGTCGCTGATGCTGCTCAGCGTAAGTGTGCTAAGTATGGGGAGTTGTGCGCGGCAGCGGGTTATGGCTTTGTTCCCTTCTCTTTCTCTTCACTTGGGGAGCTGGGTTCGGATGCTGTTGCCTTGCTCAAGCTGATCCAGAAATTCTCGGTATCTCAGGATGCGGGGGCTCGGGTGGCCGCTTATATTTTTACTAGACTTAGCTTTGCTGTTGCTAAGGGTGTGGGAGCCCAGATTGTCTCTCGGCTCCCCACCAATTTCATGTAAACTTTTATTTTCTATTTTAATGAAAGCTGCACGCATCTTATTACAAAAAAAAAAAAATTATTAATAATAATAATACGACCTTTTCAGTTGATCGGGAAGCGGAAGTAGCTAAAATTCGAGCGCAGGTTGCGTCGATGTTACGCAGTGCTAGAATAGTGCTACCAGAACCCGTGGCAGCGATCAGGACTACGCCGGCAGAAGTGGTTAAGGAAGCAGAAGTGATGAATTTTATGAAGGATTGGAATGATGTCCAGGTGACCAGTGAACCGCGGTCATCATCGACTGTAGAGGAGGTTCCTGCTGAATATGCTACGGTAGGTAATATGCTTAAACTCTCTTTAGATGATGTCCAGGAGGAGATAGATTATTGGTCATTTGCGATTTATGGGTAAGTGATGGGAGTTAACCCACCATGAAGAGCAATGGAAGGCTACCTTATGAGGGAATGGAGGGACTATGTGATTTCTAAGATTGCCTTCTTGCCAAATGGCCTGTTTGTGGTGAGGTTTGCGACGTTGGAACATAGAAAATTAGTTCTGGAGAAGGGAATGTTTCTAATTTATGGTAAGCCATTGATTGTTCGACCCTGGGAACCTAATACTAAGATTACCAAAGTCTTAGTTAAAATAGTCCCTATATGGGTGAAACTGATGGGTTTGGATTTGAAGTTTCGGGGAACAAAATGTCTCGAAAAATTGACCTCTATAATTGGGAAATTTGTCAGAGTTGATGACCTTACATTGGACAGATCTATACTGGGTTTTCCCAGAGTTATGGTAGAGGTTGGAATTGATCAGCAATTTCTTGAGAAAATCCTGTTTATGGATGAAATGGGGCAAAATGTGATAGTACTGGTTGAGTATGATTGGCTACTAGTTACTTGTACTAAATGTAAGGGGATTGGGCATAAGGAAAATCAATGTAGGAAAGGAACTGGATGGGTTAGGAGGCCTCCACAACCAATGAGGCAATTGCCCAACAAGCAGGTATGGTAGAAGAGAGAGCCTGTGGAAACAAATGTTGACTTAACAGAATACCTAAGCTTGCCTAAGGGAGGGTCAGGTGCTCAACAGAATGGATTATCTGGGATTGTGAACAGGGTGCAGAGTAATGGTACTAGGGGGAGTTCAGGTTCAATAACCCCTACTGTTAGACCTATGAACAATGCCAGCAGTGTTGTCCTAACACCAACAAGAATTTTAACCAGCATCACAAGACATGAATCTAGACTACCAGGGGGTAAAGATGGAGCGTTTGTAGTGAACTTTAATAATGAAATCGCTACCACATCATCAATGGTTGATAAAGGAGGAGGAGGGGAGGCTTCTGCCTCTCATAGGTAGTTTAGGAGTTAGGAACATTAGGGGCCTTAATAGTCTGACTAAACAGAATGATATTAAGTGGTGTCTGCATCAAGCTAAATGATATGACTCTTAAATGTGCACATTTAGTCCCCTAATTGAACCCATTTTGCATACTAATATAGCATTTCATGGCCATTTTATCCGTCAATTCCTTCCTATTTTGCTTTCCTAGTGCATTTTATATGTCTTATAGGAAAGAAGATAATGAGGCGGAATTACCATCTCCCGTGCATAATTGGAAGCTTGTTGTTGATCTTAGATGGACTAGTATGAAGAGGAGGAAATAATGATGACCAAGGATGTAGGAATAAAGAGTATATAGAAGGATCATAGGCTTAAAAGCAAGGAGAAGTAAGCCATTACAAGAAGAAATTGCTCGTAACCAAAACATGAGATGCTCCTTTAGCTCTAAAAGTATGCTAGATGAAACGGCGTCAAAAAATCAAGTGGTCTAGGCTTTTGAATCACTCCAATAGGAGTCCGGATGAGGAAATGACGTCCGTTTTACAATCCGAGCTCAAATAGACAAGCTGTCCGCCAATCCGCGCGTCCCGAGACTCAAGACGAGCGTCCCCAGACCCAAGACGAGCGTCTCCCCTACAAGACGAGTGGATTGTTAGACATTAAAAAAGAGAAGCACTCTGTCCAGTGATCCGAGCGTCTTGCCCCGAAGACGGCGTCTCAGAACACTATGATCCGGCCGTCCCGGTGTCAATCCGAGCGGATTCCTTCATAGACTGGCTGTGTTCCAAGCTGATCCGAACGGATCGTTGTAGGACTAGCAACGTGATATGCGCATTTCCTTCGGGACTTTCATTTCCTACTCAACACTTAGAAATGCTATTTACTAATCTACCCTTGATTAACCTAATGATGTACCACTATATATACTCCATTTGTAATAATCAAGAGATTAAGCCCTCTTAGTAGGAAGCCTCTTAGAGGAGGCAAACCTTCCTTAGATTATATTAGGAGTAGATTAGAATAGATTAATCTCAACCATTCCACAAAATTACACATTAATCTTTCTTTAATTATTGTTCAAGTTTATTATTGGGTAATTGAAGATTATTGGGTTATTATTGGAGAATTGACAACTCTTCATCAATCAATGATGTTTTCTTCTATTATTCTTTGCTTTATTATTTGGATCATCTTAAGTTTGGTATAATCTCTTTACTCTTTACTCTTTATTTTTTATTTCCTCATTCTCTTATCATGTTTATACTTGTTGTGATGATTGACACCATTAATGACATGTTTCCCATGATAATGAGTGAGTAGACTTTTAGCTAGGATTAATGGGGAATTAGGGTAAACAAACATGGGGAATGATTCATGCTTAATCTAATATGTTTTCATAATTAAATTGCTTGCTTGTTGTGATTTCAACTTATGCACATGTTATGTTTGATGAAATGGGAGCCTATGAAACCTTGCATTTTTTACCCATCACCTATCTTTTCAATGAGGCTTGTAAGCTTATACACCAACTCGAGCCCCCATTAGTCCATGCATATAGTTGAATAGGAAGGATTAAGTCGACTTGTAGGTGTTGTACAATCTAATCGATTCTGCTCTGTGACCCAAACCTTCTTAGGGATTGTAAGATATACACTAACTTGATCCCATCACAATAATAAGTGCTTGCTATATAATTGAGAAGATGTTTGTATGATCAACTCCCATGAGTCTCCTATGAACCCATGATATCCTAGCAATTTTAATCATTTGTTTACATCCTTCCTTTTATTGCTTGTTCTACTTTATTGCTTGCATTAGTCTAGACTCATCAACTACAAACCCAAATCAATTGTGACAATAGCATAAATTAAGATAGATAGACTTAGAACCCAAAGCACACCATCCCATGGATTGACCTCGACTTAACCACTAACTAGTTGTTTGTTGAGAATATAAATGTGTTTGATTGAGAGCCCCAATGACACTCTCCATCAAAATGGCGTCGTTGCCGAGGACGGTGTTATGTGATTAAGTTCTTGTTTGTTTGTCTATTTTAATTTTGCTTTAACCTTGAGGAACTTGTTCCTCAAGGTTGTTCTTACCATCTTTTTGTAGTTTACTTGGTTGTAGTTGTTTCCTTGTCTTAGCTATGATGGCTCAAGACTTGACATATGGAGTATGTGGTGGATCTTTTGAGTACGACTACAATGGGTATGAGGAGTTTGAGGACCAAGTTAACACAAACCTACCTTACTACTCATACAATGAAAATCGTAACTACTACCCCAAATTTTCCCACCAAAATCACCACATCCAAATACCACAATATAACCACTTTCACACCCACCCACATCAAAAAGATGAGCCCGACTTTGACATTCAAGATATGGTCCTCCGAATGATGGGAGATCAACAAAATTTCTTCAAACAAGTGCTAGAGGAGAGCCAAAATAGGGACAATGTTCTTCAAAGCATTGTTACTCATGGTGAGGAGTTGGCAATTCAAATTGCCCAAATGAAAGAAGCCCAAGTAACTACTCCTCACCATTCCTTTGACATTGATCATGAATGCGACTTTGAAGGAGTTACCTTTGATGAGAAATAGGAAGGGCCAATCTCCTTGAGCTCTTATGAGTATGAAAGTGTGGTATTTGATGAAGAAGACATGAGGTTGAGTAAGCCAAATACTCTTAGCCTTTGTGAGTATGAGAGTGTATCATTTGATGTGAACATTGAGGTGTTGGAGAAAGAGTTGATGAGGAAAAGTGAAGCCCCTATCTATGATTCGTATGGAGATAGCAATGATGACAAACCTATGGAAGAAGCTTATGCGGAATATGTGTCTTACAAGGACTTATGGAATGAAGAAGAGGAATGGAGTTGTGATATTGCCTCACTTGAGGACCCCATCCTTGAGAAGTTTGAGGTATGCTTCCATGAGGATGATGAACGTCTCTTTCCTATTGACCATGAAGACCTTTTCGCACCCACCATGGAACCTATGATTGTTGGAGATGATATGGTAGACCTTCTCTAAAAAGTCAAATCATCATATAAAGGGTACTTGGTGGAAAAGCTCAAGAACAAACTTGCGAATGAACTTACTTGTGGAGATTTGGCACCCACAATTTCAACTCCAAAGGTACCCCGTCATCAATGCCATGAGAATTCTCCTTCTACACTTGAAGGATTGATAAATCCAAATGCTATCATCATCACCAAAATTGAAGGAGAAGGTGGTGAGTGGAAGTCTCCGGACGAATATGAACCACACTTCATACCTTATTTTGACAAGAATTATGGGCTTGTTGGTTTGAAGCATTGCAAATATTCAAATGCCAAGGGCAAGGTGAATGAGAGAATAAGTGACAAGCTACCTTGGTTAAGCTTCATATTAAATTGGAACAAACCGTTTTCATGCTTATTTGAGGATTGTGCCCAAGCATTTGACCGGTTATTGAGAGCATTGAGCAACATGTACAACATCAATAACAATGGCAACAAGGAATGAGTTTGGTGGAGTCCTCCCTCAAGCCACCATTTGTAAGATACCCTTTACTTTGACTTTGCATTACATTTACACTTACATTTAGTTATATACATATACATTTAGCTTGCATTTGTATTATATTTCATATTGCATTTACATTAGTGAGTTCATGTAGTATAGCTTGCATTGTAATATATCTCACATGATTCATGTAGATAGTTGCATATAGACTAGAAATCATGCATAGTCACTAATGACCAATCCTATTCTTTTCTACACTAGAAATAGTGCTTAAATCGGTTTGGGGAGGTTTGATCATAGGTGACCATAGTTTAATAGAAAATATGCATCATCTAGTGTAGTTTAGATTACATTAATTTGTTATATATGTCATATAGAATTGCATTTAGTTGAAGCATGCATTCATTCATATCATATCATTGCATTTGTACTTCAATTTCCATAAAATCAAAAATCCAAAAACATGTATTTCTTTTTATTCCTACTCCTACATGTACATTGAGGACAATGTCCAAAATAAAGTGGAGAGTGGGAATATATATTCTAAAACACATAAAAATTGAAAAATTTCGAAAAAAAACTCACAAATATGTTCTTTAATTTCATAAAAACAAAACCCATAAAAATTTGAAAAATTGAAAAACCAAAAATATGTTCATTTCCTTTGTAGTGTAGAATTATATATTTTGTGTATACTTGTTTGTTTGTTTGTCTATCCTTCTATCACATTGATCGACTACGCCACATCCGAGACTTGAGGAATATGAAGACCACATGGTATGATCTTTCCAATCTCCTTTTTCCTCTCTATGTTAATGACTATGTGGCTTTATTTTGAATGATGCGGTACAAACCAATGTGATTCTAGGAGTTGCATGTCATTTATATGACATACTAGTTGATAGAAGCATATGCATTAGAGTTGTATATATGTTAGTTGCATCATGGCATGTAGTTTGCATGGTTAGAAAATTTTGTGAAAATGCCTATTTGGGAAACTTGACAAGTGTATATAAGGCCCTTGTAGATAATTTTTTCCTTAAGACTTTGTTTTCTAGAATACCCTCAAGACACCCTAGTGATACCCGTCGTGAGGTGTCAAAAATAAATTTATAATTTCCAACTACAACTATAGCTAGCGGCAGTCGGGTCGAACCACAGAGAGGCAGATGTAAATTCTAGTTGTTTAAATTCAGTCTAAGGTAACAATAAGGTGGGGGGTTTGATTGGATTGGTCTATAGCTAATGAGCGATAAGATAAAGTAAACTACGCAAATAGATGAAATCAAATATAAAAGGAGGTACTAGGATGGTCGGTTCGTTACAGCTTCGGCGGCAGCATACTAAACAGGTCTAAATCGAACACAAGTGAGGCGGGAAACAAGAGGTCCTCTCGGTCCACTCTTAACAAGTAGCATCTTTCGATCTCGCTATAAGTCCCTAATATCACTAATACTGACTCTCGTCCTGAAAAGTGACTAACAACCCAAACTTTACCTATCTTTCGATCTCAGCATAGTTTAGTCATTTTAATTGGTGGTCTAACAACTGTCCCTATCTTTCGATCTAATGGGTCAGTCATAAATTAAGCATCTAACTGGTCGCATGCATTCGATTCGTTAAATACATCATTAAAATCAATTAAAAGGAAAGGTAACCTCACGTGGTCAGTCGATCGACCGGGTAAGGCAGTCGATCGACTGACACGCGATTCAGTCCAATTTAATACTACGCCGCCTACGCCATAATTCCCCTACATCCTAGCACAAACTATTTAGCTACTCATGCTGAAAGTGATAACAACAATAATACTAGGGCATAAAAGTACTGAATTCATAATTAAAGCGGTAGGACAAACAATTAACATGCAACAATAAAATAGTTTCGGGAATCTAACTAGCAATTCTATACTAATAACGAAATAGAAGTGAATTGAAATAGGGCAGAAGAATACCGAGAATAGCAGAAGAATGATTAAGAACAAGAGCGAAAATTCCAATGCTAAACAATATTCCAAACCCTAATTCTATCTAAAGAATTGTATGTAAAAACTTAATGTAAAACTTGATAAAAATCCGATCCCTAAAACTGGTGTTCTAAGTTACGTTATATAACAAACATACGTAACTTTTATTTCCAAAACCTAAAACTCAATGGGCTTGCGCTTCCTCAGTCTTTTAATTCTCGTCTGGGATAGCAGATTGGTCGATCGACTGCTTGGACTGGTCGATCGATCGATCTTCGAGATCTGATAGCTTCGGAACTCGCAGTTGGTCGATCGACTGATGGCAGTGGTCGATCGACTGCTTGAGCTGCTACTTGACTTCTATAATTTCGTGGATTTGTCTTTTGGGCCTTGAATTGCGCACCAAGCTCGTTCCTCGGGTGAATACTTCACGTCATATGCAATGCAGGGTACTCGGGGACGGATTTAGCTCGATTTCCGCTGGATTCTTCACATTTCTGCAATAATGTACAAAAATACGGAAGTAGACGGAAAAGGGGAGAAATGTAGCATAAACTACATGAATGAACTCTGAAATGCGTGTAAAATGGGATGTAAAACATCATATAAAAGACACGCATCAAACTTCCCCAAACCAAACCCTTGCTTGTCCCCAAGCAAGAACTAGACTCGATCTAATGACCTAATGGAACGAGTTCAATCTTAGAGCGAAATGCAACGTGTAAAGCCTAAACCAATTTAATGCACAACCAACAATCGATTAGCAAATGAATCATGCAAACGAGTTATGGGGCCGTTAAAACTACTGAACCGTCAACTGTAGAGACTTATCAAAATGGACTCTCACGGGTCGCTCAAATCACTCATAAGCACAGGTGAATAATGTATAAGATAGAAAGAATTCATTTTGTAAAGACTCTCACCTAACTACGACCTATAAGAACATGCCTGCAGTCTAATATGAAAGCAATCTCTACAACCGTACATACGCATTCCAACCAACAAGAGACCATGACACATGCCGAGGTATATATGTGGATATGTGAGGTATGGGTAAGAAGAGGCAAAACATTTATGGGAAAGTGGAGGTACAGGTGATCAAGCTAGTACCGAAACGGAACCATATGGCAACATCCAACTTCTTGCTCAAAAATAAATGGAACGGTGCTATAGCAAGCACAAAACTCACAATCTCCAGGTATGAAGGTAATCAACTAACTCCCCATAAAATATGAATAATACATGGGAGCAAAAATCGCCAAAAGATAAGGATTTGAATTATGCGAATTTGACTTCTTCCTTCCTCTCGAACCTCAGTCGATCGACCTAAAGGGGCAGTCGATCGACTGCACGAACAGTACAGAACTCTTTTTCAGTCTTTTTTTTTCGAATCAATTTTCATCTTTTTTTTTTCTTCTTTTTCTATTTCTTTCTTTCCTCCTTTTATTTCATCTTCCCAATAACGTCTCAACAGAGCATATGCCACCAAAAATGAGTAACAACCCCAAGAACACAGACTACTAGCTTGACAAAGGACAGGCTAAATGTAGGATGTAGTAAATGGGACAAAAAGGGATATTTTTGGCAGTGTGGAGTTCATGGGCAAAAATGAGAAAAGGAAACCTCTACCACATGTGTCAACTAACCACAGACCGAATGCATACAGGTATTAAGCAGATTAAGTTCATATTTATGCACATTGATATGACATGTCTCATAAGGAGTACTACTCACATTCCTAAATAAACCGGTCATAGATGTTACCAGTTATAGGCTCTAAATCTCAGAAATATGATGTAGTTTGCCAATTTTCAAAGTCAAGTCTCAAGTCCAGCAAATAATTAACGAAAACTCGTAGATATGCACTTATACGATTCCACTAATAACATGTTAATCAAGCAAGGCTGAGGCAAAACAGGTGCAAAATGCAATATCATCCTTGAAATACTACCGTTCCGACTCGACCTATATGCTAAAATAAACGTGCATTTTATGGAAATTTTTTGAAATTTTTCAATTTTTTTTTTTTGAATTTCGTATATAATGAAATGAACAATGCAAAACAGAATGTAAACGTGAATGCAAGCAAATGATATGCGACGCAAAACCCTTCCCCAAACCAAATCACACAACGTCCCCATTGTGCAAAATCATGTAATGAAGAAAAGAGAAATGGGAATTTGCGAGAAAATAAATAAAAATGACATGAAGTGGAAATCGGGAGCTTACAAGACTTTAAGCGCAGCAAAAGGGAAACCTCCCCAAACCAGCGTGAGCTAGGAGGTTTCAGTAGCCAGCAGTGCTACCAATAAGTACCTGAAAGACAAATAAAACCCACGCATAAAATCGAGAAGACAATTTTGAAGCGGTAATTATGTGCACAAATGAGAAAATAGAAGAAATAAATAATTTGACGGAAGGGAAAGTGGAATAGAAAACTCCCTTAAGTCCGCATATCGACCAAACACAGCAGGAAAGAGGTCGTGAACAGGTACAGCAGCATCCTTAGTCGATCGACTAAGGACGGCAGTCGATCGACCAAGGTGTCAGGAACAGTAGCTCCTGGAAAGTGCAACTCAGTCGATCGACCTATGTAGCCAGTCGATCGACTGAAAATACTGCTGTATTCCTTATTTCTTCGTATTTGCTCAATAACGTTAGCGAATGAGGTCTAAAAACCTGCAAGTGCACAATAATACACGCCCAAAATTGCGCAAAACCCAAAATAAAGTCTCAAACGTATAAAATCCTAAGCAAGCAAAATAAAATGCGAAGTTTCGCGCACACAAAAGCAATAAAAAGTGTCTAACAAAAGCAAATAAAATGAAGTTTATAAAGAGCTCGATCAACTAATAGTTGATCAAGAATGGCCACGATATGGCCCACTTCGTCGGCTTCTGGCTACTAGAGGTAGCCTCAACGGTGCTTATCTTAGCAGCTGCACCCTCCTTAGCTTCCACATCCGCTGAACTCAACGGGTCAACATTCTCATCATCTCCCCAATCAAGGATCTCTTCGGGCTTGTCAGAATTCAAATCAGACTCTCTGGCTTTGACCGGCTCGTCATCAACTACCTCATTAATTCCATAGCTCAGGCAACCAAGACCTCCTCTTTGAATGATCGGCTTCTTTACAGTTGGAGCAACTTGCAAAGACTTCCTTCCCAAACCAAACCAGCTCCTGCAACATCTAAAACAAATGATTCGTCCTCCTTTTTGCTCCCAGTCTGGGGCGGAGGGGTTAACACAGAAGTAGTAATAGAGATAGGCAATTCAGAAAGCACAAAGTACGATTTCTTTTCAGAAACCGTATTACAAGTCACAGGCCACATGGGGTCCTTTTTCTTAGCAGGTTGGGCAAAGACAATAGAATGCTTTCCCACTTTGAAAGTCAAGGTTCCTAGACCGACATCTATGACTGCACTAGCAGTGTGCAGAAAAGGCCTACCTAAAATAATGGGAATATGGGCATCCTCAGGCATGTCAAGTACAACAAAGTCGACGGGGAAGAAGAACTTCCCTATTTGGACATGGATGTCCTCTAAGACTCCTATTGGCTGGACCGCAAATCGGTCACCATCAGATCTTGTCATATCTCACATCGCAAACCTAGTCAATTTGAGCTTCCTAGCTAGACTCAAAGGCATGACGCTTATACTAGCTCCTAAGTCACATAATGCCTTCTCAATAGAGAAGGTACCTATATTGCAAGGAACAAAAAAGCTACCCGGGTCCTCTAGCTTATGGGGTGCAGTGTGAGACAAGGAAGAGCATGACTCTTTAGTTAATGCGACAATATGAACATGTTCAAGTGACTTTTTCTTAGTCAGGAGTTGTTTCAGGAATTTAGTGTAGGCAGGCACTTGATTGACCAACTCAAGGAAGGGTACCTGTACATTCAAGCCACGAATAACTTTTTCAAATTTACTGAAAGATACCTGTTCCTTTGTCGGCACTAGTCTCTCCGGATATGGGGCTGTAAGAAGTACCTTAGCCCTCTCCTCTAAGTTGCGCATGCCGGCATTCGTGGACTTAGGCTGGAAGTCTACTGCTTTCTCCTTGTTGAAGCTCGAACCTTCCTCAGACCGTCTCAAATGCGAGCCGTTAACCGTCATCGGATCGAACTTCGGAATCGGGACGGACCCATCAGCACTCGGGTCTGGCCCTAACACTTTCGGAGTTGTCGTGCCCCGAAACAAATGGTCCCTCAAGTTATCGGGCATCGGAGGACGAACAATCTCGCTATTAGCAATGATCTTGGTCGATCGACCACTATCCTCAGTCGATCGACCGAGATGTACAGATTCCAAAGTCTTTGTAACCGCGTATCGTCGATCGCCGGGTGTATCGATCGATCGACGATATACCTGGTAGACGCCTTTTTCTTTGAATTATTCGTTACAGCTTTCTTTTGACTCGGATCCGCCTCATTCTTTTCAACAGCGTCCTCGACCATGGCAGGCCCCTCCAGGGTGGACCCACTCCTCAACGTGATGGCGTTTAGGGTCTCCTTTTGGTCGGTTTGAGTCGGTAAGTGTCCCGGAGCTCGAGTGGTACTCTTACTAGCCAATTGAGCAATTTGGCTCTCTAGTAGCTTCATCCCGGCCTCTCTTGCTTGGGACTCCTTCAAAGAACAAGTTCTTGAACTCAACAAAATCGAACTATGGGCTTGTTGTTCTTTGCTTTGCGGCATATAAGGAGGTTTTTGATATTGTTGTTGCTTTTGATGAGGGGGCACATAGGGTTGCTGCGGAGGTGGAGTTGGATTTAGGACATTTCGGCTACTCCACCTCAGGTTGGGATGAACATTAGGCTCATAGTAGGTGTTTGTCTGCCTATAATGTTGAAAGGCAAAGACAAGACTCAAAGGGACTAGGACAATTCTTCGAAACTGTCCCTCCGCTCCGCACCTTTCACAGACGAAAGGAATGTCTGACACAGCATTTACTTGGTAAATACCCCCCTTTGAAGCTCCTCCTAGTTCATACTTGTCAAATCTCGCAGTGAGAGCTTCAAGTGCAGCTACAGAAGGAGATTCAGCGCTCCTCCTTTGATTCCCTCTGGAATTCCCATACTTAGCCTTGTGGGTGGCTAGATCATCAATGATCTTCCACCCCTTGGTTTCTCCCAAATTCTCAGCAAATCGACCACTGGTCGCAAAGATCCAAAATAGCCCTCTGATCGTCATACAGCCCATTATAGAACTGATTGCACAAGCTCCATTTTTCGAACCCATGGTGCGATATGGTTCGCACCAACTTCTTAAAACGGACCCATGCTTCGTGGAAGTTCTCGTCCGGCCCTTGTTTGAAGCTCGTGATTTGAGCTCTAATTGCATTGGTCTTTGAGGCAAAAAAATATTTCTTGTAGAATGCCAAAGCCAATGTATTCCAATCGGTGATCCCATGAACGGCTCGGTCCAGATCTCTATACCACTCCCTTGCAGCATCACGAAGGGAGAAGATAAACATAGTCTCCTTGATCTGATCTTGGGTCACGCCGGCTGGTGGGGGTATGGAATAGCAGTAATCAATAAATGTCTCCATATGCTTAGCTGCATCTTCATTTGCAGCTCCCCCGAAGTGGTTTCTCTCAACCATATTAATGTATGAAGGCTTTGGTTCGAACTTCCTGTCATCTCCTGGTAATTCGAACCCCTTATATAAATTTGCAGCTGTCGGCTCAGAATGACTAGCTATACTCGCTTCCTCAACCATGACTGGAATTTCTGAAGAAGTGACTGTCTCCGCTGAAGAAGTGGAAACGGGTGAAGAATGTGGGTCTTCATCGAATAGCTCGTTCTCGTAATAGCTTGACAGAGTACTCAGCTCTTCCTCTGTCGGTAATACCCTTTGTGATCGTCTCAACTCGCGCAAGGATTTCTCGATCTCAGGATTGAAAGGTACTAGTTCACCACCCTGTGACTTGCGCATAAGAAGAAACTACAAAAAGAATATAAGAAAAGTTTAAGGAACATAAGTCCCTTAAACTAAGAAAGACTAAAAATAAAACAACTAAAATTAGAACAATTGCCTCTCCGGCAACGGCACCAAAATTTGATACCCGTCGTGAGGTGTCAAAAATAAATTTATAATTTCCAACTACAACTATAGCTAGCGGCAGTCGGGTCGAACCACAGAGAGGCAGATGTAAATTCTAGTTGTTTAAATTTAGTCTAAGGTAACAATAAGGTGGGGGGTTTGATTGGATTGGTCTATAGTTAATGAGCGATAAGATAAAGTAAACTAAGCAAATAGATGAAATCAAATATAAAAGGAGGTACTAGGATGGTCGGTTCGTTACAGCTTCGGCGGCAGCATACTAAACAGGTCTAAATCGAACATCATATAAAAGACACGCATCACCTAGGATGTGTCATACTAGTGTCTTTTGACCCATGGACTAAGGCCTAGTCAAGAGTACCTTATGATGTGATAACTTCTTGTCTACCGTTTATTCCAAGGTGACCTTTGAAGCCAAGCAACCGTTCTTACACTTCTATCATCATATTTTGTCAACAAAAAGGGAATGAGCACAAAAATCTCCAAATTGACTTGAAGTACCAAAATTGAAATCAAAAGTTTGCAAAATGCATCAAAGGAAAAGAGGAGTACAAAAATAAACTCCTATGCTTCAATAAAAGTACCCTTTGCTACAAAATGGGGTTACTTTAAAAATGTTCAAAAAGAATAGAAAGAAATTGGCAAGTATGAAAATGTCAAACATAAAAAATGGCAAGAAATGTTCTCAAATGTCAAAAGCCACAAATTGGGGGAAAAAACAAATCAAAAAGCAAACTACAAATGTGAAACTCGAAACATCTTGATCCCTTTTATCCACTGATCTTATTTGTTGCATGGTGGAGAGGGGATGACTCTTCTTCTTGTTTAGGCAAGAGGGGGAATTTCACGATCCTACAGTGTTTCTAATACCATAAGGAGACTACTCTTGACGAAAGCATTTAGCGATTGAGGATAAAAGTACCCTAGTTTGACACAACTTGGATGTGATTTATTGATATCCTTTTAGACTTAGTAGCTTGGAGAAACAATATCTATGATGGAGTGTGTACCCTTAAATTGCTTCCCTTGTAGATGATTTTCGCCACTTAGATGAGGAAAGTGGCTATTCGTTTGTAGATGCAGCCATTACTTGTTTTGTGTGCTTAATGCTTGGATGTATCGCCATTTTGGCAAGCCCCACCTTGCCTTGAAAGAAGGCATACTACCTCATAGATGTCTTTTTGTGAGTTGAAGGGGCGGAGTGAGACCCGCTAATTGTCTCACATCGGTTATATTATTAGGATAGTTTAAATAAAGGTCTAGTTCTAGTCACCTCTTTAGTTGGGACGAGTAAAGGTTCGGTTTGGGGATGTTTGATGTGACTCTTAATTGCGCACATTTAGTTCCCTAATTGAACCCATTTTGCATACTAATATAGCATTTCATGGCCATTTTATCGGTAAATTCATTCCTATTTTGCTTTCCTAGTGCATTTTATATGTCTTATAGGAAAGGAGATAATGAGGCGGAATTCCCATCTCCCATGCATATTTGGAATCGTGTTTTTGTTGTTAGAAGAACTAGTATAAAGAGGAGGCAAGAATGATGACCAAGGATGTAGGAATAAAGAGTATATAGAAGATCATAGGCTTAAAAGCAAGGAGAAGGAAGCCATTACAAGAGGAAATTGCTCGTAACCAAACCAAGAGTTGCTCCTTTGACTCTAAAAGTATGCTAGATGAAACCGCGTCGGAAAATCAAGTGGTCTGGGCTTTTGAATCACTCTAATAGGAGTCCGGATGAGGAAATGATGTCCGTTTTACAATCCAAGCTCAAATAGACAAGCTGTCCGCCAATCCGCGCGTCCCGAGACTCAAGACGAGCGTCCCCAGACCCAAGACGAGCGTCTCCCCTGCAAGATGAGCGGATTGTTAGACATTAAAAAAGAGAAGCACTCTACCCAGTGATCCGAGCGTTTTGCTCCCAAGACGGGCGTCTCAGAATGCTATGATCCGGGCACCCCGATGCCAATCCGAGCGGATTCCTTCACAGACTGGCCGTGCTCCAAGCTGATCCAAGCGGATCGTGGTAGGACTAGCAATGTGATATGCGAATTTCCTTCGGGACTTGCATTTCCCTACTCAACACTTAGCAATGCTATTTACTAATCTACCCTTACTTAACCTAATGATGTGCCACTATATATACTCCATTTGTAATAATCAAGAGATTAAGCCCTCTTAGTAGGAAGCCTCTTAGAGGAGGCAAACCTTCCTTAGATTAGATTAGGAGTAGATTAGAATAGATTAATCTCAACCATTCCACAAAATTACACATTAATCTTTCCTTAATTATTGTTCAAGTTTATTATTGGGTAATTGAAGATTATTGGGTTATTAGTGGAGAATTGATAACTCTTCATCAATCAATCAAGTTTTCTTCTATTATTCTTTGCTTTATTATTTGGATCATCTTAAGTTTGGTATAATCTCTTTACTCTTTATTGTTTATTTCCTCATTCTCTTATCATGTTTATACTTATTGTGATGATTGACACCATTAATGACATGTTTCCCATGATAATGAGTAAGTAGTCTTTTAGCTAGGATTAATGGAGAATTAGAGGAAACAAACATGGGGAATGATTCATGCTTAATCTAATATGTTTTCATAATTAAATTGCTTGCTTGTTGTGATTTCAACTTATGCACATGTTATGTTTGATGAAATGCGAGCCTATGAAACCTTGCATTTTTTACCCATCACCTATCTTTTCAATGAGGCTTGTAAGCTTATACACCAACTCGATCCCCATTAGACCATGCATATAGTTGAATAGGAAGGATTAAGTCGACTTGTAGGTGTTGTATAATCTAATCGATTCGGCTCTGGGACCCAAACCTTCTTAGGGATTGTAAGATATACACTAACTCGAGCCCATCATAACAATAAGTGCTTGCTATATAATTGAGAACATGTTTGTATGATCAACTCCCATAAGTCTCCTATGAACCCATGATATCCTAGCATTTTTAATCATTTGTTTACATCCTTCCTTTTATTGCTTGTTGACAGGGCAGTCGTATACCTATCAAAAATAACCAACTGGCTCTAACTAATATAGCTAGGGAAGTCGGGTCGATCTCCACAGGGAGATGGGAAGATGTCAGCTTTGTCTAAGTTCGTCACGGTAACCAAATTGGGGGGTTTAAATTGTATTGTTCTAAACTAATGGTAAGGATAGAGAAGAAAGAGCAAGAGAGTAAAGATTGACCAAATAGAGAAAACAGCTAAGATAGACGGTTCACCATAATCATTCGGTCAAGTAATCTAGGTCTCAGGTCAATACAAGTATGGTCTGAGGAGCAGTGAATATCTCCTTTCGGTCTCAATTCGCCCTAAAGCACAAATAGCTTAGCTTTTGCCCTAACTATAATGCCCTATTGTTCGCTACTAGTCTCACCTCTTCCATCCTTTTGGTCCAGGTCGAGGGTCACTATGATATAAATGCCTAATTGCATCGACTCAATTAAATAGATACAGATAAATGCAGCAGTTAACAACAAAGACTACACCAGCATTAACCTAGTAATTCGATTACTATCCCTTCATAATTATGGATCCCCTTTAGTCTTAGCAGAAGGGAATTATCTACGCATCATCATTGAATTAGCAACAACAACATATAAATAATAAGAAATCAACATGATAACAATACTAATGAGGATTGAATAGAGTAAAGATGATAGCAATAAGAGAGAGATAACAAAATAATAGTAAATATGATTAAAGAACTAAAGAAGAATAATAATACCAATACAAATCCGAATCCGAGTAGCAAAGTGTAGAAGAAAATCCAAAATCCCAGAACAGTAGCAAAGGATAGAGTAAAAGTGAATGAGAGAGCGAGTTACGTAGTTTACTCCCCCAGTCATATACGAAAATCCTCCCTAAACCTAATCTATGGACTAATTACAAAAGCCCATACGAAATTAGGCGGAAAAAGTCTATTACAGGATAAACTACTCGATCGAGTGGAAATAAACCACTCGATCGAGCAACTTAGCATCCAACCTCTCGATCGAGTGGAAATAAACCACTCGATCGAGTACTCCTTGCAAAGTCTTCTCGGTTGACTACACGAATTGCTCGATCAAGCAACCTTCAACATATAAAGCATTCGATCGACTAGAAAACTAGTCGATCGAGCTATTTAGGCACGTTAGACATTGAAACACCTCCCGAGACCAGCTCACGCGTCTTCCAAGTGTTAGATTTCCAAGCTCCAGCTCCTCGTTCTACATAAATACATGCAAACGGGACGAATTAAGGCTCGATTCATCTCCTCTTTGGTTAATTCCTGCAAATTACATAAAACGAACCAAAGTAGAATATTCGGCGATATTTGTAGCTAGATGCTACATAAATACTACAGAAATGCGTGTAAAAATGAGGTAAAAACCTTATATAAAATACACGCATCAAATCTCCCCAAACCAAACCTTTGCTTGTCCCCAAGCAAATTATGAATGCAACTAAGAACAAACAGTGGAACGGGACCAACGCATCAGCTACAAATCACCCACTAAAACCAGTTTAATGCAATAACTAACAAAGTGACAAATGAGAAGTGCAAACGAATTAAATCAATGTTTCAAACTTACTGAACCGTCGACCTTGCAAGACTCAAAAGATACCGGACTCTCACGGGTCGCTCATCACTCAAAATTAGGCACAAGGTGAGTATATATGCGAAAGATAGGAAGAAGTAAAGACACTCACCTAACTCGACCTATAAGAACATGCATGCAGTTAACATGAATAAAGTCATTACAACCATACATATGCATTCCAACCATACTAATGACCTAGACACATGCCGAGGACTTACATTTGGGTAAGCGAGGTAATGGGTAAAAAGGGGCTAAGATGAATTTGGATATGTGGAGTTAATAGCCAGGCTAGCAACAACGGATCCAAATTTTGAACTGCATCCCAACTTCGTACTCAATATGACAAAACAAAACGGTGCAAATACCATGCACTCTGCTCACGAAACACCCAAAACTCGTCAACTCCCCATAAGATATAAGTAAGACATGGGAGTGAAAATCATTATACAATTTCTCATTTTTCTTCGCACATGATTTTTCTTTCTTTTTCTTCTTTTTCTTATTTCCATCTTTTTCGTTCTTTTTTTTTCACTTCATTTTTTTTTTTCATTTTTTCATTCATCATTTTTTCTCTTTCATTCCCTTCAATTCTTCCACCATCTTCTGAAATCAGATAAAAATAACCAAACTGCAGTAAAGCATTCCAAACAGCTACTCGTCACTAGCTCGGCTAGGGTAGGAAAAATTATAGATAGTAACTAATAGGACAAAAAGACAATTTGGCTATGTGGGGCTTATGGGTGGAATGAAATAAAAGGAACTGTCTCTCCTAACATGTGTCACCATCCACAGACCGAATGCATACAGGTATTAAGAAGACTAGATTCATGCTTATGCAAATTGATGTTACATGCCTTAAAGAGAGTACTACTCACATCATAAATGAAACCGGTCATGAATGTCACCAGTTTATAAAGCTCTAACCTCAGAATGTAATGTAGCTTGCCGATATAAGAGTCAAGTCTATTCGTTCAGATAAGAGAGATAAACACTCGTAGATCATGCACATAATCATGCCAACTAAATGTCAAGAAAATGCAAGGCCCAAGTAAGGATTCAATGTAGCGTCAAAGTTCAAACGTTCCGACTCAAATTAAACGTGAAAATTTTTGAATTTTAGGATTTTTTTTGAATTGAAAACGACAATGCATACGAAAATAAATAAACGTGCATGCAAAAATGCAAGAAAACATGCAGACACAGATATGGATGCATACCTCCCCAAACCAAACCGTACAATGCCCTCATTGTACCAAAAATAGGGAAAGAAATGCAAACTGAAGAGAGAAGGAGAAGTGGAGTCGGAAAACTTACAAAACGTCGTAAAGAGGGACCTCCCCAAACCGACCATGAACATGGGAGGTTAAAGAAAGTGAAGCAGTAGCTCCATAGACGTAAAATAGCAGCTGGAAGACGAAACCACTCGATCGAGCAACTTGGAATAGCTCGATCCAGTAAACTGGTGTCTGAAAGGACTCGATCGAGTAAAATAATCACTCGATCGAGTGAACGTGAATATGCAGCTGGTCGATCGAGGGTATATATCACTCGGTCGAGTGAATAGTACCACAAGGAGCGCTCGATCGAGTAGAAAAACTACTCGATCGAGTGGATTAACCTGCAAAACACGGATTGAAAGCAAGGAAAGCATAAAAAGTGCGTAAAACAGTGTCTAAAGTTCAACAATAAGCTAAAGAAAAATAAAAAGTTCAACAAAAATACAAGAAAACAGTCCGGGCTGCCTCCCGGAGAGCGCAGGTTTAAGAGGTCCCGCACGACCTTTCTGGCATCAATTAACTGGCGCATCTAGCTCGTCGAAGTACAAGACTTCAACACGATTGTCTGCTTCATTTGCCTCGTGATAGTGCTTCACATATTTCCCATTCACCTTGAACCTACTACCTTTGAGTCTTGAGCTCCACGGATCCAAATTTGTAACATTTTGTCACCGTATAAGGACCACTCCACCGGACTTGACTTGCCGAGAAAACAATCGCGATCGGGCATTAAACAAAGAAAGACCTTTTGCCCAAAATGAAACTCCCGAGGTAGAATTCTCTTGTCATGCCATCTCTTCGTCTTTTCTTTATAAATGCGCGAGCTATCATAGGTATTAAGCCTAAACTCTTCCAACTCAGCTAGCTGCAAAAGCCGATTCTGACCACACAACTTAGGATCAAAGTTAAGCTCATGAATTGCCCACCAAGCCTTACATTCCAATTCAACAGGTAAGTGACATGATTTCCCATAAACTAACCTATAAGGTGATGCACCAATTGGTGTCTTAAAGGCAGTTCTGTAGGCCCATAATGTGTTTTCTAATTTAAGACTCCGGTCCTTCCGTGATTTAGAAACTACCTCAGACAAGATCTCTTTCAACTCGCGATTAGAGACCTCAACCTGACCACTAGTTTGGGGATGATACCCCAAACCACGCCGGTGTTGGACACCAACTTTAGACAGAATAGAAGTTAGTTTCTTTTCCTTAAAGTGCATTCCCCCATCCCTAATGACGATCCTAGGGACACCAAATCGGGGAAATGTGACCTTTTTAAACATTTTTATCACGGTCTTGGCATCACAATAAGGTGAGGCAATTGCCTCAACCCATTTCGACACATAATCTACAGCCACTAAGATGTACCTGTTACCTTTACTAGACGGGAACGGTCCTTGGAAATCAATGCCCCAGACATCGAAAACCTCAACCTCTAAGATGCCATTTTGTGGCATCTCATGTCTCTTTGAAATGTTCCCTGATCTTTGGCAAGCATCACAAGCTGAAACAAAAGACTTAGCATCAGCAAACAAAGAAGGCCAGTAAAAACCAGACTGAAGTACCTTAGCCACGGTGCGTGATAGATCGTGGAGACCACCATAGGAAGAGGAGTGACAGCCTTCCAGGACTACTTTGGCCTCCCACTGCGGAATACACCGTCTGTAGAGACCGTCTGCACATTCCTTAAATAAATAAGGATCATCCCAGAAATACTGCTTAGCGTTATACAGGAAACGCTTCTTCTGCTGATGAGAAAGGTCAGGCGGCAGCTTGCCACTGACAACTAAGTTAGCTATATCTGCATAACAAGGTTCTTGGTTAACAATAGACGATAAAACAGCAAATAAAGTATCATCAGGGAAAGAGTCATCAATAGGTAGAGAATCTTCCCCTTCCTGTCGCGTTAGTCGCGACAGATGATCAGTTATAATGTTCTCAGCTCCATTCTTATCCTTAATCTTAAAATCAAACTCCTGAAGAAGGAGTATCCATCTCAATAGCCGTGGTTTTGCCTCCTTCTTAGCAAGGAGATCCCTCAAAGCTGCATGGTAAGTAAAAACAGTAACTTCTGACCCAATCAAATAAGAACGAAACTTCTCTAAGGCATAAACTACAGCTAGCAGCTCTTTTTCAGTGGTAGTGTACTTCACTTGAGCCTCATCCAGAGTTCGGCTCGCATAGTAGATTGCATTCAAAGCTTTGTCTTTCCTTTGGCCTAGCACCGCTCCTAGTGCATAGTCACTGGCATCGCACATTATCTCAAACGGCAAGTCCCAGTCGGGAGGCTGTATGATCGGCGCGGAGACTAAAGCCTGCTTTAACCTGTGATAAGCAGAAAGACACTCATTAGTAAACACAAAAGGGCCATCCTTAAGTAGCAGTTGTGTAAGTGGTTTAGCAATTTTTTAGAAATCCTTGATAAATCGGCGATAAAAGCCGGCGTGGCCAAGGAAACTCCTCACCCCCTTAACATTAACAGGAGGTGGTAATTGCTGAATCACTTCCACCTTTGCTTTGTTAACCTCTATTCCCCTATCAGAAACTAAGTGCCCTAAGAAAACTCCCTCGTTGACCATGAAATGGCACTTCTCCCAGTTAAGCATAAGATTAAACTCAATGCAGCGCTGCAAAACTTTATCAAGGTTAGACAGACAGTTAGAAAAATCACTTCCATAAACACTGAAATCGTCCATGAAAACTACCATAATAGATTTACTCTGAAAATATCCCCATCATGCACCTTTGGAAGGTGGCAGGGGCATTACACAAACCAAAAGGCATCCTGCGATAAGCAAACACGCCCTAAGGTCAAGTAAATGTAGTCTTAGCTTGATCGTCTAGGTGGATAGGGATGTGAAAGAACCCTGAATACCCGTCTAAATAGCAGAAAAATTTATGAGAAGCTAACCTTTCTACCATTTGATCAATAAAAGGAAGGGGAAAGTGATCTTTCTTGGTGGCGGCATTAAGCTGTCTGTAATCTATACACATCCGCCAACCAGTCACTACTTGAGTAGGTATTAACTCATTCTTATCATTCTTAACCACAGTTGTCCCTCCTTTCTTCGGGACCACCTGCACTGGACTCACCCATTTAGAATGACCAACAGAATAAATATTACCTGCGTCGAGCAGCTTCATTACCTAAGCCATCACAACATCCTGCATCTTCTGGTTCAGCCGGCGCTGACCCTGTCTGTAGGGTTTGTGATTTTCCTCCAACTCTATCATGTGCATACAAATATTGGGACTAATCCCCTTGATATCGTCCACTGAATAACCCAATGCTTTCCTGTTTTTCTTAAGCACAACTAACAAAGATGTCAGCTGATCATTATCAAGCATAGCACTAACAATGACTGGATATTGCTCAGTATCGTCTAAGAAAACATATTTTAGATGAGAAGGAAGAGGCTTACGTTCCGGTACCTTTACCTCAATGGAGCAGAGAGTGCTGATCATCTATTCCACTTGCTCTCCCTCAGGGTCGGTGAGTCCGCGCTCATCTAAATCATCTATAAGCAAATCCATCACAGCGTCATCATCATCTGGGTTATCTGCACACTCATAAAAAAGCATAAGAGCTTCTAGTGGGTCTTTCATGAAAGAACCCGAACAGAAGTCATAAATAGACTCGTCAATAATATCAACCCAATAACAAGTATCCTCTATCATGGCTGAGCCAAAGTACTAGGCACACTGAAAGTGATCGCGTCATCCCCTACTGCAAGAGTCAAACGCCCTTGTTTGACATCAATAACGGCCCCAGCTGTATAAAGGAATGGTCTTCCTAAAATAATTGGGGTCCGGGTGTCCTCAGCTATATCTAAAACAATGAAATCCACTGGAATAAAGAGCTTGCCTATTTTCACAAGCACGTCCTCTAAGACACCTAAAGGCCTCCTAACAGATCTATCAGCCATATGTAGGGTAATGTTAGTCACTTTGAGATGACTCATATTCCATTTCTTGCAGACAGATAGGGGCATGACACTGACGCTGGCTCCTAAGTCACAAAGAGCCTTATCAATAACCACATTGCCTATAATACAGGTAATAGAGAAGCTACCCGGGTCTTTCATTTTAGGTGGAGCCTTGTTTAAAACCAAATTACTAGACTCTTCCATAAATGAAATTGTCTCAAATTCACTTAGCTCTCTCTTACGCGTCACAATATCTTTCATAAATTTAGCGTAAGTAGGTACCTGGGTAACAAGTTCGGTAAAAGGGACGGTTACCTGGAGGTTCTTCACAACGTCCACAAACCTACCATAATGTTGCTCGATCTTTGCGACCTTCAGACCACCTGGGAAGGGTACTCTGGTAGCAATGAGCGGACCCGCGACTTTCTCTTTACCTTTATCAGTACGTGACGTCTCCACAGCAGGGGAAGATGACACGGTAGCGGAATTAGATAGTAAAATAGGATCTCCGCCGCTTCTGGTACTCGATCGAGTACTTTTACCACTCGATCGAGTGATTTCATGTAGGCATTCACTCGATCGACCATTTTTATCACTCGATCGAGTGATATTTTTTTTTAGGCTTACTTGGTCGAGCATTTTTATCACTCGATCGAGTGATTTCTTCAGCAAAGTTACTCGATCGAGTAAGAATATCACTCGAACGACCATCAGCAATTTGTGCACTTCTTGATCGACCAGAATTATCACTCGATCGAGTGATGGGATGAATTTTTTCACTCGATCGAGTAGATTTTTCATTCGATCGAGTGTCTGGACCACACGCAGCAAGGATTTCGTCCAAAAACTCATTAATATCATCTTCCGGGGTATCTTCAGCTATCAAAACCCCGTCTTCTGGTACTTTTGGCCCCTCATGAGTAAGGCCAACTTGGAGATTCGTTGCATTGACTAGATCGCATGTCGGTAGAAGTTAGGCTTGGTCTTTCGCGAGTGTTAACTGCGCGACTTGTTCTCTCAATTCCGCTATGAGAGTTTCTTTCCTATTGCACTTCTCACCAAACTGTTGTGTTATGGTTAACATCAAGGATTTCAATTCGGCAATTTCCTGATTTGCAGGAGGAGAAACCGATTGCGGTGCTGGCGTAGAAAAGGTAGAAACATTCTTCATCTCTTCATAAAGTTGAGAAAAAGGAAGTCATTGCTTGTATTTACGATAAGCAAGGACGCGCTCTATACTTGCCAGGCACTCAATTGGGTCATGCCCTTCTATGCCACATCTACCACATAGCTCCACGTGCTCAGTAAACGAACAAACCTGTGCACTCTTGCCTATAGCTTCTGTAATCTCCATATTACCTAGACCTTTGCTAGGACCTTCCACTGCAGCTGCTGCCAACTCATTAACTTGCTCACTACCTCGGGGATTTCCATATTCATAGACATGAATAGCCATCTCCTCAATGAGATGTCACCCTTGGTCATCTTCAACATTCTTCGTGAATCTACCTTTAGCTACGCTGTCAAGAATAACTCTCTGGCTCCGATATAACCCGTTGTAAAACTGAGTACAAAGGAACCAACGTTTGAACCCGTGATGAGGCACAGAGCGGACAAGCTTCTTGAATCTAGTCCAAGCCCCATCCAAGTTTTCAGCAGGTAGTTGCTCAAAAGAACTAATCTGAGCTCTCAAGGTATTGGTGCGTTGCGGTGGGAAATATCGCCTGTAAAAGGCCAAAGCAAGGGAACTCCAGTCGGTTACACCGGCTGCCTCCCTATCTAGATCTCTCAACCATTCGCGGTCATCATCAGTTAAAGAAAAGGGAAAAAGAGATCCCTTCACTTTGTCCTGTGTCACCCCAGCAGAAAGAGGAATGGTAGAGCAATACTCTGTAAACAGCTCTATATGCCTGCATGGATCTTCTTCAGGTACCCCACTAAAGAGATTTGTCTCTACCAGCTATATGTAAGATGGGTGGATTCCAAAGTTTCCCGGATCAGTAATGGGTAATAGGAAACCTTTTGGAAGCGAATCCACATTAGGCTCTGAATGGCTGGCTAAATTAGGCATTCTGGCAACTAGACTTTACAAAGCAAACAAATACCCTACAAAACTAATCAAAACTTTGCAGAAATGAGATCAGACTCAAGGAATAAATTCCTTGAGACGAGAAACAAACTTATAAAGCAACAAAATTACGCCACCTCCCCGGCAACGGCACCAAAATTTGACAGGGCAGTCGTATACCTATCAAAAATAACCAACTGGCTCTAACTAATATAGCTAGGGAAGTCGGGTCGATCTCCACAGAGAGATGGGAAGATGTCAGCTTTGTCTAAGTTCGTCACGGTAACCAAATTGGGGGGTTTAAATTGTATTGTTCTAAACTAATGGTAAGGAGAGAGAAGAAAGAGCAAGAGAGTAAAGATTGACCAAGTAGAGAAAACAGCTAAGACAGACGGTTCACCATAATCATTCGGTCAAGTAATCTAGGTCTCAGGTCAATGCAAGTATGGTCTGAGGAGCAGCGAATATCTCCTTTCGGTCTCAATTCGCCCTAAAGCACAAATAGCTTAGCTTTTGCCCTAACTATAATGCCCTATTGTTCGCTACTAGTCTCACCTCTTCCAACCTTTCGGTCCAGGTCGAGGGTCACTAAGATATAAATGCCTAATTGCGTCGACTCAATTAAACAGATACAGATAAATGCAGTAGTTAACAACAAAGACTACACCATCATTAACCTAGTAATTCGATTACTATCCCTTCATAATTATGGATCCCCTTTAGTCTTAGCAGAAGGGAATTAGCTACGCATCATCATTGTATTAACAACAACAACATATAAATAATAAGAAATCAACATGATAACAATACTAATGAGGATTGAATAGAGTAAAGATGATATCAATAAGAGAGAGATAACAAAATAATAGTAAATATGATTAAAGAACTAAAGAAGAATAATAATACCAATACAAATCCGAATCCGAGTAGCAAAGTGTAGAAGAAAAGCTAAAATCCCAGAACAGTAGCAAAGGATAGAGTAAAAGTGAATGAGAGAGCGAGTTACGTAGTTTACTCCCCCAGTCATATACGAAAATCCTCCCTAAACCTAATCTATGGACTAATTACAAAAGCCCATACGAAATTAGGCGGAAAATGTCTATTACAGGATAAACTACTCGATTAAGTGGAAATAAACCACTCGATCGAGCAACTTAGCATTAAACCTCTCGATCGAGTGGAAATAAACCACTCGATCGAGTAATCCTTGCAAAGTCTTCTCGATTGACTACTCGAACTGCTCGATCGAGCAACCTTCAACATATAAAGCATTCGATCGACTAGAAAACTAGTCGATCGAGCTATTTAGGCATGTTAGACATTAAAACACCTCCCGAGACCAGCTCACGCGTCTTCCAAGTGTTAGATTTCCAAGCTCCAGCTTCTCGTTCTCCATAAATGCATGCAAACGGGACGAATTAAGGCTCGACAACTCCTCTTTGGTTAATTCCTGCAAATTACATAAAACGAACCAAAGTAGAATATTCGGGGGTATTTGTAGCTAGATGCTACATAAATAGTACAGAAATGCATGTAAAAATGAGGTAAAAACCTTATATGAAATACACGCATCACTTGTTCTACTTTATTGCTTGCATTAGTCTAGACTCACCAACTACAAACCCAAATCAATTGTGACACTAGCATAAATTAAGATAGATAGACTTAGATCCCAAAGCACACCGTCCCATGGATCGACCTCGACTTAACCACTAATTAGTTGTTTGTTGAGAATATAAATGTGTTTGATTGAGAGACCCAACGACACTCTCCGTCACTAATGTTGACCTATTTGGGCTCCTTGAGACCAGGGTAAGACCTGGGTCTCTAAATAAGGTAGTGGAGAGTTTATGTGATGGATGAAAGTATAGCACTAACCATCAATACCGTGATGGAGGGAGGATTTGGCTACTATGGAACGAGGAGAAATATAATGTGACTGTTCTTGATATGGATGCTCAATTCATTCATATTAAGGTAAAGGATATTATTACCAATATACAATTCTATACTACTTATGTCTATGGGTTTAACAGAATTGAAGATAGAGTGCATCTGTGGAATGCTCTTTCAAGGTTGGTAGTAATGGATCCTTGGATTGTTTTGAGGGATTTTAATAATGTTTTACATATCGATGAGAAGATTGGCCTACCTGTGAGGGATATTGAAATTATTCCTTTTCCAAATACCATTGATAACTGTGGACTCCAGGATATGAAATGTACTGGCTTGTTTTTTACTTGGAATAATAAGCAACCTAGCTCAACAAGGGTGTTTAGTAAGATAGACAGGGTTCTTGTCAATGATGAATGGGGTAATAAATGGTCTGACCATTATGCTCACTATGCACCTGAGGGTGATTATGATCATTGTCCATGCTTTATTCAGAGTGGTGATACTAATTTCAAGAAGAAGAGGCCATTCAAATTTTACAACATGTGGACTAGGGTGCCTGAATTTAAGACAATTGTTGAGGATAGGTGGACACATAACATTCAGGGTACTCTTATGTACAAGGTGGTAAGGAAATTGAAAATGCTGAAACCTTTTCTTAAAGAGTTGAACAAGGAGCTCGTCTCTGATATTGAAAAGAAATCTGATATTGGTTCTGAGCTGCTTCTTAATGCTCAGAAACAACTTTAGCATGATCCTCATAATAAAACTCAAATGGATATTGAATATAATATAAGAGCAATCTTTCAGATGTTAAATAAAGCTAAAATGGATTTTTTGAGGCAAAAACCAAAACGTGTGAATGGGCTAAGGATGGAGATGCTAATTCTACACTATTTCATAAGGCAATCAAACAACATCAATTACATAATAAGGTGTTGTAAATAGAAGATACCCAAGGGAATATGTGCAAAACACCTGAGGATATAATGCAGGCTTTTGTGGACTACTATCAGGTTCTGCTTGGGAGTCAAGAACGAACTGAAGGATTTTACAATATTGCGAGTAGAAGGGAAAGACATCATACTAAGGACTGGACTGCAATCAACAGAGAACCAACTAAGGAGGAGATTAAGAGCATTCTTTTTTATATTCCTGAGGATAAAAGCCCAGGTCCAGATGGGTACTCAAGTTGGTTTTTTAAGGCAGGTTGGGATGTCATGGGAGATGAAATTTGTGAGGCTGTTATTGACTTTTTCAGAGGAGGACAGCTTTTGAAACAACTGAATAGCATACCTTAGTTCTGATTCCAAAGGTAATGAATCATAACTCAGTGAAGGAATTTAGGCCTTTAGCATGTTGCAACACCTTGTATAAGGTAATTTCCAAGATTATATGTGCAAGGCTTGCTACTGTCCTTCCTTAACTTATCAATACAGCTCAAGCTGCTTTTATTAAGGGTCGTAGCAATATGGGGAACATTCTGATAAGCTAGGATCTGGTCAGGTTGTAAAAAAGGGCCAGTGTCTCCCCTCGTTATATGTTGAAGGTAGACTTAAGGAAGGCTTATGATTCAATTGAATGGAACTTTGTCCAGCAAATGCTGAAGACTCTTAACTTTCCTCCAAAATTTATTAAGGCTTATTTTTTCTAATTATACTATTAGCATTAGAATTAGGAGATAATTAATTATTTTTGATAAAAATAATCCAACCTATTGCTGACCTACTCAAAATAATCCAAGCTAAACATAATCCCAAATTAATCTAACAATTTCCTTAATTTAACTTTTATCGTTTTAACTGAAGGGCAACCTGTTTAACAGGTCACCCTTCAACTGAGGTCATTACAAATCATCAGTTTTTACTTTTCCTTGGATATTTCCCTTTACTCTTTCATCTTCCTCCATACGCCATCATTCACTATCTTCATCATCTACCCTTCTTCATCATCATCTGTCACTTGTATGCGTCATCCTTCATCATCCTTCACTTTTTCCATCGTCTTTCTCACTTATCTTCATCGCCATTGTTACAATGTCAATGAATAACGTAAATTTCAATTTACAGATTTTTTTTTTCAATTCATATAGTATATTTTCTAGTCTTAATTTGCTAATTAGTTTTGCTTTGGAGTGAATTTGATTATATATATTTGTTGTATTTGTTATTTTTGTTAATTAGAGACCCACAATTAAATTGTTATTCTTTTACCCTGATTACTTCATCATTTTTATTGAATAATTGTCATCTAATTTGTTTAGGGTAATATGTGGGAAAGTGTCACCCTGAAAATGTGGTATGGAGGGTCTTTTACCAGGAATGAATTAGGGTTTGTTTATAAGGGTACATTATGTAGGACTACTTCTGTTGATTGTGATGAATTCTATTGGTTTAATTTATTGGAGGAGTGTGAGAAATGTGGATCATTCTAGAGGAATGTTGATGTCATCTTCTTCATGAATCTTGGAGTTGGGTTGGAAAGGGTGATAGATGATTGTGGTGCCCAGGTAATGTGTAACCTTGCTATGAAAGAGAGAGTAGTTGAGTGTTTTATTATGTTTGATGGTGATGTTGCACATTTAATGTATTTGATAAACTTTGGTGAGGGTCAAGGAACAACAATTGTCAAAAGCTCAAGGAAGTTGACTATTAGAAGAAAAGCAGACAGTAGAAAAAACACCCAAAAGATTCCTCTCCCAAAGTAGGGACCACGACCACATGAACCCATTAACTATTCAGTCAATACTACTACAAAACAAAAGAAAAATGCCTCTCACACCACTACCACAAAAATCCTAAAAGAATCATCTCTTAAAGCCAATGAACAGTAGAGCCAAGTTACCACAGTTGACCAAATAACATCAAAAAAAGCTGTCCAAACAACCTCACCAAATAACCTCATTCACACCAATGTTGAATTATCTTATGATGTTAATGATATAAGAGTGTTAGATCTATTTAAGGAGTATGAGGAGCAGGCAGATTTTGCATGTTTGAATGCTAATGATGCAGAATGGGAGGATTTAAGTGAGGGAGAGGACCCTGGTTATAACCCCGATGATGAGTCTTTAAGTGATAATTAAGATAGTGAGGTAGAGTTAGTGGATGAGGCAGAATTTGAGACTGAGGATCTGGATGAAGAGAATTTTATTGAAGAATAATATGAGTCAGATGGGGTCATCATATAAGGTCTCACTGGCCTGCTGCTGATATAATAGACACAGTTAGGAGGGCATATAAGGTCATCATTAAGAAAGACTTTGCCTACAAGGTTAAGTACAATGCTCATAAACTTTTACATGGGTCTATGAGAGACCATTATAGCAAAGTTGGAAGTTATTTGAAAGCTCTTGAGCAAGAGTATCCTAGGAGTGTCGTCAGTTTGAAAACAAACCTTAATGACATAAGTTCAGTACCAGTTTTCCATAGACTATTTATTTATTTTGAGGCGCTGAAACGAGGTTGGCTTGAAGGGTGTAGGAAGATTTTGTGTGTAGATGCTTGTTTCTTGAAGACATTTCTTGGGGGTCAATTGATAAGTGTAGTGGGCAGGGATGGTAATGATCAGCTGTTCCCATTAGCATGGGGTGTTGTGGAAGGGGAGAACAATGAGAGTTATGAGTAGTTCTACAAAGAGTTGAAGAATGCATTAGGAGAGGAAGATGGTGCTGGTTGGACCATCATTTCTGATGAACATCAGGTACATCTTTTTATTAACTGTAGAGTGTCATCATTGCCCACATAACCTCTTAATTTTTCTTTATTAAGTTATTCTTAAATTCACTTTATTAACTGTAGAGTATCATAACAATGGTGGCAAAAGTGTTTCCAAAGGCAGAACACAGAAGATGTGCCACACACATCTTTGCTAATTGGCACAAATCTTACAAGGGAGAGGAGATTTGTTGCATCATTGAGTTGATTATGCAGAGTAGATATTATTGTTTTCCTTGACTAATTGAAAAACAAACAGGTATTAATGAACAAATTTTAAAAACTATCAGTCCAAGTATCATATATATATATATATACTTCATATTGGTTTTCTTTTCCTAAAAAAGTATTTTATTAATCAAACACTCTTTTATTCTTATGTCAATATTATGTTAACGGGAATTATTTGTTGGTCATGCGGAATACATAAAATCTTAGACATGAACGATGTACTATATGTTTATATTCCATTTTATTGTTAAATTTATCACATATTATTTTAATATCCGTGCAACGCACGGGCAAGAAAACTAGTTGATAGTAAGGTTTGGAATGTTGCTACTGTAGGGAAACTAGTCTGGTGGATCGCTACCAAGAAGGATATTTTATGAATTAGATGGATAGACAAAATATATATGAAAGCTAGGGACTGGACTGAGTATCAACCGAGTACAAACAGCTCCTAACCTGGAGACAGGTGTGTGCAGTTAAGGAGAAACTCAAAGGAGGATATGTTGATGGCAAATAGTTGGGCAAAGATGGGAAATACACTATTGATGCAGGGTATGAATGGCTTCGACAGAGGCCTTGTCATAAAGTAGCTTGGTACAACATTGTGTGGAATAGGTTAAATAGTCCAAAACACAGTTTCAAAGCTTGGCTCATCAAACATGAGGATTATTAACACTGGACATATTATGTAAAATGGGGATTACGGATCAGAAAATGTGCAATTTGTGTGGTGATCAGAATGACGACCATGACCATCTGTTTCTTCGTTGCAATTTTACTTGTCTTTGCAGTGACATGCTTCACAATTGGCTCAATATTCAGGTCAGAGGACCTGGCACAACAGAGGCGATGTTGAAGCTCAAGAAATACTCTTGTTTTATTAGGAAGCTTCTGTGTTGTTTGGTGGTAGCAACTCAGTACCAAGTTTGGTATGCACGTAATCTTAGCAGAATGGAACAGAAGGTTATGCATCCCAAGGTACTTTTAAAAACAGTTCAAGAAGCTGGTAGAATGACAATTATGAATTATAGGTATACTAAGATGTCTCAGACTGATGTTAATTGGTGTAGAATGAGAGGTTTAATGTAATGTGGGTGTAATTTTGTATGTTTATGCTCCTCCTAATGTTTGGGAAGTGTTAGAGGAGTTGAATAGGTTGTACTATGGTGAAAATCACTTTTGGGAAGTGCTTAATATTACTTACATTTCCACACAAAAAACAAGGTTGATATAATATTGTCTAATTGTTTCTATCACATGTTTGTATCGTCACGATTAATCTTTGTTTATTGGCCATCATCGATTAAGTTTGTTAAATTCGTTCTAGAAGTCGAGAGGCACGGAATCGGATTAGACTAAGCATGTATAGTAGGACGACCTAGTCATGACGAGAGTTCTCTAGGACCCGGTCTATGGTTGACACTAATATCGTGAGGTGGGTGTCTTTAAGCCTAAACAATTGACAATGTTATTTATTCCGAGTTTAACATGAATATATATTTACAATTGCATGTGTGACCCAACTCCCCTAGACTCCTTTAATCATACATTGTTATATCGTTTTATTCGTTAATCATCAAACCAAACAAACAACTCAATCGTTACCGACCTTGATAGATTTCTTTTCGTAGCATTTCATAGCGCAATTCCCGTCTCCTTGTGTTCGACCCCTCGTACTACATTAATTTATGTCAAGGGTAATTATCTTTGTTAGGTGTGCGACATAGCCTTTCAAATTTTTGCGTCGTTGCCAGGGAGCACGGTTTTAATGCGTTTAGATTTGTTGATTTCTATCTTGTTTTGTTTTGTCTTAAAGAACATTTGTTCCTTGAGATAGTTACTTACAATTTTGTAGAGATTGTTGTCTTATGCCTAGGTCTTCTCGTAGTGGAGATTTGCTTTCACCGGATTCCGAGCCCGAGAAAACCTTTCGTAGAAGACGACGTTTTTGGAAAGAAGTTAAAGAAGCCGCTTCTCCCGTGAAAGTTGAAAGTGCAAGAAAGTCTTACTTAGACGATCTTAAAGCTCTTGAAGAGGATGAGGTTTCTAGTTCATCATCTCCACCACCACCATCACCATCTCCAACTAAAAAGATGGTGAAACTTTCCGATCATTTCAATCCCACCACGACTATGCTTCTGGCCGGTATTACAACTACTCATATTACCGCCCCGGAATTCGAGATCAAACCGGCTTTTATTAGCCTTGTGTAGAGAAAGCAATTTGGGGGAAGTCCTTTGGAGGATCCCAACTTGCATGTGCAAAACTTTTGTGACTATTGCTCCATGATTCGGTAAACGGGTGTCACTCAATCCCAAATAAGGGAAATATATTGCCCCTTCTCTTTGAAGGACGAGGCAAAGCTATGGATCAATAGCCTTGATCGCACCGCCATGGGAATCACCAATTGGGAGACATTGGCTCTTGCTTTCTATCAAAAGTTTTTTCCACCGGAGAAAACTTAAACTTTAAGGAGCCAAATCATTGGATTCCGTCAACATGCTCTTGAGAGCTTATATGAAGCTTGAGAGAGGTACAAGAAGTTGCAAAGGCAATGCCCACATCATGGGTTGAATGCTTGGTTCCTAGCTATAACATTCTATAATGGATGTTGTGCCGAGTCCCGAAGGATTCTAGATTTCGCCAACAATGGGCGGTTTGATCAAATTGACACCGATATTGCTCATGCCACAACTGAATCCATGGAAATCCATGACGCGCAATATGTCCATTCTCAGAGTACACCTACTAAAGCTAAAGAAGAAGCTTCCGACACCACCGTTTTGAAAACTCAACTCTTATTACTCCAACAACAATTAGCGGAACGGGATGCTAAACATTCTCTTCAACAACTCAATGTCGTGTCCTCTACTACTCAAATCATTGTTTGTGAAGGTTGCAGAGGTGCGGGTCATTATGCCGCTCTATGCCAAGCTAATATAGAGGAGGTATGTGCTTATTAAGCCTTTAGACAAAGTTCTTATCCACCGGGTACATTTTCCAATACTTATAACTCGAACTCAAAATTTCACGCGAACTTGTCTCACAAAAGCAACAATGTGCTTAACCCTCAGCCCCAACAAAATTTTGTGCCTCAACCACAAAATAACTTCATCCCTTAACAACAAAGATTTGCTAATCCACCGGGTTTTCAAAACCAACAACAAAGACCACCGCAACAAAACTTCCAACAACAAGGTCCACCACCTCAAAATCCCCAACAAAATGACCAAGGGGGCAAATTTGAAGCTTTGGTAATGCAATTGGCTAAGGGTCAATCCTATTTGATGGCTCACTGATATAGGATTCATTTGCACCAACTTCCTCCCTTATTTTCATACTTTCCGACACAATTTGAGTCGGTTTGATACGTCTTTCCTTGCATTTGGTACCCCGACTCCCTAGACTATGATATTATGCTCCTCTTGCAGGTTTTGAGGCGGAGATGGAGGAATCGGAGCAAGAGAGACGGTTTGATAAGGCCAAGTATGAAGAAAGGAAGAAGTTATGCTGAGATGAGCTCCCACCCGGTAGGCCGGCAGCCGGTCAGCCGGCTGGGACTCCCCCAACAAACTTAACATGACAAATTGGCGGAAAGGTTACAGAGAGCTCCCAGCCGGTCAGGCCACCGGCAGCCGGCTACCCGGTTGGGAGAACAAGAAGAAAGGGAGAAAGGAAGAAAATTTCCAGCGAACTCCCAGCCGGGCAAGGCATCGGCAGTCGGTCGCCCGGCTGGGAGTACAAGTGAAGCACAAAAGGCAACAAAAGGAAGAGAAGTCAAATGAGCTCCTAGCCGGTGGACCACCGGCAGCCGGTCCACCGGCCAGAGGCCCCAGATGACTTCAATTCCAGCCTATTTCTTACAGGGAACTCCCAGCTCGTCAGACCACCGGCAGCCGGTCGACCGGCTGGGACCCCTCTTTCGCATTTTGAAGCCTCTTTGTAATTTCACCCTAATTGTGGTGCAACCTATAAATACCCCCTCCCTTAATCATTTGTACACACAACCTTAGATCTGAATTGATTTCCTTAATCTTATGCAAACCCTTAATCAAATCCTTAATCTTTCCTTAATCAAACATTAATTACTTCATAGATTAGCTTAGAATTAGTTGTTATCAATTGTTTACATTTAGTATTGGATTGTTAATTGAAGGTTGGTGAAGATTATTCTTCTATTTAATCAAAGATTGCAACTTTGTCTTCAATATTGGTATAATCTTTCCTCTATTATTGTTCATCTTTCATTTGTTTACATATTTAGTTGCTTAATTAGTTTACTTTATAATCATATTTTCCTTTGCTTGTTCTATGCTTAAATCCTCATCCTTTACCATTGTAAACATGTGTGAGTAGTTTCATACTAGGATGAAGAGGAATCTTATATAGAGTTATAAGGTTGGGGTTTTGACATAGAAAGAGTATAAACATTGAGTATATGCTTGTTGGTTTTATCATGCACATAATGTTTTTGTGAAAATACTTGAATGAGAGTTTAGGTGTTTTCACTATCTTTTTCTAGTTGTTGGGTTAGAGCTTGACTAGTACTTAGGAAATTACATGATAAAATATTCGGTTGGGTTAATTGAGTGAGAACTTATTCAATCTTAGGCTAGGGTTAGCCCACATCGAGAGATTGGCCTTTCCTTTTGTGTTGCTCTTGGATGTTATTGATCTATGTTTGACCCCTGGTTTATCTATGTAAGTGAACCCGGACTCCTAGTTCTTTCCCTGTCATTTTAATAATCGTTCTACTCTTAATTGCTTAGCTTAGTCTCCTTAGTTAATCTCATTACCAATCCATCATATTAGGTTGAACTAAACTAGTAGTTTAAACAAGTAATCTTAGAACCATAATTTCATCCCTAGGGTTCGACCTTTGCAAGCTACAACCCCCTTCGTACACTTGCGAAGCTATAAATAAAAAGCATTTCAAGTTTTTGGCGCCGTTGCCGGGGAGGGCAATATTGGATAGGATTATTTGTTTTCATCTAGGCTTAGTTCTTTTATTTGTTACTTGTTTGTTTTCTCCCCTTTGCCCTAGTGCAACTCTTGCATTAGGACTATTTAATCTTTTGTTAAGTGCATGAATAGGTGCTACATCAAACCTCTTCTCCCACTTGATTACGAGATCAAGAGGATACTCCGGGCAAGAAGAAGATTAGCTCTTTCGGCAATTCGAGGATCTCCAGCCCTTCTTAACCCACCAATTACCCAAAATTCCACAATTGAGAATTTAAACCAACCACCCTCTTCCTCCATCCTATCACCCCTTCACATTCCACATAACTCTCCACCACAAAACTCTCCCATCAACTCACCACAAAACTCACCAACACATTCACAACATTCCACCCATACAAACGATACCAAATCTCCACGAAACAACATCATAAACGACGATATGGCGGACCAACCTATGGGATATTACAATAGGCCGGATTCCAACCGTGCTTGTTCGGCTATCAACTATGGAGCTCTCGCTCCCAATACATTCGAACTTCGACATCATGTGATTAACTACATGCAACAAGACACTTTTCCTGGGATGAAAAATGAGGATGCACACCAACACCTCACCTCATTCAAAGAGAAAGCGGGTTCTATCAAGCAGAATGGTGTAACCGAAGAGCAAATCCTCTTAATTCTCTTCCCCATCACCTTGAGCTAAGAAGTGGTTGAATTCTCATGAGCCGGGTACATTTACCACTTGGGAAGCTTTATCCAAGGCGTTCATCAACAAGTTCTACCCACCATCTAAGACCGTAAGAATTCGCCATGAGATTCAAACATTCAAACAAAGACCCATGAAAACTCTATGTGAAGCTTGGGAACGTTTTAGAGACCTCCTCTCATCTTGTCCATATCACGGTATCCCAAAATGGATGACCACCCAAATCTTTTTCCAAACTCTTGAGCAAAGGTTCTGGGACATGATCGTGGCGGCGTCCGGTGGAAATTTTGATGGAATGAACAACGCTCAAATCATGGAAATGATTCAAAACATTTCCGAGATGGAGAGTAGTTATGCTAGAGATGTGGATTACAAAAGTGAAGGACCTTCCAAGATAGAGATGGAGTAAAAGGCAAAATTGGATACTTTGACAAAGGAATTTGAAAGGTTCAAAATGGCAAAGAAGCGTGGGGATTCAAAGCATGCCAATGAGAGCCGACCTAGCCATTTCAAGGTTTATTACGTCCAAGAACCTAGATCTCCACCTATGCACTATCCTCCTCAAATGCTTTGCGATGATTGTAGCGGTGTGGGGCACACCATTGAGTATTGTTCATCTATTCCACAAGATGATCAACAAGAGTGCTTTGCTCTTCAAGGGCAAGGTGCACAGAGGGTCTCCTACCAACGTCATGAGTCCTTGTACCGCGCCTTCCCTAACCAAGACCCAAAACATTCATATACGGGGCAACCATTGGACCCCAAGTATCAACAACCTCAATACATACCTCCACCAAAGCCCGACAATTCAAGGCAATACAATCAAAACCAAGGCCAAGGCTCCAACTACCGAGGCCAAAGGCAACATGACAATCCAAACTACATCCCACCTTATCAAAGAGATAACTACCGCAACCAAAAGCAAAATCCTCCATACCAACAACAAGGCTACCAATCAAACCAACAATCTCAACAACCATTCAATCAACAACAAGGATACCAACAAGGGTTTCAACAACAACAAAATCCCTACCAACCTACAGAAAATCAACAACAATACATAGAACCACCCAACCCCACCTCTTCTCTTGAGAAATTGTTAAGGGAAACGGATGCCAAGGTTGACAATCAATTCAAAAGTTTGAAGACCGAACTTTCAAATGTCCAAGCACACAAAAGGACATTTATTTCATATATGGCAAACCAAAACCCTTCTTCTTATCAAAGGGCTCCTCACTCATTGCCTCCTCAAGACTCGCATCCTAGGGATGGACCATCACCACACCAACAAGCTCATGTGGTAACTTTGAGGAGTGGGAAATACTTGGAGGCCCCTTACAAGGATTATGAATCAAAGACAAAGAGAGAAATCATGAGAGATGGCGAGGATAGTCCACCTCCCTCACCATCAAGTAGAGTGGACAACACTAAGAAGGGGAAGGTGAGTGACTATATTGAAGATGATGAGAACTTTATTTTGGAGGAAATAGTGCTTGAAAGAGACCAAGAAAGAGTGGTTGAAAGAGACCAAGGGAAAGGAAAAGAAGCACATGAAGTTGCTAACACCAAGCAAGCCTCAATCCCCGAAAAGGCCGTTAACCCTCCAATCCCATTTCCTAATAGAAGTAGAGTCATGAATGAGGAGAGGATGTTCTCCAAATTCTTGGACATGTTGAAGAAGCTTGAAGTTTCATTACCTTTCACCGAGGTAGTGACACGAATGCCGCTCTACACAAAATTCTTGAAGGATGTGTTGACCAAGAAGAGAAGCATTGGAGGAGATGGTCTAGTTTCTCTTAAAGCATAATGTAGTGCAATCTTAATCAATCCCATGCCGGAGAAATTACAAGATCCGGGTAGTTTTTCCATCCTTTGCACGGTGGGTAATGTGAGCATTAAGAGGGCACTATGTGATCTTGGTGCTAGTGTTAGCATTTTACTTCTTCCCATTGCAAGGAAAGTTGAGTTACATGACATGATTCCCACCTCCATGACATTACAACTCGCCGATAGATCGGTACAAAGACCGATGGGTGTGATTGAGGACATGCCGGTTAAGGTTGGCAACTTCAACATCCCGGCGGATTTCGTAGTACTTGACATCCCGGAGGATCAACAAACGCTTATTATACTAGGAAGACCTTTCCTAGAAACTGGAGATGTTAACATTAGTGTCAAGGAAGGGAAACTCACCTTCAAAGTGGGAGGGAATGTAGTTGAATTCTCTTTGACCGGAGGCATGTCACAACCTATGTTTGAAAGTGTTTACTCCATAGACATGTTGATGTGACCATAATTAGAGCATATTTAGTCTCCGAATTAGCCTTGTTCCTATGCTTTTTAGTGCATATTTGGGTCATTTATTGTCTTTAGTTCTTTGTTTTGCATATTCTTTGAGGTTTTGTGTCCTTGGTAGGAAAGGAGTGCAAACATTGCATTTTCATGGCAAAATGAGGCTAAATTGATTGAATTCAATGACCAAGCATCAAGGAGAGACAAGATTAGAAGGCCTTTGTACATATTATAGTAGATGGGCAATGATGAGAAAAGATCCTTGCATCCCCGAGGAAATCCCCAAAGATTTTATGAAGGAAAAAGAAGAAAAGAAGAAGAAATGAAGAAGAAATGACGCTGTCCAGCAATCCGTGCGGATTGCCTAGAAGACGCCCGTCCTCCACCTCCACAATCCGTGCATCTTCTACCCAAGACTCCCGGGCAGCAACACCAGAAGACGCCCGTCTTCTCCCAAAGACGCCCGGGCAGAGACAATAGAATCCGACCGTCCCGAGCCTAAGACGACCGGATTCCAAGGCAGCACAACTTCGTTTCTTCAAGCTTCAAGAAAGATGCCCATCCTTCAGAAAATACCGGCATTTCCTTAAGTAGGGACTTAATCGTCATTTAAGCCCTTAGTTCACCCTAATTCCTACACCTAATCCCCACTATAAATACCCCATTAGTCTAATTGGAAGAGCATGTTCTTCTTATCACTTCTTACAGTAGTTAATATCAATAAAATCTCTCTTTAGTTTTGTAATCAACAATTAATCAAGTTTTAATACAAGTTTTATTTCCTTAATCTCCCTTTTGTTCATCCTTTATTTTGGATAATTGAAGATTATTTGGGTTATTATTGGGAGATTGACAACCTCTCAATCAAGCATCAAGTACTTCTTTTATTCTTTGCTTTATTATTGGAATCATTAGTAGGTATAATTCTCTTAATCCCTTTTTAATTATTGTTAATTACTTTCATTTATTCATCATGTTTCACTTTGTTGGTATGTTGACAACCTTGCTAGCATGTTCAACATGATAATGAGTGAGTAGTCACCTAGCTAGGGTTAATGGGTAATTAGGGGAAACCAACATGGGGAATGATTCATGCTTAAATTAATATGCTTTCATGATTTATTTGCTTGCTTGTTTTGATCTCAACTCATGCACATATTATGTTTGATGAAATGCGAGCCTATGAATCCTTGCAATTTTTTTACCTATCACCTACCTTTTCAATGAGACTTGTAAGACATAAACCAACTTGAGTCTCATTAGACCATGCATGTTGTTGAGTAGGGAAGACTAAGTCGACTTGTAGGTGTTGTACAATCTAATCGATTCGGCTCCGGGACCCAAACTTTCCTAGGATTGTAAGATATAACCCAACTCAATCCATCACAACAATAATTGCTTGCTTATAATTTGAGAACATGTTTGTATGATCAATTCCCATGAATCCCCTATGACCCCATGACACCCTAGTGCTTTTTATCCATTGTTTACAACCCTTTTTAATTCATCTTGCTAGTTTACTTTCATTGCTATTTAGTTTAGTGACCTTCTGCATCAACCCAAATTGTGTCACCCCTAAGCCACCACTAGTTTCAATAGAAATCTCATCCCAATTCCCGTCCCTTGGGATCCGACCTTTACTTGCCTCGTTACTAATTGTAGAGTTGTTTGTGAAGCTATAAATTGTGTTTTGGTCTAGGTGCTCCTAACGACAAGTTACCGAAAAGATTTAGTCCGACCAAAAATGGCGCCGTCGCCGGGGACGGTGTTAACTTGATTTAGATTTTCTTACATTGTTATTAGTTGTGTCTTTCTTTGCCTTGAGGAAGAAAAACTCCTCAAGGTTTGTTCTAATTGTTTTCGAGTTGTTTGATATTTTGCATGTCTAGAAGGTCATAAAGTGACTTGTTACCTTTTAATTGTGAAATTGAAAGAACTTTGACAACCAATAGAAGACTTGCTAGGAGAAATTTGAGAGGTATTAGTGAGGTTGTAGATATTCAACCAACTATTGAGTTCATCAACCCTTTTGCAAGAGAAGGTGAGGAGAACCCAACACAAAATACAACACAAAATCAACCCACAATGCCTAAGTTTTCATCACATTCCGTACCCACCGAGGAGAACCTACCCAACGGTACTCCCACACCACAACATTTAACCGGAAATTTTATTGCTAAATCCGCATTTATCCAATTAGTCGAAAGAAGCCATTTTGGGGGGGTGCCTAGTGAAGACCCTCACTCTCATATGGAGACCTTTTGTGACTATTGTGATGCGATTTCTCAAACCGGTGTAACTCAAGACCAAATTCGATGGGTCTTATTTCCTTTTTCTCTAATTGGCACCGCGAAACAATGGTTGAAGGGCCTTGATAAGGCCACTATCGGAATTGATTCTTGGAAGAAGTTGGCTCTAGCTTTCTAAAAAACATTCTACCCACCGGAAAAGGCTAACATGCTAAGAGCTCAAATTACGGGTTTTAAGCAAAGGGATGAAGAATCTTTGTATGAAGCTTGGGAGCGGTTCAAAGGAATTTGTCGCTCATGTCCTCATCATGGACTTAGCGAGTGGTTTTTGGTACAACAATTTTGGAACGGTCTATATGAAGATTCAAGTAACATTCTCAACATGGGATCAAATGGAATGTTCACCGAAGTTGATGACAATCCAACTTGGAACAAAATTGAGGAAATGGCGGTCCATAACTCACAATATAGTAGACCTCGCAAGGCTACTAGAGGAGGAAAGCATGAAGTGGACTCCGTTACTCAATTGGGTGCTCAACTTAGTGCTCACATTGATACCATCAATTTGAAGTTTGAAAAGGCTATGGCTAGACTTGAAGAAGCCTCAAAATCACCAAAGCAACATGTTAATGCCATGACGGCATCTTCCTCAATCCCAAGTGGGATATGTGAGAATTGTGTAACTTTGGGACATGACCAAAGTGAATGTAGGGGAACAAATGAACACGTGAATTCTTTCCAAGCATACAAGTGTGGTACCCCTTATTCCAACTATTACAATGAAAACACCAAATTCCATCCAAATCTCTCATACAAAAGCCAAAATGTTCAAAACCCTCAAACAACATACACCCCACCTCCCATGAGAAACCAAAATCGAAGACCCTTTTACAACCAAAACCAAGGTTACCAAAATCAATCTCCATACAATCAACAAAATGACCAAGGTTTTGATGTTCAAAAAGCGGTCCTTCAAATGCAAAAGAATTAACAAGAATTTTTCACTCAAATGCAAAAAGATAGTCAAGCAAAGGAAACCACCATCAACAACATTCTAGCTCACACCAAAATGTTGGAAACCCAATTGACTCAACTAGCATCTTCAAGCTCACAAAGACAAAAGGGGCAATTACCACCTCAAAGTAATCCCCCAAGACATGAAACGGTTAGTGCCATTCACTTGAGAAGTGGTACAAGGAATGAAGCACCGAAGAAGCATGTTGAGGATGAGGTTGTGGAAGGTAGTGATAAGGAAGAAATTGTGCAAAACTCCAAGGATAGAGAATCATCAAAAGAAGAAATTTCAAAGAAAAATGAAGACAAGGTCAAGGAGAAGGAGCCCATTGTGATTAGACTTCCTTTTCCAAGTTGTCAAGCCAAGCCCAAATTTGATGACCAACTTGGAAAATTTATGGAAATTGTGAAGAATTTGGAAGTCTCAATTCCTTTCACGGAATTAATCAATCACGTGTCGGCCTATGCGAAATACATGAAAGACATCCTCACAAAGAAGAAGTCGATCCGGAAGCTTGAGACTATCGCCTTCACTAAGGTGAGTAGTGCAATACTTCAAGGGAGTTCACCTCCAAAACTCAAGGATCCGGGAAGCTTCTCAATACCGTGTATCATTGGCGACAACACGATCAACAAAGCCTTATTTAATCTAGGGGCTAGTGTGAGTGTTATGCCGTAATCGGTGAGTAAAAGGTTGGGGATGGGAGAGCTTAAATGCACCAATATCACACTCCAAATGGCCGATAGATCGACGAAGACACCATTAGGGATATGGGAAGATGTTCCCGTGCGAATTGGGAAATTTTTCATCCCGGTGGACTTTGTCATTGTTGATATGGAAGAAGATTCCAACATTCCAATCATTCTAGGGAGACCTTTCTTACACACCGCGGTTGCGGTGATTGATGTAAAACATGGAGAGCTCACTCTAGAAGTGGGAAATGAGAGCATAACTTTTAATCTTGACAAGACCATGAGAGCTCCCCGTTTACATGAGCCATGTTTTATGATCGATCATTATAGCCGGAAGGATGATAGGAAGAAGTCGGAACTTCAATGTAAGAAGAAAATTGAAGATGCTCCATTCAAAGAGCAAGTGAATTGTAACAAAGAGAGCTTGAAAAGCTCATCAAAGTCAAGCAATGAAGAAGATGGCCTCATTGGCCAAGAAAAGAAAATGGGAGAGTTGTCTCCATCAAATCAATAGATTTTTAATGATGAACTTAATGAAGTTTGTGGTCTTTGGGACGACGAATTTGAAGGAATTTTCAATCCCTACATTGGTAATGCCAAAGATCAAGACCGACAACAAGGGCAAAGGTCTATCGACGACCTTTATCATGACAATGAACAAGCTTTTGATTACTTTTTCAAGGTGTTGAGCAACATCACCAACACCTTGGACATGCCCCCTTGACATCTCATCAAGAATGAGAGTTTGGTGGAGTCCTCCCTAAACCACCATTTGTAAATATTTCTAACTCCCTAACTCGCATTTTAATTCTTAATTTGCATTTTTGTCATTGTTGGATTTTTATACTTTGATCAAGATAATTATCATTTTTTTAGAGAAGTGAGGGAGGGACTAATGATTCAATTGATGTGTAGTGCTTTAGCTTAGTGTGGGGATAGCAATTGCCTAGGCTATCCATGCCTTAGTAGTACCCCCACAATGAAGAACACGAGATATTTAGAAGAATGAAATGACACGGGATAGGCTAATACACGGATGGAACTGAATCCGGGTAAAAGGGGAAGAATCCGAGCGTTTTCAAGAGAATCCGCCCGTCTTCAGGCAACCCGGGCGTATTGGTCCAAATCCGCCCGTCCTTCAAGAGCTGAATTTTTGAAATTCTGGGACTGTTAGCAAATTCGGGCGTCCTGCAATACAATCCGCCCGACCTCAGAAAGACGCCCGTCCTGCAAGAGAAGACGCCCGTCTTTTTGGCTGAGAAAAACAAGAAAAATCCCTGGAAAGGAATCCGCCCGTCTTCAGTGAAAGACGCCCGTCCCGCAGTTACAAATCCGTGTGTCTTTGCTGCAATCCGCTCGTCTTTAGGCGAGAATTCCTGAAGCCTATCTAGATAGAATCCGGGCGTCCCGATGGAAAGCCGCCCGTCTTCCCCCTGCATTTCAAATTTTTCGGGTCTTTTATAAACCCCTCCCACATTCATTTCTTCATTCCTTCATTCATAACACTACCCATAAACCCCAAAAACTCAAAACCCTCATCCTCTCCATCACAAAAAGAAGATTCCCTCAACCACATTCATCAAAATCAAATCAAAACATCCTTTTAACAAAAATTGATCACTCCTCTTTCAACAAAAATCAAAACCAAGCACAAAATCTTCAACCTTTGAGTCGATTTTTGAATTTATAAAGGCAAAGCCTTTCATCTTGAAATCGATTTGGGTACACTTGAAAATTGAATATTTTTACTCCTTTCTTGGTTCAAGCATCAATGGCAAGGACAAGAGGAGCAACAAAGGCACCAAAGGCAAAGTCACTCTCAACAAGACAAAAGAGTCTTCAAGCAAAGAAAGCCTCATTGGCCATGGTGGTAGCTAGCTCAAACTTGGAAGTGCAACAAGAACAACCTCCCTTCGAAGCAACAATATCTACTACTCCGGAAATTGCTCAACTTTCGAACTATCCGGAGGTAATTTTCATTTCCAAATCCCATAGGGACACTTTTGCCAAGTTTGCTAGAAAATCATTTCTATCCACCAAGTTTATTTGTGAAGATGCCTTAGATAAGTTGGGTGTCCTTGAGCAAACTAGAGCCGTCTTTAAAGCCATGGGGTTGGAAAAATTATTAGCAACAAAAGAATTGACATACCCCTCCCTTACCTTAGAATTCTTGAGTTCTTTGAAAGTAAATAAGGTAGAGACCATGGAAAACATCGAGTTCCGCCTAGCTAATGTTAGTAGGCGCATCTCTTTTGAGGAAATGAGTAAAGCTTTGGGTCTTAGTGATTCACCGAGTTATTTCAAGAATGTTGGCAATTATGACCCCGACCCTCTTTGGGAGGCGATTTCCGGAAGGAAATTTGAGAACTATCATGCTAGTCGCGCTCTATTAGTCCACCATCCGGGCATTAGAGTGTGGCACAAGGTCATAGGAAACACCATCATTGCAATAAAAGACACCAACCACTTTACCAAACTCGATTTTGTTCTTCTTGAGTCGGCCTTGAACATTGGAAGGGAATTCACCAGGCCTTTCAACTCTCTAAGGCTTTTGGTGGATAGATGGCTAAATGTTGATTGTGGGAAGCAAGGCACTACCGTTATTGTGAATGGAGGTCTAGTCACTCTTCTAGCTAAATACTTTGATCCGAACTTCAGCAAGGATAGCAAGTATGTGGCGAAAAAGGGTGGTCATCTCATTGATATTGATACTATGATAAACAAGTACAAGTGGGTCTCTCATAACCCTCTTGACACCAAGTATAGATGGCTCACTAGTGAGGCTAGATCTTTTACTTTGCCTTCGAAGATTTGTCTCTTAAGTGTCCACCGGCCCAACTATCTCCTTCCCCTTTCAAAAGAGGCCGAATACATTATCCGACAACAAAAGGGTGAAATTGAAATGCCCTCCTCTTCCATTGTCACACCACCTTATCCTTTCGAGTACCAAGAGTTCAAACCGGAAGGTGTTGAAGCAAGAAATGATTATATGACTCTTCTTATGCAAGAGATGCACAAGCAAGCCTTCAAGGATCGGAAAGATACTTACTTAGCCCAATATCCACCCCTCCTTCACTTAGCTAGGCAAGGACTACTTGATCCTTCATGTTCTTTGCCTAGTTGGGCGGATAGGGAAGTCTTCTTTCCGAGTGCATCTAGGGTTGAGATTCTGGGTGACAATGAGGTTGTTGGTGATGCGGTTGATGAGGATGATGATGAAGAGGCTAGTGAAGAAGAAGAAGAGGATGATGAACAAAGTGAACAACAAAGTGAAGGGGGAAGTGGTGAGGAGTCCACTTCTATTGAGGAAGATGATGATATGATGGAAGATTAGCAATCTTTGGAGGCTCCTACCCTCTCGAGGTTTGTTCTACTTCTTTCTTTGCTTTATTTATTTATCTTGATCATTGTTGGAGTAGTCCTAGCAACATAGAGGACTAACACCTCGGCCCCATTGAGGTGTTCTCATTTTATTGTTCCCACCTTTTGAAAATCCAAAATGACAAATTTAGTTTCATGCATTGCATCGTGTGTGCATGAACTACACCTAACCATAGGACATTAGCAATAATGTCTAACTCGGTTTGGGGAAGTACATGCATACACAACGGGAGGTAATCTAAATTATCCTCTCCGTCATAAACAAAAACCCATGCATCATGTAGTATAGATTAGTGTAGCTTGCATTTAGTGTAGAATTCATGCATCATGCTTGCATGATTTCCCATCATTTTGGCCATTGAGGACAATGCCCATATTGGGGATGGGGAATTCTAACTTAACTTTTATTCAAAAATCCAAAAAAATTGAAAAATTTCGAAAAAACCATAAAAATTTGAAAAATTGAAAAACCAAAAACAAGTTCATTTCCTTTGTAGTGTAGTCATGTATATATTGTATATATTGTGTTTGTTTTATCCTTGTTCACATTGATCGACTACGCCACATCCGAGATATGAGGATATTGAAGACCGCATGGTATGATCTTTCCAATCTCCTTTTTCCTCTCTATGTTAATGACTGACTATGTGGCTTTATTTTGATTGATGCGGTATAAACAATGTGAACTTAGGACTTACATTTAGTGTATATGTCATACTAGTTGGTAGAATCATTTGCATTAGGATGTTTATATGTTAGTTGCATCATGGCATGTAGTTGCATGTTAGAAAAATTTTGCGAAACCGTCTACTTGGGAAGCTTGACAAGTGTATATAGGCCCTAGTAGATGCTTTTTATTCTTAATACTTTGCTTGTTAGAATACTTCTAAAACACCCTAGGATGTGTCATGCTAGTATCCTTTGACCCATGGATTAAGGCCTAGTCAAGACTACCTTGTGGTGTGATAAGTCCTTGGCTACCGTTTATTCCAAGGTGACCCTTGAAACCATGCATCCATCCATCATTCATCCATGTTCTACCACATTTTTGTCATCAAAGGGAATGGGCACAAAAAGAAATCGATTTGAATTCAATGAAATGAAAAGTGAAAGAAAGTTTGCAAAAAAAATGCATCAAATGAAAAGAGGAGCAAAAATAGAACTCCTAAAGCTTCAAATATAAACCACCCTCACTACATATGGGGTGACTTTGAAAATGTTCGAAAGAAATGCAAAGAAAAGTTGAAAGTTGTCAAGTGTTGAAATGCCAAAAATCAAAAAGAAATGGCAAGAAAGTGTTCTCAAATGTTATATGCCACAAGAAATTGGGGGGAAAAACAACAACAAAGCAAACTCCCAAAGTGAAACTCAAATGTCTATCGATCCCCTTATCCATCGTATCCATTTTTGTGCATGGTAGAGAGGGGACGACCCTTCTTCTTGTCTAGGCAAGAGGAGGAATTCCGCGATCCTCCAGTGTTTCTAACACCATAGGGAGTCTACTCTTGACAAAAGCATTTAACGATTGAGGACAAAGGTACCCTAGCTTGACACAATTTGGAGGTGATTTATTGGTATCCTTCTAGGCTTAGTAGTTTGAAGAAATTGCTTCTATGAAGGAGTGTGTACCCTTAAATTGCTTCCCTTGTAGATAATTTCCGCCACATAGATGAGGAAAGTGGGTATTCTTTTGTAGATGCATCCATTATTTGATTTTTTGTGCTTAATGTTTGGATGTGTCGCCATTTTGGCAAGACCCACCTTGCCTTGCAAGAAGGCATCCTACCTCATGGTTGTCTTGTTGTGAGTTGAAGGGGTGGAGTGAGACCCGCTAATTGTCTCACATCGGCTATGTTATTAGGTTAGTTTAAATAATGGTCCTAGTCTTTATCTCCTCTTTACTCGGGACGAGCAAAGGTTCGGTTTGGGGATATTTGATGTGACCATAATTAGAGCATATTTAGTCCCCGAATTAGCCTTGTTCCTATGCTTTTTAGTGCATATTTGGGTCATTTATTGTCTTTAGTTCTTTGTTTTGCATATTCTTTGAAGTTTTGTGTCCTTGGTAGGAAAGGAGTGCAAACCTTGCATTTCCATGGCAAAATGAGGCTGAATTGATTGAATTCAATGACCAAGCATCAAGGAGAGACAAGATTAGAAGGCCTTTGTACATATTATAGTAGATGGACAATGATGAGAAAAGATCCTTGCATCCCCGAGGAAATCCCCAAGGATTTTACGAAGGAAAACGAAGAAAAGAAGAAGAAATGAAGTTGTCCAGCAATCCGTGCGGATTGCCTAGAAGACGCCCGTCCTCCACCTCCACAATCTGTGCCTCTTCTACCCAAGACGCCCGGGCAACAACACCAGAAGACGCCCGTCTTCTCCCAAAGACGCCAGGGCAGAGACTATAGAATCCGGCCGTCCCGAGCCTAAGACGCACGGATTCCAAGGCAGCACAACTTCGTTTCTTCAAGCTTCAAGAAAGACGCCCATCCTTTAGAAAATACCGGCGTTTCCTTAAGTAGGGACTTAATCGTCATTTAAGCCCTTAGTTAACCCTAATTCCTACACCTAATCCCCACTATAAATACCCCATTAGTCTAATTGGAAGAGCATGTTCTTCTTATCAATTCTTAGAGTAGTTAATATCAATAAAATCTCTCTTTAGTTTTGTAATCAACAATTAATCAAGTTTTAATACAAGTTTTATTTCCTTAATCTCTCTTTTGTTCATCCTTTATTTTGGGTAATTGAAGATTATTTGGGTTATTATTGGGAGATTGACAACCTCTCAATCAAGCATCAAGTACTTCTTTTATTCTTTGCTTTATTATTGGAATCATTAGTAGGTATAATTCTCTTAATCCCCTTTTAATTATTGTTAATTACTTTCATTTATTCATCATGTTTCACTTTGTTGGTATGATTGACAACCTTGCTAGCATGTTCAACATGATAATGAGTGAGTAGTCACCTAGCTAGGGTTAATGGGTAATTAGGGGAAACCAACATGGGGAATGATGCATGCTTAAATTAATATGCTTTCATGGTTTATTTGCTTGCTTGTTTTGATCTCAACTCATGCACATATTATGTTTGATGAAATGCGAGCCTATGAATCCTTGCATTTTTTACCCATCACCTACCTTTTCAATGAGACTTGTAAGACATAAATCAACTCGAGTCTCATTAGACCATGCATGTTGTTGAGTAGGGAAGACTAAGTCGACTTGTAGGTGTTGTACAATCTAATCGATTCGGCTCTGGGACCCAAACTTTCCTAGGATTGTAAGATATAACCCAACTCAATCCATCACAACAATAATTGCTTGCTTATAATTTGAGAACATGTTTGTATGATCAATTCCCATGAATCCCCTATGACCCCATGACACCCTAGTGCTTTTTATCAATTGTTTACAACCATTTTTAATTCATCTTGCTAGTTTACTTTTATTGCTATTTAGTTTAGTGACCTTCTGCATCAACCCAGATTGTGACACGCCTAAGACACCACTAGTTTCAAAAAATATCTCATCTCAATTCCCGTCCCTTGGGATCCGACCTTGACTTGCCTCTTTACTAATTGTAGAGTTGTTTGTGAACCTATAAATTGTGTTTTGGTCTAGGTGCTCCTAACGACAAGTTACCGAAAAGATTTAGTCTGACCACATGTTGCAAGAAGCTATTGAAGAAGCTAAGGACATGTGCTCGGGGGACCATTTGGAGGAAGATTATGAAGCTCTACCACCTATCTTGGATGAAGTTGAGGGTCCGAACCCTCCCAAGGTAGACCTCAAACCTTTTCCCCCTTCCCTTGAGTATGCCTATCTCGATGAGGCACACTCCTTCCCCGTGATCATCAATGCGGACCTAACGACTTTCCAAAAAGAAAAACTCTTGAAAGTTATTAAGGAAAACAAGAATGCCATTGGGTATAGCCTTGATGACCTCACGGGAAGCGACCCCCGAGTGTGCATGCACCGCATCACTCTTGAAGATGAATTCATCCCTTCCGCCCAACCTATGAGAAGGTTAAATGAGAAATTGAAGGAGGTGGTAACGAAGGAAGTTGATAATAAGTTGCTTGAGGCCGGAATCATCTACTCCATTTCCGGGAGCGATTGGGTTAGCCCGGTTCAAATCGTTCCCAAAAAGGGCGGTATGACCGTGGTTGAGGATGAGGATGGTGAACTCATCTCCACCCGACCGTTCACGGGATGGAGAATGTGTATTGATTATAGGAAACTTAATTCCGCCTCAATCAAAGATCATTTCCCCTTACCATTTATTGACCAAATGCTCGAGAGACTTGCAAACCACGAGTATTTTTGCCTCCTTGATGGGTATTCCGGGTTTTTCCAAATACCCATTGATGGTGATAGCGAGTCGTTGTTCACTCCATCAAACACATTTATATTCTCAATAAACAACTAGTTAGTAGTTAAGTCGAGGTCGATCCATGGGACGGTGCGCTTTGGGTTCTAAGTCTATCTATCTTAATTTATGCTAGTGTCACAATTGATTTAGGTTTGTAGTTGGTGAGTCTAAACTAATGCAAGCAATAAAGTAAAACAAGCAATAAAAGGAAAGATGTAAACAAATGATTAAAAGTGCTAGGATATCATGGGTTCATAGGGGATTCATGGGAGTTGATCATACAAACATGTTCTAAATTATATAGCAAGCACTTATTATTGTGATGGGATTGAGTTGGTGTATAAGCTTACAATTCCTAAGAAGGTTTGGGTCCCGGAGCCGAATCAATTAGATTATACAACACCTACAAGTCGACTTAGTCTTTCCTATTCAACTATATGCATGGTCTAATTAGACTCGAGTTGGTGTATAAGCTTACAAGACTCATAGAAAAGATAGGTGATGGGTAAAAAATGCAAGGATTCATAGGCTCGCATTTCATCAAACATAACATGTGCATAAGTAGAAATCACAACCAGCAAGCAAATTAATTATGAAAACATATTAGATTAAGCATGAATCAATCCCCATGTTGGTTTCCCCTAATTATCCATTAATCCTAGCTAAAACACTACTCACTCATTATCATGAGAAACAAGTCATTAATGGTGTCAATCATCACAACAAGTATAAACATGATAAGAGAATGAGGAAATAAACAATAAATAGTAAAGAGATTATAACAAACTTAAGGTGATCCAGATAATAAAGAAAAGAATAATAGAAGAAAACTTGATTGATTGGTGAAGAGTTGTCAATTCTCCAATAATAACCCAATAGTCTTCAATTACCCCATAATAATAAACTTGAACAATGATTGAGGAAAGATTAATGTGGAATGATTGAGATTAATCTATTATAATCTACTCCTAATCTAATCTAAGGGAACTTGATTTATTCTAAGGGAACTTGATCTAAGCTAAGAGAGTGTAACCTCTCTTGATTATTACAAATGGAGTATAAATAGTAGTACATCATTGGGTTAAGCAAGGGTAGATTAGTAAATAGCATTGCTAAGTGTTAAGTAGGGAAATGCAAGTCCCGAAGGAAATGCGCATATCACGTTGCTAGTCCTACCACGATCCACTCGGATCAGTTTGAAGCACGGTTGGTTATGCCAAGGAATCCGCTCAGATTGGCATCGGGACGCCCGGATCATGGGGTTCTGAGACGCCCGTCTTGGGAGCAAGACCCTCGGATCATGGGGTTCTGAGACACTCGGATCACTGGGCAGAGTGCTTCTCTTTTTTAATGTCTAAAAATCCGCTCGTCTTGGAGGGAAGACGCTCGTCTTGGGTCTGGGGACGCTCGTCTTGAGTCTTGGGACGCGCGGATTGACGAACAGCTTGTCTATTTGAGCTCGGATTGTAAAACGGACGTCATTTCCTCATCCGGACTCCTATTGGAGTGATTTAAAAGCCTAGACCACTTGATTTTTCAACACCGTTTCATCTAGCATACTTTCAGAGCCAAAGGAGAAAATCTTGGTTTGGTTCCGAGCAATTTCTTCTTATAATGGCTTCCTTCTCGTCATCCATGCTTTTAAGCCTATGATCCTTCTATATACTCTTTATTCCTACATCCTTGGTCATCATTCTTGCCTCCCCTTCATACTAGTCCATCCAAGATCGTCAACAACCTTCCCAATATGCACAAGAGTCGGGAATTCCGCCTCATTATCTTCTTTCCTACAAGACATATACAATGCAATAGGAAAGCAAAAAAGGAAGGAATTGACAGATAAAATTGCCATGAAATTCTATATTAGTATGCAAAATAGGTTCAATTAGAAGACTAAATGTGCGCAATTAATAGTCACATCACCCATCCAGCCGGATGATCAAGCAAAGAATACCTTCACTTGTCCTTATGGTGTCTTTGCATATCGGAGAATGTCGTTTGGCCTTTGCAATGCTCCCGGGACATTTCAACGGGCCATGATGTCTATCTTTTCCGAGTATATTTAGAAGTCTATGGAGGTGTTCATGGATGATTTTAGTGTCCATGGCACCTCATTTGATGATTGATTAAATAATCTCTCCCTTGTGCTCCAAACATGCATCCGATTCAATTTGAAATTAAATTCAGAGAAGTGCCATTTTATGGTACAAAAGGGAGTAGTTCTAGGCCATGTTATCTCTAAGGAGGGGATCAAAGTGGACAAAGAAAAATTTGAGGCGATTGAGAAACTTCCCCCACCCACAAATGTCAAGGGTGTGAGGGGTTTCTTAGGCCATGCAGGGTTTTACCGACGGTTTATCAAAGATTTTGCAAAAATCGCTAAAGCCCTCACCTCACTTTTGGCTAAGGACACTCCTTCATATTTGATCAATCTTGTGTTGATATTTTTTGTAGGCTCAAGCAAGCATTGGTATTGGCTCCAATAGTGCAACCGCCCAATTGGGACCTCCCCTTCGAATTGATGTGTGATGCAAGTGACTTTGCATTGGGGGCGGTCTTAGGTCAAATACAAGACAAGAAGCTCCATGTGATAGGATATATAAACAAGACCTTAGACAATGCTCAATGCAATTACAAAACCATGGAGAAAGAAATGTTGGCGGTGGTGTATGCTTTTAAGAAGTTCCGACCCTACCTCTTATGTTCCAAAGTCATTGTCTACATGGATCACACCGCCATCATCAACTTATGGTCAAGAAGGATGCAAAACTGAGATTGATCTGTTGGGTATTGTTGTTGCAAGAGTTTGATGTCACAATCAAGGATAAACCGGGATCCGAGAATCTTGTTGCGGATCTGATGTGACCAATATTTGAGCATATTTAGTCCCCGAATTAGCCTCGTTCCTATGCTTTTTAGTGCATAATTGGGTCATTTACTATCTTTAGTCCTTTTTTTGCATATTCTTTGAGGTTTTGTTTCCTTGGTAGGAGAGGAGTGAAAACCTTGCATTTTAACGGCAAAATGGAGCTAAATTGATCGAATCTAATAACCAAGCATCAAAGTGAAGACAAGACTAGAAGGCCTTTGTAAATAATGGGCAATGATGAAGACGGTCCTTGCATCTCCGACAAGATCATTGAGGATTGTTGGAAGAAGAAAAGAAGAAAAGAAGGAAAAGCTTGCTGAACTAGAATCCGCCCGTCGCAGCATCTGGACGCTCGTCCAACCTCCACATTCCGAGCGTCCCTCCAGCCTGCCCGCTCGTCCAACACCTCCACAATTCGAGCGTCCCACCTTCTAGCCCGCTCGTCCAACCCCCACAATCCGCTCGTCCTGAACCCTTGGCCGCTCGGATTGTCATCCAGTACAGCACGCCTTCTCCTTGTTCTACGCGGGATGCGCATATTTCTGAAAGACTAGCAAAAAGGAGACTAGCATCTTCCTTGGAGATGAGCACTTCCTCAACTTATCTTAAGGGTCTTAATCGTTATTTATGCCCTAAGTAACCCTAATTCTTGTACCTAGTCTTTAGTATAAATACCCCATTGTACTACTTAGATTATCAAGCTCTCTTAATCAAGTTATCTTAGATTAAATAAACTTTTCTTAGATTAGATTAGGAGTAGATTAGAATAGATTATCCTTTAATCTTTCCACAAAATTACACATTAATCTTTCCTTAATTATTGTTCAAGTTTATTATTGAGTAATTCAAGTTTATTATTGGGTAATTAGAAGTTCATTTGGGTTTATTGGGAGATTGACAACCTTCCATCAATCATCAAGTACTTCTATTATTCTTTGCATTATTATTTTGGAATCTCCATAGCTATAATTCTCTTAATCCTTGTTTTAATAATTGTTAATCTTTCTTACTTGTTCATCATGTTTTGCATTGTTTATATGATTGACAACCTTGTTAGCATGTTAAACTTGATAATGAGTGAGTAGTCTCTTAGCTAGGATTAATGGGTAATTAGGGAAAACCAACATGGGGAATGATTCATGCTTAATCTAATATGTTTTCATAATTAAATTGCATGCTTGTTGTGATGTCAACCTATGCACATGTTATGTTTGATGAAATGCTAAGCCTATGAATCCTTGCATTTTACTCATCTCTTACCTTCTCTACAAGACTTGTAAGATATAAACCAACTCGAGTCTTGTTAGACCATGCATAGAAGTTGAATAGGAGGAAAGTAAGTCGACTTGTAGTTGTTGTACAATCTAATCGATTCGGCTCCGGGACCCAACTCTTCCTATGAACCGTAAGACATAAACCAACTCGGTTTCTCCAACACATTAATTGCTTGCAACTTTGTAAACATGTTTGTATGATCAACACCATGAATTCCCTATGACCCCATGACATCCTAGTACTCTTTAATACTTGTTTACACCTCTTTTTACTTTATTGCTCACATTAGTTTAGAACACAACAACAAACCCCATCAATTGTAAAACTAGCCTAAATTGAGATAGATAGACTTAGAACCCAAAGCACACCGTCCCATGGATCGACCTCGACTTAACCACTAACTAGTTGTTTGTTGAGAATATAAATGTGTTTGATTGGATGTGTGACGACCAACTCTTGTCCCATCAAAATGGCGCCGTTGCCGGGGACGGTGTTATGTGATTAAGTTCTTACTTGTTTGTCTATTTTAATTGGGCTTTAACCTTGAGGAACTTGTTCCTCAAGGTTTGTTTTTACCGTTTTCTTGTAGTTTCCATGTTTGTAGTTGTATCTTTATCTTGGCTATGATGATGAACCAAGACTTGGTACATGGAGTATGTGGTGGATCTTTTGAGTATGACTATAATGAGTATGGGGAGTTTTAGGAGCAAGTCAACACAAAACTACCTTACTATTCATACAAAAAAAATCCTAACTACTACCCCAACTTTTCCCACCAAAATCCCTACATCCAATATCCACAACAACTGCCTACCCAATACCCACTCCACAATGAATTTCAAATGCCACAACACAACCACTTTCACACTCACCCACAACATGAATATGGGCCAAATTTTGACATTCAAAATGTGGTTCTCCAAATGATGGGAGACCAAGAAAACTTCTTTAAACAAGTGCTAGAGGAGAGCCAAAATAGAAACAATGTTCTCCAAAGCATTGTTACCTATGTTGAGGAGTTGGCAATTCAAATTGCCCAAATGGAGGCAACCCAAGAAACCACCCGACCAACCACTCCCCACCAATCCTTGAGCATTGACCATGAATGTGAGTTTGAAGGAGTAACCTTTGATGTGGAAGATGAAAAGTGGGAAGAGCCAATCTCCTTGAGCTCTTGTGAGTATGAAAGTGTGGTATTTAATGAGGAAGATATGAGATTGAGTAAGCCAAATACTCTTAACCTTTGTGAGTATGAGGGTGTGACTTTTGATGTGGACTTTAAGGTGTTGGAGAAAGAGTTAATGAAGAGGAGTGAAGCCCCTATTTATGACTCATATGGAGAAAGCGATGATGACTCATCTATGGAAGAATATGATGAGGGAAAGATGGACTCAAATGATGAATGGATTTATGGGATTAGCTTTCTTGAGGAACCCATCCTTTAGAAGTTTGAAAATTTCTTCGATGAAGAGGAGGAATGCCTTCATGGGAACCTTTTTAAACCCACAATGGAGCCCATGATACTTGGAGATGACATTATGGACCTTCTCACGAAAGTCAAATCATCATACAAGAATTACTTAGTGGAGAAGTGAAGGAAAAGTAGATCTATATACTTAACATATTCATATATGTTCCATTTTAATTTACTCATAAAATTAATGGTGATCTTATGCATGCAAACTAAAATAAAAGAAGATAAGAAAACATTTTCTCACCATGTAAATTTCGGTCATATTGGGCACCAACAAGATCTCCTTCTTGTTAGTTCTTGAGCTTTCCATTAATGGATGAACATACATGACCTCAAAATAGAAGCCCTCCAATTAGTTGCACCCAAGACTATCCCTCAAACCCACAAACTAACATGTACTAGATGTTTATATTGTGGTTTACCTTAAATTTGATTACTAATACTCATATATTACTTTGATAATTTTAGTAATCTTTTGAACAAATTTGGATTAAAATCTCATCCTCTTTGATGAAGATTAAGGAGAGAGAAGAGAGAATATTCATGAACATTTTGCATGTTGATTGAATGGTAATCTTAGAAGAATAATAGAAAGAACCAACACTACTCAATTAAGAGTAGTGTGGCCGCCCAACACATGCCCAAGGAGCATCATTGCTTTTCTTTTTCTCTTATCAAAAATATAGGTGTGTAAGAAATGTAAGACTAGTTGTAGGTAGGCATCATTATATTTATTTTATCAAATAAAATAAAACAACCAAAACCCCACTAACACACCCTCCATTTTCGGTCCATATACATAAAATGGACTACCATTTTATTTTGTCAATTTGTCATTTGTCACACAATATGTCACATGTAGTATGATACATGTTATTAATTAATTTAATGCTTATTTATCACATAAATATCATTTTATGAATTAATTAAGTTACATTCAACAAATTGACTAGTGATACTTGATCACATAAATAAAATGGGTCAAATAATTATAATTCACAATATCTTGTAATTATAATCAACCATTCATTCTTATTTTTATTGTTTCCCAAACAATAAACAATTTTAGTAATAAAGCATTTTATTACTAAAATAAATCTTATTTAATTCCATTACAATAAGATATCAATATTCTCTCTCACAAATCGAATTGTTCAATTTTAAGGAATTAATTAATCTGTATCGGTATACAACTAATTAACCTTTTCAATTAAGGGAATCGTCCTTTAGGTGTGACCTCAAGGGATCAACTGATCACCACCGTCGCACGACAATAATGTCAAACTCTAGCTTGACCTATCATTACCGATATGTGTGGACCAGTTGACTATATATATTATGTATCATCCCTTCCGTATTCTTGTAATGAGATTTAATAATGATATTTAAATCATGTGATCGCACTATTGTTGAGGACACATTTCCCAACAATCTCCCACTTGTCCTCGACAAGTGTGCGTCACCAATTCTCTTATCCTATTACTATCTCCCACTCAATGCAAGGTGTCTTTCGGGTCGTACTTGCAAGTGATCATATCGAGAGTGGTTTCCTCGATCTGGAGAATAACTGATTGACCGGATTTATCTAACATAGATACCTTCCGAGCGTGGCCACGCATTTCCAGTTCATTACTCCTCGAGTGGCCCTGAGATATTGTTTTAACCCTGACAAGGGGGTGGACAATTCCTATCGCACTTATTCCCTTCGACTAGCCACAACCATCATAACCCAAAATATGCCCATTTGACCCCATTTACGAAGGTCGTAGTAACACAAATCAAACTTAATCTGAAACTGTGCCATCTTAGGTGAACAGTCTTTTGTCAAAAGAATCGACTCATTAGAATACTATAGTAGCTCTCGCCACGACAAGGCTATATAAATTTGCCAGAACTCTATATGCGGTCACTGCCCGACAAAGTGTTCCTAACAGTCTGTCTATGTGATCGACTAGTCATCTCACATGACTCTATGGCACTTGAACTTGCCATCAATCGCATCACACTCTAGTCACTTCGAGACGTCACCTCATACAAGTGACTATGGGCGAATACCATGCTAATCCGTGTTCACTTTAACGGGGTTCAATGTTGTCTCTACAACTCGTTTGGATGTAACAACGTATAATAAAAGAGTTTTAAAGTAAAACTCGAACGACAAATGCGATTATCACATATGAATAGTCAATGCCTGATTACTATTTCATGTTCTATAATCTAATTTGATCTTGTATGTAGTTGTTCATTTCAATTCAATTGTAATGACATGACTCATCATGTTTAGCCTATGAGAAGGCTTTGGTTAGTAGGTTTTATCAACTTCTTGTACCTTACTCAACCTTACTACATACTCGGTTTCCTTTGTAATGTATACATTTGCATTACAAAACTTTCTGAGTACGTGTCGAGATCCAATCAAGACATAGGCCCTCTAGCCTAAGAATAGCTCCCACTGTTTTCACAGTGTGCGGGACTCATCCTTCTTGCACATCTCATGATCGCAAGTGTACTCAATTTCCGTTATAAATATCTCTCATTGTTCTTTATTGCCTAGAACGATTCTAGAAAATCTACTTCTTAATTAACATTGCCACAATGGTATCTTAACCATCCTAATGTGTTTTGATTATGGTTTTGTCGGAAACCATGCGCAATCTCAATTGTCAATTGTCACTTGTGTAACACCCTTACACAATATTGCATCATAAACACTTTGCATCATAGCCTTAATGCTTCTGCAAGCACTTAAGGGTAATCTTTATGGCTTACTTGGTAAAGATTACTTAAATTCGATTTTGAAAAACAATTCATCATACTCAAAGTATATGAAGTGTTGCACATCATTTCTTTTTAATTGATTCGGCAGCGGAAGCAAATGAAATCAATCAAACATGTTCAATTTAGTTGAACTAGTCATGAATCTTATCAACATAAGACTTCTTACTGACGCTAATATCATGTGGATTTATCTTCATAAATCCGGATATTCAAGATGTATTATAATACTCCAAAAGTCTTAAATCATTCTCAATGATCAATATGTCATCCACATATCGGACTAATTAAAAATTCCGTAACTCCCACTAAACTCCATGTATAAACACAACTTCTCGACTTATCGAGAAATGTTTTACCACATGATCAAAATGTTGATTCCAACTCATTGATGTCCTACTTAAGATCCTCTCTTAAGTTTCACATTATCTTAGGATTGCAAGAATCTATAAAACTCATGACATGTATTGAATACATTCCTTCTATTGAAGAAGTGGGTTTTAGATTCACTTGCTGTATGCATATCCTCATAATGAAACACAATCCCTCAGAAGATACAAATAGACTTAATCATTTCAATTAGTGCAAAAACCTTTGAAACCAATCTTGCTTTGAAATATCTCTTTATTAGTGCAAAACCCTTTGTTACTAATCAAGCCCTTTCGTTTCGGATTTTCATGGCTCTAAGCCTTGTATTGAGTTGTGACTTAAACACTCTTATGTAAGTCATATGTTCATTACTTTCTAGAAGTAATCAACTTGAATCAAACAATTTCTTTTGTAAGTTATAAGCTCTTTACTTTCTTAAAAGTAGCATGAATTCATCATTTTTAACAAGTGGCGAATTTAACCTCCTAGGTTATGAAGAAACAATGTCTTACACAAAACATCTCATGTAGCCAAGAAAGACCAGTTTCTTGCGACATAACATTCTCTGTGGCTATTGAATAATTTATCCCACTATGTCTTCTAGAAATAAACTTGTATTTTAGAAAGACAGCTTCATGAGCCGCAAACCCGTCGTGCTCGTGATAATTGCAAGGGAAAAAATGAGCATTTGTTTCTTGTGAAAACTTACAACCATGGTACCCTTACCATTTCATATCTCATATGATTCGATTTAGTGGAAAAATAATTTAGACAAAAATGATAAAATCCCCAAAAGGATCAAGTAACTCAAAGTAACTTGATTGAAGTCCAAACCATATCGAATAGCGTTTGATTTCTTATCCATCCATACATTATTTCATAATGCGTGCTAAGAGAGATTAACTTGTGATACTATATCACATTTCCTTTGGCTTATATCAAAGTCTTCACTTTGATAATCCCATTACGACTAAATCGTGATTCCTTGAACTCTTGAACTTCTTCAAAGATTTCTCTATTTACCTTATTAAGTGAACACACTAGTTTCAACTTAAATCGTTGGTAAAAGATGATGATCAACCTATTTTGGATCGATGATTTACAACCTCGATCTCCTTTTCAACCAAAAGGCACGAGATATCTTGCTTTGAATACAAGATACGCATATACCATTAACAATCTAATGGTTTCAAGAGTACTTGATAACTCTTTGCGTTAATCATTCCAGAATTTAAGGTTTAATCTTGGGTTACCAATTTGAATCTTATATAATCTATATGATATATAATCACCTTGATAATGGGCTAGTCATACATCAAATCGTGGTGTATAGGGTCACAAAAGTGAAAACCTCTTTTGTATCTTAACAAGCTTATATTCTTATTTAGAGTTTATGCACTTAATAGTCACAATTAAGTACAACTTTAAATCCAAAAACTAGATTGAGTACACAATTACTCTATCTCTCGACATTATTGTTGCTAGTCGTCATATTCTAATCATCTTATGTGTCGAATACAATGATGAAAACCTCCACTGGTTTCTAATATTGACGAAGTGGTACTAGCAAAATTTATGTTTAATCAAATAAACATTTAAAGAAGAAGGTCCCATTAGATGTCCCACAACAAACTTGTTGATACTTCAATAATTTGGGGTAGTTTCCTTTCTTGTGTCCAACATTTAAGACAATGGAAACTTTATTGGTCGGGATTGATAGGTTTAGTATCGTCATTTCTCAATAACTTTACTTTTAACATTACCTTGTATCAATTCCATTATTATCTTTACTTCTTGAACCTCGTTCTCATCTTAACGGTTTAAGAGAATGCTCCCACTCATTTCAATGAGTCTTTGCTTTGAGAAGCAAAATTGAATTCATGAAGATTACTCTTCATTTGTTCGTTTTAGTCTTAAAACTTTCATTGAAGTGGTTGCGTTATTTTGGTCAATTACGAATTCTTGACAAAACTAATTACCAAAACAATTTATCGCTTCAAGGTACTTAATTCAATTAAGTATATGAATAACAATCCATTGTAAGTAGATGTGTTAGTCAAAAATCAAAAACCTGTTTGATAATGAATAACTTTTATCTATACTCTTTACAAGAGATCCTTCCAATGGATAATATGAGGTTTTAGAAGAAAATTCATATTTGTCTTTAGTTACGATGTTTTAATGGAGATTTGAATCAAAAATCGAAATGATATCGTATATGAATTGTGGTAAAGAAATAGAACAATATGATAACGGAATAATGAAAACAAAACATTCATCGTTATAATAATACTTGTAAACAAGTATAGCATTTACATAGTGACCTCTACCCAACTATGATAAATGATTCCAAGATCCAAATTCATATTAACTTGGGCACGGGGTAGCCGATGAAACCCTTATCAATATAACTCGGTGGATTAACTCTTTAATCGATTCTACTTTTAGAACTCTCGGTCGATAAAATTACTCTAATATTTATCTATAGCCCAAAACACATTCGACAAGGGCACGGGGTAGCCGATGAAACCCTTATGAAAAAACTTTTGGTGAGTTCAATCCAAATTTCGAATAAATGTGTCCATGATCCAAACCCATATTAACTTGGGCACGGGGTAGCCGATGAAACCCTCATCAACATGAATTCGGTGGATAGACATTTATCACCCACTTCCCCTACGTAACAAGGTTTGTACCCCGGGGTAGCCGAGTGCACTCCCTCGCGAAATAGGTTTTCATGGTTTCTACTATTTGGTAAGGCTATGTCTCAATTGTTTATTTTAGCGAGAGGTCTTGTCAATTTATTATCTATCATGTTTTAAGTGAACTAAAGCGGTGAACTACGATAATTTTAATTGACACGGTCGATAAACTCGATGAAAGAAGATGCATGTTTTAGTTATGGCGATTTAGCGATGCATGTGACATAAAATAAAATGCAAGCATAAAATAAATCCTAGTATGGCCTTTCCTAAAATAGAAAAACTATTTAACTATTACATATTCGGAAACCAACTCCATTGGTCCCTTGAACTTCGGTTGTGGCGCGCATCTCGAGGTAACACCGTCTTTATGTATCGCCATCTTGAAGAAATCCGTCTTTGGGAACTCCGAAATGAATAAAATTACATAATAAATTACATAATTTCCTATTATACATTTGTAACTATAATAAAATAAATATATTAAATTAAAAGATGGTGATACGAGATCACAATAAAATTACAACTGAATCGATATTCCCATACATTTCGGGAAATACCAATTAAAATCTAAGGCCATACTAAGTAAAATTACATAATTCAAAAATTACATAAATTAAAATTATGACAATCATAAAGAAAATGCAGCATTATAAAATGTATGAACATGCCCAATTTTATGCTAAATCGCCTTTAATTAGCCAATATCGTATATTACTCGGTTTTTACGGATTTGCGTGATTTCAACATTTTACAATCACAAAAATTACATAAATTCATATTTATGCATAAGTTAATTACCCTAACCTCTTAGGACTCAAAATTTATTCTTCACTAATTATTTGACCATAATTAACTCATATTTATAAAATTGTTCATTAATGGACCAAAAATTACAAAAATAAGCTATAAACTTCAAATAAATCACGAAATTTCAAATAAATTCAAATTTTGAAATTTAAACTCATGAACATTCTGGAAAAATACCATGACACTCATAATGTTCAAAACTTTAGGTCAAAAATTTCGAAATTTTTCCGGAAAAACAATGTTGCGGTTTATCGGTTTTAACTAAAATGATCATAAAAACATGTGAAAAATTATATACATTAACTTTTCAATTTTAGATCTGAAAAAGATAATAAAATGCAACATTGGGCATTTTTCTTTAGTCATAGATTATGTTTTATTAATTTTTTCACTAATAATGTCACTATTTATGCTATTTTTCTTCAAAAATCCATAAAACATGCAAAAAGACTTCACTATAGCCTATTATTTTACACACATCTTGTAAAATTGCATGTGACAACATACTAAATTTCTATGACCAGATTCGAAATATTTCTCATATTAACCTATTTTTCATCTAAATCCGATTTTTATCATGAAAAATCCATTTTTCGAGCATAAGAACTCATAAAATTATGAAAATTTCCAGATCATCTAAAAATAATATATGTGAAAACATATCCAAAAACCACTGGAAAATTCGAAGTTTAGCTAATTTTCGTCCAAAAATGACATTTTTATCATAAAAATCACATTTTAATGCCAATATTATATAAAATGAACAATAAAATCCATAAATTAACCAAAATATCCTAAATAAATTTTAGGATCAGAAACTTTAACATGCAAAAATTAATTTTGTGATATATCATAATAACACAAATTATACAAGTTTTATATGTTAATCTTTATAACTCGGAAAAACTTTTAACCGATTTGCATGCAAACAACCATGGCTCATGATACCGATTGAAGGAAAAGTAGATCTATATACTTAACATATTCATATATGTTCCATTTTAATTTACTCATTGATGTGACCATTATTTGCGCACATTTAGTCCCCTAATTGAGCCTATTTTGCATACTATTATAGCATTTCATGGCCATTTTATCCGTCAAAACCTTCCTATTTGCTTTTCTATCGAATTTCATATGTTTTGTAGAAAAGGAGATAATAAGGCGGAAATTCCCGTCTTTCGTGCATATTTGGAAGCTTATTGATGATATTAGATGGACTAGTACGAAGAGGTGGCAAGAATGATGACCAATGATGTAGGAATAAAGAGTATATAGAAGGGTCATAAGGTTTAAAGCAAGGAGGAAAAGCAAGGAAGCCATTCATGAAGAAAATTGCTCGGAACGCAAACCAAGAGTTGCTCCTTTGGCTCTGAAAATATGCTAGATGGAACAGCGTCGAAAAAACAAGCGATCTAGGCTTTTGAATCACTCCAATAGGAGTCCGGATGAGAAAATGACGTCCGTTTTACAATCCGAGCTCAAACAAAGAAGCTGTACAGGAATCCGCGCGTCCCGCGCTGAAGACGCTCGGATTGTCCAAATCCGCTCGGATTGCTCCAAATCCGCTCGGATTCCTCCCTTGCTACAATCCGAGCGTCTTGCTCCAAATCCGCTCGGATTCCCCTGCTACAATCCGCCCGGATTGTCCCCAATCCGCCCGTCTTCCGGCTGGGAAAAACAAGAAATTTCACTGGAAGAGAATCCGCCCGGATTCCCTACAATCCGCCCGGATTCCCCCACCAGAATCCGCCCGGATTCCCCTACCTGAATCCGCCCGTCCCGACACCAATCCGCACGGATTCCTCCACAGCATAATTTCGTCTTCTCCAAGCTTTCAAGAAAGACTCCCTTCCTCCGAAAAATACCGGCTTCTCCTTGCTCAAATCCCAAAAGTGTAATTACTAGTTTAGCCCTTAGTTAACCCTAATGCATCCACCTAATTTCCACTATAAATACCCCATTTGTAATAATCCTTTGAAAAATCTTTTTAGCTAGAAAAATCCTTCTTTAGATTAGATTAGGAGTAGATTAGAATAGATTACTCTTTAATCTTTCCACAAATTACACATTAATCTCTCCTTAATTATTGTTCAAGTTTATTATTCAAGTTTATTATTGGGTAATTGAAGATTATTGGGTTATTATTGGGAGATTGACAACCTTCCATCAATCATCAAGTTCTTCTATTATTCTTTGCATTATTATTTGGATCACCTCAAGTTTGGTATAATTCTTTTACTCTTTAATCTTTATTGTTCATTTCTTCATTCTATTATCATGTTTATACTTGTTGTGATGATTGACACCATTAATGACATGTTTCCCATTATGATGAGTGAGTAGTTACTTAGCTAGGATTAGTGGGTAATTGGGGGAAACAAACATGGGATTGATTCATGCTTAATCTAATATGTTCACATGATTAAATTGCTTGCTTGTTGTGATGTCAACTTTATGCACATGTTGTGTTTGATGAAATGCTAAGCCTATGAATCCTTGCATTTACAACCATCTCTTATCTACTCAACTTGACTTGTAAGATATAAACCAACTCGAGTCTTGTTAGACCATGCATAGAAGTTGATTAGGAGGAAACTAAGTCGACTTGTAGGTGTTGTACAATCTAATCGATTCGGCTCCGGGACCCAACTCTTCATAAGAACCGTAAGATATAACCCAACTCGGTTCCTCCACAACATTAATTGCTTGCAACCTTGTAAACATGTTTGTATGATCAACACCATGAATCCCCCATGACCCCATGATATCCTAGCACTTTTAATCATTTGTTTACATCTTTCCCTTTATTGCTTGTTTTACCTTATTGTTTGCATTAGTCTAGACACAACTACAAACCCAAACAAATCGTGACACTAGCATAAATTGAGATAGATAGACTTAGAACCCAAAGCACACCGTCCCATGGATCGACCTCGACTTACCGCTAACTAGTTGTTTGTTGAGTATTATAAATGTGTTTGATTGGATGAGTGACGACATCGTCCGGATCAAAATGGTGCCGTTGCCGGGGATGGTGCTATGTGATTAAGTTCTTACTTGTTTGTCTATTTTGATTTTGCTTTAACCTTGAGGAACTTGTTCCTCAAGGATTATTTTTACCGTTTTCTTGTAGTTTCCTTGTTTGTAGTTATATCTTTGTCCTAGTTATGATGATGACCGAAGGCATGGCACATGGAGTATGTGGTGAATCTTTTGAGTATGACTACCATGGGTATGGGGAGTTTTTGGAGCAAGTTGAAACAAACCTACCTTACAACTCATACAATGAAAGTCCTAACCACTACCCCAACTTTTCTTACCAAAGCCCCCACATCCAACATCCACAATAACCACCCTCCCAAAACCCACTTTACAATCAATGCCAAATGTCATCCTACAATGAACACCCATACCACCAAATTCCCATGTACCCACAACAAGAGAATGAGCATAATCTTGACATGCAAAGTGTGGTTCTCCAAATGGTAAGGTGCCAACAAAATCTCTTCATGAAAATGCTAGAAGAGAGCCAAGCTAGGGACAATGTTCTCAAAAACATTGTTACTAATGGCGAGAAGTTGGCAAATCAAATTGCCCAAATGGAAGCCACCCAAATGCTAAATGAAGAAGAAGGGGAAAATAATGAGGGTGAAGAAGAATTTGGATGGCATTATGAAGCTACTCTTGTGAATCCCCCACCACCTCCTAAATTCATAAGTATTGAACACCCCATATTCCAACTTTTACCCAACTTTACAAACATTCATGATAGATGTGAATATGAAGATGTTACTTTTGAGGAAGGGGAGTGCTTGATTGATTATGGACCAAGAGTGGATGATGAATTGAAGCATGATGAAGTTGGGGTGGAGAGCAATGATGAATGTGAGTTGAAGGCCAATTATGAGACAAGCACTTTGTCTAAATTGTCTAATGAATCTAGCTCACACACTAGCCTTGCTTCTCCAATTTGGGATACCTATGATGATGATGATGAGGAAGACCTCCTACCACAATTTCCCTCTATAACCCATGTAGAGGAAGTGTGCTCCCCTGGCACTTATGGGAGTGAAGGTAAAACTTGGAAAGAAGAGGTTGATGAATTTGAACTTGCTATCTTTGGAGAATTGAGAGGCCAAGAGGAAAACTATGATGTTGGCATCTTTGATCATAGTTTGGAAGAAATTGAAGCTCTCTTCTTTGGAAATGGTTCAAGTTCTAAGGAGGGTCAAGAAGAAAGTAAAGATAATGAAAGCATGAATGACCTCAATGGTGAGAAGTTGACTCCTCCACATCTTATCCTTCAACTATCCCCTCATCAAAGAAATGAGAACTCTCCTTCTACTATTGAAGGATTGATGAATCAATGCCCTATCATCATAGAATTTGAAAGAGATGGTAAAGAGTGGAAGCCTCCGGATGAATATGGGCAATACTTCATACATTGTATTGACAAGAATCTTGTGCTTGTTGGTTTGAAGCATTGGAAGAAGCCAAGTGCCAAGGGCAAAACAAATGGGAGAGTGTTTGGAAGGTTCTATTCCAAGCCAAGATGGGTAAACTACGTTTTGACATCACCAATCTCCTATTTATGCTTACATGAAGCCCATTCAAAAGCTTTTGACCGGTTGTTGAGAGCATTAAGCAACATGGACAACATCAATAATCATGGAAACAAGGAATGAGTTTGGTGGAGTCCTCCCTCAAACCACCATTTGTAAGATATACTTTCCATTAACTTTGCATTACATTTACACTTGCATTTAGTTATTTACATATGCATTTAGCTTGCGTTTGTATTATATTTCATATTGCATTCACATTAGTTAGTTCATATAGATTAGCTTGCATTGTATTTATCCCACATGATTCATATAGATAGTTGCATATAGACTAGAATTCATGCATAGGCACTAATGACCAAACCTATTCCTTTTCTACATTAGAAATAGTGTTTAAATCGGTTTGGGGAGGTTTGATCATAGGTGACCATAGTTTACTAGAAATCATGCATCATATAGTATAGTTTAGATTGCATTCATTTGTTATATATGTCATATATAATTGCATTTAGTTAGAGCATGCATTCATTCATACCATATCATTGCATTTGTACTTTATTTCAAAAAAATCAAAAATCCAAAAACATGTATTTCTTTTTCATTCCTACTCCTACATGTACATTGAGGACAATGTCCAAAATAAAGTGGGGGATGGGAATTTATATTCCAAAAATGCATAAAAATTGAAAAATTTCAAAAAATCACAAAAATATGTCTTTTAATTTCATAAAAACAAAAACCATAAAAATTTGAAAAATTGAAAAATCCAAAAACAAGTTCATTTCCTTTGTAGTGTAGACTTGTACATATTGTGTTTGTTCATCCTTTTTCACATTGATTGACTACGCCACATCCGAGACATGAGGATATTGAAGACCGCATGGTATGATCTTTCCAATCTCCTTTTTCCTCTTTATGTTAATGACTATGTGGCTTTATTTTGATTGATGCGGTAAAAACAATGTGAATTTAGGATTGCATTTAGTTTATATGTCATATTAGTTGGTAGAATCATTTGCATTAGTATGTTTATATGTTAGTTGCATCATGGCATGTAGTTTGCATGGTTAGAAAAATTTTGCGAAACCGTCTATTTGGGAAGCTTGACAAGTGCATATAGGCCCTAGTAGATGCTTTTTCTTCTTAAAACTTTGCTTGTTAGAATACTTGTAAAACACCCTAGGATGTGTCATACTAGTATCCTTTGACCCATGGTTTAAGGCCGAGTCAAGAGTACCTTGTGGTGTGATAACTCCTTGGCTACCGTTTATTCCAAGGTGACCCTTGAAACCATGCACCCATACATCCATCATTCATGTTCTACCACAATTTTGTCATCAAAGGGAATGGGCACAAAAAGAAATCAATTTGAGTTCAATGAAATGAAAAGTGAAAGAAAGTTTGCAAAAATGCATCAAATGAAAAGAGGAGCAAAAATAGAACTCCTAAGCTTCAAATACAAGGCACCCTCGTTACTAATTGGGGTGACTTTGAAAATGTTCAAAAAGAAATGCAAAAAGTTGTCAAGTGTTAAAATGCCAAAAATCAAAAAGAAATGGCAAGGAAAGTGTTCTCAAATGTCAAATGCCACAAGAAATTGGGGGGGAAAACAAAAACAAAAGCAAACTCCCAAAATGAAACTCAAATACTATCGATCCCTTTATCCACCGTATCCATTTTTGTGCATGGTAGAGAGGGGACGACCCTTCTTCTTGTCTAGGCAAGAGGGGGAATTCCGCGATCCTCCAGTGTTTCTAACACCATAGGGAGTCTACTCTTGACAAAAGCATTTAACGATTGAGGACAAAGGTACCCTAGCTTGACACATTTTGGAGGTGATTTATTGGTATCCTTCTAGGCTTAGTAGTTTGAACAAATTGCATCTATGAAGGATTGTGTACCCTTGAATTGCTTCCCTTGTAGGTAATTTCCGCCACTTAGATGAGGAAAGTGGCTATTCTTTTGTAGATCCATCCATTACTTGTTTTGTGTGCTTTAATGTTTGGATGTGTCGCCATTTTGGCAAGACCCACCTTGCCTTGCAAGAAGGCATCCTACCTCATGGTTGTCTTGTTGTGAGTTGAAGGGGCGGAGTGAGACCCGCTAACTGTCTCATATCGGCTATATTATTAGGTTAGTTTAAATAAAGGTCTAGTTTTAGTCACCTCTTTACTCGGGACGAGTAAAGGTTCGGTTTGGGGATATTTGATGTGACCATTATTTGCGCACATTTAGTCCCCTAATTGAGCCTATTTTGCATACTATTATAGCATTTCATGGTCATTTTATCCGTCAAAACCTTCCTATTTGCTTTTCTATCGAATTTCATATGTTTTGTAGAAAAGGAGATAATAAGGCGGAAATTCCCGTCTTTCGTGCATATTTGGAAGCTTATTGATGATATTAGATGGACTAGTACGAAGAGGAGGCAAGAATGATGACCAATGATGTAGGAATAAAGAGTATATAGAAGGGTCATAAGGTTTAAAGCAAGGAGGAAAAGCAAGGAAGCCATTCATGAAGAAAATTGCTCGGAACGCAAACCAAGAGTTGCTCCTTTGGCTCTGAAAATATGCTAGATGGAACGGCGTCGAAAAAACAAGCGATCTAGGCTTTTGAATCACTCCAATAGGAGTCCGGATGAGAAAATGACGTCCGTTTTACAATCCGAGCTCAAACAAAGAAGCTGTACAGGAATCCGCGCGTCCCGCGCTGAAGACGCTCGGATTGTCCAAATCCGCTCGGATTGCTCCAAATCCGCTCGGATTCCTCCCTAGCTACAATCCGAGCGTCTTGCTCCAAATCCGCTTGGATTCCCCTGCTACAATCCGCCCGGATTGTCCCCAATCCGCCCGTCTTCCGGCTGGGAAAAACAAGAAATTTCACTGGAAGAGAATCCGCCCGGATTCCCTACAATCCGCCCGGATTCCCCCGCCAGAATCCGCCCGGATTCCCTACAATCCGCCCGGATTCCCCTACCTGAATCCGCCCGTCCCGACACCAATCCGCACGGATTCCTCCACAGCATAATTTCGTCTTCTCCAAGCTTTCAAGAAAGACTCCCTTCCTCCGAAAAATACCGGCTTCTCCTTGCTCAAATCCCAAAAGTGTAATTACTAGTTTAGCCCTTAGTTAACCCTAATGCATCCACCTAATTTCCACTATAAATACCCCATTTGTAATAATCCTTTGAAAAATCTTTTTAGCTAGAAAAATCTTTTTAGCTAGAAAAATCCTTCTTTAGATTAGATTAGGAGTAGATTAGAATAGATTACTCTTTAATCTTTCCACAAATTACACATTAATCTCTCCTTAATTATTGTTCAAGTTTATTATTGGGTAATTGAAGATTATTGGGTTATTATTGGGAGATTGACAACCTTCCATCAATCATCAAGTTCTTCTATTATTCTTTGCATTATTATTTGGATCACCTCAAGTTTGGTATAATTCTTTTACTCTTTAATCTTTATTGTTCATTTCTTCATTCTATTATCATGTTTATACTTGTTGTGATGATTGACACCATTAATGACATGTTTCCCATGATGATGAGTGAGTAGTTACTTAGCTAGGATTAGTGGGTAATTGGGGGAAACAAACATGGGATTGATTCATGCTTAATCTAATATGTTCACATGATTAAATTGCTTGCTTGTTGTGATGTCAACTTTATGCACATGTTGTGTTTGATGAAATGCTAAGCCTATGAATCCTTGCATTTACAACCATCTCTTATCTACTCAACTTGACTTGTAAGATATAAACCAACTCGAGTCTTGTTAGACCATGCATAGAAGTTGATTAGGAGGAAACTAAGTCGACTTGTAGGTGTTGTACAATCTAATCGATTCGGCTCCGGGACCCAACTCTTCCTAAGAACCGTAAGATATAACCCAACTCGGTTCCTCCACAACATTAATTGCTTGCAACCTTGTAAACATGTTTGTATGATCAACACCATGAATCCCCCATGACCCCATGATATCCTAGCACTTTTAATCATTTGTTTACATCTTTCCCTTTATTGCTTGTTTTACCTTATTGTTTGCATTAGTCTAGACACAACTACAAACCCAAACAAATCGTGACACTAGCATAAATTGAGATAGATAGACTTAGAACCCAAAGCACACCGTCCCATGGATCGACCTCGACTTACCGCTAACTAGTTGTTTGTTGAGTATTATAAATGTGTTTGATTGGATGAGTGACGACATCGTCCGGATCACTCATAAAATTAATGGTGATCTTATGCATGCAAACTAAAATAAAAGAAGATAAGAAAACATTTTCTCACCATGTGAATTTCGGTCATATTGGGCACCAACAAGATCTCTTTCTTGTTAGTTCTTGAGCTTTCCATTAATGGATGAACATACATGACCTCAAAATAGAAGCCCTCCAATTAGTTGCACCCAAGACTATCCCTCAAACCCACAAACTAACATGTACTAGATGTTTATATTGTGGTTTACCTTAAAATTTGATTACTAATACTCATATATTACTTTGATAGTTTTAGTAATCTTTTGAACAAATTTGGATTAAAATCTCATCCTCTTTGATGAAGATTAAGGAGAGAGAAGAGAGAATATTCATGAACATTTTGCATGTTGATTGAATGGTAATCTTAGAAGAATAATAGAAAGAACCAACACTACTCAATTAAGAGTAGTGTGGCCGCCCAACACATGCCCAAGGAGCATCATTGATTTTCTTTTTCTCTTATCAAAAATATAGGTGTGTAAGAAATGTAAGACTAGTTGTAGGTAGGCATCATTATGTTTATTTTATCAAATAAAATAAAACAACCAAAACCCCACTAACACACCCTCCATTTTCGGTCCATATACATAAAATGGACTACCATTTTATTTTGTCAATTTGTCATTTGTCACACAATATGTCACATGTAGTATGATACATGTTATTAATTAATTTAATGCTTATTTATCACATAAATATCATTTTATGAATTAATTAAGTTACATTCAACAAATTGACTAGTGATACTTGATCACATAAATAAAATGGGTCAAATAATTATAATTCACAATATCTTGTAATTATAATCAACCATTCATTCTTATTTTTATTGTTTCCCAAACAATAAACAATTTTAGTAATAAAGCATTTTATTACTAAAATAAATCTTAGTTAATCCCGTTACAATAAGATATCAATATTCTCTCTCACAAATCGAATTGTTCAATTTTAAGGAATTAATTAATCTGTATCGGTATACAACTAATTAACCTTTTCAATTAAGGGATTTGTCCTTTAGGTGTGACCTCAAGGGATCAACTGATCACCACCGTCGCACACAATAATGTCAAACTCTAGCCAGCCAATCATTACCGATATGTGTGGACCAGTTGACTATATATATTATGTATCATCCCTTCCGTATTCTTGTAATTAGATTTAATAATGATATTTAAATCATGTGATCGTACTATTGTTGAGGACACATTTCTCAACAAGAAGCTCAAAGAAAGGGCTAAGAAGGAGCCTACATGGGGAAATTTGGCACCCACTATCCCAACTCCAAAAACACCCCATCATCAAGGCCGTGAAATTTCACCTTCTATTCTTGGAATATCACCTAGTCCAAGTATTTTCGTCATCAACTTCGGAAAAAATAGGAGCAACTGGAAAACCCCCTATGAAAAGAATCTCAAGTTTGATAGTTTTAAGAGCCGGGAAGCCCATCATGACAAAGCAAAGGAGAAGGGGAAGGAGTTCAAAGGGAGGTCCCTCATGGATTGGCCCTACTCTATTTTGCAATAGTTCAAGACTTATTCATGCTTACTTGAGGACCATTCACAAGCTTTTGACCAACTTTTAAGAGCATTAAGCTCCATGGATAAATAAATTTGCCATTTAACATAGTTTGGTGGAGTCCTCCCTCAAACCACCATTTGTAAGATACCCTTTACTTTGACTTTGCATTACATTTATACTTGCATTTAGTTATATACATATACATTTAGCTTGCATTTGTATTATATTTCATATTGCAATATAGACTAGAATTCATGCATAATCACTAATGCCAATCTTATTCTTTTCTACACTAGAAGTAGTGTTTAAAGCGGTTTGGGGAGGTTTGATCATAAGTGACCATAGTTTACTAGAAATCATGCATCATCTAGGATAGTTTAGATTGCATTCATTTGTTATATATGTCATATAAACTTGCATTTAGTTAGAGCATGCATTCATTCATATCATTGCATTTATTCAAAAATCCAAAAAACATGTACTTTCTTTTTCATTCCTACTCCTACATGTACATTGAGGACAATGTCCAAAATAAAGTGGGGGATAGGAATTTATATTCCAAAATGCATAAAAATTGAAAATTTTTGAAAAATCCCAAAAATATGTTCTTTAATTTCATAAAAACAAAACCCATAAAAATTTAAAAATTTAAAAATCCAAAAACATGTTCATTCCTTTTTAGTATAGAATTGTATATATTGTATATACTTGTTTGTTTGTTTGTTTGTCCTTTTTTACATTGATCGACTATGCCACATCCGAGACATAAGGATATTGAAGACCGCATGGTATGATCTTTCCAATCTCCTTTTTCCTCTTTATGTTAATGACTATGTGGCTTTATTTTGATTGATGCGGTATAAACAATATGATTATAGGATTGCATTTAGCTTATATGGCATACTAGTTGGTAGAAGCATATGCATTAGGATGTATATATGTTAGTTGCATCATGGCATATAGTTGCATTTAGAAAAATTTTGTGAAAACATCTATTTGGGAAACTTGACAAGTGTATAAAGGCCCTTGTAGATACTTTTTCTTCTTGAGACTTTGCTTGTTAGAATGCTTGTAAAACACCCTAGGATGTGTTATGCTAGTATCCTTTGACCCATGGATTAAGGCCTAGTCAAGAGTACCTTGTGGTGTGATAACTCCTTGGCTACCGTTTATTCCAAGGTGACCCTTGAAACCATGCAACCATCATCCATATGTTCTACCACATTTTGTCATCAAAGGGAATGGGCACAAAAATTGTTGAAATTTGAGTTCGAGAAATGAAATGAAAAGTAAAAAAGTTTGCAATTGCATCAAATGGAAAGAGGACCAAAAATAGACTCCTAAATCTACACAAATAAGCACCCTCCCTACAAATGGGGTAGCTTTGAAAATGTTCAAAAAGAAATGCAAAGAAAAGTTGAAAGTTGTCAAGTGTTGAAATGCCAAACAAAAAAGGAAATGGCAAAAAAAAAGTGTTCTCAAATGTTATATGCCACAAGAAATTGGGGGGGGGGGGGGGGGGAACAACAACAAAGCAAACTCCCATATGAAACTCAAATACTATTGATCCCTTTTCCATCGTATCCACTTTTGTGCATGGTAGAGAGGGGACGACCCTTCTTCTTGTCTAGGCAAGAAGGGTAATTCCGCGATCCTCCAGCGTTTCTAACACCATAGGGAGTTTACTCTTGACGAAAGCATTTAACGATTGAGGACAAAGGTACCCTAGCTTGACACAACTTGGAGGTGATTTATTGGTATCCTTCTAGGCTTAGTAGTTTGAAGAAACCATATTTATAAAGGAGCGTGTACCCTTGAATTGCTTCCCCTTTAGATAATTTCCGCCACTTAGATGAGGAAAGTGGCTATTCTTTTGTAGATGCATCCATTACTTGATTTTACGTGCTTTAATGATTGGATGTGTCGCCATTTTGGCAAGACCCACCTTGCCTTGGAAGAAGGCATCCTACCTCATGGTTGTCTTGTTGTGAGTTGAAGGGGCGAAGTGAGACCCGCTAATTGTCTCATATCGGACATATTAGTTGGATAGTTTAAATAAGGGTCCTAGTTTTTGTCACCTCTTTACTCGGGACGAGCAAATGTTCGGTTTGGGGATATTTGATGTGACCAATATTTGAGCATATTTAGTCCCCGAATTAGCCTCGTTCCTATGCTTTTTAGTGCATAATTAGGTCATTTACTATCTTTAGTCCTTTGTTTTGCATATTTTTTGAGGTTTTGTTTCCTTGGTAGGAGAGGAGTCCAAACCTTTCATTTTAATGGCAAAATAGAGCTAAATTGATAGAATCTAATGACCAAGCATCAAAGTGAAGACAAGACTAGAAGGCCATTATAAATAACGGGCAATGATGAAGAAGGTCCTTGCTTCTCCGAAAACATTTTTGAGGATTGTTGGAAGAAGAAAAGAAGAAAAGAAGGAAAAGCTTGCTGAACTAGAATCCGCCCGTCGCAGCATCTGGACGCTCGTCCAACCTCCACAATCCGAGCGTCCCTCCAGCCTGCCCGCTCGTCCAACACCTCCACAATCCGAGTGTCCCACCTTCCAGTCCGCTCGTCCAACCCCCACAATCCGCTCGTCCCGACCCCTTGGCCGCTCGGATTGTCATCCAGTACAGCACGCCTTCTCCTTGTTCTACTCGGGATGCGCATATTTTGAAAGACTAGAAAAAAGGAGACTAGTGTCTTCCTTGGAGAGGAGCACTTCCTCAACTTTTCATAAGGGTCTTAATCGTCATTTAAGCCCTAAGTAACCCTAATTCTTGTACCTAATCTTTAGTATAAATACCCCATTGTACTACTTAGATTATCAAGCTCTCTTAATCAAGTTTTCTTAGATTAAATCAACTTTCCTTAGATTAGATTAGGAGTAGATTAGAATAGATTATCCTTTAATCTTTTCACAAAATTACACATTAATCATTCCTTAATTATTGTTCAAGTTTATTATTGAGTAATTCAAGTTTATTATTGGGTAATTATAAGATCATTTGGGTTTATTGGGAGATTTACAACCTTCCATCAATCATCAAGTACTTCTATTATTCTGTGCTTTATTATTTTGGAATCTCCATAGGTATAATTCTCTTAATCCTTGTTTTAATTATTGTTAATCTTTCTTACTTGTTCATCATGTTTTGCCTTGTTAATATGATTGATAACCTTGTTAGCATGTTAAACTTGATAATGAGTGAGAAGTCTCTTAGCTAGGATTAATGGGTAATTAGGGGAAACCAACATGGGGAATGATTCATGCTTCATATATTATGTTTTCATAATTAAATTGCTTGCTTGTTGTGATGTCAACCTATGCACATGTTATGTTTGATGAAATGCTAAGCCTATGAATCCTTGCATTTTACCCATCTCTTACCTTCTAAACAAGACTTGTAAGATGTAAACCAACTCGAGTCTTGTTAGACCATGCATAGAAGTTGAATAGGAGGAAAGTAAGTCGACTTGTAGGTGTTGTACAATCTAATCAATTCGGCTTCGGGACCCAACTCTTCCTATGAACTGTAAGACATAAACCAACTCGGTTCGTCCACAACATTAATTGCTTGCAACTTTGTAAACATGTTTGTATGATCAACACCATGAATTCCCTATGACCCCATGACATCCTAGTACTCTTTAATACTTGTTTACACCTCTTTTTACTTTATTACTCTCATTAGTTTAGAACACAACTACAAACCCCATCAATGTGACACTAACATAAATTGAGATAGATAGACTTAGAACCCAAAGCACACCGTCCCATGGATCGACCTCGACTTAACCACTAACTAGTTGTTTGTTGAGAATATAAATGTGTTTGATTGGATGTGTGACGACCAACTCTTGTCCCATCAGGATCACCTATTAAGGTTGACTAGAGAATCCCGAGGGGATGTTGATGATGGAATCCCCATTGATGAGTGGTTGCCCGATGACTCTATCTTAGCTATCACGCACTCCGACCCTTGGTATACGGATATTGCTAACTATCTGAGCTCTTACTTTAACCTGGAAGAACTTGACAACCAAGCTAGGAATAAGTTGAGATACGAGTCACGGAGATATGTGTGGGAAGATCCCTTCCTACCTAGAAGATGCAATGATGGGATTTATCGAAGATGTGTCACTCAAGAAGAGGGTCAAGCAATCCTCCAAGCTTGCCATGCTACAACATATGGAGGGCATTTGTCCACCTCAAGGACCCAAGCCCGGGTCCTCCATTGTGGATTCTATTGGCCCTCCCTATTCAAGGATGGTTATGCCATGGTTCACTCATGTAATTCTTGCAAAAGAAGAGGCAATATTGGAAGGCGTGATGAAATGCCTTTGAACAATATCTTGGAGGTGGAGCTATTTGATGTATGGGGTGTGGATTTCATGGGGCCGTTTCCATCATCATTTGGAAACCAATACATATTGGTTGCGGTGGATTACGTGTCCAAATGGATAGAAGCTATAGCCGCCCCTACAAATGATTCACGAGTAGTGACCAAGCTATTCAAAGAATACATATTCCCCCGCTTTGGTGTGCCTCAAGCCATTATAAGTGATGGTGGGTCACATTTCATTAATCACAATCTACTCTCTACTCAAAAAGTACGGCGTCCGACACAAAGTAGCTCTTGCCTACCACCCCCAAACCAACGGGCAAGTGGAAGTATCAAATCAACAAATCAAGGCTATTTTGGAGCGGGTTATGAACAAGTCTAGAAAGGATTGGAGCACTAAACTCAATGACGTGCTATGGGCTCTAAGAACCGCTTACAAGACCCCAATCGGCACTACTCCTTACCGTTTGGTCTTTGGCAAGTCTTGCCATTTACCTCTTCAGTTAGAGCATCGAGAAAGAGGGGCTCTTAACGAGATCAACTATAATTTGGATGCGGCTGGGAACAAGCGGTTCCTTCAACTCAATGAGCTTGATAAGTTGAGGATGGATGCCTATGAAAATGCCAAACTCTACAAGGAGCGGACCAAGCAATGACATGACTCCAAGATCACAAGGAAGGAAATCGTTGTAGGAGATAAAGTCCTACTCTTCAACTCCCGGTTCCAATTGTTTCCCGAGAAGTTGAGGTCCCGATGGTCGGGACCCTTTGAGGTAGTGACCGTGTTTCCTTATGGCTCATTTTAACTGAAGAATAGCAAGGGAGAGTGCTTTGAGGTAAATGGACACGGAGTGAAATACTTTTATGAGGGTCAACCCATCGAGACCCGAGGTGAACTTAAATTGGAAGACCCTCCATCCTTGGGGGATGAGTAATCTCAAGATCGAAGAAGAAATGGTTTGGTGGAGTCCCACAAGAGCCACCATTTATATATAGCATGCATGTAGATAGGTCATGAGAATTTTGGAACAATTGTACTTGGCTATTTGATTGATGACGGAATGTCATCATGAAGAAATTGGGATTTGATGAAGACCAAGTGTATAATATTACATTGGCCTTTTCCCGACTTGATGAGTCGGCTTAGAAAGACGGAAACACGCAAATCGAGGCCAATTGAAGAAGTGAAATGAAACTAGGGGCATATTGAAGAAAATGAGAGTAAGCGTATTCCCAGCCGTGGTACCGGCAGCCGATCCATGTACCGGCTGGGAAGTTATTTGAACTTTTGGAAGAAAAATTGAAAAAAAAAAGAAGGAGAGGTAGCTCCCAGCCGGTCCACCTGCTAGGAGTGTAGATACTTAGAAAATTGGTGAAAAATGTGAGAAATGGGGTTTGAGCCGTTAGGCCGGCAGCCGGTCCACCGACTGGGAGCACCCCATTGAGGAAAAAACGAAGGAAAGGAGGAAATGTAGCTCCCTGCCGGCAGGCCGTCAACTGGCCCACCGGCTGGGACTACACATGTGAAGATTTGAAGTTGTTGATGTTCTCCCAGCAGGGGTACCGGCAGCCGGCCCTGGACCGGCTTGGAGTTCGCTGGAAGTTTTTGAAAATTTTGCAAATTGCTTGTACTCCCAGTCGGAGCACCGGCAGCCGGTCCCCAGGCCGGCTGGGAGTACTCTGATACATCAAAATCGTGAAAAACAACTCAAACCCTTCACAATTTTCACGACATCGACACCCTAATCCACCCTCTACCTTTACCCTTTCTCTTCCAAATCACTCCCAATCTCCTCCCTTCCACCAACAAACCACCACAAACTCCCTCCATTAACCCTCTCTCAAATAAACCCATGGCACCGAAAAAGAGAGTCCGAATGGGGGATTTAGCACTACAACAAGCGGAGTTGGTGGCGGCCGTGGCCTCCGACATGAGTTCCGATCCGGCATTCCCAGACCTCAAGTTTAGCTCCGTCACATTGAAAGGTAAGTTTGTGGTGGTTTAATGATCGTCAATCCGTGAGAGAGTTAGGGTTAGACCGACTGACCCAAGAATTGTTTGAGGGTATTGGAATGAAATTTATGTATGATATTCACGAGAAAACCTATTCTCGTCTCACTTTGGAATTTTTGAGCTCGTTGAGGATAGACAAACACCGCCAAAACAAAAAAGTCGCCTTCTTGCATTTTCGATTGATGAACAAGGATTATCCCTTAACCTTACCGACTTTTGCTTCGCACTTTGGGCTAGACCCAAGCCCTCCTCACAAAGCTCCCAAAACATTTGATCATAGTGCCCTATGGAAGGCCATTACCGACCTTCATGACAACCCCCTGTTCAAAAGAGCGGCCAATACGTGTCACAACGCCGCAATTAGAATTTTGCATCGGAACATGGGGTGGACTGTTTTCGGCCGTGAAGAGAATCACAACTTCCGGACGGTGGAGTTGGAAATTCTCGGCTCTTATCTTTGTTCCAACCCCACTACCTTCAAAATTGATATTGCACACCACTTGGCCCTTCACATTCACCGTCTAACAATTCCTCGGGCCAATCATCCCAAATTGTGGTGGGTGGACTCATCACCTACCTTGCCAAATGACACATCCGCAAGCTTAATTTGAATGGGATGCGGTTTATCACGGGGGAAACAATGTTGACCAAAGACTACATCCAATAGTCTCTTAATTAGATCAAGAAGAACCCCAATGATAAACAAAATTACTGGCAAATACGAGTGAATGGGGTGGATAGAAACTCAATTCCACTCTCCAACCCCGAGAGAATGAGAGTGGTGCTAAACTAACCGCACTACTTGCTCGAAATTGAGGCGGAAGAAAATACCGCCACCGCCCAAGAACAAAATCCCAACCTTCTCTATGTGCGTGAGCGCCCGGTGACCGCACGACCCACTTTGCGGTACACCACGCCTACTTCCCGTTTCTTTCCCGATACTTTCGAACATGGGGAAGGGTCCTCAAGTCAACCGCAACCACAACCACTCCCCCTCCACGACAACCTAATCTCTTTAATGGAGGAGATGAAGTTGAGTACGGCAACCGCCCCTAGTGAGCGGCTCGGTCTTCAACAACGCATGGACCATATCTATTTCGTCCACTCGGTGGGTCAATTTTCGGATTATGACGATTTTATAAGGCGCCAATACAAGCACCATTCCAGCCTTCACCCCTCATACTATCTAGCTCCGGATGGTGGGCATCCAAATGACGGGACCTATCTCTACGGTGACATCAACATGCGTCCCGATTACTATAGCGCCCCCGTCTTCCCCACACCGCCTTCCACTCATGGGGAGGGGCACGACACTAGATGGTTTGGGGGCGCTCCTTCCATATCTGGTGAGGGAGGTGGTTCTAGTGGCTCGGGAGGGAACACGGAGGTGTTCATCGATATGACCACGGAGACGGGGGCTTTCGGCTCGGACATGCCCATGAACGCGGATGACTTCATCCGTGAGTATGAGTTTGGAACCGGGAATGATGAAGATGATGATAATGAAGACGGTGATGACACCGAAATTGAAGAGGCCTAGTAATGATGGCCCTCTTCTCTCCCTATCAATCCAAATGCCAAGTATGATTCCCTAAATCCAAACTTCTCATTCATATTTACATTTTTTGTATGCATTTAGTTAGTTGTATGATATGTAGGATAGCTAATCATCTAGGTGCATTCATAGACTTGCATTAGATTTCAATTATGTAAAAATTCTCACATATAGGATTGCATTCATATAGGCTAGCTTGCATCGTATTTCAATTTATGCATTTAGTTAAGTCATGCATCGCATCCCTATTTAAAAATACAAAAAAATAGAAAAAATTGAAAATTTCACAAAAACATAGTTTCCAATTTCCGAATCTCCTCCATACACTATGTATATAGATAAGTGTGGGGAGGAGATCCTATAAATTCAAAAATACAAAAACATGTCTTTTCTTTTCAAAAAAATCAACAAAAACACAAAAAACATGTACTTTTATTTCAAATTTGCCTCCCACCCACACTTCCTCTATCACCGGAACTTGTATATATCAAGTGTGGGGAGGAGGCCCAAAAAAAATATAAAAACAAGTTGTTTCATTTCCAAAAAAAAAAATTCAAAATTTTCAAAAATACGTTCTAATTACAAGAAAAATCAAAAAATACAAAATATGCCTTTACATTTTCCTATTTCCTCCCTACATTTCGTTCCATCGAGGACGATGTAAAACATAAGTGTGGGGAGGGAAATATCTACCTTGTATATATTTATAAATTTGATAAAATATCAAAAATTTCAAAAAAATAGAAATACCTTCAAAAAATCAAAAAAATATTGCATTGTGTATATATGTCTTGCTAACAAAGTGGCATAGGTACATTGACTATTCGAGGCAAAAAGGAGACTAGAAGACCGCTCGGTATAGACGTTCTTATCTATTTCTCCTTCTTCCGTTCTTTCTCTATTTGTATTGTTGTATAATATGGAGGAGGATAAGACTTTTTGTGCCTTAGATGTTCCTTTGGGGAACTTTGGTTGTTGGTATTGATGTGCTGCTAAGAGTAGCCAATTTATTGCATGTTTAGTCTCATGTTTGCTTTAATTTTCGCATGCATTTGTCAAATGTATATATGTATTGTCTTTATATTTAGTCTCGCATATGTTTGTACATAAGTGTTGTGCTTGAAATGTGGTCAAGGGAGGGAAGTATATACCCCAAGGATGAACACGTTCCAATTGTGCCTTCCTCTCCCCGTGGCTCGCACCCGTGGCTACCTTGTTATTCATGGGAAGAGGAATATAACCAACGAGTCTAGACCACCTTGTGAGACCTATGACCGTAGGCTAGACCTAGGTCCCGACTTAGCTACTCATATGTGAGGATTAGAGCCCCCTAGGGTCGTTGCATTCATACCCGACCCCCGCTTAGGATTGTGAGTAGGTCTCCTCGCGAGACATGTTATGTCTAGACGCACAAGTGTGTCATTTTGTCCTTAGATCATGAGTTGCTTCCCTTTCATGCACATTTTATGAAACAAACATGTTTGCACATAATTGAACCTCACATTGCCTAATCTAGCCTTGTTTTGACCCTTGAATTGTTTCCCTTTTTGAAGCACCCCTTTTGAGCCTTGGCCTATTTCATTTGGTATAACCACTATATGAGCTACATCCCATAAATGACCTTCACTGATCAAGAATGAGTCATGTTTGTAGTAGTGAGATAGGAGGTGTATTGGGACCTTTGTTAGAAGATTACTTAAGCATTCATTTAGGTCGGAGTTTGGCTTCAATTTGGCATTTGCATATAAATAAGAGGTTTTGAAATGGAAATGAAAACAAAAATAGAAAATGAGAAAAGTTTTTAAAACAAATGCAAAAAAAGGAGATGTGTGATTGTAAATATTTGCTTTAGAAATAGAGAAAGAGCAAGAAACACCCCACTCATCATTTAAGCGGTAGAAAAAGACGTTGCTAAAAAAAAGGCGATTTGATGTTTTTCCAAAGTGAGTAGGGTTTACACATTTTTTACTTGATTTTGGGAAACCGAACTCTTGTTAGGGTGTAGACGTTGCTCATTTGTTGAAATAAGAGGAGTATTTTCAAGTTTTTATAATTTGAGTTGGATTTATGCATTTTTTGCATAGTTTTGATAATCAATTTTATGTTACGGCATAGACGTGTCTCATGTGTTGCAATAAGAAGTGGGAAGTGATGTGCTGACTATTCTTGATTTGAACCTCACATATCCATATGTTGCTTGCAACAATCCCGTTTCGTCCTACTCCCTAACCCCGTTACAACCCTTGTTTCACACCATGTGCATTACCCTTTTTACATCTCACTTGGTCATAGGACAATCTTACACATTAGGTTGCGGGCACGTTCTCACGAGTCGTAGTAGGTGAGTGTTTTTGGCTACTTTTTGTCACACGAAAACACCCGTTATTCAATGAGTGACGAGTGAAAACTGTGAGGATGTCGTTGACTTGGGTCCTTTTAGTCATGGGTCTTCGGTTGAATCTTGTGTCGGTCTTGTAATTCTTGGAGGACTAGCTTCACTTCCGTTTTCCCGCTCTTGAATTTGTTTCCCGAGATTTTGTAGCCACTTGAGGGTTGCTTGGGCCACGCTTCGGGAGTTGGCACCTCCATTGAGATTCTGAGACGGTATTTCCCGACTGAGACCATGTTTTTGAGCTGAAAACTCGGCCACTTAGATGAGGAAAGTGGGCCATTTTTATTAGATGCATTCCTTTACTTGCTTGTGTGCTCACATGTTGGATGCATCGCATTTTTCTTGCAAGACCCTACTTGCCTTACGATTCGTGCTTTACCTCATAAGCATAATTACGTGAGGTGAAGGGACGGAGGAGGCCCGTTAATTGCCTTCCATCGGATATTATTAGTACAGTTAGTCTATAGTAGAATAAGGGTCTTGTTTTGACTCACCCACTTACTCAGGGATGAGTAATGATCAAGTGTGGGGAAGTTTGATATAGGATTCATTTGCACCAACTTCCTCCCTTATTTTCATACTTTCGACTCAATTCGAGTCGGTTTGATATGTCTTTTCTTGCATTTTGTACCCTGACTGCCTAGACTATGATATTATGCCCCTCTTGCAGGTTTTGAGGCGGAGATGGAGGAATCGGAGTAAGAGAGACGGTTTGATAAGGCCAAGTATGAAGAAAGGAAGAAGTTATGCTAAGATGAGCTCCTAGCCGGTAGGCCGGCAGCCGGTCCGCCGGCTGGGACTCCCTAAAAAAACATAGCATGACAAATTGGAAGAAAAGTTACAGAGAGCTCCCTGTCGGTCAGGCCACCGGCAGCCGGCCACCCGGCTGGGAGAATAAGGAGAAAGCAAGAAAAGTTCCAGCGAACGCCCAGCCGAGTAAGGCACTGGCAGCCGGTCGGCCGGCTAGGAGTACAGGTGAAGCACAAAAGTCAACAAAAGGAAGAGAACTCAAATGAGCTCCCAGCCGGTGGACCACCGGCAGCCGGTCCACCGGCCAGAGGCACCTAATGACTTCAATTCTAACCTATTTCTTACAGGGAACTCCCAGCCGGTCAGACCACCGGCACCCGATCGACTGGCTGGGACCCCTGTTCCTTATTTTGAAACCTCTTTGTAGTTTCACCCTAATTGTGGTGCAACCGATAAATACCCTCTCCCTTAATCATTTGTACACACAACCCTAGAACTGAATTTATTTCCCTAATCTTATGCAAACCCTTAATCAAATCCTTAATTTTCCTTAATCAAACATTAATTACTTCATAGATTAGCTTAGAATTAGTTGTTATCAATTATTTACATTTAGTATTGGGTTGTTAATTGAAGATTGGTGAAGATTATTCTTCTATTTAATCAAAGATTGCAACTTTGTCTTCAATATTGGTATAATATTTCCTCTATTATTGTTCATCTTTCATATGTTTACATATTGAGTTGCTTAATTAGTTTACTTTATAATTATGTTTTCCTTTGCTTGTTCTGTGCTTAAATCCTCATCCTTTACTTTTGTTATTGTAAACATGTGTGAGTAGTTTCATACTAGGATGAAGGAGGATCTTATACAGAGTTATAAGGTTGGGGTTTTGACATAGAAATACTATAAACCTTGAGTATATGCTTGTTGGTTTTATCATGCACATAAGGTGTTTGTGAAAATGCTTGAATGAGAGTTTAGGTGTTTCCACTATGTTTTTCTACTTGTTGCGTGAGAGCTTGACTAGTACTTAGGAAATTACATGATAAAACATTGGGTTGGGTTAATTGAGTGAGAACTTAATCAATCTTAGCCTAAGGTTAGTCCACATCGAGAGATTGGCCTTTCCTTTTGTGTTGCTCTTGGATGTTGTTGATCTATGTTTGACCCCTCCTTTATCTATGTAAGTGAACCCGGACTCCTAGTTCTTTCCCTATCATTTTAGTAATAGTTTTAATCTTAATTTCTTAGCTTAGTCTCCTCAGTTAATCACATTACCAATCCATCATATTAGGTTGAACTAAACTAGTAGTTTAAACAAGTAATCTTAGAACCATAATTCCGTCCCCAGGGTTCGACCTTTGAAAGCTACAACCCCCTTCTTACACTTTTGGAAGCTATAAATAAAAAGCATATCACTCACTTACAAAAGAGTGATCAAGCCCACACTACCGCTATCAAGATGCTAGAAAATCAAATGGCTCAACTAGCCACATCTAGCTCCTCAAGGAAGACTGGCCAACTACCGCCTGCCCCAAGGTGCGCAACCACATGAGACCGTTAATGCTATTTCTTTGAGAAGTGGTACAAGATATGATGGACCATCCATGACTTTGGATGATGAAGTGGTTATTAGAAAGACCAAGCTTGGGGGAGATGCTCAAAAGAAGGCTAGTGAAGAGCCCCCATATTAAGGTTCGTGTGCCATTTCCTCATCGCTTATTGATGCACAAGAGAAAGAGTAAGCTTGATACCAAAGGAAGTAACGAGGTGATTGTTGAGAAAGAGGTCTCTCCTAATGCTAAGGATGGTAATGTCGTTTCCAAGAAGGTGGATGCTTCTATTGAAGTTGAGAAGGAGAAAGATGTGGAGGATGCTCCTACAAGGGAAGTTGTTGAAACTCAAGTATCGTTTCCCTGCCGTCTAGCAAAGCAGAATGAGAAGAGTAAGTTTGGTAAGTTCTTGGAAGTAGTTAAGAATATACAAGTTACCGTCCCATTTATTGAATTGCTCACCCAAGTCCCTTCCTACTCAAAGTTTATGAAGGAAATTCTCTCAAAGAAACGATCCTTCAATGAGGTTGAGACTATTGCTTTCATCGAAGAGTGTAGTGCACTCTTACAAAATAAGTCTTCCCCTAAACTTAAGAACCCCGGTAGCTATTCTATTCCTTGCACTATAGGCACATATGCCATCGATAAGGCCCTTTGCGACCTAGGTGCTAGTGTAAGTGTCATGCCCTATTCAATTTGTGAAAAACTTAACAAGGGTGCTTTAAAATGCACAACTATTGTAATACCCATCCTTTTAAGGACCCGTTGACCGACGTTGACTGACCTTAGACACCGATATAGACCGTGGGACACCCCAAGAGGGATGCCTCGTGACGTGATAAGCTTTGTGCGTGTGGTACTCGATCTAGTCGAGGCTACTCGATCGAGTAGCTTGGGAGCTCGGTCGAGTAGGGGTCACTCGATCGAGTAAGTTAGTTACTCGATCGAGTAGCGTGTTTACAGCGAGGATTTATATATCGTGTTTTGAGAAACCGCAATTCATTTCCGCCTCTCTTCTCTAAACCTAGATGTCGTCTCTCCTTCTTCCCTTCACCATAATTCCTTCCTTTGAGGTCCTTGAAGATGCTTATGCCATGGGGATGGGTTTCTTGAGTCGGGTAGCGGTCTTGATGCCGAATTTTTATGCGTAGGTATGTCATCGTCATCATTGTTGTCGTTGTGTTTTCAGTTAGGGTTGTAGTAATAGTAATAGATGGTGGTACTGTTTGTATAGGTGTATTGCTTGGTTGATTGGTATCATGTTATCGGACGTGGAATCGCTACGGTTGGCTAAAGGTAGGTTCGCCTACTCAGTACTGTTGATTGTCTAGAGTGTCTTTTGATGTGGTTTGATTGCTATAGTGTCGGTGTGGTTGTCTGATTGTGATAGTTGGTTGGTATTGTGTTGTTTCGTTGTCGTTGTTGTGGTATAGCTGATTGTGTTTGTTTGTCTCTGGTTCTCGAGGTACGTCCTCGGCTGAGTGGAGTCACTTGCGGGAGTGGCTTCACGCCGGTAGTTTGCCCTCCGTGGGACCTGCCACGGGAGGGGATGTGGACATTAATGGACATGGGTTTATCGCTCGGTATGATGAGCGGGGATTTGGTGGGTACGGCTGCGGTCCCCCACTGGCAGGGCTGGCCTAGTGGACAGTCGGTGACGGAGATTGGTTGGATGGGATGTGTTGTGTATGACTTGTTGCGCCTGTGTTGTGTCTGTGGTTGTTGGTGCGTTTCTTCAGTTACTGACCTTGTGTGGTTTATCTTGTTGTTTGTTTCAATTTTGTCTGCCGTGATCCCTTATGGTGAGCAGTCAGTCTTAGCAGGTTGTGATCTGGATGTTAGCTGGGTGCTTGGCGGGATGAGTCTTCCACGAGTTACGACAGAAATAGTTCACATAGCTGACAGTAGTTTGAGTTGTACCTTTGTATATATGTACCGTAGTTTTGTTAATCATTATAATGTATCTTAAATGTTCTTTTATCGACATTTGATTATTACTGTCCTCGGGCAACCGAGATGGTGACGCCCTTATATGCTAGGGAAGGTCTTGTTAAGGTTCCTTGGTAGATGGTGGTGTCACAAGTATCATCTTGCAAATGGCGGACCATTCTTTAAAGCGACCTTTAGGTGTCTTAGAAGATGTGCTCGTCAAAGTTGGCAAGTTTTTCATACACGTTGACTTCCTCATACTTGATATGGCCGAGGACTCACAAACCCCAATTATATTGGCTAGGCCATTTTTACACACCGCGGGTGCGTTAATCAATGTGAAAAATGGGAAGTTGACGTTGGAGGTGGGTGATGACCGGGTTACCTTTAGCAACAACACCACCATTAGAAGCCCAATGTTACAAGAGTCTTGTTATTTATTTAGCACTGTGAACTCTCCTAATGCCTCTACTACACTTCGATCCTTACTGATGGACCCGTTAGAGGAAGATATTGGTGTTGATTGTTTTGTAGGTGACAATTCTAAAGGCACTAATGCTAAGCATGCCAAAAGGAAAGGGGAATTTTCTTGGAAGAATTTCAAATAGATGCGGAATGCAAAAGGAGCTATGAAAGAAAGCTCGGAAGGTGGCGAGCTCAAGGACAAAACTTGATCAAATTGGCTTCTTACGTCATGCGGGACATTAAACCAGAGCTTCTTGGGAGGCAACCGAAGCTTTTATTTGCTTTTATTTTTAATTTTCCGCAATTTAATGTTTTTCGTAGAATTAGAAATAAAATTACTATACTTGACGGTGTTTTGTTTTGTGATTTATAGGTGAATGAAGAAGAAAAGGTGGTCCATAGAAAATATTCACGCTTCCCCATGCAAAAACCCCATTCGGGGACGTAACTTTCTAATACGGGATGAAATTAATACAATACGGAGGAAAGTTAAAAATGGGCTAAAGTCGGTCAACCCCGATCGGGGTCGTGACTTTGTTAATTGTTGGCTTTTATTTGGCTTACGGGTAAAGCAAAATTGGTTCCATCATATTTTCACAACCCGACGGTACCTCCTTCTTCCCTCTGTATCATTTATCTTCATATTTCTTCACTACAATCGCAACCAAACATCATTACCCTGTATTCATACTAGCTTGGGCGAGGCTAGCTAGTCTAGTAAGTGTTCCTTACTTTGTGTTTTAGTTTAATTTTTCGCAACCCATTAAACATGACCTCTTGTCTTTCTTCTTTTTGTGCATTGAGCCGTTTTTATGGTTTAGTTAGGTGATTTACATATTGGCACATTGAGGACAATGTTATGTTTAGCTTGGGGGGGGGGGGGGGGGAATTGCATTTGCATGCTAGTTAGTTTTCATCTAGTTAGTGTAGATTTAGTGAAAATTTTCCAAAATTTGTGTGCTTTTTGCTTCTAATCCTTTACTTGTCCTACTTATTCCCTCATGTTTATCCCATTTATAGCTTGATAGCTTTCGATTCGTTATTATTGACGGGATTTAGCATGTATGGGGATGTCTTGACATAGTAGGTGGAAGATGGAAATTAGACCAAGTAGGCTTGATCTTGACTTTCGGCAAGCCACAAGATGGTAAGGTAGAACCTCCTTAGACCGCCACATCTATATTCGGTCTCACTTAGGTGAGTGTAGGTCTCCTTATGGTATGTGTGTATCAATGACGCACAAGTATGGTTTTAATTTCATCTCTATAAGCATTACTTTCATTATATGCTATACATTTGAAGCCATTTCACTTTGACTATTTATGCCCAATTCTAGCCTTTCCTACAGATGTTTACTATTCTCCTAGCTACATTCTAAACTTGCCTACCTTGTTAAGCTAGTAGCTATGTTTTTGGTGTTGAGATGCTCATTTGGGATATGTTTTTATTATGTCATTATGAATTGGTATGCCGGATTTGTTGTTTTCCGGATTTTATGATGAAAGAAAAGAAGTGGAAGTGAAAGAAGAAAATGGAAAAAAGATATGTGATGAAAAAAAATGGAAAGAAAAAAATGAGAAAAAGATGTGGAAAGAAAAAAGAAAAAAGAATGAATTGGGTATTGAAGAAGTCATTTTGTCTTACAATTTGGGTTAATTTTTGGGATTGAGCATCATTACACTTGGTTGTTGCTAGCTTCACCATAGCTCCATATACCATAATTCATTTGTTCCCCCTTATTACCCATGTTCCAATAGCCTTCTTCTACCTTAGGGCTTCTTATATGCTTGCATTTGATTGTTTTGACTTATGTTTTGAATGGATTACCATATTAGATTGCAGTCACACTCTCATGAGTCGAGGATAGTTCAGTGCTACTCACATCAATATCCCTTTTACATTTAATCGAGTTTTGAGTGAACCGTGAGAGTCCGAAAATCAAAAGATCATGCAAGGGCCGAAAAGTTTCTTTAAAGTCATTCATGTTGCGCCGCCATATAAATCTCATCCATGTCATTGTTTTATCCTTATGCCCATTTTGTTTGGGGATTTGAATCATTTGCTTGTTAGCTTGTTTGGGATTTGCAATTGATGGGATTTAATTTCTTGTTTGAGGACAAGAAAGGGCTTAGCTTGGGGGAGTTTGATAGGTTCGTATTTTATACATTTTATCCCCTTGATTTAGCTCTATTTTACATGTCATATGCACTAACTTTAGTGATTTTATGAGCTAATATTGTATTCTAGTTGTCTTTGCATGATTTGTCACATTTTTTAGGAAGTTGAGCTTTTAGAAGCTTATCCCATCACTTGTGCAAGAGCTAGTATTCAAGGCTAAGTATGGAGCATCATTTGGACCAACATTGAAGTGTTATATGGATTTGCATGCATAAAGATATGGATTAAAATGAGAAATGCAAAACAAAGTCTTATGCAAAGTCAAGCCCAATATTTGAAGTCCAACTAAGGTGGAAGTTTAGGATGCTAGAATACATTGGATTCCATGCTTAAAGATCATTATCGGACGCTTAATAGGGCATTTACCGCTAAGCATTGGATTCCATAAGCATTAACTAGAGGAATTAAGACGAATGAGCTGGAATGTCACGACCCCGGTCGGGGCTTGGGAACCCCGATCGGGGTTTCCTTGTTCTATGTGCATACGTTTCATCCCTAGCTCCCTGTAAATAGAGAGCTAGGTCCGACCTAATTAGCATCTTATTTTCATCATACATTCTCACATTTCTTGTATTCTTAAGCACACAAAAATCCTCTCATAGTTTTCATTCTAGTTTTAATATTGTTAAGCATTTTGTATTTGTTAAACATTTGGTTCTAATTATTGAAGCTTTTGGTTCTCATTTGTTCTTCCTTGCAAGTTTCTAGTTTAAGTTCCATTTCCTATTCGGTAATTCTAATTCTAGTTTATTTAGCTTACATTTCTATTTCAGTTATCGCATAGTTTTATCATTAGTATTTTAATTCCATCACATAGTTTATTCTCATATTTCATAATTCATCTTTTAGTTTATATCATTTTTACAATCATGTTTAGCATTTTATACAACATAGTTGGTTGTTTACATTTCAATTTGAGTAGCTAAATTTCCTTAGTCTAGGGACTAGGGAAGCCATGCAATAACTAATATATGTAAAATGTTAAAATAGGTTGATATAATATTGTCTAATTGTTTCTATCACATGTTTGTATCGTCACGATTAATCTTTGTTTAGTCGCCATATTCATCGATTAAGTTTGTTAAATTCATTCTATAAGTCGAGAGGCACGGAATCGGATTAGACTAAGCATGTATAGTAGGACGACCTAGTCAAGACTAGAGTTCTCTAGGACCCGGTCTATGGTTGACACTAATATCGTGAGATGGGTGTCTTTAAGCCTAATTAATTGACAATGTTATTTATTCCGAGTTTAACATGAATATATATTTACAATTGCATGTGTGACCCGACTCCTCTAGCCTCCTTTAATCATATATTGTTATATCGTTTTATTCGTGAATCATCAAACCAAACAAACCAATCAATCGTTACCGACCTTGAAAGATTTCTTTTCGTAGCATTTCATAGCGCAATTCCTGTCTCCTTATGTTCGACCCCTCATACTACATTAATTTGTGTCAAGGGTAATTATCTTTGTTAGGTGTGTGAGATAGCCTATCAAAGGTTTAGATGTTCTGAATGGGTTGTCAACATTTATGTTTTGGGTGATTTATTAGTCTTCTTAAACATGTATAGAAGATGCTTAATGAAATGTGTGAGTGAAAGTTTACATCTTTATCAATATATGCTTAGTATCTCCTTGAATGAGAGTTCTTAAGGATGCTTGATAGTGTGTTTGTGATGAGTTAATAATCAAAGTGACAATTTTGTCTTCAATTTTAGCAGAGGCTAAGAAATTAATCCCTTAATCCTAGACCATTAATTATCCATGACTTGTTAACACCGTTTCTAGCCTACGTTGCTTGGGTGAACCTGAATACCCTTGTTTTCCATCAATTGTTTACGTTTCATACTTTAATTAATCTTGCTCTCTTTTGATTGTAGTTATAGTTAAGTTAATCACATCTATATATCATTTATTAGACTAGAATAAAATTTGCTACCAAGCAAGTACAAATTCCCGTCATTCTTGTGTTCGACCCCGATTACTACTTGTTTTTAATTGGGTATTTATAAATTCGTTTGATATAGGTTTCACGACAAAAACCCTACTATCAGAGGACAAGCTAGGATATGATCATAGCTCACCCTAATACAGGTCACAATCCGGTTTTATGGAGAGTGATGCACTCTCAGTATGCACCATTGAAAGATCCCAAAGGTCCCTCATTTTCAGGAGCAAATGCACCATTCAGGGGAGGGTTTGCAATTTAATCATTGATGGGGGAATCTGCACCAATGTATCATCTGTTACCATGGTTAACAAGCTTAACCTCAGTAATTAGGAACACCAAAACCCATACAAGTTGAGATGGTTAAGCAAGGGAGCTGAAGTCAAAGTTGACAAACAGTGTCTGGTTCCATTTTCAATTGGGAGTGTATAAGGATGAAGTCCTGTGGGATGTGTTACGTATATATGCCCATCACCTGTTCCTAGGTAGGCCCTGGGAATTTGAAAAGAACACAGTGAATCAGGGAATGAGCAACACCTACTCTTTCAAGCAGGGTACCAGGATGATTACTCTAACTCCTCTACCACCTAATCAGAGGAACTATGGGAGTCCTAGTGTGAGTGATGGGCTGAATGGGGGTCTTATTTCTATCTTAGGAAGAAATAATTTAAAAAATATATCAAGAACAACCCGTGCTCATCTTGCGGTCAAAAGAAGTTGCAATAGTGGAGAGACAACATGTTCTTATAGGAGTGAGGCCATTGATAGAACAATACCAGTTTGTGTTCCCTACTGAATTACCAAGTGTATTGCCACCACTAAGGGGCATTATGCATCAGATTGACCTTGGGCCATGATTTGTACTTCCTAACAGACCTACATACATGTGTAATCCTGCTGCTACTAAAGAATTGCAGAAGCTGATGGATAAAGGATTTGTGAGGGAATCCTTAAGTCATTGTGTTGTGCCAGCATTGTTGGTTCCTAAGAAAGATAGCATCTGGAGGATGTGTATTGACTGTAGGGCCATCAACAACATCATAGTCAAATAAAGGTTCCACAAACCTATACTGGATGACATGTTGGATGAGCTAAGGGGTGCCAAGATTTTTTTCAAAATTAATCTTAGGCAAGACTATCATCAAGTGAGAATCAGAGAAGGTGATTAATGGAAGACTGCCTTTAAAACTAAGCAAAGACTCTATGAATAGCTGGTCATGCCATTTGGGTTGTCAAATGCCCCAAGCACCTTTATGAGATTCATGATAGAGGTGTTAAGGCTTTGTTTAGGGAGGTTTGCTGGTGTGTACTTTGGTGATATCCTAATATAAAACAAGACCACAGAGGAACATCTAAATCGCCTTGAAACTGTATTCAAAATTCTGAGGGATAGTAAACTGTTTGGCAAATTGGAGATGTGTACATTCCAGACAAGTGAATTGAAATTCTTGGGATACATCGTCTTTGGAAGAGGAACTTTTTTGGACCATGTTAAAATTGAAGCAGTTAAATCTTGGCGAGTCCCCAAGACCATCACAGAAGTGATAGGCTCCCATGGCCTTGCTTCATTTTACAGAAGATTTATCAAGAAATTCAGTTCCATTGCTGCTCCAATTACTGAATGCATGAAGAAGGGAGAGTTAAAGTGGACCGAGAGTGCCCAACAGGCTTTCAGAAATATCAAGAAGCAGCTGTGTGAAACACTTGTCCTTAGATTGCCTAATTTCAACTGTCTATTTGATGTTGAATGTGATGCCAGTGGTGTTGGCATTGGAGCTGTTTTAATTTAAGAAAGGAAACATGTGGCTATTTGAGTGAGAAATTAAATGAAGCCAAGCTGAGCTATCCTACCTATGATAAGGATATTTATGCTCTTGGCAGGGCTCTACTGCATTGAAGTCATTACGTTAAGCCCGAGCCATTTGTGCTGCACTCTGATCCTGAGGCGTTGAAATATATCAGTGGCCAACACAAACTGAACCACATGCATGCTGAGTGGATTAAATTCTTACCGTCATTTACATTTTCTCGTAAATACAAGGAAGTCAAGCAGAACATTGAGGCTGATGCACTGTCTAGAAGGCACTCTATGCTAACAATCATGCAATAAAGGGTTCTTGGATTTGAGTTTATGAAAGAAATGTACAAGGATGATCCAGATTTTTATGAAGACTGGCAAATTCAAACTGAAGGAACTAGGGTTTAGGGAACCAAATCTCTGTTGCAAAATGGATTTTTATTTCATGGAAATAAACTCTGTGTTCCAAGAGGCTCATACAGGGATTTAATAATTAAGGAGGTCTATTCTAGTGGTTTAGGAGGACATTTTGGACTTCAAAAGACTCTAGAAATATTGCTGGACCAATTTTATTGGCCTAAGATAATGGGAGATGTCCAGATTGCGCTGAGAAGATGTTCAGTATGTCAACAAGCCAAGAGCTCATTTCAGGCTGGAACTTATACCCCACTACTAATACCAAGAAAGTCATGGGAGGATGTCAGTATGGATTTCATTGTTGCATTTCCTATGACTCAAAGGGGATAGGATTCTATCATGGTGGTTGTTGACAGGTTCAGCAAGATGGCCCATTTTATAGCCTGCAAGAAGACTGAGGATGGTAAAAGCATTGTTGAACTCTATCTGAAAGATATAGTCATGCTACATGGTGTTCCTAAAACCATTGTGTCAGACACGAATGTAAAATTTATGAGTTATTTCTGGAAAACTTTATGGAGGCTGCTCAACACCAGATTACTGTTCAGTACATCTTATCATCCATAAACAGAAAGCCAAACTGAGGTCACTAAAAAAACATTGGGGATGATTTCGAGGTGCATTGTTAACAAGTCATTAAAGGATTGGGATCTAATGATGTCTCAAGCTGAATTTGCATTTAACAGGGCACCAGCATCTACAACAGGTCATAGTCCCTTTGAGGTGGTATATGGGGTTAATCCGTTGATACCCTTAGATCTATCCAATGTTCCTAAAGAACAAATGAACTGTGATGAAAAGAAATAGGCAGAACAGATGCTGAAACTACATGCTACAGTCATGAGACAAATTGAGAAAGCCTGTGAGTCATATCAGAAGCAGGCCAGGGTTCCAAGGAAGAAGAAAGAGTTTGTGCCAGGGGACTTGGTGTGGATCCACCTCAAGAAATAAAGGTTCCTAGCTAAGAGAAAAAGTAAGATAATGTCAAGAGCTGGGGGTCCATTTGAGGTCATTGAGAAGGTTGGTCCAAATGCGTATAAGATTGACCTTCCTGGTGAATATGGTTTTCATGGAACATTTAATATGATTATCTGAGCCCCTACTATGGTGAGTTAGAGGATGAAGAGGAACCAGGTTTAAGGTCAAGCTCTTTCCAACTAGGGGAGGATGCAACAGTAGCTGACATACTGGGATCACCTGATCAAAGCCATAATTCAGGACAAGGCCAATCAGGCTCAACTAATGCTCAGGCAGGTTCATTGAATGCTCATGTTACTAGGAGACTCACAAGGTCCAGCTATCAGTTGCTAATCTAGCCAGCTGATAGCAACCTTAATTAAGCTCTACGAAGACTGAAAATCCAGGATTAAACTGGCCAAGTTAAGTTCAGATTAGTGACAAATAATAAAGCAAAAGGTAGGAGAAATGTTACTACCAGGAAAAGCAGATTACCTGATTTGATCAAGCAAAGGCCTAGTTGAGAGCTCCAGGAAATGGGAGCATATACAAAGATCACATGGCATCTTTTGCTAGACAACAAGAGAAATTAGGAGCCTTGAGACTTCAGAGAACAACAAGCCAAAAGACCTGCACTAGGGCAAACCAAGGAAACAGTCACCTACTATTTACCCTGCTGCTTTTTACCTTTCACTTTTGCTTTACCTTAGTTGACCTCATTGTAAAATATTATCTTATGTTGTGTGTTTCCTAGATAGACTGATAGCCCTGGGATCAAAATGTGTACTCAAATTGCATCAGGACAAGGCCTATATAAGGTCCCTTGTCACAACTATAAGAGGCAGACTATTTTGAATGAATGAAAGCCTGAGACTTCTCTCAACCACTTCAAACTTGTGCTTAGCTGTAGTTTGAGTCCAGACTTGATAATTTAACCCGTGTTAATCTGTGGTTAAGATGATCAAGGGTCTGTTGACATAATTAGGTTAACCCTGTGCCTGGCTATGGGTTGATTCAGTTGTGTTGTTCAAATTTAGCTTAGAATTCCCGTCTTAATATGTAATGTTCTTTATTTAAATTTGTCAAACTATAATCTTTAATTTCATGTGAACATTATGTGGAAATTTCAGATCATAGTTATATCTTTTATCCAATCAAAATTGCAGAACAATTCAGTTCAGGCAACTTGTCAGATTGTTTATCTGTTAGACAAGTTTGTTGAATTTATCAAAAATAGTAAAGTACTTGTAAAATCTTGAAACTTTGTCCAGAGTCAGCTTATATATCAAAGTTAATTGTCAAAAAATTCCAGGATTTATAGAGCTCATTTGGTATTTTATTTTAAATATTGAAGTTTATTGCATTGTGTCCTTGTCAGTCAATTTTCTTCCAGAAATATTGAGTATCCTGGGGTTTTACACTGTACATAAAGCTCATGGGAAATAAGGCAAAGCATCCAACTAACTAACACATGCTCGGCCTCATGAGTTGACGAGGCCAAGGTCCACACCAAGCCGAGGATATTGAGTTTAGCCATAACTCACCCTCAAAATTACTGCTCTATGCTAGGTCAAAAGTACGGACGAGGCCACGTGGATTCCCCATGTGGAGCATCCTTGGTCTATATATTTGTCTCCTATAAATAGGATCACAATTAACCTCTCAAGAAAGTACTCACTACAATAATTGGCTAAGGGCAACTCTTCAAGAGGAAGCTAGTCGGCCTTCAAGTGCGAACCAAGAGGTTTGCTTCTCTGGACCAAGGTCATTGAAGTCGGATCAAGTTTAGCATTACTCTAAATCATCATTAATCTTGCGTAATTTGTATTTATCATTAATTACATTTTTACCCAAAAAACAGACCTTTATATTTTCTCTCTACACAAGTTTGTTTTCTCTAGCATGGTGTTAGACTATATTTTTCATTTTATTTTCCCTCTTATTCTCTATGTTCTTCCGCAATTGTTTTCAGGTTGAATTTAGTGGAGGGATGATATGTGGATGTAAATAAAAATAAGAGAGAGAATGTGGGGTCATAAGATATTCTAACCACAAAAGATAGATAAATAAGGAAAGTGAAAGATCTTTGTGAATTTGTCGTTTTAAGAAATGTGGAAGATGTTAGAGAATAGGAGGGAGTAATTTATATGTGCCGAAGTAGATTTCCATAGCATTAACTTAAACTTTTTATTATTTTGATGACTCATAAATCACATAGAGAAGGTAAGAGGGTGAAATTCTAATTTTGAGTTTATGGTGTCTCCCAAACAAGATATTTGCAATCAATATTTATTATTTCACTTTTCGTATTTGGGAGTGAAGCATACCAAATCAAATGCCTTTTGCCAAACACTTCTTAAATGTTTTTTAACTTTGTTTAAATGATTGGAGCTTATAAAAAGGTAAATTGTTAAATTTGAAACTTACTCTTTCATATGAACTTTTAAAAATTTGTTATTAGCGAAACAACTTACATTCTAAAATGGACACCTTAAATGAATTTTGCCAAAAACAATAAGTAAATTACCAAAATACCCTTATTATAACCAGCCCTTCTTCAACATTCCTAAAAGCACCACCATTATCAGTTTATCACCATACTCATCTTATCTTCACCATCATACTCATCTACCAGACATCACACATTTGTCAAACCACCCACCATCATCAACTATTGCTCAAATGCTCAACACCACCGCCACCATCCATCACCATAGACCACCATTAATAATGTTAAATGTTCAAGTGATCGAGATGATATTTAACCTATTTTAAGGGCACCCATAAATCCACAGGGTGGATGTACGGGAACACGAAGATTATGCACTTTATACCCATACTAGTTGCTTGTCTCGTGAGACCTAATTACAGAATCTTGTCGTACACCTAACAGGATACTCTCGGTATAAAGGCCAAATTTCCATGTACTAGTCAATGACTCCCATGAAAATATGCATACCCTAGTTCACTACTAACTAATAGTCAGCGGTAAGTAGGGTATCGAATCAACAAGGTTGGTTGGTTGATTTCTTTAAGTAACTGCAAAGTAAACAAAGGTGAATTCAATGTATTAAAAGGTCTAGGGATCGGGTTCACTAGGTATAATATCCGGGGGGTGTGATTTAACTAATTAACAGAGCAATTATGTTGTTTAAGGTTATATGTCCGGTCGCTAATATATACCCTTTAGATCTAAACTTAACATGCGGTCGCTATAATTAAGCTACTCTATTCAATTGCCATAGCCTATATTAGTCTTAATCTGGTCGGCAATAATCCTGATATGCACGACTAATTAACTAATCCTGGCCAGTAATTAATCAATTAGATTTAAGACAACAATTGAAAAACAACAAAAAGCAATTTAACTATTAATTCATTAATTAAACCCACTTCTAACAACCTAGATCCCCTTTCACCCTAGATGAATAAATTAGCTACTCTTACTAATAACAATAACAACAATAAGATAAAGGGAAAACATATCTAAAAATATGTAAAAAATAAATAACAATGCAATTATGAAACTAGAACTTGAATTAATAATTAACGAGGAAAGATTAACAAATACCGTAAATAAAGAGTGCTTAGATCTGAAATAATAGTAGCCAAACTAATTCAAGGAGCTTTCTAGGGTTTTTGGTGTAAATTAGACGTAACATAATAATAGGGCACGAACTTCCTATTTATACTAAGCATAAACAGACTTTAGGAAGTTTCACAAAAACTGCACAAAACCGATGGACAGTCGATCTAGTGCTGAAACACTCGATCGAGTACTGTTCATCAACAATCGATCTCGTCAATTTCCAATTTATTCTTCGTCATGCTTTCTCTTCGTCTCTTCTTTATTCTTGTGTCATTATTCTTCCTTCTTTCCGTCTTGTCGACTCTGCGGTGCTCCATATTGTCCAATTGCTCCACAAATGCATCTAATCTGTATTAAAACACCAAAAGGCGGAAGTATCAACATTTCTAATATAAACGGCATAAAATCAACATAAAATAGCACAAAACCGTCTTAAAACAATTAAAGGAGAGACATATAAATGTATATAAATATGACTCGTCAAATTCCCCCAAACCATCTCTTTGCTTGTCCCTAAGCAAAGTATCACACAATACAAAAGGCAATCATATGAATGGTGAAGGAATAACTCAGAGCTAATGTTAATGCACATAAAAATCCCAAGCTATCCATATCTATAATAAAGTAATGACCAAATGTGTACCAATAAAACAAATTCAAAGGCATGGGTAATAGAGAAACGCAGGTCAAGTCTCAAGATGTAACATGATACCGTAATATAGACAATAAATACATTTCGATCTTGCAAGACAACTTAGTCGAATTCTCACGGATTCACTCATTCATTCATAAGTATGTAAGGGTGAGTTATATGTGAAGATAGAAAGAAATAGAGCCTCACTCAACTTATGAAACATGCATGCAATCTACAACTTAATATGCATCCACAACATAGATAAAAATACATGTATCAAGGACAATAAAGATGGTTAATGGGTGAAGGCATAGAAATTGTTTGTGCCAAGGCACATAAGATTATGTGAGGCTAAGACGGTAGTCACAACAACACTTGTTAATCAAAACCAATTCTAAACAAAGAGTAAGCATAAATACACCCAACTAGAGAAATCATCTTAACTTGACAACATATGAGAGACAAAGGAACTACTCTCCAATAATGCATTAGACTCGATCTTTTTGTTTCCTTAAACAAATGAAACAATTTTCTTCTTCTTCTTCTTTTTCTTTTCTTCTTTTTCGAATTTCTTTTTTTCTTTTTTTTTCCTCTTTTGCTTCATACTTTTCTCTTTTTCCAACATAAGGGATACAACACAATTGTTGATAAGTATTCTACTACATCCACATGACAAAAATACTCCCAACCCAATCATAGTAGCAAAATAAATGTGATAAACAAGCAACTGCGACTTTCCCGATAAGGTAGGCAAATTCTTATAATGTAGCTATTGCATGGGATATAAAATGGCAACAAGGGTTCAAATGGGCTAAATAAAAGGTAATGTAAGGCTTATTTGAACGGTAAGATCCGCCTTTTCTCATGAACTTAATCATATGAATGCGTAAAGTATTAAAAAACTAACGTCACACTTATTTAGTTTGATATTACATATTCCACAAGTAGAAACCACACTCAAGCCTAAATAACAATTAGACAAGTTTATTGATGTTCCTGGCCTAGGAAGCTCTATAGACCTCAGTATTTAAATAGTTTACCAACATAATTTTGTAAAATCTACTTAGCGTAAGGCATGTCAATACGGTCAAGACTTGAGTTATGAGCTTTGTTTTCATAAATAACGAGTCAAAACAATGTACATGGAAAACTAAATTGGGATTCAAATGCAAAAACAATGCAAAATATCATCATTGCTAAACAATTCACCAAGACTCGACCTAAAATAAAGGAAAAATATATTTTTGGATTTTATAAATTTTTTAATTTTTATGGATTTTTGGATTTAAAGAGCACACAACAGAATGTAAAGACTCCTCTCCCAAACCTAAATGTCATAGTGACCTCATTGTGACGCCGACAGCATAACAATCACAACATAACATATAACCAGCAACCTAAAGGACGCATCTAACAAAAGGAAAGGGAAAGATTAGCATCTTAAAGATAATACAATAAAAGAAAATACGAGGAAGGAGAGTACCAGGTGCCAGCATAGGAGCTCCCCCAAACCAGCTACGACCATGGGAGAAAAAGTGACCATATGATGCAAGTCTCCACCATCTTTAACATGAGCATTAAGACCAAAAACCCAGACAACTCGGCCGAGTCAACCAACACTCGATCGAGTGTCTATAAGACGGACAGTTTTGTAGTAAATCAATACTCCATAATGGCATAATCAAGGCAACTAAGCGCCCTCAATAGTAGATCAAAAATTTGCGCATGTACTACATAAAGTCGTAAGTAGCACCAATAGATATTGCAAGCATAGAAAATTAACACTAAATAGTGTTTGGGCTCATAAAACTCAAAATCTAGAATAAAAGTTAGACATAATTATTCACTACCTTCCACCTTGGCATCTATATGAAAAGAATGTAGTACCTCACCTATAAAAGGAGTAGTCACATCATCATATACCTCATGGACGGGTTCGTTTTTAAATATCTCAGATTCCAGAGCATGTAATTCAGCTTCCAAGTCAACACTTTCGCCAAAGTTGCAAACCGCCAGGATGAGGCTTAATTCCATAAATCAACCATTCTATCTCATCTACTTTCTTGCTCCATGGTCCCGATGCAATAGGAGGAGCACCAGATGAATTCCTGTCAAAACACAAGGTAAGGCATTCATCAATAGTAGGATCAATAGCAATAATTAAATGATATGCAAGAAGCTTCTAAGTCAGGAGGGCGCGATGCTTTGTCAAGACTAAAAGTGATAGTGTCATCCCCAACATTGAATGTAAGACTCCCATGCCTAACATCTATGACCGCCCCAATTGTGTGCAGGAATGGTCACCCTAGAATAATAGGAACTCGAGAATCCCCAGCCATATCTTTCACTACAAAGTCAACTGGAATAAAGAATTTCCCGACTCGAACTGGCACATCTTCTAAGACACCCATAAGGCACTTAACAGATCTGTCAGCCATTTCCAGGGTCATACTAGTGAATTTAAGCTTAGTCATGTTAAGTTGTTTGCAGACTTTATAAGGCATGACATTAACATTTGATCCTAAGCCACATAAGGCATTATCAATAGCTAAAGGGCCAATATTACAAGGAATAGAAAAACTCTCTGGATCCTTAAGCTTAGGTGGAGAGCAAGATTATAGCACAACACTGCATTCTTCAGTAAATGCAACAATATTACCCGCCCCGTTTGGGACCCATTGACCGTTATTGACTGACCTTAGACACATGTTTAGACGTCTGGGAACCTTATTAGATTTATCATATGTTATGATAACCTTTGGGATTAGGAAGCTCGGTCTAGCGTAGGCTACTCGATTGAGTAGCCCAGTGACTTGATCGAGTAGAGGCCACTCATTCGATTTAGTTCCCTACTCGATCGAGTAAGTGGAGTTCAGCGGTAAAATATAAATCGTGAAGTCGTGAACCCAAAATTAGTTTTTATTTCATTTCTTCCTAAACCTAATCGTCGATACCCTTCTCTCCTTCACCAACCTTCATCTTTAGACTCCTTTTATGATTTTAGACGCCATAAAATGGGAGGCACGAGTCGGGTAGTGGTCTTATTGCCGGAACGCCGAGCATAGGTAAGTCATCATCATCATCATCGTCTTCCTTAGTTTTAGTTGTGGTTGTGTTTGTTAGTAATAGGGTTTGCCATACTGTTTGTAATAGGTGGTAATGGTGGTTGCTTGTCGTCATATGGATATATGCGGTGTTGCTGTTGATTGCTAAAGGTAGGTTTTCCTACTCAATACTTTTGATTTTTTGGTATGTTGGTTGTGTTGTTAGTTGGTATTGATTTTATTTACATTGGTATTGTGGTTGATTGTTGTGGATTGTATGTGGTTCGCGAGGTGTGTCCTCGGCTAAATGGAGTCATCTCGGGAATGGCCTCACGCCCTTGATTTGCCCCTTGTGGTTCCCGCCACAAGGGGGATGTGCACATTAATGGATATGGGTTATGCGCTCGACAGAGATGAACGGGGCTTATGTGGGAAAGACTGCGGTCCTCCACTGGCGGTGTGGAATATCTGTTTTGATGGATATTCTGGCAGGACTTTACCTTCGGGTAGTCAGACGATTGATGGGTGATTGGAGGTGGAGTTAGGTTGTGTATGCTGTACTTTGTGTTTTGTATTTCTTCAGTTACTGACCTTGTATGGTGTTGTCTGTGTTCTTCTTGTGTTGTGTCTACCGTGATCCATTATGGTGAGCAGTCAGTCTTAGCAGGTGTTGATGTATGGAGCTTAGCTGGGTACTTTGGAGGGACGAGTCTATCACTGAGTCATGGCATGGATAGTATCACCATAGTTGATAGTGGTTGTTATCAGTTGTACCTTTTATTTTATTGAGTTAAACTTGTAATAAACTTAATTTTTCTTTTATTGACGTTATGATATTTACTATTCCTCGGGCAACCGAGATGGTAATCTCCTTATCTGCTAGAGAAGGTCTTACTAAGGCTCCTTGGTAGATGGGGGTTTTACAAAGTGGTATCAAAGCGTCAATTTTGGAACTTGTAACCAATAAGCCTAATGAACGTAGTGAGTCTAATAAAATGAATCTGGTGTATGTATATTGGGAGCCTTTGAAATTGCTTGATTTTGGGTGAGAAGGCACCCTCATTCCAAAATCTTGGCCCCAATATGCTTAAGCCAGGCACTCCGAATGGGAATATCGAGTCGAGAATAGTGTGTGTATGTGTGTGTAGTGTATGAAATAGATATATGTATATAGTTGAGTAGGAGTTATGTCTTGTGTGTGCATGTGATAAAATAGGAATGTACAATTGTCTTGTATAGTTGTGTTTGTGTAAGTGTATGTGTTGGAATATGTGTCCTCCGACAATAATGCGATCACAACTGTCGATCATGATGATCACATGTTTAAGTCTCATTTTAAGAATACATGTGGGAAGTAATATTTTCTTGTCAATTTGGTCCACACATATCGGTAATGATTGGCTGACTAGAGTTTGACATTACTGTCGTGCGATGGTGGTGATCAGTTGATCCCCTTAGATCATACCTAAAGGGTAACACTCTTAATTGATTATTTAATTGATCGTACGACGATACGGGTTAATTAAATTACTTAAAATTGACGGACGATTTTGGAGTAATATTTACGTATCTCATTATAATTTGATTAAATAAGATACGGTCTAAGTGATCGAATTGTTTTATTACTTAGATGAAATTATTGTTTACGGAAACAATTAAATTTGAATGAATAATTTATTATAAATACAAGATGTTGTGATTTATAATTGGTAAATCATTTTGGTACAAGTAATTATGAATTACTAAGTCGATTTTGTACATGACGTATTTTTATTAATGCGTTGATTTTTCATATGTTAAAAATGCATAACAATTTTACATGACTTGTGACATGTGACAAATTGACAAAGATCTTATATGGACCGAAATAGAGGGTGTATTAGGCTAAATATTGTGTTGATTAATTTTTAAGTGGAAAGCATAATCATTTACCTAATTGCTAGCCATGCATACCTAGTTACTCTTGTGAAGAGCACCTTGGTCATGCATTGGCCCCTTTACCCTCCCCCTACCCGGTTTTCCTAGTGAAAAAGCCAAAGGGTTTTTCTCTTTTTTTTTAGGTAAAATGTGAGTATGTTAAATATATCAAAAAACAGCCATAATTACAAGGACAATGTTCGAATCCCGGCTAAGGCATTCTAACATATAAATCCTATGCTTGCCTGCCAGTCAATGGCACCATTGCTTTCTAGATTACACATTTTGCTACGAATTCTCCTCGGAATTATTTGCTTGATTCTTTGTGCTATAATTTCAGTCTCGAACACTGTTTGTTGTCTCGCATTGTTTCTCTGAAACCATATGGTATACCAGAATGTTGTTTGAACACACACAGAAGCCTTCCATTGCAGTCTGTTCCTGTTTGCAGATATTAATGCAGTAGGATCAGGCATTGGCTTACCTATCCAATCTGCAATACTATCCTTAACCTTACTAGTAAACCTGCACTCTGAAAAGAGGTGGTCAGTTGTCTCAGGCTGTTCCCCATATAAGATGCAGTCATCATCAGGACACAAACCAATAGCATATAGCTTGGTTCTAAGATTTAGTCCATCTTGCATAATCATCCAAGCAACAACAGAGTTTTTAGGGATGTTCCAATTATTCCATACAAGATTAGACCAGGCAGTTTTGGGGTGCTGACCCATCAACCATTCATATCCATTACGTATAGAGTATCCTTTGGTCGAAGAAATCCAAAGATTACCATGAAAACCACTCTTAATCCTTTCCTTAACCTTACAAATGCTCTTTCAGGTCTAGGGGGTATCATTTCCAGGAGTATAATCTTGCCATTCAACTCCCTTTAAATACACATTAGCAACCCATTTGATCCACAGCCTGTCAGGCTTGATATATAGCCAATTCACCAATTTCCCCCGAGGCGTATTCCACAACTCGCTTTTTTAATTCCTAGACCTCCTTCATCCTTTGGCAATGTAACTCTATCCCATCCCACCAGTGGAACCCCTGTGGTAATCGGATGAGCTACTCCATAGAAAGTTCTGAGATAGCTTCTACTCTTTTGATCACACTCTTTGGGATAATGAACATGGCAGCCCAATAATTGTAAAGAGTGTTAAGCACTGAGTTTATTAGAACCACTCTTCCTGCATAAGATAGCTTCTTTGCACCAAGGCTACGAATTTTTGCCACCATTTTTTCTATCAGACAATTACAGTCCTTCTTGCTCATCTTCCCTGGCTGTATGGGTACTCCCATATATTTAAAAGGCATTGTGCCTTCCTGGAAACCAGACACAGCAAGGATGTCCTTCTGTAAGTCCTCCTGCATCCTATTGAAAAAGATTTCTGACTTACTGTTATTCATGCTTAATCCTGAAGCTTTAGAGAAGGAACTGAAAGCTCTCAAAAGTAGGAGAATAGAAGGAGCATCACCTTTACTAAACATCAACAGGTCATCCGCAAACATAAGGTGAGTGAGCTTGAGTCCCTTACATAAAGGATGATAATGAAAAGTCCATCTTGATGTAGCAAACTTAATGTGTCTTGTCAAGTATTCCATACAGATTGTAAAGATGAGAGGAAACACAGGATCTCCTTGACGCAGACCCCTCATACCTCTGAAATATCCAAAATTATTCCCATTCAAGACCAAAGTAAAGGAAGTGGATTGAATGCAAGCCATAATCAGAGTAATAAAATGTTTTGGAAACTGCAAACCAGTCAACATTTGCTCCACAAATTCCCATTCAACTGTATCATACGCTTTTTGCAAATCTATTTTAAACAGGCATCTAGGTGACACATTCTTCCTGGAGTACTGATGCACAATATCTTGGCAAATCAGGACGTTTTCAATGATGGACCTCCCTTGAACAAATGCTCCCTGACATTCATGAATAATATCTGGCAATACTAGAGCTAATCTGTTGCAAAGGAGTTTAGAAATGATTTTGTATAACATATTGCAGCATGCAATGGGCCTAAATTGTTTCACAGAAGTTGGTCTCTCACATTTGGGAATCAGGCACACATTGGTTGCATTTATCTGGCCAAGTAATTGACCAGTTACAAAGAATTCCTTGATTTCCTCAAAGACATCCTGCCCAATCACACTCCAAGCATCTCGAAAGAAACCACTTGAAAACCCATCAGGTCCTGGGGCTTTGTCTATGGGAATAGAGAACACCACCTGTTTCACCTCCTCAAAAGTCACTGGCTTGGACAGAATCTCAACATGCTCCTCATTACAGACATTACCATAAGCCAAGACAGCATCCCTCACACCCTCAGTAGTCTTTTTACTTATAAGTAAACCTTGATAGTATTCCAAGAAGGCATTCTGAATGCTACTACTATCTGAACAAACAATTCCATTTTGATCTTCAATTTGGATGACAGTGTTTCTCATGCATTTTTTCCTGATAATACCATGGAAATACGCTGAATTTGTGTCCCCCTCCTCTAACCATTGAGCCTTGGCTTTCTGCTGTAGGAAGTTGTCTCTATCCTTACGAAGTCTCCTGAGTTTTGCCATAATACCAATCTCCTGGCTAATCAGATCAGAGCTAGTGGGGTTCCCACTTAACTGCAGCTGAATAGTATTTACTTCTTTCTCAGTCTCCACAGTTTGAACTTCAATATCAGCATAGCAGGTTTTGTTCAAATCTTTGAGGACTGTTTTCAATTCCTTAAGCTTTTTCACAATACAAAACATCTTGGTGCCTAGGATATTCCTGTCCCAAACCTCTTGGACTTTAGGCAAAAATTCTGCAGCCCCACTCCACATAGAGAAATATTTGAAGCTCTTAGTTTTCTGAATAGTTAGCTTGTTGTTATAAACAACACATGGGGTATGATCCAGCACTCCTTCAGGGTAAAAATGTCCAACCATTTCAGGAAACATGGTAGTCCAGTATGAGTTGATAAGAAATCGATCTAACCTACTATACTTCCTATGCATATCATCTTGTTTATTCGTCCAAGTGAAGAATACCCCAGTAGCCTGAATATCAACCATATCACAATTGTTCATACAATCCACAAAAGCTTCCATATCTTCAGGCTTAGTCTGACCACCTAGCCTTTCATCAGGGTTCATCACTGTGTTAAAATCACCTACAATAGCCCAAGGATCAGTGCATCCAGCAGCATAGTTATTCAAACAGTTCCATAACCCAATTCTGTCAGTTCCTTCATTAAAAGCATATACCATAGTTAAGAAAAAACATTTCGCAGTAGCTTTGACTTGAACTTTAGCATGAATGAATTGAGAATCATATTGCAGCACCCAAACATAAAAAAGATGAGGTTTCCATAACAACCACACCCTACCTCCCTTATGTGTATGACAATTGGTAGTAACACACCAACCATCAAACATATTGAGAAAAATATTACTCACATTAGTTCCATTTATTTTAGTCTCAAGTAAACCAAAAAGGCCTACTGAGTGATTATTCATAAAGCATCTAACCAACTTCTGTTTATTTACATTATTAAGACATCGCACGTTCCAAAAACCAATGCTATTCATTAGAAACAGGTTGTTGAGGAGGGTCACCAGTTTGTGTCACCTGATTCTGTTCTCTCTCAATAGCATCCAGATCAATTATGTCTTCCAGTTCACTCTCCTCATACTCCTCATTCTGAATCTTTGTTGGAGTTTTAGGTGGCAGCACAGGATATTCCTTGTCTGATAACACATTATTGACTTTAGGGACCTATCTCTAAACCATTTTCCCACTTGGTTTTGGCAGTTGTTTATTTTGAGACCTACTACATTCATTAGTTTTATGTCCCATACCTTTACATTTCAAACAAATACTCGGTTTCCATTCATATTCCACCTTGATCTTCAATAGAGTGTCATGCTCATCCTTGAATTGCACACTAGTTGGAAATTTATGCCCTACATTCAATTCAACCATTACTGAGCATATCCCAATCTAGTTTTCTCCTATGTGGCTTGATCAAGCTTAACAAATGGGCCCACTAGACCAGCTATCTTAGGCAAGCATTTACCCCAAAATTTCAAAGGCAAGCCATACAATCGCATCCATGCTGGTACCACCTTAACCTCCTCTTTTAACAGATCAACATCACTTTGCCACGGCTTAACCACTAATGGTTTATTGTCAAACATATGGTATCCAGCCTGGAAGACTGCATCCCTATTCTTCATTTCCTTAAACCGAACCAAGAATATACCATTTGGTAAAAAAGAAATATTATCAATGCCATATTTAGCCCATATTCGATGAATAAATCCTTCCAAGGGTTTTTTTCTTAATTTACCTAATATACACTACTTGAAAAACCTAGTGCATTATTCATTCTTACACATCTAAAACAAAAGTATTTTAGAGAGATAAAATTACTCCAATATTCCTCCCTCTTGACCGAAATTCCAAGACGACAAAACAATAGTTTTGGGTCATTTTTAGTTAAATTAATATTGTTCTAGTATTAATAATATTAATTTTTAAGAGGTTATCTTGGGTATAATTCCTTGGGAGGGATTCTAAACTTGAATACTTTGTTCATCCAATATTAGGAAGCTCAAGAACAAGTGAGTAGGAGAACTCATTTGTGCCCATATATCTGATTTCTCAATGTAAGGAAAATGATTTCTTCTTTATCTTTATTTATGTTTGCATGCATAAGATCTAAATTAATTTTATGACTAAATTAATTGAAACATATATGAATATATTGAGTATAATGAGATATAGATTTCTAACAAGTGGTATCATGAGCCTTAGGTTTTTTTTGGTGAAATGTGAGTATGTATTTATATATATATCAAAAAAAACTTCCCCAATTACAACGAGATCATATGGAAAAATCGAACCAAAACAACAGCAACAAAATCAGATAAAGCGAATTATCAATAGAAACCCAGACAATTCCGGATTTCCATTTCACTCATTCCATCCTTACTCATACACCTCCGTCGGATTTGCAACTGGACCATCTTCTTCATCCGCTCCACAACCACTGGAGGCCTCAACACATTTAGCTCAATCCTCGCATGATTCCGTTGAGCCCAGATTAGATATCTGTAAGTCGTCAAAATCATAGCTAGTGCTTTCCATTTCAAATTATTTCGATTTGTAGTCAGTAGTTCATTGAAGGTAGGCATTGGTCGACCAATCCAATCCTCAACACACTTTCGAACTATCTTTGCTAAACTCACACTCAAAGTGAAGGATGAGGAATTGTTTGAGACCGAGTATCACACAAAATACACTGTCATCCCTGACAGAAACCATAGGCATAGAGTTTCGATTTGATGTTAATACCTTCTTGCATAATGAGCCATGATATGAAAGAAGCTTTAGGAATATTCCAGTCATTCCATACAATTGTAGACCATTGTTGTTTCGTATAATTTCCCATAAGCCAATCATAGCCATTACCAATCGTGTAGCCTTTCTGGTGAGGAGTCCAAACATTATCAATGAAGCCATCTTTAATCTTCTCCTTCACCTTACAAATACTCTTCCAAGTCCAAGTAGAATCATTTGCTGGGGTATAGTCATGCCAGGAAGACCCTTTGAGGTAGACACTGTCAACCCATTTGATCCATAATCTATCAGACTTCGTGTAAATCCAGTTAACCAGCTTACCAACAGAAGCTATATTCCAGACACTGGCTTTCTTAATGCCTAATCCTCCTGCAGCTTTAGGCATAGTTACTCTATCCCAACCCACCAATGGGACTCTGTGATATTCAGTAGAACTATCCCATAGGTAATTTCTACATATAGCCTCAACTCTCTTAATGGCAGCTTTGGGGATAACAAACATAGCAGCCCAATAGTTATAGAGAGTATTAAGAACAGAGTTGATGAGGATAACCCTACCTGCATAGAAAAGCTTTTTAGCTCCAAGGCTCCTGATATGAGCCTTAGGTTGTTTGCATGCAAATCGGTTCTAGTTTTTCAGAGTTATACTATTAATAAATAAAACTTATAAATTTGTGTTTATTATGATATATATCAATTATGCATGTTAAAGTTTCTGGTCCTAAAATGTATTTAGGATATTTTGGTTAATTTATGGATTTTTATTATTCATTTTATGTAATAATGGCATTAAAAATGTGATTTTTATGATAAAAATGTCATTTTTGGACTAAAATTAGCTAAACTTCGATTCTTCCAGTTGTTTTTGGATATGTTTTCACATATATTATATTTTGATGACCTGTATTTTTTCATAATTTTATGAGTTCTTATGCTCGAAATATGGATTTTTCAAGATAAAATCGAATTTAAATGGAAAAATAGGTTAATATGAGTTATATTTCTAATCTGGTAATAGAAATTTAGTATGTTGTCACATGAAATTTTACAAGCTGTGTGTAAAATAATTGGCTATAATGAAGTCTTTATGCATGATTTATGAATTTTTGATGAAAAATCACATAAATAGTGACTTTAATTAGTAAAAATTGCTAAAACATACTTCATGACTAAGGAAAAACATCACATGTTGCATTTTATCACCTATTTCAGATCTAAAAGTGAAAAGTAAATTAAAATAATTTTTTCTCATATTTTTATGATAATAATTGATAAATCCGATAAACCGCAACATTGTTTTTCCTCGATAATTTTTGAAATTTTTAACCTAAGTTTTTGAACATTATGAGTGTCATGGTATTTTTCCAGAATGTTCATGATTTTAAAATTTCAAATTTCAAATTTTTTTGAAATTTTATGATTTATTTGAAGTTTATGGCATTATATTGTAATTTTGAGTCCATTTATGAACAATTTTAAGAAATACAAGTTAATTATTGTCAAATATGTTAGTGGAGACTAATTTTGAGTCCTAAGATGGTTAGGGTAATTAACTAGTACATAAATATGATTTTATGTAATTATTGTGATTTTAAAAGGTTGAATCACGCAAATCCGTAAAAATCGATTAATATACGATATTGGCTCCTTAAAGGCGATTTAGCATAAAATTGGGCATGTTCATACATATTATAATGCTTCATTTTATTTATGATTGTCATAATTTTATTTTATGTAATTTTATTTTATGTAATTTTACTTAGTATGGCCTTAGTTTTTAAGTGATATTACCCGAAATGTATGGAAATATCGATTCGGTTGTAATTTATTGTGATCTCGTATCACCGTCTTATAATTTAATAGATTTATTTTTATTTTAATTACAAATATATAATAGGAAATTATGTAATTTGTTATGTAATTTATTTATTCCGGAGACCCTTGAAGACAGTGCCTCTCAAGAAGGCGATCCATTAAAGACGGTGTTACCTCGAGATGCGTGCCAAAACCGAAGTTCAAGGGACCAATGGAGTTGGTTTCCGAAATTGTAATAGTTGATTAGATTTACTATTTTAGGAAAGCCATACTAGGATTTTATTTATGCTTTGCATTTTTTTTATATGTTGCATGCATCGCTAAATCGCCATAACTAAAACATGCATTATCATTTTATCGAATTTATCGACCGTGTCAATTACAATTATCGTAGTTCACCGCTTTAGTTCACTTAAAACATGATAGATGATAAATTGACATGACCTCTCGCTAAAAATAAACAATTGAGACATAGCCTTACCAAAAAGTGGAAACCATGAAAACCTATTTCGTGAGGGAGTGCACTCGGCCACCCCGGGGTACAAACCTTGTTACGTAGGGGAAGTGGGTGATAAAATGTCTATCCACCGAATTCATGTTGATGAGGGTTTCATCGGCTACCCCGTGCCCAAGTTAATGTGAATTTGGATCATGGACACATTTATTCGAAATTTGGATTGACCTCAACGGAAGTATTCGTGACCGTAGTCGCATGTGTTCCGGGCTATAGATAAACATTAGAGTAATTTTATCGACCGAGAGTTCTAAAAGTAGAATCGATTAAAAAGTTAATCCACCGAGTTATATTGATAAGGGTTTCATCGGCTACCCCGTGCCCAAGTTAATATGAATTTGGGTCTTGGAATCATTTATCAAGTTGGGTAGAGGTCACTAGATAAATACAATAAAACTTGTTTAAATTAAATTTTTATGAGTGTTATTATTATTTTTTGAAAACGACATATGTTTTATTCCTTCTATTTTCGTTTTGTAGACCACTTTTATTTCTCATAACAAATGGCCGCTCCAAACACCAACGCCACACCTCTCACTAATGCGTCATGGCTCCGATCCTTCATGGATCATTGTAAACTTGAACAGAATGGGTCAAATTTCTCCGATTGGGATGCCCAACTCAAATTAGCCGCCCAAGGTGACGACAAGCTTCGTTACCTTACCGAGGCCTCTCCACCCGAACCTAATGCTAGGCCGAGTGCCGCCACTAGGGAAGCATATGAGGCTTACCACAAGGAGTCCGCCGCAATGAAAAATGTATTGATTTTTGCAATGGAGGCGGATCTCCAAAGGAGAGCCTTTAAAATGGGCACCGCTAATGAAATCTATTCCAAGCTTGTGACAATGTTTTCACAAACTCCGAGGATCGTCCAATATGAGGCGGCCGCGGCATTCTTTGATCTCGACTTTAAGGAGGGCCAAAAGGTTAGCCCTCACGTGCTCAAATTGATGGAGCTAGTCGAGACTTTGAAGATTCAAAAAGTTGAAATCCCCAAAGAGCTCATTGTAGATAGGATTCTACACTCCTTATCCAAAGACAAAGCGTATGTTCAATTCCGGGTGAATTTTAACATGCAAGACGAGGACGTGTCTCTTGAAGAGTTGCACAAGTTACTTGTGCAAGCCGAAAGAGACATGGGGTTAAATGTTGACCCACCTAAGGATGTGCTTAACATAAGCACCAAGAGCAAGGGAAAGTTCAAGAAGAATGGGAAGAAGGGTAAGAAGCAAGCTCCCACATTCACCAAGGCTAAGACTTTTGAAGCTAGCACTTCCAAAACCAAGAAGGGTCCTCTTGAAAAATGTCATTATTGTAATGGTGTTGGACATTGGAAGAGGAATTGTTCCAAGTATCTTGGTGACATCAAAGCTGGAAAGATCACTCCAGTAGGTAAATGACTATCCTTTCTTTTATGTTTCTAATTCAACTATGGTATTGTGATACAAAGTTGTGATAATGTATCCCCTTTTTAATGTAAATAGGGCCTCCTCCAAGCAAAGACAAGGGAAAGGAAAAGAAAGCTTGAGATATCATCAAGGAGCTAGGAGTAGCTTCCATGAAGCTTGGCTTTTTATTATTGTCTTATTTTATGTTTCGTATTTTTTAGAACTAATTTGATTTCCGTGTTCGACATGGAAATGGTTGATCCTTTCTAAACAATTGTTGTATTTTGGCTTATGGTGGCTTGGTTTGCAACCCAAGTCACCCGTTTTATCGTTTTTCTTTGTTCTAAAAATTCGTCTTTATATGCTTGCACATAGAAACATATGATCATCCACTTAAAGTGATCTAATAGACAACTATAATGATGAGATTCATTATATATCCACAAGCTTAAGGCTTATGCATGATCAATTATAAAGTGATGTTGAGTTGATGAACTCTCTTAAATGAATGTCAATCACCAAGTACACTTATCAAATCTAAAACAATTAGTCAACCTATGAGATAGTCCTCCTTATACTTTAAAAATCATCATTTGTGTCTTATAAGCTATCTTTGAATCTCTAGTGTATTTATTATAAAGATAGAGTGGGAGAAAAATGAAGACACAAAGAACACAAAGCAAATTTGTAGACTTGAGTAAATGAGATCTACGCAAGAAAGAATGATTTGTATACCTATATAGATAGTGTACACGAATAGATGAGATCTATGGTCTCAAATAGATGAAATCTACATGACAAAGAGACCAAGTGAAGTAATCAAAAGAATATGTTCTCAAGATAACTACACGAGGAGACCAAAAGAATGTTTTGGAAGAAGAATGACTAATGTAAAGTATTATCAAGAGATTTGGCTAGTATATGAACGACTTTTGCCAATAGTTTCAATATTGATATTTACTTAAGAGCCTAAATGAAACAAAGTTGCATCCTCGAAAGTAAATGTGATTTATGACTAAAAGTTGCAAAGAAAGATATGTCGATATCTACAAAAGCTAAATTAATTGTTAACCACGCTAGTGTCATTACTTAACCTCATTATGAAAATGAAATGGTTAAACCTCCTTCCGAAAAGGGTATTTTGAGAAGGACGTGTATTAGATGTAATTCACATTTAAATAATGACATTGCTACGCATCATTATAAAATGAATGAGTTAGAGATTAGAAATCTCTTTCCATAAGTTTAAGATTGAAACCTTTTCTAAATAGGTATTTTGAAAAGATATGTTGGGAACATTTGGTTTTATCTTAATAACTTGGCAAAGCAAAATATATTTCAATTTTTGAAATATTTCGATTGAGTAGTCAATTACGAAACATGTGGAATTAAGTGGGAGTTGGAAATTATCATGTGAAGACATGGAATTTAGTGGGAGCAATCATCTTGTAAAAATTTATAACTCATTACTCATTGAGAATGACGAGCTAATACTATCTTTCACAAAGAAGTATTTGATTTTTCAATTCTGGATGAAATGGACTATGATGAATCCAAACACATCATGAGATGTTGGATAAGTATTGAGATATACACATCGAATCAACGAGAAACGTAGGTTATTCATGTCAATGAAAATGGAATTGCCGTTAGCAGTCATGGTCATTCATTGAACCTAAGAATGGTTGATCACACGATTATTAATTACTAATGTTTCCGCCATTAGAATAATCATGTACATCTCCTATAATGAATCATATGCATAAGAGCATGATGAATCATTGGCAAGCCATAAAAGAATCATCATGAATTCTCGAGGAGAAATAATGAGCGATTCCAGTGTTGGACAGAACACTCTGTGATGTGACAAGAGGTTGCACATATTGAAGTTCGAACACAGGTATGGATTTATGAAAATCCTAAGTATTCAAGCTAAAAGGAGAAATAAGAAGTTTGGAAAGATACTTAGTTAAAGTAAGAAGTTACTCAAAACTAATATTTTCTAATATGCTAGGACTTATGAGAAGTGCTAGGCTAATCATCTTGACAATTATTGCAAGACCCTACAAAACGTATACCTAGTGCATTGTGAGTTGGTAGAACACTTGACCAGTGCAAGTTATATCATCAACCACAAATTCGTTGGTTATGTGATAAACAACAAGAAAGTTCTTTCAAGACAAAGAACCCAAACCAAGGTTGGGAACCTATATGTGTACTTGGTAAGGCTCATGCTATGAGAGAGAACATGAATATAAAGGAAAATGCAATACAAGAAGTATGAACACATGGACACATGGTATGTTAAACTTCTATTGCAATCGACTAGTGTTTACACACTTACGATATACATCACAAGGTTTTAATATGGTATTGACTCCCCGAATGTGATGTCGACAATCTTCGTTGGAGTTATTATTAACTCACCTTATACTTTGTTACATCCAAGCGGGTTGTAGAGACAATTGAACCCCGTTAAAGTGAACACGGATTAGCATTGTATTTGCCCATAGTTACTTACATGAGGTGACGTCTCGAAGTGACTAGAATGTGATGCGATTGATGGCAAGTTCAAGTGTCATGGAGTCATGTGTGATGACTGGTCGATCACATAGGCAGACTGTTAGGAACACCTTGTCGGGCCTTATGACCGCTTATAGAGTTCTGGCAAATTTATATAGCCTGGTCGTGGCGAGAGCTACTATAGTGATCTAATGAGTCGATTCTTTTGACTAAAGACTGTTCGCCTAAGATGGCACAGTTTCAGATTAACTTTGATTTGTGTTACTACGACCTTCGTAAATGGGGTCAAATGGGCATATTTTGGGTTATGATGGCTATGGCTAGTCGAAGGGAATGAGTGCGATAAGAATTTTCCACCCCTTGTCAGGGTTATAACAATATCTCAAGGCTACTCGAGGAGTAATGAACTGGAAATGCGTGGCCACGCTCGGAAGATATCTATGGTAGATAAATTCGCAATCAGTTATTCTCCAGATCAAGGAAACCACTCTCGATATGATCACTTGCAAGTACGGCCTGAAAGACACCTTGCATTGAGTGGGAGATAGTAATAGGACAAGAGAATTGGTGATGCACACTTGTCGAGGACAAGTGGGAGATTGTTGGAATATGTGTCCTCCGACAATAATGCGTTCACAACTGTCTATCATGATGATCACATGTTTAAGTCTCATTTTAAGAATACATGTGGAAAGTAATATTTTACTGTCAATTGGTCCACACATATCGGTAATGATTGGTTGACTAGAGTTTGACATTACTGTCGTGCGACGGTGGTGATCAGTTGATCCCCTTAGGTCATACCTAAAGGGTAACACTCTTAATTGATTATTTAATTGATCGTATGACGATACGGGTTAATTAAATTACTTAAAATTGACGGACGATTTTGGAAGTAATATTTACGTATCTCATTATAATTTGATTGAATAAGATACGGTCTAAGTGATCGAATTGTTTTATTACTTAGAAGAAATTATTGTTTACGGAAACAATTAAATTTGAATGAATAATTTATTATAAATACAAGATGTTGTGATTTATAATTGGTAAATCATTTTGGTACAAGTAATTATGAATTACTAAGTCGATTTTGTACATGACGTATTTTTATTAATGCGTTGATTTTTAATATGTTAAAAATGCATAACAATTTTACATAACTTGTGACATGTGACAAATTGACAAATTGACAAAGATAAAATGGAATCCATTTTATCTTAAATGGACCGAAATAGAGGGTGTATTAGTCTAAATATTGTGTTGATTAATTTTTAAGTGGAAAGCATAATCATTTACCTAATTGCTAGCCATGCATACCTAGTTACTCTTGTGAAGAGCACCTTGGTCATGCATTGGTCCCTTTACCCTCCCCCTACCCGGTTTTCCTAGTGAAAAAGCCAAAGGGTTTTTCTCTTAATTTACCTAATATACACTACTTGAAAAACCTAGTGCATTATTCATTCTTACACATCTAAAACAAAAATATTTTAGAGAGATAAAATTACTCCAATATTCCTCCCTCTTGGCCGAAATTTCAAGAGGACAAAACAATAGTTTTGGGTCATTTTTAGTTAAATTAATATTGTTCCAGTATTAATAATATTAATTTTTAAGAGGTTATCTTGGGTATAATTCCTTGGGAGGGATTCTAAACTTGAATCCTTTGTTCATCCAATATTAGGAAGCTCAAGAACAAGTGAGTAGGAGAACTCATTTGTGCCCATATATCCGATTTCTCAATGTAAGGAAAACGATTTCTTCTTTATCTTTATTTATGTTTGCATGCATAAGATCTAAATTAATTTTATGACTAAATTAATTGAAACATATATGAATATATTGAGTATAATGAGATATAGATTTCTAATAGTATGTTGATGAATGATGAGGTGTGTGGGAAGTGTACATGAGGATATGTGGTGACGTGAAAGTTGGTAATGGTTTTCAAGTTTGACTTATTGATAGATTACATGACCATGCAAGGTAGTGTTGTAAAATTTAATAGGTGGATAAGTGGAATGCCGTAAGTGATATGAACACATATGTGAATGTAAGAGCTTGTTGTGTGGAATTGAAATGCAAAAGTATGAGTAGAAAATTGTTATTGTTATAAGTAGATACGTGAGTTACAGTATGTCATGGCCGGATTGAATCATATGTTATTTGGAATGTAGTAGAATAGGAGTAGTATTGTTTGATTGCGGCAATTGTGTTATATGCAAGGTAATAATAATCGGTAGTAATCGTATGGAAATAATTAGCGACGAGTTCTAAGTATACCTTAGACTCCGAACGATTTGTTGTTTTGCAGGAATGACCAACCGAATTCTTAATCTTTTTTCGCTTGTTTTGACTTACTCGACCAAGTACAAGGGACGACTCGACTGAGTAAGCCTTACTCGACCGAGCAAGAGGGTCACTCGATCGAGTTTGATAGAAAACAGAATCCATGCTTATTCTGCCAGCGTCAAAACTCAGCCGAGCAACCTCAACTTGATCGAGTAGAGGCTACTCGATCGAGTACTCCTCCTACAGTAACACGGGCTCTTAAAATTTATCGGGGCTTAGAAACCCCAATTCTTTCATTTTCCTTGTTATTTACCTCATTCAAAAACCTAAAAACTTTCATAAAATATCTTTCCCTATAAAACTTTGGTGAATTTGTGTTTGATTTCCTCCTAAATCCTTCTAGTTCATTCATTCAATCCATTTGAAAACTTATTCAAGGTAAATTTCTACTTCTCTTCTTTGAGTTTAAATCAATTTGAGGCATTTTAGTGTTGGAATTTTCTGGATTTTCGGTTTTATACCCAAAGTTTTTGCATTATAATTGTTAGATTTTGATAGAAATCACCTTGAATCACTGTTATTGATGTTAGAAATTGCAAAATCGAACCGATTTATGACCCTATGTGGACCAAATTTTCTAGGGTTTACACTTAAAATTTGATTTTTGTTTATCTTTTGCATCTTTAAAGGTTGAAATAGAGTAGGGAATGCTACTAATATCATGTTTAGTGCTTGATTTTGGTTAATCTCATCCAAAATGTCGTCTTAAAAGTCCGTCTTAAAAGTGCCCAAAACTGAAACTTTGCCTCAGCTTTTGTGATAATGATCATTTTGTGAAGTTTATTTTGAGAGATTAAGGTCCAAGTACTTCTACCATTTGTGAAAACTTGGTGTTTTGGAGATTTGAAACCATCTTTTTATAAAATTATAAGAGTAAAGGGAAGGGGAAAATTCTTGTTTTGTCTCAAAATCTTACTTGTTTCGGCGAATAAATCAACTTTAATTGTTGTTTTTCTCCACATGAATCCTTTGGAAAGTTTACTTTGATATTGTAAACCTGATGTGTGGCTAAAACCATGTTAAAACAGATGCCGAGAGCTGCAGCTGCAACCCGCCAAAGCAAGAGGTCACGAGCCGCTGAGCCTGAGGTAGGGGAAGGAAGTCAGAGGCCTACTGTTCCACTAGTTCCTGACTACCCTACGGTGATCTTTGATAATTTTAAGCAAAGAGATGATTTTGTAGAGTTGATAAGTCGCCGCATGAGACCCACTAGGTGCATCGACACAGGTATTTTGGAGGATCTGAAAATAGAGGTAGATGTCCGGCATATCTTTGAAACTCTGGGTTTTGAGGGGTTGTATCACCTAAGGAAACACTCTTATACCTTTTTGATTTTAGAGTTCATGAGTGCCTTCACTTATGACGTGGCTAAGAAGATGGTAGGTTTCCGGTTGATGAACACTAGTTTTTACCTGACCGTGGACCAGTTCGCGGATCACCTGAGGCTTTCACGAGCCAAGAAGGGATATCTTAGAGATGTCCCAATTGAGTGTGGTGCCAGTGGCTACATGCTTTAGTTCACTGGTAGACATGCCCCTACTTCGAGTAACATGTTGACTAATGACGTTCAACATGTGACTTTGAAGATCTTTCTCCGAGCCCTAACATGTTTGATATATGATAGGAAAGATATAAGTAAGCTCAACTCACATGAGGTCATGTTGTTGGTTGCTTACCTGAACCCCACCCGAGTGGAGCGCGTTCCTTACAGTGCCCCGGCCATCGTATATGCCAGTTTGGCCTTGATGGCCAAGTCTCCGATCCATTACCTCATTTGTGGTGCTATTGCCACCCGCCTAAGAGAGAGGTTGACTAGTTTTGAGGCCTCTTCGTCTCTCAAACTAGTTAAACTAGTTTTGAGGCCTCCTCGGCTCTCAAACTAGTTTTGAGGCCTCCTTGCCTCAAAACTTTGGTTCCGGTTATTCCCACTATGAGCAGGGCTTACTTCATCGCTCAGAAGTGGCTGAGGGTGTTGGATGTTGGTGGGTTAGCTTGGAGGGTGAGAGGTAGGAGTTGGATGAGAGTACTCGACCCGGACCATCTTCCAGTGACTAAGTCATTGACTGCGACTACGGTTGCATCGGACTCGGATGATGATGAGCCCGCCCCAACCCGTGAGACATACCTAATCATGGATGACTGTTTCGAAGCGATGCCTGAGCCGGTCGAGGGAGACCACGCTTGTAACAACCCGGATTTTCACAAGACTTAATTAAACTAATGGCGGAAAATTAATTAAGTCTAATAATCATTATTAAATAAAATAAGGAAATCCGGATAGCTATGGATCCATAATACAAAGTATTTCGAGACTTGTGTCTCATTACAAAGTTTAGAATTTGTGTCCAACATTAATTAAAGTTTATTCAATTCATAAAAACATTACGGTTCCAGATTAAACTTCTCAATCACTCCCCTTGCCCCTTGGTCATATCCTCATCTTGGATTCCTGAAAAAAAAAAAATCAACAACACGCTGAGCGCGAGCAACCTAACCGTTCTATTAACATCCCTAATAATTCAAAAGTAAGCATGCGAATTAGATCAATGATGCGTAAACAGGAATCACGTAATACACATAACACATAAATTCATTTTCTTGTTTGTTTAATGATGTGACGTATATTTGAGCACATTTAGTCCCCAAATTTACCTCGTTCCCATGCTTTCTAGCATCTATTAGGGTCATTTCTTATCTTTAGTTCCCCATTTTGCATATTCTTTGAGGTTTTGTGTCCTTGGTAGGAGAGGATAGCTAGCCTTGCATTTATGGAGCAAAGTGGAGCTAAATGGATCGCATCTAATGACCAAGAATCAAAGAGGAGACCAACACTAGAATCCTAAGCAAATAAATGAAGTGAAATGGGCAATGATGGAAGATCCGTACGTCCCTAAGACAGTCCCCACGGATTGTTACGGAGCCAAGAACAAGAGAGGAACCTTGTCCTAGGATCCGAGCGTCCTGAGCTCAGGACGAGCGTCCCAGAGCCAGGATTCGAGCGTCCCGATAGCCAACCCGAGCGAATCATCTCACTGGACCAGGCATGCTTCAAGCCAATCCGCGCGTGTCCCTGGGGAGTTGCTACTCAATCCGCGCATGTCCCTCGGGAGTTGCAAATTATCAAGCTTCTCTTAGGGTCTTAATCTTTATTTAAGCCCTCAGTAACTCTAATCCTTGTACTTAATTTTAGTATAAATACCCTATTGTACTAGATAGATTATCATCTTATCATAATCAATCTCTTAATTTAATCCTAATCAAAGTTGTAATGCACATTTCAATATTAATCACATCTTAATCTTTGCTTAATCTCTCAATTGTTCTTAGTTTTAGTTGGGTAATTAGAAGATTATTTGGGGTTTATTGGAGGATTGACAACCTTCCATCAATCATCAAGTTTATTTCTATTATTCTTTGCTTTATTATTTGGATCATCTCATGTAGGTATAATACCTTTTACCTTTGCTTAATTATTGTTAATCACATCATTTGTTTATCATGTTTTTCTTTGTTAGTATGATTGACAACCTTATTAGCATGTTAAACTTGATCATGAGTGAGTAGTCCTTTAGCTAGGGTTAATGGGGGAATTAGGGGAAGTAATCATGGAAATTGATCTATGCTTAATCTTATATGCTTTCATAATCACTTGCTTGCTTGTTGTGATTTCAACCTATACACATGTTATGTTTGATGAACTTCTAGACTATGAAACCTTGCATTTTTTACCCATCTCTTATCTTTTCAATGAGGCTTGTAAGATATAAACCAACTCGAGCCTTGTTAGACCATGCATAGAGTTGAATAGGAAGAGACTAAGTTGACTTGTAGGTGTTGTAAAGTCTTAATTGACTCGGCTCAGGGACTTTTGCATTTCAATTACACTAACTCGATTCCATCACAACAATAAGTTTCTTGCATCTATTTGAGAACATGTTTGTATGATCTATTTCCATGATTCCCTTATGAACCCAAGACACCCTAGTGCTTTTAATCAATTGTATATAAACCTTATTAATTGCTTTACTTTGCTTTTATTAATTTATATTCATCTTGTTGATTAGTTTAGATTACATCTCATCTCAACCCATAATTTGTGACACTCTAAGATATAAACTACTTGCAATTGAAATCCTAACTTAATACCCGTCCCTTGGGATCCGACCTTTACTTGCCACTCCACTAAAGAGTAGTTTGTATAGTTAGAAATATTGTTTTGGTTGATAGCTTTGACGACGAGCAACACGATAAATATCGAACCAAAAATGGCGCCGTTGCCGGGGACGGTGTTCAATTGATTTGATTTTTGCTAATTGTTTTTAGTTGTGTCTTTCTTTACCTTGAGGGAGAGCACTTCCTCAAGGTACTTCTCACCTTTTTCTCTTAGTGTACTTTGCAAGATAGATATTATAGATTGTTGTGTAGAGGACCATGTGAGTACTACTCTCATTAAAGACCCTTTACAAGCATTTGAAGCCTTAGAAGCAAGTGAGGCCAAAGACAAGCATTGGGCATTTTAAGTAGATCTCCTTGAAGCCACTCTAGCCAAAAAAATATCTCACCTATGAGCAATCCATATTGATAAATGATATTCTCAAGGAAGCATCACAATCCACTATTGAAGAACAAGCAACCAAAGTCGAATATGCCATGAGGGTGGAATGTGTAATACAGATGGAAGATGTCCCTAGTGAACCTTCAAAGGTAGAAATAGAGGTAAAAACTCCAACTCTAAAGCCCCTTCCCCCAAATTTGAAGTATGCTTACCTTGATTAGTCTAAAACCAAACCCATGATTGTTAATGAAAAACTTGATGAGAATCAATTGGAAAGTTTGCTTCATGTGTTAAAAGAACATAAAAAGGCTATAGGTTATAGTCTAGATGACCTTAAGGGAATAAGCCCGGACTTTTGCATGCATAGGATTCATCTGGAGGACGACCATAGACCTACCATCCAAGGACAAAGGAGACTAAACCCCCACATGCAAGAAATTGTGAAAGCGGAGGTTATGAAATTACTTGATGCGGGAATCATTTATCCTATATCGGATTCTTTGTGGGTTAGCCTCGTTCAAGTGGTACCTAAGAAAGGAGGTACCACGGTGGTAACAAATGATAAGAATGAGCTAATACCCAAAAGGAAGATCACTGGTTGGCGTATGTGTATCGACTATCGTAAATTGAAATCCGCAACAAGAAAGGATCATTGACCAAATGCTTGAGAGGCTTGCCTCTAACAAATTCTTTTGCAACCTTGATGGGGACTCGGGATTCTTTCAAATCCCGATACACCCGGATGACCAACACAAGACTACTTTCACTTGTCCCTACGGTAATGCCCCCACTACCTTCCAAAGATGCATGATGAGCATCTTTTTCGACTACTTAGAAACCATAATGGAGGTTTTTATGGATGATTTTAGCGTTTATGGAAAATACTTTGAGTCTTTCTTGCATAACATTTTTCTTGTATTGCAAAAGTGTGAAGATGTTAGCCTTGTCTTGAATTGGGAAAAGTGTCATTTCATGGTCAATGAAGGTAGTGTCTTGGGTCATTTAATCTCGGAAAAGGGCATCGAAGTTGACAAAGCCAAAGTTGAACTGATAGAGAAACATCCACCTCCCGTAAATGTTAGAGGAGTGCGGACCTTTCTCGGTCAAGCGGGGTTCTATCGCCGTTTTATAAAAGACTTTTCCAAAATCGCGAAACCCCTCACTCAACTTTTGCTTAAGGATGCCAAATTCCTATTCACTAATGAGTGTGTTAAAGCTTTTGATAGGATCAAGGAAGCTATAATCTCGGCACCAATCATCCAACCACCAAATTGGGAAGTACCATTTGAGATCATGTGCGATGCAAGTAACTACGCCGTTGTAGCGGTTCTCGGCCAAAGGGTGGGTGATGTGAACATTATTTGCGCACATTTAGTCCCCTAATTGAGCCAATTTAGCATACTATTATAACATTCCATAGCCATTTTATCCGTCAAATGCTTTCTATTTTGCTTTCCTAGTGCATTTCGTATGTTTTGTAGGAAAGAAGACAATTAGGCGGAATTTCCCGTCTTTCGTGCATATTTGGAAGCTTATTGATGATATTAGATGGACTAGTATGAAGAGGAGGCAAGAATGATGACCAAGGATGTAGGAATAAAGAGTATATAGAAGGATCATAGGGTTAAAAAGCAAGGATGACGAGAAGGAAGTCAATGCAAGAAGAAATTGCTCGGAACAAAACCAAGGGTTACTCCTTTGGCTCTTAAAGTATGCTATATGGAACGGCATCGAAAAATCAAGTGATCTAGGCTTTTGAATCACTCCAATAGGAGTCCGGATGAGAAAATGACGTCCGTTTTACAATCCGAGCTCAAACAAAGAAGCTGTCCGCCAATCCGCTCGTCCCCTGAGACAATCCGTTCGTCCCCTGAGAAAATCTCCTCGTCCCCCCTTCAAAGACGCTCGTCTTGAGGCCTTAAAATCCGAGCATCCCGAGCTTTATCCGCTCGTCTTCCCCTGCTATTGGACGAGCGTCCCGATACCTTGGACGCTTGGATTGTGTGACAGGCCCCGGCGTTTTCTTCTCCCTCTTTGAAGATGCGCATATTTATCAAAGACTAGCTAAAAGGAGACCGGCATCTTTTCTGAGAGGAGGGATTCCCTACCCAACATTTAGCATTGTTATTTACTATTTTACCCTTGCTTAACCTAATGATGCTCTATTATATATACCCCTTGTGTAATAATCAAACCATCAAGTTTTCATTAGATTAAATCAATCCTTCTTTAGATTAGGTTAAGCTTTCATTAGGAGTAGATTAGAATAGATTACTCTTTAATCTTTCCACAAATTACATATTAATCTTTCCTTAATCATTGTTCAAGTTTATTATTGAGTAATTCAAGTTTTATTGGGTAATTAGAAGATCATTTGGGTTCATTCATATCATATCATTGCATTTGTACTTTATTTCAAAAAATCCAAAATCCAAAAAAATGTATTTCTTTTTCATTCCTACTCCTACATGTACATTGAGGACAATGTCCAAAATAAAGTGAGGGATGGGAATTTATATTCCAAAATGCATAAAAATTGAAAAATTTCGAAAAAATCACAAAAATATGTCTTTTTATTTCATAAAAACAAAATCCTTAAAAATTTGAAAATTTCAAAAACCAAAAACAAGTTCATTTCGTTTGTAGTATAATTTTGTATATATTGTGTTTGTCCATCCTTTTTCACATTGATCGACTACGCCACATCCGAGACATGAGGATATTGAAGACCGCATGGTATGATCTTTCCAATCTCCTTTTTCCTCTTTATGTTAATAACTATGTGGCTTTATTTTGATTGATGCGGTATAAACAATGTGAATTTAGGATTACATTTAGATTATTTGGCATACTAGTTGGTAGAAGCATATGCATTAGGTTGTATAAATGTTAGTTGTATCATGGCATGTAGTTTGCATGTTAGAAAAATTTTGTAAAACCGTCTACTTGGGAAGCTTGACAAGTATATATAGGCCCTAGTAGATGCTTTTTCTTCTTAAGACTTTGCTTGTTAGAATACTTGTAAAACACCCTAGGATGTGTCATGCTAGTATCCTTTGACCCATGGATTAAGGCCTAGTCAAGAGTACCTTGTGGTGTGATAACTTCTTCGCTACCGTTTATTCCAAGGTGACCCTTGAAACCATGCAACCATCATTCATCCATTTTCTACCATACATTTTGTCATCAAAGGGAATGGGCACAAAAATTGCTCAAAATTTGAGTTCAAGAAATGAAAAGAAAAGAAAAGGTTTGCAAAATGCATCAAAAGAAAAGAGGAGCAAAATCAGAACTTCTATGCTTCAAATATAAGGCACCCTCGTTACTAGTTGGGATGTCTTTGAAAATGTTCAAAAGAAAATGCAAAAAGTTGAAAGTTGTCAAGTATTGAAATGCCAAAAAATCAAAAGAAATGGCAAAAGAAAGTGTTCTCAAATGTCAAATGCCACAAGAAATTGGGGGGAAAAACAACAACAAAAGCAAACTCCCAAATAAAACTCAAATACTATTGATCCCTATATCCATCGTATCCAGTTTTGTGCATGGTAGAGAGGGGACGACCCTTCTTCTTGTCTAGGCAAGAGGGGGAATTCCGCGATCCTCCAGTGTTTCTAACACCATAGGGAGTCTATTCTTGACGAAAGCATTTAACGATTGAGGACAAAGGTACCCTAGCTTGACACAACTTGGAGGTGATTTATTGGTATCCTCCTAGGCTTAGTAGTTTGAAGAAACCATATCTATAATGGAGTGCGTACCCTTAGATTGCTTCCCCTTTAGATAATTTCCGCCACTTAGATAAGGAAAGTGGCTATTCTTTTGTAGATACATTCATTACTTATTTGGTGTGCTTTAATGCTTGGATGCGTCGCCATATTGGCAAGACCCGCCTTGCCTTGCAAGAAGGCATCCTACCTTATGGTTGTCTTATTGTGAGTTGAAGGGACGGAGTGAGACCCGCTAATTGTCTCACATCGGCTATATTAGTAGGTTAGTTTGAATAAGGGTTCTAGTTTTTTGTCACCTCTTTACTCGGGAAGAGTAAAGGTTCGGTTTTGGGATATTTGATGTGAATATTATTTGCGCACATTTAGTCCCCTAATTGAGCCTATTTAGCATACTATTATAACATTCCATAGCCATTTTATCCGTCAAATGCTTTCTATTTTACTTTCCTAGTGCATTTCGTATGTTTTCTAGGAAAGAAGACAATTAGGCGGAATTTCCCGTCTTTCATGCATATTTGGAAGCTTATTAATGATATTAGATGGATTAGTATGAAGAGAAGGCAAGAATGATGACCAAGGATGTAGGAATAAAGAGTATATAGAAGGATCATAGGGTTAAAAAGCAAGGATGACGAGAAGGAAGTCAATGCAAGAAGAAATTGCTCGGAACCAAACCAAGAGTTACTACTTTGCCTCTGAAAGTATGCTAGATGGAATGTCATCGAAAAATCAAGTGATCTAGGCTTTTGAATTACTCCAATAGGTGTCCGGATGAAAAAATGACGTCCGTTTTATAATCCGAGCTCAAACAAAGAAGCTGTCCGCCAATCCGTTCGTCCCCTGAGAAAATCTGCTCGTCCCCCCTTCAAAGACGCTCGTCTTGAGGCCTTAAAATCCGAGCGTCCCGAGCTTTATCCGCTCGTCTTTCCCTGCTACTGGACGAGCGTCCCGATACCTTGGACGCTTGGATTGTGTGACAGGCCCCAGCGTTTTCTTCTCCCTCTTTGGAGATGTGCATAGTTATCAAAGACTAGCTAAAAGGAGACCGGCATCTTTTCTGAGAGGAGGGATTCCCTACCCAACATTTAGCATTGTTATTTACTATTTTACCCTTGCTTAACCTAATGATGCTCTATTATATATACCCCTTGTGTAATAATCAAACCATCAAGTTTTCATTAGATTAAATCAATCCTTCTTTAGATTAGGTTAAGCTTTCATTAGGAGTAGATTAGAATAGATTACTCTTTAATCTTTCCACAAATTACATATTAATCTTTCCTTAATCATTGTTCAAGTTTATTATTGAGTAATTCAAGTTTTATTGGGTAATTAGAAGATCATTTGGGTTCATTCATATCATATCATTGCATTTGTACTTTATTTCAAAAAATCCAAAATCCAAAAAAATGTATTTCTTTTTCATTCCTACTCCTACATGTACATTGAGGACAATGTCCAAAATAAAGTGAGGGATGGGAATTTATATTCCAAAATGCATAAAAATTGAAAAATTTCGAAAAAATCACAAAAATATGTCTTTTTATTTCATAAAAACAAAATCCTTAAAAATTTGAAAATTTCAAAAACCAAAAACAAGTTCATTTCGTTTGTAGTATAATTTTGTATATATTGTGTTTGTCCATCCTTTTTCACATTGATCGACTACGCCACATCCGAGACATGAGGATATTGAAGACCGCATGGTATGATCTTTCCAATCTCCTTTTTCCTCTTTATGTTAATAACTATGTGGCTTTATTTTGATTGATGCGGTATAAACAATGTGAATTTAGGATTACATTTAGATTATTTGGCATACTAGTTGGTAGAAGCATATGCATTAGGTTGTATAAATGTTAGTTGTATCATGGCATGTAGTTTGCATGTTAGAAAAATTTTGTAAAACCGTCTACTTGGGAAGCTTGACAAGTATATATAGGCCCTAGTAGATGCTTTTTCTTCTTAAGACTTTGCTTGTTAGAATACTTGTAAAACACCCTAGGATGTGTCATGCTAGTATCCTTTGACCCATGGATTAAGGCCTAGTCAAGAGTACCTTGTGGTGTGATAACTTCTTGGCTACCGTTTATTCCAAGGTGACCCTTGAAACCATGCAACCATCATTCATCCATTTTCTACCATACATTTTGTCATCAAAGGGAATGGGCACAAAAATTGCTCAAAATTTGAGTTCAAGAAATGAAAAGAAAAGAAAAGGTTTGCAAAATGCATCAAAAGAAAAGAGGAGCAAAATCAGAACTTCTATGCTTCAAATATAAGGCACCCTCGTTACTAGTTGGGATGTCTTTGAAAATGTTCAAAAGAAAATGCAAAAAGTTGAAAGTTGTCAAGTATTGAAATGCCAAAAAATCAAAAGAAATGGCAAAAGAAAGTGTTCTCAAATGTCAAATGCCACAAGAAATTGGGGGGAAAAACAACAACAAAAGCAAACTCCCAAATAAAACTCAAATACTATTGATCCCTATATCCATCGTATCCAGTTTTGTGCATGGTAGAGAGGGGACGACCCTTCTTCTTGTCTAGGCAAGAGGGGGAATTCCGCGATCCTCCAGTGTTTCTAACACCATAGGGAGTCTATTCTTGACGAAAGCATTTAACGATTGAGGACAAAGATACCCTAGCTTGACACAACTTGGAGGTGATTTATTGGTATCCTCCTAGGCTTAGTAGTTTGAAGAAACCATATCTATAATGGAGTGCGTACCCTTAGATTGCTTCCCCTTTAGATAATTTCCGCCACTTAGATAAGGAAAGTGGCTATTCTTTTGTAGATACATTCATTACTTATTTGGTGTGCTTTAATGCTTGGATGCGTCGCCATATTGGCAAGACCCGCCTTGCCTTGCAAGAAGGCATCCTACCTTATGGTTGTCTTATTGTGAGTTGAAGGGACGGAGTGAGACCCGCTAATTGTCTCACATCGGCTATATTAGTAGGTTAGTTTGAATAAGGGTTCTAGTTTTTTGTCACCTCTTTACTCGGGAAGAGTAAAGGTTCGGTTTTGGGATATTTGATGTGAATATTATTTGCGCACATTTAGTCCCCTAATTGAGCCTATTTAGCATACTATTATAACATTCCATAGCCATTTTATCCGTCAAATGCTTTCTATTTTACTTTCCTAGTGCATTTCGTATGTTTTCTAGGAAAGAAGACAATTAGGCGGAATTTCCCGTCTTTCATGCATATTTGGAAGCTTATTAATGATATTAGATGGATTAGTATGAAGAGAAGGCAAGAATGATGACCAAGGATGTAGGAATAAAGAGTATATAGAAGGATCATAGGGTTAAAAAGCAAGGATGACGAGAAGGAAGTCAATGCAAGAAGAAATTGCTCGGAACCAAACCAAGAGTTACTACTTTGCCTCTGAAAGTATGCTAGATGGAATGTCATCGAAAAATCAAGTGATCTAGGCTTTTGAATTACTCCAATAGGTGTCCGGATGAAAAAATGACGTCCGTTTTATAATCCGAGCTCAAACAAAGAAGCTGTCCGCCAATCCGTTCGTCCCCTGAGAAAATCTGCTCGTCCCCCCTTCAAAGACGCTCGTCTTGAGGCCTTAAAATCCGAGCGTCCCGAGCTTTATCCGCTCGTCTTTCCCTCGCATCGGACGAGCGTCCCGATACCTTGGACGCTTGGATTGTGTGACAGGCCCCAGCGTTTTCTTCTCCCTCTTTGGAGATGTGCATAGTTATCAAAGACTAGCTAAAAGGAGACCGGCATCTTTTCTGAGAGGAGGGATTCCCTACCCAACATTTAGCATTGTTATTTACTATTTTACCCTTGCTTAACCTAATGATGCTCTATTATATATACCCCTTGTGTAATAATCAAACCATCAAGTTTTCATTAGATTAAATCAATCCTTCTTTAGATTAGGTTAAGCTTTCATTAGGAGTAGATTAGAATAGATTACTCTTTAATCTTTCCACAAATTACATATTAATCTTTCCTTAATCATTGTTCAAGTTTATTATTGAGTAATTCAAGTTTTATTGGGTAATTAGAAGATCATTTGGGTTCATTCATATCATATCATTGCATTTGTACTTTATTTCAAAAAATCCAAAATCCAAAAAAATGTATTTCTTTTTCATTCCTACTCCTACATGTACATTGAGGACAATGTCCAAAATAAAGTGAGGGATGGGAATTTATATTCCAAAATGCATAAAAATTGAAAAATTTCGAAAAAATCACAAAAATATGTCTTTTTATTTCATAAAAACAAAATCCTTAAAAATTTGAAAATTTCAAAAACCAAAAACAAGTTCATTTCGTTTGTAGTATAATTTTGTATATATTGTGTTTGTCCATCCTTTTTCACATTGATCGACTACGCCACATCCGAGACATGAGGATATTGAAGACCGCATGGTATGATCTTTCCAATCTCCTTTTTCCTCTTTATGTTAATAACTATGTGGCTTTATTTTGATTGATGCGGTATAAACAATGTGAATTTAGGATTACATTTAGATTATTTGGCATACTAGTTGGTAGAAGCATATGCATTAGGTTGTATAAATGTTAGTTGTATCATGGCATGTAGTTTGCATGTTAGAAAAATTTTGTAAAACCGTCTACTTGGGAAGCTTGACAAGTATATATAGGCCCTAGTAGATGCTTTTTCTTCTTAAGACTTTGCTTGTTAGAATACTTGTAAAACACCCTAGGATGTGTCATGCTAGTATCCTTTGACCCATGGATTAAGGCCTAGTCAAGAGTACCTTGTGGTGTGATAACTTCTTGGCTACCGTTTATTCCAAGGTGACCCTTGAAACCATGCAACCATCATTCATCCATTTTCTACCATACATTTTGTCATCAAAGGGAATGGGCACAAAAATTGCTCAAAATTTGAGTTCAAGAAATGAAAAGAAAAGAAAAGGTTTGCAAAATGCATCAAAAGAAAAGAGGAGCAAAATCAGAACTTCTATGCTTCAAATATAAGGCACCCTCGTTACTAGTTGGGATGTCTTTGAAAATGTTCAAAAGAAAATGCAAAAAGTTGAAAGTTGTCAAGTATTGAAATGCCAAAAAATCAAAAGAAATGGCAAAAGAAAGTGTTCTCAAATGTCAAATGCCACAAGAAATTGGGGGGAAAAACAACAACAAAAGCAAACTCCCAAATAAAACTCAAATACTATTGATCCCTATATCCATCGTATGCAGTTTTGTGCATGGTAGAGAGGGGACGACCCTTCTTCTTGTCTAGGCAAGAGGGGGAATTCCGCGATCCTCCAGTGTTTCTAACACCATAGGGAGTCTATTCTTGACGAAAGCATTTAACGATTGAGGACAAAGGTACCCTAGCTTGACACAACTTGGAGGTGATTTATTGGTATCCTCCAAGGCTTAGTAGTTTGAAGAAACCATATCTATAATGGAGTGCGTACCCTTAGATTGCTTCCCCTTTAGATAATTTCCGCCACTTAGATGAGGAAAATGGCTATTCTTTTGTAGATACATTCATTACTTATTTGGTGTGCTTTAATGCTTGGATGCATCGCCATATTGGCAAGACCCGCCTTGCCTTGCAAGAAGGCATCCTACCTCATGGTTGTCTTATTGTGAGTTGAAGGGGCGGAGTGAGACCCGCTAATTGTCTCACATCGGCTATATTAGTAGGTTAGTTTGAATAAGGGTCCTAGTTTTTTGTCACCTCTTTACTCGGGAAGAGTAAAGGTTCGGTTTGGGGATATTTGATGTGAATATTATTTGCGCACATTTAGTCCCCTAATTGAGCCTATTTAGCATACTATTATAACATTCCATAGCCGTTTTATCCGTCAAATGCTTTCTATTTTACTTTCCTAGTGCATTTCGTATGTTTTCTAGGAAAGAAGACAATTAGGCGGAATTTCCCGTCTTTCATGCATATTTGGAAGCTTATTGATGATATTAGATGGATTAGTATGAAGAGAAGGCAAGAATGATGACCAAGGATGTAGGAATAAAGAGTATATAGAAGGATCATAGGGTTAAAAAGCAAGGATGACGAGAAGGAAGTCAATGCAAGAAGAAATTGGTCGGAACCAAACCAAGAGTTACTACTTTGCCTCTGAAAGTATGCTAGATTGAATGTCATCGAAAAATCAAGTGATCTAGGCTTTTGAATCACTCCAATAGGAGTCCGGATGAAAAAATGACGTCCGTTTTATAATCCGAGCTCAAACAAAGAAGCTGTCCGCCAATCCGCTCGTCCCCTGAGACAATCCGCTCGTCCCTCCTTCAAAGATGCTCGTCTTGAGGCCTTAAAATCCGAGCGTCCCGATCTTTATCCGCTCGTCTTTCCCTGCTACTGGACGAGCGTCCCGATACCTTGGACGCTCGGATTGTGTTACAGGCCCCAGCGTTTTCTTCTCCCTCTTTGAAGATGCGCATATTTATCAAAGACTAGCTAAAAGGAGACCGGCATCTTTTTTGAGAGGGGCGATTCCTTACCCAACATTTAGCATTGTTATTTACTATTTTACCCTTGTTTAACCTAATGATGCTCTATTATATATACCCCATTTGTAATAATCAAACCATCAAGTTTTCATTAGATTAAATCAATCCTTCTTTAGATTAGGTTAAGCTTTCATTAGGAGTAGATTAGAATAGATTACTATGTAATCTTTCCACAAATTACATATTAATCTTTCCTTAATCATTGTTCAAGTTTATTATTGAGTAATTCAAGTTTATTATTGGGTAATTAGAAGATCATTTGGGTTTATTGGGAGATTGACAACCTTCCATCAATCATCAAGTACTTCTATTATTCTTTGCATTATTATTTTGGAATCTCCATAGATATAATTCTCTAAATCCTTGTTTTAATTATTGTTAATGTTTCTTACTTGTTCATCATATTTTGCCTTATTAATATGATTGACAATCTTGTTAGCATGTCAAACTTGATAATGAGTGAGTAGTTTTCTTAGCTAGGATTAATGAGTAATTAGGGAAACCAACATGGGGATTGATTCATGCTTAATCTAATATGTTCACATAATTAATTTGCTTGCTTATTGTGATGTCAACCTATGCACATGTTATGTTTGAAGAAATGTTAAGCCTATGAATCCTTGCATTTACAACCATCTCTTATCTATTCAACTTGACTTGTAAGATATAAACCAACACAAGTCTTGTTAGACCATGCATAGAAGTGATTAGGGGGAAAGTAAGTCAACTTGTAGGTGTTTTACAATCTAATCAATTCGGCTCCGGGACCCAACTCTTCCTAAGAACCGTAAGACATAAACCAACCCGGTTCCTTTACAACAATAATTGCTTGCTTATAATTGAGAACATGTTTGTATGATCAACTCCCAGGATTTCCTTATGAACCCATGATATCCTAGCATTCTTAGTCATTTGCTTACATCTTTCCTTTTGTTGATTGTTTATTACTTTTCTTAGATTAGAATCATCAACCCATTATAATTGTGACAACCCCAAGCACAACCATAATTAGATTGAATAATTTGAGTAACCACCGTCCCATGGATCGACCTCGACTTACCGCTAACTAGTTGTTTGTTGAGATTTAAAAATGTGTTTGATTGGGAGACCCGACGACATCTAACCCATCAAAATGGCGCCGTTGCCGGGGACGGTGTTCTTTATTTGAATTGTTCTTTTGTCTAGTTTTAGTTGTACTTCTTCTTGAGGAATCTTGGTTCCTTAGGAATTTTATTTCTTGTACTTGTTCTATTTCATATGTTTATCATGTCTACATTCACTTTTTGGCAATATGAAAATGAGTCATTTGATAAATATGTTGCAAGATTTGAAGATTATATGACTCATGCTTGGCATCATGGTTTTACTCTTTCAAATTATGAAGCATGTTGTGTTGTTTATAATGGCATGAACCTTGAAACCCGCAACTTGGCATTTCACTTGAGTGGTGGTAGGATATGTGAGATGAGTTGTGAGGAATTTTGCGAATTTGTTGAGTTCATGACCATCCATTGTCTTAAGAAAACTATACATGACATATTTAAGAGTGCCAAGGAAGGTATGGAAGCAATAAAAACCACATTTCAAAAATTCATTGAGGGAAACTATGATAAAAATGAGATTTGTGAGAATGAGATACCTTCCTATAACCTTGAGTCAACCCACTATGACCACACATTTACCCCTCTTTGGGAAGATGGAATGATTGATGAAGAGAGTGATGATGAGGAAGAGTACATTCTTGATTGTGAAACCAATGCTTGGATGCCGTCACCTTACTCTTCTTGTGCAACACTGAACCCAACTTCCATGAAATTTGATGTTAATGGGCAAAGCGAGAATGATATGGATGTGAGCCTGAGTGAAAACTCACCCTTTGAGGATGACATATTTGAGGGAGATAATTGTGTTGAACTTGGTGAGCCTTGTTACGACAACCACTTTGATAATGGACCTTGTTGGGATGAGGAATATGATGAGGACATTTGGGAACCCCAAATAGAGACCCTTAAAATCACCTTGGATGATAATGCGAGTACTTGCATTGAATGTGGTGATTTTGA